>NC_137635.1:27430485-28050485 GCF_963383615.2 Lipophrys pholis | reverse complement strand
TTCAAATGTTTAATAAAGTTTCTGTTTGTGGTTCATTTGGGAGCAGAAACACTCAGAGGAGTTCACCTCTTTCTCAAACTAAATTGTCGAAGTCATTTGCGTTTTGTTGTTGTAACGAAATGTAAGAACACTCAACAGACATGTTTATGGACATTTCCCAGTGTTTGGGAGCAGGATGCAGCTCAAACAACAAGTTGTACTTCGCTTTCTTTGTACAATAAAACTTTTCCGGTTAACGGGAGTTATGTTAGATCGCAGGATGCTGTGGGCGGACAGTGTGTGATTGAGTGTCCGGGTTGGGACTCACCGGCCTGGGGGTCCTCTGCAGCCCTCCTGCGGACGCTGGATCTGTCGGTGCCCTGCTGGCTCAGCACCTCGGACAGAGACTGTCTGGAGCTCTGCGTGGGCACGTTGAAGCGCGCCGTCCTCTTCTTGGCCCGGTCCGAGCTGGAGCCCGAGCCCGACCCCGAGCCCGGGGCGGAGTGGCTCCTCTCCGGGTCTGCGTGGTTCACCGGCTCCGAGCCCACCTTCACCAGGGCGTTCCGGGTCCGAGTGAGAGCAGAAGTCACCGAGCCCATGGCCGAGCTGGAAACGAGCGCGCAAAGTCCGGATCCTCAGTGCGCGCCGCTCGCTCTCACTGTCATGTCCTCTGAAACCTGCTCAACTTCACTCAGGTCAAATATCGGAGACAAGTCACCGGAAGCTTCATCCTGCGTTTATTTCCCCAACGAGCAGGTGGAGAGAGGAAAGGTGGCAGCTGGAGCAGCTTCCTGGCGCGTCTGCGGCGCGGAGGCTCACCGAGCGCGTCACGTGCGCGGAGACAATGGGGATCTCCCGGGAACAACTGCCCCGGGGCTTTAAACTCCAGGAAAAACTGCCCTGCTACTACCCTGGGGTAATAAACTCTAGGAACAACTGCCCTGTAACGACCCCGGGGTAATATACTCCAGGACAAACTGCCCCGCAGCTACCCCGGGGTAATAAACTCCAGGACAAATTGCCCCGCAGCTACCCCGGGGTGATAACCTGAGCCCAGCATCAGGAATCTGTCCACTGCTCACCTTTATTACATTGTTTAACAAAAAGATTTATTTAGTTTTATCCCAAAACATCCGTTTAGTTCACTACTCTGAAATCATTTTGGGGAAAAAGAGATTTTACTAAATAACATTTACATTTACTGAAAAACTAAACTGGAACAGTACAAAAAGCATGGATGTATTCTGAAATGCTAAAAAAACTAAATTATGATAAAAAATAGCTCAATCAATCAATCAATCAATAAATAAATAGATAAATAAATAATAAAAAGACAAGCGCAATAAACAGTTTTGATAAGCCTTAAGATTAAGAACATTCCTGGATGACTTAAGAGAATCATTCCATCGAAGTGGCATTGAAAGGTAGAGAATCCTCTTTGTAAATCAATATTTGTTGTTGTTTTTTATAGTTTTGATTAGAACAACAGTCAATCAAAGTATTTGACCTGGAAAATACAAGTTAAATATTTTATAGCACTTTATTGTCCTTAATACCTTAAGAGGAAACTCCATTTTAAATTTGATGCTCCACAACACCTGGAGCCTGAAGTCTTTACATACCTCAGAATAAACAAGTCTTATATCAATGGAAGCAGGCAGATCCGCACGCTGTCAATCTGTACAGGAAATTCATGAATGTCATCTAAACTCATACATGTAATAACTTTGTCCAAATATAGAATTTTTGTTTGTTTTTTTCACATTTATTCCGTTTAATTTTTTTATTGTTTAATGCAAATCTTCTGAATCCTTCAGTCAGTCCGAACCACCAGTCGAGCCTATTTAGAAGTTTCATCCCTTTTTATAAATTTTATATCAATTTCTTTTTAGCAATTTTACACGTTTTTGCCAGATTAAAACCAGTGAATGAAAGTTATTTTATTGAATTTATTATGTTCTGAGTGTGTGTGTGTGTGTGTGTGTGTGTGTGTGTGTGTGTGTGTGTGTGTGTGTGTGTGTGTGTGTGTGTGTGTGTGTGTGTGTGTGTGTGTGTGTGTGTGTGAGTGTGTGTGTGTGTGTGTGTGTGTGTGCTTGTGTGTGAGTGTGTGCTCTTTACTGACATCTGTTGCTGGAGTTAAACAGTGACAGCCCACTCTTTTAACACACAAAGCTCTCGAAATGTCTGGATGTATTTCTTCCTAATAAAAACTTTGGCTGAACTTCTGCTCAGTGAAGTTGAAGTTTCTGTAACGTCGGTAGATGGTGCTGCAACCTGCTGCCGTCTGTGAAGAAACGTTGAAATGGAAAATAAAGTGGAATTGGGTTTTGCGAAAGAATAAGCGGTGTAGAAAATGGATGGAGTTTTCAGAAAACCTGAACAAGTTGAAGAACTTGTTCAGGTAACCAGGATGTATAAAGCAGTGAGATGTGTAAAGAGTCGCTCCTCCTGCAGTTTTCACCCTCAGTACAGCTAAAACTTTGATAACAGTGATGTAGTTGTGACTGCAGCTTCAACACTCAGCTCAGCTCCGTTTCACGTCTGCTACTCTTACAAAAACTCTGTGAATCAACGGCAGTTACTTTAATCAAAGCGGAAGTTGATGTTTTCTTTGGCATTTTTAAAGTTCCTCTCCCAGAATCCACACGTGAAAAATGAAGCATTTAAGATCCAGTTTTAGTTGTTGACATACATCTCTAATACGGTGCCATTACCTTTCTGAAGGAAATTCATCATCACACTCTTACAAACACGTATTTCCAGCAGTTAAATTTCGTGGAACATCCCCGGGTTCGATGCATTTTAGCTTCCATGGAAACTCCTGAAGATTCCCGAGGCTGGATTCCGTTTGTACACTCGATCTCGATACACTTGATCAGTTTCACAACATTCCATTTAATCTGGTGGCTTGAAGACACTTTCTTTGAGAAGGTTTGGCTTTTTTTTTTTCAAGCTAAATCGGTCAAATTTTGATATTTTCACCTGAGCTGCCGTAACACCATTTTTGATATCCCAGAATCCCTTGCACTAGTTTTCTGAAGATGTCGTCAGTTTAATGAAACATAAACACAGTTTGATGGCTTCCAGTTTGTTTGTAAACATACCAGTTTTCGTTTGATCGATTTGCGGGTTGGAAGTGAGAGGTGATGTCTTGTTCTGGTGTTTTGGTTCATTCAATGTGCAAAAGTGATTCCTTTTATAGGAAGTAGATTTTAAATGATTTTTTTCTGGTGGAGTAACTTCAAGCTTTGTAAGGTAATCCTCCCCGGTTTTGTCCCAGGGGCCAAACATTGAGCTTTATTCTCACACATTGTGAGTGAATCTGTACAGTCCAGTAAGGATCTGCCCACAGTAATCAAAATGATTTTCCTTCATGGTTTAAAAAAACATTGAGTAGAGCTGGATAAGCCTCTGATCCCATTCTGGACTAGGAGGATGAAAATCTGAATGTAATAAATAGCTTTCTTTTTCTTTGAGCAACGTAGTAACTCTCTACTACCGCTCAGCTCCATCAGGGAGTGTGTGGTGAAGCATCACACAGTCTGCACAGTACTGAGTTAAACTCTTCATGGTTTATTGCTGCATACAGGAACTGGTGACGTCGTCAGCGGGCAGGTTTCCTGCAGAGTGCATGCTGCATCCATCCAAAACACTACTTTGGTTACAGAGATTCTGGCCGACCTCAGGGAGGATTTCTACACTGTGCTGGTTTCATTATTGCATCTAAACAAACGTGACGAAGCTAAAGAAGCCCAATACCATCCGTGTCCACTAACAAGCTCACTAACATGTGAAGGCACTTTATGAGCTGTTGCTTTTTGTTTTTGCTCGCTCTGAACGCAGCCCCGCCGAGGCGGGATTCCTGGCATCGCTTCCACCGGCTGCTGGAGACAAAGACGCCGTCACTCCATGTCTTCGTGGTTCTGGGTGGACTCGTTGATCACCTGCAGGAGGACCAGAGAGAAGAAGCTGAAAAAAGGTGTATCAGCTGTAAAGAGTCAGAACGGACTGCAGATATTCACCTGACCGTCCCGGGTCTCAATGGTCTTGATGAGAACCTTCTTGGTGGTCATGGTTTCCACATGGGGCTTCGTGTCCATCATTGTTTCTGAAGAGAGAAGATAATATTGTCGTTCAGCAGGAAATGAACCAAAACTGTCAATATTACCTTTAAATGTCGAGCTCAGACCTCTCAGGTTTAGAGTTGAGAAGTTTGGCAAAGGGCTGGAGATCCTGCAGGGGGACAACAAGAGTCCACATGTTAATGTGGTCAAAGTGAGGCGGCCATCTTTAGGAGGAGCTCCGCCTCCATCACCTGCTCTCCTCTCCTTCCAGCAGCTTCCTGTAGGTGGCGATCTCGATGTCCAGGGCCATCTTGACGTTGAGCAGGTCCTGGTACTCGCGGAGGTGACGAGCCATCTCGTCCTTCATGTTGTGGATGTCCTCCTCCAGGCGGCTGATGGTGTCCTGGAATCCACCGGACTCCAGGGAGAAGTTCTCCTCCATCTCCTGCATCTGGCGCTCTAAAGACTCGTTCTGCGTGGAAACAATCGATCACGTCAAACTTTAACACGTCAACACCAGATGCAAACTCTCATCATTCGTTGATGATTTTTCAAATGTATGTTTGCTAAGAAATCATGTGGAAGTAATGCTGCATTCCATTTGTCTGGTAACTGGTAACTGGTAACTGGTAACTGTAAGTCAAGTCCTGCATCAACAAATTCACATGTTGATGGAATCTGAGTCTTCAGCACTGTGTGGGCCATCAACAGATTCACTCAATAAATTCATCTGGGTCTCGTTTCTCATGCAGGCGACCTTCGTAGACTGATGTAGAGTGCAATGCATTTTGGGTATTAAACAAACAACGCCAACCACGCGACTCATAAGAAGTAGACGCAGAAAGGGCAGACGTGGAGTAGTGAGGAAGTAGAGAGGAAGAAGGAGTGAGAAAGGCGCTCATTGATATCTGGTCTGGAGACTTTATATCACAGTTGCTACTCATTAGCCACGAGCTAATTAGCCTAGCCACGTGCGACAGAGGAGGGACTTTTTTCGACTGTTTTCGATCAAGACCAATCACTGAGCCATGTTTCTTCTTTATTTCCTCTCTGGTCAGTGTTTGGCGACAGCGCCCCCAAACGAGCAGCTGTTGTAATTGCACGACATTTTCCAGGCAGATTGATTCGCTCACAAAATGCAGTGTGAATGTAAACCAAGCCAAATCAAGGTGTGAACCCCCCCCCCCCCCCCCCCGGGTGAACCCACTCACAGACTATCCAAATGTGAAAGGCCCTTTAGCGAGAGGAAGATACTCTATAGTCTAGCTGAAACCTGCAGTTCCTGAATTGTCCACTGTGGCTTTAATAGTTTCTAATAATACGTCACTGGCAATCAGAACTGAACATCAGCATTGAAGAGCAGCGGTGAATTATAGCTGTCTGATTGAAAGTGATTCCGTTTCTTGAAGCTTTTGTGGGTTTTTTTTTATCTTCAACTTTATTTTTTATTCATCTCACTCTTTTGTTCTACCACCTATCTTAGTGTTCTCGTTTCAATAGACTTTTTTATACTCAGTATTGTAGTCATATTATATATGCTAAATTATTATTATCCATCCATTTTCTCCCTCTTATCCGTTTCTGTGTCGCAGGGGTGTCAGTCTGAGCACCGTCACCCAGATCACATCGGACCGATTAAGAACCTTCCTGCAGGTGGTGAGCCCACGGGAAGGTGGCACCCGGCATGGGACATAAACCCTCTACCTTGAGATTGCGAGTCTATTATTTTATTATTATTATTATTATTTATATATTTTTTTAATTGTCTCGTGACCCTGATGAACAGGATGAACATGGATGGATGGATGGATGGATGGATGGATGGATGGATGGATGGATGGAGTATGATAAAAAACACTGTGTCAAAGGATATTTTAGTTTGTACTTTTCATTTTAAAGAACTCTGATGTTATTATCATCAGGTTTAGTAAACAGTTCTTTGTTTGTTTGTTTGTTTGTTTGTTTGTGTTTGTTTGTTTGTTTGTTTGTACATTTTGTTAATCAACCGGGAATTCAGCTGTGTTATGACCTTGAGTTGACTAAACAAACACACTGGCTCCCCCGGTGGACAGACGAGGTGCAAGAATATTAAACATTAAAGAGATAATTGAAAGTGAATAACTGTCAGTTGTTTGTGTTATTCCTTTTTTATGTTTCAGACAAGAACAGTTTCAAAGAGTTTTCAGTCTCTGGAAATAATTGGTTTGGCTGCTTTCACTTGATTGTCCTTTAAAAGCGTCTCGCACTGTTTTTTTTATCTGCTCACCGTTCCTTTGAGGGCGTCCACCTCGCAGGTGAGCGCCTGCACTTGGCGTCTGTAGTCGTTGGCTTCCTGCTTGGCCACCCTCAGAGAGTCGGTGTTTCTGGCGGCAGCTTCGGTGAGGTCAGCAAACTGGAAATCAGGAAAAGCTCTTTGACCAAAGTGCTGCACAGGTTATCGAAAAGTAAAATACAGACGGTGAAAATGATTTGTTGTGCCACTTATCAATACATGTAACAATACAATCAATAGGTAGTAAAACAGGATATGATTTGTTGTTTGTTTACAGGCTTTTCTTTTTAAGTAGGATGAGCTGAAAAATTCATCACTGAGCTGATCAGTTCTTCACATGTGAGATTGAGCTTCATATTGGCAGGCGGCAGTCTGAAGCTGAGGGTCTGAAGGCACGCGTGTGAAACTCAAGCAGGTTGGACTGTGTGTGTTTTTCTTACGTTTCAGGAAATGAATTCCATTTCATGTTTGTACATTTTGATGAAGAGAAGCCGAACAGAGGAGCGTTTTACTCAGGGGGTCACACACACCCCCATGTGTGTGTGTGTGTGTGTGTACCTTGGATTTGTACCAGTCCTCGGACTCCTGAATGTTTTTGGACGCCAGGTTCTCGTACTGCAGGCGGACGTCCCGCAGCGCCGCCGTCAGGTCGGGCTTGGCCATGTCCATTTCGACGTGCACATGCTGCTGCTGCTGCTGGATCTGGTTCTGCAGCTCCAGCATTTCCTTCAAAGAGTCCATGAGTCAGGAAGAGCAAACAGCACAGCTGCTTTCACACACAATGTTTCTGGATGATTTTGAACACAAACAAAGAGCTCCGGTGAGGTGAAGCCTCCTGATTCAGTGTCAGTGCAGATTAACATGCTTTGAGTGATTTGGCCCAGTTTCACCCACGGTGCCTTGTAAGGTAACACATTGCACGCTGACTGACGAAGGGAAGCTCACCTCGTCATGGAGCTTCTTCAGGAAGTTGATTTCGTCCTGGAGCGACTCGACCTTGCGCTCCAGGTCCAGTCTGGCCAGAGCAGCATTGTCCACATCCTGCACAGAGAATCTCAATGAGACGTGGAGTCAGAGCGAGCTGAATCATGCTGAGTGTCTCTGCTGACACAGCGCGTTCACACGCTGGGAAGAGACCCGGGACAATGCTCACGTACACAAACGCCCCGTTGTGCAGGGACAAGGTCATGAACATGCCCAATGAAAGCCTTCTGCAGGGACTCGACACGTGTCACTGCTCAGTTTGTGAAGACGAGGCACAGAGGCGAGGCCACATGTCAGACATGACACCCACAGACCGAGCTGCACTGCGTGCTGAAACCTTCCTCCCACAACCTGCATGAAGCCGTGGAGCTCGTCTGTTGGATGGGACCACACAGGCCCCCACCTCTTTTCCCTTTGACAGATTTGATGCCTGGAGAGCTGCGGGTCTGAGCCAGCGGTTGTCAGAGTCACTCAAACGTTCACGCTTTCTCACTTTTCTGCTTCTGTTGAAGACTGATTGTTCTCTTGCTGCTGATGTGTCCCACACACCGACAGCTGGCATGATGAGGGAATAACAAATACTACACATTCAACCTGTCAGTGGTCATAATTCTATGGCTGAATTCTGTCCTGATGTGAGGCGTTTCAACTTGATATTAATTGTGTAAAGAAATATCAAAGTCATTTTGGTTCCATTCAGCTGAAACATGATTATTACAGTCCAGAATACAGAGAAATCCACTTCACAAGAACTCAAATATTGAAGGCGACTCAACCAGTATTTTATTCATTGTTCTTGTTGAATGTTCCTCCTTTTTGAACTCAATAAGCTGTTTTTACTATTAATAAGTGAGCTTGATTATTTTGAAAATGAAGTCCATTCAGACATGATTTTTTTTAATTCCAGTTGAAGTGAAATTATTTCCATCATATCTTCCAGTTAACTGGCACAATGGTTCAAAGGACAAATGCTTAAAAAGAAACGTTATATTTTGTAAAACTACTGGACCCACAGAGGACAAGCCAAAGTTTCAAAGAAACCTTCACTGTACCACCATTTTTAATCGAAGTAACTTTTGATAGAAGTAACTTCTTGTTATTGGAGGGCTGTTTTAGTCGGAGATACAGTGAATAAAAAAGATATCTAATCTATAAAGGTTTAGCAGTGAGAAGGGATTTGAGAGAAATACTGTTACAGGCATAAAATAAAATAATATTATATATAATATATAAAATATTTCACTGTGTTTTCCACCAGGAAATTAGAAATGTTAGAAATAATGTTATATGGATTTTTCCAACTTTTTGATTTTTGTAAAAAATATATAGATCTAAACTTTCAGTAAAACAAAAGGAAACATTTGTCGTATCTACATAGTTTCATCCACACAAACACACATCAGCCATTGTTGTGTTTTACTGTCCTGAACTTGCTGCAGCCGCTCGCCGCTGTGCTTTGTTTCCTGGTTGGCAGACCTGTGTGGTATTAGAGACTGAAGCAGCTTTGCCCCCGCGCTAATGCCACAAACAAAGTGTACTATTCAGCCGGGTTTCCCAACGAGCCCGAGGCCGGAGCGTTGACAGTGTGCCTGACTGAGCCACGGCCAGCTGAGGCTCTGCATTGTTGTTCATCCACCAGCAGTCAGGCCACAAACCTCCTTCCTGTCATTCATGCAGGAATGCCCCAGCGGCCGTGTCCTGACAGCATCCCCTAAAAGGAACCAATCACTGGAAAATCTATGTTTACTTTCAACTACAGCCCTAAAAATATGGCCTGCAATTAAAGATGAGGTGGAAACTTGTGTATTTTTGCCTTATTAGTCCTGCTCTGCCCACTTCGGGTCATTTGCTTCGCTCATCATGCATTCATCATCACACAGGGAGCGAACCCACTTTTCTGTGAGCTTGGCCCTGGAACCAGACAGCCAGGTCACATGGTGGCTTTTCTGCACGCTCTGATAATCACATCAGATCCAGCCTGTTGTGTCCCAACTCATTCATGGTGTCCAGTCGGACTTTAAAAGATCTCCGCTCGCTGCAAGCCTCATTTAACTCCACAGTCACAACTTGGCCTCTTGCAGCTCCGGGGCTGGTTCTGCTCATGTTGTGCCATCAGGACGGAGCATTCCTGTCTGTGTAGGTCATGATGAGCATGAGATCACTTGGAGCCAGGGATGGACCAGGCAGTCACACACGTTCTGGAGCTATTAGAAAATTGAGTTTCATTTGATTTGCTTTGTCTGAGTCCTGAGATAAAGGTGTCTTTGTTTCTGCCTGAACAGAAACACCCACTAAGCTCTAATGTGTCACACTACAGTTTCCTCGTGAGTCTAATGTTTCTCTGAATAACACCTCAGTGATGAACATCTCATCCTAAGTGCCAATATACTACACAGATGCACTTCAATTTTAAACCTGCATCATTCTCTTCATTAAACTCGCGTTTAAGGACACAGGGGAGCAGGACTGACAAACGTGTGGCTGCAGGCCAGAATCAGGCCAGCAGCAGGTCCAGTTTAAAAGTGGAAAGAAATAAGGACAGATTGGAGCTGAACATCCTGGTAGAGAGGAGGAGCAGCATAGTCTGCGTCTTTTAAAGTGACATTTATTTTGATATCGTTATTTTAAAATCATTTGTTAGGTATTATAATTACCTTTAGCACGCTGTATTTTGGTGTTATCTATCTTAACAGAATTCACTTTAATACCTTTGTACTCTGATTGTATTGCACTTGTGAGCACTCTGAAACAATATTGAAAAATACATTTTTATTATTATTATTATTATTATTATTATTATTATTATTATTATTATTATTATTATTTGGCTGTAAGTCTGAAGAAACTAACTTTGACTGAGAGGATTTAACTCTGTCCTTTTGATAAATAATGTCCTTGTTATCATGTTTGGTAAAAAGTGCATTAATTGTGAACATGTTCACGACGTGTGTGTTGTTTTGTTTGTTACCTAAACACAAGCTGAATTTGTGGAGTAATTGTCAACTCATTGTCCATTAAACTGTATTTGTTAAATGGGGTTGAGGAAGGATTTGAAAACAAGCAGTACATCTTGAACAGTGGCTCAGGAGAAAAGTTTTGGTGTTTCACATCAATCGAAACGACTTTGAAGCAAAACAGTTTCCTTTGTCCCTCTGAGGTCGAATGATCCTGAAGCAATTCTGTCAGTGTCACAACAGCACGAACTGCTCTGACAGTTTGAGGAGAGTGGGTATGAGATAGTACCTGTCTGAAGCTCTGCATGTTTCCTTCAGCATCCTCCCGCTGGGAAAGTTCATCCTGCAGCCTGAAAAAAGACACATAACAAATCAGATTGTACCTGAAACAGCTGAGGTTTCTTTTTCTCTTCTTCTATTTCAATCTATGTCAAGCGTGTGTGGGTTTTAGCTGCATTGTCAAGTTTCTTGGGCCTGTGTGGAATAATATGCTTTACAGTGAAGTGGATCTGACTCAGAGCTCTGCGCAAAAAGACGCACGGAGCGCAGCGCGCGGCAATGCCACGCCTCCTACTTCTCTCTCAGCTTGTCGATGTCGTCCGCCAGGTTGTCCCGGTGCACCTCCACCCGGGCCTTCTCGTTGGTCAGCTGGTCCACCTGGCGCCGCAGCTCCCGCATCTCGTCCTCGTACAGGTCCCCGACGCGGGACGTGCCTTTGCCCCGCAGCTGCTCGAGCTCCGCCAGCAGGATCTTGTTCTGCTGCTCCAGGAATCGAACTTTCTCGATGTAGTTGGCGAAGCGGTCGTTCAGCGACTGCATCTGCGCCTTCTCGTTAGTGCGGTTCGTCATGAACTCGCTGTTGATGGCGTCGGACAGGGAGAAGTCCAGGTTCTCGGAGGCCAAGCGGGGCATGGCCGCGCTGCTCCGGAGCCGCTGCGTCCTCACCGCGTACACCGCGGGTCCGGAGGACATACTGGAGGACAGACCGTAGGACGCCCGGGCGCGCACCGGGCTGGAGTACTGGCGGCTGGAGTAGCTGGTCCGGACCGCGGTTCGGTCACCCCCGAACATCTTCTTGTAGGAGGAGTGAGGAGTGGATCTGTAGGCCATCGTGCTGCGGTGTGTTTGCTCTCTGAGCTCCTCCGGACTTCACAGCATCAGCACGGTGCGTCTGAGGCTTCCCCCATTTATAGACTCCTCCTAATGCAAATACCCCTGTGACGCAATCACACACACACACACACGCACACACACACACACACACACACACACACACACACACACACACACACACACACACACACACACACACACACACACACACACACACACACACACACACACACTGCTGACCAGAATGAACACACACTTTTGTTCCTCACTCCAAAACAAGGGACTGAAGGTTTCCCACCCAAAACTTTACATGATTATTTACGATCATTACAAAAGACTCATCACACTTCACTTCAGAGGGCGACCTGACCTGCAGGGGTCCTCCGGGAAAAACACACTAACTGATGAATAACTCTGTTTACTACTGCATTATAAAATAATACCTCCATTACAAGATTAGTTACTGCAGATTATAGGGCATCGTCCTCCCACTAGCATCCAGATTATAGAGCATCTTCCTGCCACTATCATCCAGATTATAGAGCATCTTCCAAACTGATGTGTCTTCAGTTGAATGAGTGAATCAGTCCTTGAACTGACCCACACAGAGCCGACAGCGCAGCTATTGTGTGACAGACACATTACAATAGTCCAGCTGTGCTCAGTTTACTGCTGTCAGACTTCATCCAGGTCCTAAACCATCGTGAATAACTTCATCCATCAATCTCATTTGCTCATGTAACACTTTCAATCCAGTGCAGATGTGACAGTAACCTTTTGGTTCTCATAATTTCACGCTGAGAACTGATGAGACGTGATGATTTGATGCGGTTCTGTCCTCTAAACATTGCAGACGTGTTTACTTCAGTGTCCATTGTTTTCATTTGACTTTACTTGATTAAATGATGCTTGTGCTGAAAGCAATAGTTTGGTTGCACCAGTGCATTTGAGTGTGGGGCACAGCACCACACACAGCACAGCACCATCAGCTTCACCGTGTTAATCAGGTTTACAAATCTGATGAGCTCACACAGTAATCCTCTGAGAGACGGCGTGGGATTCAAATTACAGTCACTTACTGCAGGGAGGCTGTTTACTGTAACTTCACTGTGTCTTATTGTCGTTCATTATCTGTCTGTCGTCGCCACAGGCTGAGCTGACGGAGAAAACGTCTTCTGTCCTCAGGCACTCTGCCGAGTGCCGCAGTGCCGCTGAGCTGCAGGCAAGAACTGATTCTGAAGGGAGACGCAGAGCAGCAGAGCTGAGGCAGCAATACTCAACACCTCCTATTCACCTCCTCTTCACCTCCTCTTCCTCTCTCCTTAGGTGTGATGCAGGAGAGGGTGATGGGAGAGCTGGGACAATGGGTTGTTGGGATGTTGAGGGTGATGGGGAGATGGGGTTTTGGGGTGATGGGATGAGGGTGACGGGGTTTTGGGGAGTTGGGGCTGATGCAGCGAGGATGATGAGTTGATGGGTTGATGAGGGTGAGGGTGATGGGACTGAGGGTAAGAGTAATGGGGTGTTGGAGTGAAGGTGATGGGGGTCATGGGGTGTTGGGGTGATAGTGATGGGGGTCATGGGGTGTTGGGGTGATAGTGATGGGGGTCATGGGGTGTTGGGGTGATGGTGATGGGGTCATGGGCTATTGGGGTGATGGTGATGGGGGTCATTGGGTGTTGGGGTGATGGTGATGGTGATGGAGGTCATGGGGTGTTGGGGTGATGGTGATGGTAATGGGGGTCATGGGGTGTTGGGGTGATGGTGATGGGGTCATGGGCTGTTGGGGTGATGGGGGTCATGGGGTGTTGGGGTGATGGTGATGGGGGTCATGGGGTGTTGGGGTGATGGTGATGGCAGTAAACCATGTTGGGTAAACAGATGATCTGGTGAGTAGAGGAAGAAAGGAAGTCAGAATTGAATTGAATTGAATTGAATTGAGGATCTTTCCAAAGGATCCTGACCTCCAGGAAAAATTCAACTCTGAAATCAGCTGCGTTAAATCAGCTTTCCAGACACCAGATCTATATACAAAGACAATTCCCAAGAGTAGGTAAATGTAAATAAAAACATTGGTTTGCTAATCTCATAAATGCAACTTTAATTCCCAGGTGAACATAAAATACATGCAGTTTTACTATTTCAGTAAAAATATTAACAAAAAGATGTTTCATCGGGTGTTTGATGAGACAAGAAAAAATAAAAGCAGGCAGATAGTTGGTCCTAAAACACACACACACACACACACACACACACACACACACACACACACACACACACACACACACACACACACACACACACACACACACACACACACACACACACACACACACACACACACACACAAACACACTGGTGTGTGGTGGCGGAGGTTCACATGCTGAGCTCGGACTCAGAATCGGGCGGGGGCCACAAACATTCCTGCTCCCAGGCCTCATTATGGAGCGGCTCTGGCAGCGGCGGCGGACGGAGGCCCGGGATCCTCACAGAGCCGGATTGTGTCCTGCTGATCTGTCACCTGACAGCCGCACCACGCACACACTTAGGCCCTAATTGTTATTTGGACTTGATCGCTGCCATTCAGTGTTTGTGGTGTTGCTGCTGAAGCTGCCTTGCTGTTGCCCGAGCAGCGGCTCTGGAGGGTGGGGGGTGGGGGTGGGGGTGGTGGTCGGTAGAGCACAGATCAAATAAGAACAAACATCGTTCAGTCGGCTCGTCGGTAATGAGATAAGTTAAATCCTGTATCCGGGTGTCGTTCCCTCCAAACCGCAGGCGCTGAGGAGCAAAAAGGCGCCTTTTGTTAAAGCCCCATGATGGGACATCGCAAACGCATGCGGCCAGTAGCCATAGCAATCTTCCCAAATATTATTTAGCAGGCTGAAAGTGAGACAGAGGCAGATTCACAGCCGCAGAACAAGCTGAGGTATTTTTAAAAGACATGTGTTTGTGGTGCAGCAGTTAATAAATCTGTCTTCATAACGTGGGTCATTTTCCTTTGTTCTGTGTGTCGTGATGAACGGCTGGATTCTTGTGTGTAAAGTAGATTTATTGGTGCAGCTCAGTCTGAGGGCCACACATCAGCATGTAAATGAGACGGAGAAGAGAAGAGGCCCCAGAGAGCGTTTCTCATTCCGCTGTGTGATGCTCGGGTTAAAACAGACTTTACTTTCAGGCTTACGTCTCTTAATCTTTACATTTTGTGTTTATTTTGTCCGTTGATGCACGAAATGTGAGTGAAAGCCGATAAATGGTTGACTACCAAACACTGACTTTGTATCAGCTTGGGAAGTGAAGAAGAGGTTAAAAGAATCTCCAAAGAAAACAACAATCCAAAGTGCAAATGTTGAATCCAGCTGTTGTTTTAATTTGTTTTTCTTTCCTATTAATAACCTGGTGGCCCCCGGACTCGTCTCGTGTTGTGGACTCAGACCATCATCTGAACCACACAAACACTTCAAATATTTACACTGCGGCATCCAAGCAAATGTGCGAGCATCACAATGGAGGCAGGTTTTAGTTGTATATTTCAGTGACTGAGTAACAAAACTCATTCTGGCTCAAGACTGAAATCATTTCTGACAATAAATCCTGATGAACACATTCATCCTGTCACTCGTAGAGAGCAGAGTTTCCATCAGGCCCGATGTCAACACACGTCTTCATATTATTAATGTTACTCCACCCGACTAAATCTTTAACTATCTACTTCCCATAAAGGGTCTATCAACCATCAACACTCCATCAACCATCAACCATCAACACTCCTTTCGAACCCGCCGATTCCCAGATCCATCACATCAAAGTTAACATGTTTACAAACAAACCGGAATCGTAGCCATCAAACTGTTTATGTTTGACGTCATCGGAAACCTGCAGCAAGGGTTTCTGGGGAATCAAAGATGGCGTCGTGGCAGCTCAAGCGTGAATATCAACATTTGACTGACATAGCCCGGGAAAAACCAGACGGAGTGAAGTGAATAAAATCTATATTCCGAACATGTTAAAACATAACAAAGAAAAACATCTAAATAGGTAAAGGAAAAATAAATAATATATATATTATATATATATAGTCACACAATAATTTTATTTATCTTAATTTCACTTAAATATTATTCCATAATTACAGCCAAGTATCACAGTGACATACACGACATACAACATTCATCCAGCAACAATCAGTCTATGTGACGCCAGGAGCACCGAACCCTCGTTGCTGTGATAAAACCCTGCACCTTGCTAGGATAAACTCTTTATATATTTTTTTAATATTTTAAAACTGACTTAAGTTTGGTAATAATTTGATTGCGACACTTGTTTTGTTCCACAGTTAAACTCCCTGCCGGTGAGACAGAAGCTTTTTAAGGTGCTTTATGAGACTTTCTGAGTTTTAAACTGTAATTTTCTCCTGAAGGTGTAAACGTCTTCTATTTCTTGAAACATCTTCTGAATGTTAACCAGGAGAAAGTTATTCTTTGTATTTCTATATAGTATTTGTAGTATTTGAATGGTTTTAAACTTGTAACTTTTTCGACAGTGGATCGGTGTGTTGACGAAAGCCAACATTGTGTATGATTCTTTTCTTTAGGATAATATGTCTTATTAGTGAATTTGTTTCTCCAAACCTCCACAGCAGAAGTTGAATATGGTAGAATCAGTGAATTAATGTGAAGAAATTCCTTTTCCAACAAATCCTTAGCTTTGGCCTGGACCAGGATGCTTCGTGATACTTTGTTTTGGACATGTTTTATGTTTTAAGTTTTATTTTTTATTTTGAATTTTTAATCATTTTAAATTTTTTTATATTTTATGTTTTATGTTTTATGTTTTATGTTTTATGTTTTATGTTTTATGTTTTATGTTTTATTTTTTATTTTTTATTTTTTATTTTTTATTTTTTATTTTTTATTTTTTATTTTTTAAGTTTTGTGTTTTATGTGAAGTTTCCAGCAAATTTTGTAATCAATTATTACTCCTAGAAATTAGTTTCTATATCTGTACCTTTACCTGATTATTCACTTTAGATTTTCCAAATATGATTATTTTTGTTTTACATACATTTATTGATAACCTATTTTCATCAAAAACCATAGTTTAATTGTCTTTAACTCTGAACTTATTAAATCTAGAAGTTGCTGCAAATCCTCACCAGTTCCTTAAATATTTGTGTCATCTGCAAATAATATAAACTTCATGAGTTGAGATACATTAGAAATGTCATTAATGTACAATGAGTTCAGCGAATGCTCATGATGATGACCGGTTAGTTCTTAATCCAGAACTGACTGTCGAATAGTAATAGTAATAGTAATTGTATTTTTCTATGAATTTATGTAATCTTTCATTGAAGACTTTTTCAAGGATTATGGGGAAATGTGGGAGAAGAGAAAATCTGTAATTTGTGAAATGATGTCTGGTGCAGTTCTTGTACAGTGGAAAAGTTTTAGCAGTTTTAATTGAAGACTTTTTGAAATCGTTTTCAAGCCGTGAGAATCGTCTTAAATGTTGTGAAACTTTAAATTGCAAATCGAGATCAAGTGTACAAATGGGATCTTGTCTCGGGAATCTTCAGGGGTGTCCGTGACGCTGAGATGTGAACAATCCGGGGATCCATCTTCTTTCCCAGTTATCCAGGGTTGTGTGGCGCTGGAGCCGAGCCCAGCCTACTGTGGACGAGGACATGTTACACCCTGGACAGGTCTCCAGTCTGTCGCAGGACAAACACTTGTAGACAAACAACCACTCACATTCACACTTCGGAGCATTTTAGCATCACCAATTAAAACCAGAACCCCACGCACACGGGGAGAACATGCAAACTCCACACAGAAAGGCACCGGGTCGGACTTGAACCCATGACCTTCTCGCTGTGAGGCGAGAGCGCTAACCACTGCAAATATTTGTTTGTATGAGTGTAATGAGAAATTTCCTTTAGAAAGGATTTGACAACGTATAAGAGATTTAATCATTAACTAAAACTGGCTCCTAAAAATGTTGGAGTGACTTTAAAAAGCAATCAGATTACTTTAAAGAGATATCAAACAACGATCCAATGAGGGGTTGGCGTCACTGGGACTCAAGATAAAGCAAATCAAACATCCGAGAGTTTAGAGAAGCTCTTTGTTTTAACTTCTCTTAGTTTCTATCAGAAATACAGCTTTTCTGTTTATTGTCTGAGAGCAGCGTTGTGGGAACGAATGTTTTTAACAGAGTTTAAGAGGAATAGTCTCACATTTCTGCTTCAAGTTGTATAAATGTGTTCTCAGCATTTTGTTCTTTTAAAATGATTCTGAATGGACATGAGCTTGTTAAGTTAAATACAGTGAGAAAATCAAAGATGACACATAGAAAAACATCAGTGATGCAGAGTGAAAACCACAACAGGCAGAAAGCACGAAGCAATAAATACTGATTCTGCTGTTATTGACCTCATATTTATATAATGCATCTTAACGTACCGGTAAACAATATGTGGTGGTGTGGAGCCACACCGTGTGCTCCGGTGACGAATCGGTGTGTAATAATCCAGAAACTCTTTATTTTGCCTGTACACTTTTTGTGTAGCGTTTCTGTTTAATCACACGTCTGCGAACATAGCGGAATGATGTGCAGTCGTGTTTCTCATGCATGCGTTTGTTTTTAGTGTCCCATCAGCAAAAAGAGCAGGTCGAGGCCCGCGGCCGGCTGCGGGGGGCAGAGCCACTGGATACCTTTGGACTGCAGGAACAACAGAGGAATTAGTCTGCAAGGGACACTTTCCAAGTCTCCATAGTAACTGACAAAACCCTTGGAAAGAATCCAGAGTGGTTCGTGTGTAAAGACCTCCCTCTGGCTTTGTCTGTGTGAGCAGGCAGTCGCTGGGTCGAGGACGGGAAAAGAAAAACACCCCGCACATGAAAAGAGAGAGTTTCCCAGCATTTAGGCAAAGTTATGGCGCTCCAGCTGCCAAACTGATGGCACAGAAATGTCAGGATGAATGAGATCCCTCGTATTTTACCCACAATGTCACTGAGTTCTCGCCTATTTAAAGGATAATATTCACGTTGAGAATCCAGGCTGGACCGCCAGCACCCACCTCGTGTCACCTACATATGCCTCCTCATGGAAACACACAGCGACAGCTGCACATGACACTCACACACACCGCAAACCAACACACACCTGCAAGAACGGGAGAGTTTCTCCACAACGCCGGCGCCATCCTGAAACTCATCGTTGTTATTGTGACATGATAGTTTCATCTGAAAGAAATAGAGCATAACCATGGGTTTGGGTGGAGTGATAAGAATATCAGTGAGGCTCATTCAGAGCCCACATGCTTTGTCCACAACAGCAAGAACAGCAGGATAGGAAGAGCCAAAATGTTCAGAACTGCTAAAATGTCAAATCTGTCTCAGAGATGCTGAAAAGGAAGGTTGAAACCTCTAAAGTCAGCTGGAAATGTCATGAAATGTTTTTCTTCCTCAACTGCAACTTCAAATACAGTTTTACTTTCATATATCAAAACTACATGTCAAACTTTAAGAGCTGCGTCAGCCTCATTTTAAAGGTTCAATGTGTTTTGTGGCTCCGGTTGAAATTGATTTGGTGGAAAGTGAAAAAAGAATTTTTCATAAATGTTGCAGCCGCCTTCAGACTGAGGTGAAGACTCAATACTCAGCCAGAAAGAGGAAATAAACACACACACACACACACACACACACACACACACACACACACTGCATGAAGACTATTTAATTCCTGGAGTAAATTGACTTCAAACATTAAAGATTTTTTAAATGTTCTGTGATCGAAAGATCTGAATTAGAAAAGACACAAAGTGATGGACGTCTGGACGTCGAAGGCTGCAGTACAGTGTTTGACCTTGATAATATGAGGGTCAGAAACTGACTAACATACCTGAAAGTTTAATTATCTTATACTAAGATTAAACACATTAACCCGTTGTTATCACAATGAGTCGTTAACACAGATCTGATTCTGATCAAGTCTGATTCACTCAAACACACCAAAATGACATTTGACTTTTTACTACCTGATGTAACTTCAACTTAAATACAGAATCAGTCTTCAGACTCAACATTTGACCGAGTTTTTTAATTCAATTCAATTCAATTCAATTCAATTCAATTCAATTCAATTCAATTCAATTCAATTCAATTCAATTCAATTCAATTCAATTCAATTCAATTCAATTCAATTCAATTCAGTTCAGTTCAGTTCAATTCAATTCAGTTCAGTTCAGTTCAGTTCAGTTCAGTTCAGTTCAGTTCCGTTCCGTTCCGTTCCGTTCCGTTCCGTTCCATTTTATTTTATTTTATTTTATTTTATTTTATTTTATTTTATTTTATTTTATTTTATTTTATTTTATTTTATTTTATTTTATTTTATTTTATTTTATTTTATTTTATTTTATTTTATTTTATTTGACCAGATAAGTTAATTGAGAACTGGTTCTCATTTTCATTAAGGAAAATTCTGACTCTATCTTATTGAATCAGAATCGGTTTGACGCATTTACATGAAGCTTTTCCAATCTGATCAGGATTTCATTGTTATTATTATTTGTGTTATTTTTAACAAGCTGACTTTTTTTTTTAAAAAAAGGACGCGAGTATTTCAAATATCATACAATTGTTTTTTTCTTATTCAACTGCCACAATTTAGTTTTATTCACTGGTATCATAATTGATTATTGTGAAAGTGAAAAATATGTGTTATTACATTGCAGAAAGAGAGAGTTTCTTTATCATCAGGGAGGCGAAGGACAGCAGCTCACTAGGCAATATTTAGTTTCCTTTATCTCATATCACACATAGGATCTGTGATCTCTGTCTCCTTGTGTTTAGATATTTTTCACAGTTTCAGCAAAAACAACACATCAGGAATATTTCAGAAGAGGCTTCGTTTTAATACAGTGAAAATTGTAAATGTAAATCACATGTATTCAACGGTTTTGGACAATTGAAGCCAGACAGCAACATAAAAGACACGAAATCTGCAGAAAACTTGTGACTTATGTCAACATGTCAACTGATGAACATGGAAAATTTTATTTTTGACAATCAGCACTGGATTTATGAAGAAAAAAACAAAACAAAACAGGAAGTCCTCCACAGCAGGCTTCAGCGTGATGATGCTTTTATGTGTATCTGTGTATTCAAACATATTATGAGGCACTGTGTGTGTGTGTGTGTGTGTGTGTGTGTGTGTGTGTGTGTGTGTGTGTGTGTGTGTGTGTGTGTGTGTGTGTGTGTGTGTGTGTGTGTGTCACAGTATGGGGCAGTACTGGCCACACTTGACGTGCAGTGCCTCCAGGGAGTCCTGGGACTGCAGTGCTCTCTCTCCTCCACTGGATGTCCTTGCCGCCCGCTCTGCCTCTGAGGCTTCTCCCTCAGGATGAACTCGTCTGTCCGGGACTCTGAACTCCACTGAAGCGAATGAGGACAGGCTGCCGTTCTTGTTGGCCCAGGTTTTGGAGGTGTCGACGACAGGTGAAACCCTGAAGCCTCTCCCTTTGACACTGCTCAGGTCCCTTCTCCCACTTTTGATGCTGGAGTCGTCCAGGAAGGGGTCTGAGTCACTCCCATGAGGCATGTTGTAGTAGGTACACTTTGGAGTTGAAGGCTTTGCCATATCCTCGAGCTCTGAGGAGGAGATGGCCAACAGAGGGTTTTGTCTCACCTTGCAGCGATGCGGGGACGCCTCCATATTGTCAGCCGGGTTCGTGTCCACGGACGTGCTGTCCAAGTTATCGTACATTCCCCCGGACACTGGCGGAGATTTCCTTATGAGATGGTTCTCCTTCAGCAGCCATCTCCCCTGGTCGATCAGAACCCCCTCAGGTGAGTCTTTCTCTGGGACGGGAGGAGTCGCAGCCTCGGCTCCCGGCGAGCTGGCAGCACTGCAGTAAGACAGATTATCTTTGGAGGTTTTATTTCCTGAGTCGCTGGAGGAGAAACTCCCTGCATGTTTTAATGTCCCGTCCAAAGCTTCTGCTCCACCTGCAATGAGCAGGTTGGAGTTCAGCTGCTCCATTCGTGGCCCTTCAGTCCTGGTTGGTGGAGGTTTCTCTGAGCCCTCCTCTCCACTGTCTGACACAATGTCCACAGAGTCCTGACTTTTATATCCGCCACTCTCTGAGGTCTCTGGCCTGTAGTCAGATAAATCGGATGTGCTGGGACTTGGAAGGCATTTTGATCCATATAGAGTGTCCTTCCTGCGGTTTGGAATCAAGATCTGTTTAGTGTTCACGGTCCGGGCGTTGTCGGGCTCAATCTGGAGATTTCCCTGGGAGTCGTACGTGAACATCAGAGATGAAGACTTGAGGGCAAAGTTCACAAAGTCCAGCAGCTCCTGTGATATTTCCACTGAATGCTCTTCCTCACGCTGCTGTCCTCCGTCGTCCGCAGACTCGCTCCCTTCACCTTTGTCTTCCTCACACTGACACTCAGAGGAAGACTTGGCTGGTGACTCAACCTGATCTTCCTCACTGTTTGTGAGCTCGCGTGAACGGAGCGGCTCGTGCTTCAGATCAGGATCAGGACCATCGACTTTCTCAATGCTGCTTCCTTCTGATCCCTCCACCACCTGATCTACATCCTTTTCCTCCTCTTCCTCCTCTTCCTCAACACTTTGGCCGGCCCTTGTATTTGTTTCGACCTCAGACTCCATCACTTTCTCCTCTTCATCTTCCACACTATTCCTTGTTTTCTCTGATCCTTTACTACTTTCTGTATCTTCATCATAGTTCTCTGGAATGTTCTTCACCTCAACACTCTCCATGTCTTCCTCTTCCTGTTCTCTCTCATCTTCCTCTTCCTTCTCCTCCTCTCCATGGTCTTCCTCACTAACTGCCTCATTAATATGATTTCTCCTTTCTGTTGTCTCCTCAGTACCTTCCTCTTCCTCAGCAGTCTCTTCAATAGCTTCTTCTTCTTTACTTTCTTCCACTATATCCTCAATATCCTCCTCTTCCTCATCCATGCCTCCAATGTTGTCATCCTGATTTTCCTCAGTTACATTCTCAATATCTTCCTCATCGTCAGCAGACTCCCCAGTCACCTTTTCTTCTTTACCTTCATCAACTACATCCTCAGTATCCTCCTCTTCCTCAGATGAAACCCCTACAACATCTTCTTCTTCAACTACTTTCACATTTTCCTCCTCCTCATCTTCTCCTGCCTCCTCCTCTTCCTCCTCCTCCTCCTCCTCCTCCTCCTCCTCATCCTCCTCCTCCCCCTCTTCCTCAGATGAAACCCCTACAACATCTTCTTCTTCAATTACTTTCACATTTTCCTCCTCCTCATCTTCTCCTGCCTCCTCCTCTTCCCCCTCCTCCTCCTCCTCCCCCTCTTCCTCAGATGAAACCCCTACAACATCTTCTTCAACTATGTTCACATTATCCTCCTCCTCATCTTCTTCCACCTCCTCCTCCCTTTCCTCTTCTTCCTCCTCCTTCTCGTCCCCCTCCTCCTCAGCTAATTCCTCAATAACTTCCTCTTCCTCACCTGCCTCTTCAATGACCTCTTGTTCTTTTTCTTCATCTGTTTCTTCAACAGACTGCTTCACTTGCTCATCTGCCTCCTCAGTGACTTCCTCCTCCTCCTCCTCCTCCTCCTCCTCCTCCTCCTCCTCCTCCTCCTCCTCCTCTTCCTCTTCCATGTGGTCAGAAACATGGTCAGCCTCTCTTCCCTCACTTCCCTGCTCTGTGTTTTCCTCGGAGGAATGATATTTATCTTTGTTCTCTTCTTCTTCCTTACAAATCTCTGCTTTTCTCTCTTCTGGTTCCTCTTCCTCTTCTGCCTCATCTTTCATTTTGACCTCCTCTTCCTCAGACTCCTCAGCACCCTCTCTCTCATCAGTATCCTGAACATGATAATTCCCCCCTTGTTCTCCCTCTGTCTCTTCATCTTTCTTTCCATCTTCCTCCACTGGTTGTTCATCATCTGCCTCCTCCTCTTCTTTCTCAACAGATTCCTCATTCTCAGTTTCCTTGTCTGTATCTTCTTCATTCTCCACATGTGCTTTTTCTACCTCTTCCTCCACCTCCTCTTCTCCCCCATCTTTCCCTCCCTCATCATCCCACATCTCTGTTATGTCTAAATGATTCCTGGAGTCTCTCTCTGTCTTCTCTATTTCTTCATTTTCTTTGACTTCCTGTACCTTCTGAGGTTCATCAGGTTCCTGATCGGACTCTCTTGGTGACTGATCCATCTCTCCATCATCAACATGTTTTGTTTCAGCGATGCCTTCGTCTATGGAAGTACTAATAATCTCTGGCAGTGGTTTGGATTCAGCTCTGCAGTCTTTGACAAAGTGCTCCACACCTTCCTCTGAGTCTGACTGGTTTCTATCTGTTTCC
Organism: Lipophrys pholis; assembly: GCF_963383615.2. Lineage (NCBI taxonomy): Eukaryota > Metazoa > Chordata > Actinopteri > Blenniiformes > Blenniidae > Lipophrys > Lipophrys pholis. The sequence goes on along the minus strand of NC_137635.1, from coordinate 28,026,752 downwards.
AGAAAGGTGCTCTCCTCCACTGGGTAAAAGCTTTTAGCCTGCTGGATTGTAGACGTGATCTCTGCTCGGAGATCTTGTGGCACATCCAGCTCCTCCATTAGCTCACCAATGCGCAAATGCTGATCATCAAAAACGTCCTCACCATCGGATACGACATCCAGAGCAAACTCTGTTTCTGAGACCTTTGGTGAAAGCGGCTCACTCTCGAGCCTCTCCCTCAGCATCAAGAAGTCCCTCCAACGCTCCCTGAACTGAGACGACGCTCTGCTTTGCAAATCACTCAGACTTGCTCGCTGCTCGTCCTCATCCTCGATGACAGATATCTTCTGGAGGGATTCCATCATTAACATGGCCTCTGAGGTGGTTCTCGATGGGCCGGCATCTCCAGGAGACGAGTCTTTTAAGCTTTCTCTCAGAGACATGACCGACAGGAAGGACAGGAAAGCTTTGCATGACGAGCCAAATACTGAAGCGACTTGAGTTGGGAAATCCGGCAGGCTGCTGGACTTCTCCAGGTTGGACGTGCTGAAGTCAGACGCTCTTCTGATGCACTGAATTGATGAACAAAGTTGGTTCAGGACCGGTTTTAGCTTTGCTGTTGGTCTCATAACATGGGACGGAGAGGCGTCGTCTTGTGGACCGATGGCCTCGGCAGATTTGTGCGACCTCAGCGCACTCTCAACATGGTCAGAGTCGACTCTGACACTTGGCATTGAAACACATAAACCTCGAGCTTCAGTGTTCAGCAGCGACGAGCTCGGCCCTTCATGTTGAAGAGGAACTGACAAACAGGACATTGACTTCTTCATGGTAACACTGAGTGTCGGTTGACATACTTCTAAATGACTCTGACTTTCATTTTTCTCCTCTGCTTCAGAATCACCACCAATCTGAAATATAACCTTCGCTTGCGGCGGCACTTCCTCCGTGACCGTTTCCTCTGCATTTGGCACGAGATCTGCGCTGACGTTCTCCAGCCAGCTCTCAACGTACTGGTGGATTTCAGCAGGCGAGGGGTTGAGTGAAGGCATAGAAACACTCTCACTCAGCTCAAGAGGATTTTCAGTTGGTGAGATTCTGTTTTCTGTCATGGACTTTGGCTTGCTAATTGTCTTTTTACCCAACATTGTTGTTTTTTTCATCTGTAAAATATCTGACATGTTCTTTTTCATTGTAGACCTTCCAAATGGAGTATTGACATTATGGCCATTGTCCCTAGTAAGTGCTTTAGTTATGTTTTGTGTTTTAGGAGGAGTTCTTTTGACATTTGCAGCACTAACTGGTAAGGCTGCGTCTTTCCTGACAATCTTTTCTTCTTCAAGTGATTTCTTTGATTGAGGCTTTTCAAATTTTTTCTCTCCTCGTTTCGCCCATTGGCCACTTTTGGTACTTTCTGATGAGTTCAAACTCTTTATTCTCACACTGGTATCACTGCTGAGCTTTTCAGTGGACGAATGTTTGTTATTCTTTGAAGGGTTTATTTTGCTGGCCCTGGACAGTGCGTCTGAGCTGCTTGCTGAGGTTGAATTCTTTTGAATCCCAGCAGACCTGCTGGGCTTTTTCTTTGGATGTTTTGTCGTATTTTCTTTTTTCACAATGTCTTGGCTTTGTGAATTTGAAGACCGGTTGTTTGCAAACTCAGCTGTCAGAGGTACAGGATCTGAAGACAGCGATAACATCTCTTCTTTCTGCCGTTGCAGTGAGTCAGCAGTAGGTGGCTGCCAGCTACAATCTATGTCACAGTCATTGTTCAGTGAATGAGGCCTTGAGTCAGTGGATTGTTTGCTTCCTGGAACAGGAGTGGAGCCCTGATTCAGAACACTGTCTACACTATATTCCTCATTTGCAGAATAGTTGTCATAGCAACCTTGAGTCTCATAAATATGCATGACAGTCTCTGTAACCTCTATCCCGTTATTCTGGATCTGAAGGACCTCGGCTTTTCCTGAAGACCTGACGGAGGAGCTGGAGCGTTTGCTGCTTTTATCTGCAGATGCCGTTTTCCGAGGTTTTGGGATTGGTCGACGGTTGCTGCTGCTACTGTGCCTCACGACGCAGTATCCCTCCATCGTCTCGCCGTCAGCCGTCCTCTCCATGTAGGCGTAATGTCCCAGAGTGCTCTCCTGTAGCCCGGACTCAGTGAGCATCTTCACACTCTCCACCGAGGCCTTCTTGTTCACCCTGCGGGGGCCCGGTGTCGGGGTGCGGCTGAAGCTGCTTTTTGCTTTTCCCAAAGCTGTTGAAGAGTCGCCTTCATGTATTTGCTCTTCATTGAAGCCAACACCCTTCCTGGCTCCAGCACTGTAGTTGTCTTCTTTTGTTTCTCCGTCACTCAGACTGGAGGAGTTCTTGGCGAGTGCGTTGTTGGAGTCCGGTGAGCTGTTTCCTGACCCGGAGACGGAAGCACAATCGGTCCTCTTACTGATGGTGGAGCGGCTCAGGGTTGTTGTCCAGTGAAGCATCTCCTCTTCTTTAATGGTGAGATGAACTTTCATCTCCACGGTCATGCTGCCATCTTGATTGATGCGAAATGACTTTTCGATGTCGTCCTCCTGAGGTACGATGCAGGCACGACGTCCAGTGTCTCTCTTCCCGGTTCCATACGTGTCTACAGACGTGTGGTTGACTTCTGCCTCAAACGACCCATCGCGTTGATTCTCGCTGCCAGTCTGACACTTGTTTATCTGGTTGATGATATATCGCTCTGAAGACAAGGAGAAGTTCCTCGAGCCTCTTCCACTCGAGAGAGGTTTGTTCTTCTCTTTGGTCAGAAGGATTTGTGAAAGAGAGGAGGGAAACAGAAAGAGAAATGAAGACTATATTAATATCATTCTGTAATAATTGTGTTAGAAACTGCTTTGCAGCATGAGAATTGTACTTGATTGATGGCCTAACGGGGGAAATTGTACAGTTTTCCATCACTTATAAATAATTCTGTTGCCAGTAGAAAAATTGTATTTGACTTGTGCAAACAAAAGACATCATCAAGCAGAAAAAAGAGTTTTTAGCAGATATGCAAAGGTTTTGTCAAATAAAACCAAAACTACCTCATAGAGCTCGCTGCCATGAGACCTACAGAAGGACAGCCAAGATTTTGTTTATGAAGTCCAGAGGAAGAGAAAGTAACTTGTATATCAACCATTTAGGATCATTACAGATTAATTAGTATATTGTGTCCTTCCCGAAATAACTGGATCTGCATCAGAAGTCTGTAACCACATGTGGCTCTACAGTCCCACTGGAGTGGCTCAAGCTTTCATTCTATGGAAATAGGCCTTTTTATCTTGTTTTTATAACATTTAAACACCACACATCCAAAGTCACAGTTCAAAGTGACAGAAAAGACCTTTAAAGTAAAGAAGCGTTCAGTATTTGATCCAGTAAAACCTGTGTCTGATCCCACTCTGTTACCTGCATGTTGTCTGTCATTGCTGAGTCATGTTTACCTCGATGTTCGATTTGTGGAGAGAAATTACAAAAAAGTGTTCAAAATATGTTGAACGCCCTAAAACTGTTAAAACCACATACAATGGCCCAAAGGACATGCTAAATGAAAGATAAGAAATCTGAAATGCTTCAGAGTGACTTAGAAGGGTGTAGAACAGCTAAAAAGGTAGAGCAATAAAGTAGGTAAAGTCACTGAATTGACTGAAATGGCAAAAAATTGCTTAGATAATTAAAGTCATTAGAAAAAGTATAAAAAACAGCTAGAATGTTATGAAGAGTTACAATGGCTTAAAAACTTTCAGAAAACTAACAAAAAGGTTAAGTAGTAAATCTATAGAACTTCATGAGCTGTATTGTGCTGATTTAAAGGTTGAATATGTTTTATGGCTCCAGATGAATTTTATTTGGTGTAAAGAGGTTTTAAATAAACGTCTCTACTGCTCATAAATGCTTCAGACCACTGATCTGTACGATCTTCTGACCACTTTCTCGCCATTGAATGTTTTGACATAACTGAGTAACTGTGAAGATCACCATGCAGAGCTTGTGCTTCTTAGAGAGAAACACTGTCCATGGACACCGAGGCTCTGAGAAACTTACCAAGTCTTGGCTGCAACATGGACGTTTCCACAGTGTCCATGTAGGTAGCTGGAGCCATCTGTCCCGGCCTGTGGGAGCCGGAGCTCCCTAATCTGAAGGGCTCGTTGCCCGCTGCCACCACCACACCAGAGCAGAGGATCAGAGCGGCGAGCCCGTCCACCTGAGGGCAGAGGACAAACACGTCTGACACGTGGACGCTTCAAAGTCACAGGAAGCAGCAGGTTCCTGTTCCACACATCAAGCCTCCGCCAAAGGCAACAAGTCGCTTTAACAACCACTTTCATTAGTGCTGAAGTTTATGATTCAGACAGATGGCCGTGGCTCGAACACAAATCTTAGTCTCAGCTTTAAGAGATACACATGATTTCAATGGTAAAAAAGAAAAGTGGGTGAAATCAATATGAGAGAAAAACAGTTTTCATTTTGGTTATTTAAGACAAAGCAAGGCAATTTTATTTATAGAGCACCATTCAGACAGAAAGCAATTCACAGTCCTTTAAAAAAGAAATAACAGAATTACATAAAAGCTTTAGAAAGAAAATAAAAGAAATAAATTAATGCTTTAAAAGAAATGAAGGATATACGTTTTAGCAAGCAATTAAGAATCTTAATTTTAAGCGATTATGGGTATGAAATACTTCGAACCTTTTCACATTCTCTCTCACACACGCTCATCCTTTTCACTGGATCCACTTTACTTTTCCTTTTTCACATATTTGTATTTGGTGTCCCAAATCGTCCCAATCAAGTGTTACGTCCTCTCGTCAAAGAACCTGTCACGTCACGCGGTTCCAGGTTCCTTCGCAAACAACTGAATCGTTCTACATTTTCAACATAGAAATAATTAATTCCTACATGAGCTTCACTGCATCTCTTCAAAATTATATTCCTGATTCATTTCAAGGGGCAATTTTGTGAGCACAATTGTGTAATGTGCTCCACCCTCTGTGTGTTGGTGAAGTGTAATGTCCTCCACCCTCTGTGTGTTGGTGAAGTGTAATCTGCTCCACCCTCTGTTGGTGAAGTGTAATGTGCTCCACCCTCTGTGCATTGGTGAAGTATAATGTTCTCCACCCTCTGTTGGTGAAGTGTAATCTGCTCCACCCTCTGTTGGTGAAGTGTAATGTGCTCCACCCTCTGTGCATTGGTGAAGTATAATGTTCTCCACCCTCTGTTGGTGAAGTGTAATGTGCTCCACCCTCTGTTGGTGAAGTGTAATGTGCTCCACCCTCTGTGCATTGGTGAAGTATAATGTTCTCCACCCTCTGTTGGTGAAGTGTAAAGTGCTCCACCCTCTGTTGGGGAAGTGTAATGTCCTCCACCCTCTGTGCGTTTGTGAAGTGTAATGTGCTCCACCCTCTGTTGGGGAAGTGTAATCTGCTCCACCCTCTGTTGGTGAAGTGTAATGTGCTCCACCCTCTGTTGGGGAAGTGTAATGTGCTCCACCCTCTGTGTGTTGGTGAAGTTTAATGTGCTCCACCCTCTGTTGTGGAATTGTAATCTACTCCACCCTCTGTTGGTGAAGTGTAATGTGCTCCACCCTCTGTTATTATAATCCGATGTACGAATCTGCTTCTCTGAATCTTGTTTGATCAGAAATTCTTTCATTCTGATGAGATTTTTCAGATCAGTGAGCTGATTTCTGTCATTTTCTTCATATGATTGTTGAATTTCAGATCTTCATCCAGAATTTCATCCCAGACTTCTGCTTGATTTGATGTCCTGAGTGAACAAACCCAGTTTTGTCTGGGTTGAGTAGTAGAAGGCTCTGACTCCTCCACTCATTAACTGAATGGCTGCAGTTGCTCAGCAGGTCGAAGTGACTGAGTGAGTTATGGGTATGATGTACTGTATGTTGGTACTGAGCAGTCTGGATCCAGTGATACGGATGGACCCGCTCCGGTTTGAAGCGGTCCTTACAGTTCTAAAACAGGTTGAAGTTGTTGATGAACTTTATTCCCCTGGAGAAGGATGTTCAGGCTAGAAAGCGACAGAAAGATTCCATTTCTTTTCCCAGGGTTGAACTGGGGTCTGAAATGAAATCATTTGGGGATTTCGACTCCTTCAGTGTCTCCATTGGTACCGAAAAGTCCTTTCCGGTTCTGTTTTGCAGTACGTCAAAGGATCCTGCGTGGATGACAATGTTCATGTGGCTGGGATGTGTCGACAAAACAGGGGGAGACGTCACTGTCGGCTCCGGCACTCTTACATTTTCAGTCCTTCCCATTGGGGCTCGCCTGGTGACGGCGTCCCAATCAAAAGAGTCTGGCAGGTCTTGACCTGAGAAGGAACTTGATGTGTTTCTTCGGCCTTGTCCACACGACAAGACCATTTCATCTCACTGCATGGTTCTGATCCGATCACCCACACGGCGATTTGATTTGAAAAGGTCTTCCAGAGTTGAGAATTTTGAAAATGCCGCCTCTGCGTCGACGTGTGGAAACGATGACATCGTATTGAGTCACTTTCATGTTGTTGCTATTTCCTGCACTGCCGCAGTGTGGACAGGAAACCTTTTAAGAATGAAGAGGAAAAAATATTGTTTTCACTTTTCTCCTGGTCTTTGGTTTAGTCGTAATTCCACAACTATTTCTGTGAACTTTGTCTTTGTTTTTGTATTTTTCCGAACCGTCGTGCGATGAGCCTCCGATATTTCACACATTTCATGAAGGGCCCTGCAGGACAGGGTCTCTCCAACATGAGGTGTGGACAGGTGAGCGGTGGTCACAGGACACACACTCAGAGACACACAGAACATTTAGTCTCCAGCTCGCCTCAGATCCAGGTTTATACTGGAGGAGGGAACCAGAGCACAAGGACAAAAGAAGCCCACTCACACACAGACAGAACACGCAAACATAAAGACGATCAATCTGTTATTGGAATTGTCCTCCTACAGTCTCAGCATTTTGCTAATCAAATCTTTGATAGCTTTGAATTTCCTGGAAAATTGGGAAAATTTAGTGAAAAGTGGTGAGTTTTTGCAGTTTAACCTTCGAGCTATTTCAGCTCTTTTTCTTTTTATAAATGATTTGACCTGTAATTGTTGTTTTGCGACATTTTACATTTCAAAACCTTTTGGCCATTTCTAGCAGATTTTAGCCACGAAGGCTGTTTTGCCTTTTTATCTGTTCTACTGGTTATTTGAGCATTTTGTGGCTCCTTTAAGCTGCCACGGCTGTTTCAGTTTATCAGACATTATCATAAGTTTCCAGTAGTTTGTGTCTCAAAGCTCCAGACAAAGCTGCAAGTTGTCGGTGAAAGTAAAAGAGTGAAACTCTCCATTTTATTTGCTTTAAGTCAAAATGTTTGACGCTGAAGCGAGGAGCTAGTTAGCTTAGCATAATCCTTGGAAGGAGGAAAACCAAGGATTCAGGGTCTGTCCAGAGGTACGAAAGGTTTTCTGTTGCTTCTTTTAAAACTTGAAACACAATTTGTTGTTTTTTCGGACCTACAACAGTCACATGACTTTGTAGTGGAACTCAGTATCCGAATACCTGCAGCTCAACCCTTGATGAGAATAAATGTTCATGTAAATGAAGAGACTAAAAGATTTAAAGTGGTAGAAAACATTTCTAAGGTGACAGTGGTATAAAGTTTTCTTCCCCTCACTTTGTTTCAACATTGAACAATCAGGAAACACATCTCTGATTATTTGAGATGTAACTTTTTTAACAGTTAAAATGAAAATAAAAGAAAAATGCTTGAAGAGTAGCTCACTCTTGAAACATTTTTGTACCAATTTACAAACATCTTTGCACAATTTTCCATTGAGGCGACATTTCTGAAGTGAATCAACAGTAATTATGATTCATCATTCAGTCCGGACCAATTCTTTTGGAACTTGTGAGTTGTTCCACTTGGCTCCTCCTTGCTTCACTGATCAATATACAGGCTGAAAACAACAATTAGTCTTTTTTCCAGTAATTCTAAAATGAGCTTGACAGACATACAAATTAGACACTCTGACTAATGGAGCATGGCCGCCATCTTGGATGAGGACCCAGTTCTTCTCCAATGTTCACTCTGCTTGTAAGTCTGATTGTGTAACACCAAACCAGGTGAGAATGTGTGGTGAAAGAGTTCAGCTTTGTTTTAATAGAACTGAATGTACTGAAGGAGAAAACAGTTCTTAGACAATTGATTTGCTTTAATATGCTGTTGCTGCCAGTAATCCTTGATTTAATACAGAAATGGGTTCCTTCATGTAAAACTCCTGACTCCATGTTGAGTGTCACGCAAGACTTACTCTTCTTCCGTCGGTGGCGTAGAGTCTGAGCACAGGGAACTGCAGAATCTGTGAGAGATAATCCAGCAGGGCATCGAATGTGGGCGCCGTTCTTCTCTGTAACACAATGGTGCGCTTCACAGTGGGGTCCTTGTTCTTGATGACGGTGAGTCTCTTGGGGGTCCGCACCGCCACCCTCTCCGTGACCTTGGCTGGTCTGCCGGTGACTCTGTTCCTCTGGCCGAACTGACCCGGTCTGGGTCCCTGGCCCACGCTGAGAGGTCTGGTGGTGTTCCAGGGTACCTGCCTCCGGGTCACTTCGTCCAGGTTCAGAGGCTTCACCCGTTTCTGGTCCGAACACACATAGGCGCCGCCGTCAAGCAGGTCGTCCAGAGCTTTGATGGGGCGAGTCCCTCTGGGCGTGGTGATGGTCCTCACTCCGAATGGCAGAGGCACTTTCCTGGAGAGAGCGTCCAGCAGAGCGTCGAAAGTCTTGAAGATGCGGACGTTGACCACCATGCGGTGCCCACTGAATTTATAGTCGCCGGATTTATAGAAGCACACCCTCTTAGAGGCGGAGGGGTCTGAGACATGCTGTAGAGGTCTGGAGGGTAACGTCTGACTACTGTCAGAGGACAGACCCTGGACAGGGGGGTCCTGGACAGGCGTGCTGCTCATCCTGAGGGCCGAGGGCGCTACAACAAGCAGAACAGGTTCTGATTAGATTGGTCAACTTTTACACAACTGTTTTCTACAAAAGCTTCCCAGACCTTCATTTATTTTAGCTTTGCTGCCTTTACTGATGTTTGATCCTTTGAGTCGGACTGACCAAACATTTTAGCTCAGAGGCCACATGGAGCACCCTCATCGCTCAACTGGGCCAAAAATTAAAAACACGAATCAAGAAATAACAGTTATGATATCATAATAACAGCAATTTCATATTTTGTCTTTGTCTTAATGCAAAGAAGTACTTTACTGACATATCTACAACTAAATCCACATTGTAAAAACAAATCAACAACATGCATGTCACTCTGGAGTAACTGAGACTGACAGTTGAAGGAAAAAGAAGCAGGCATTGATTTCTTTCACATTTTTACTCTTTAAGTTCATTCCACCGGCCAGACAGACCCCCTCCTTTAATTCATCAACTTTTTTTTAAATAAAAGACTTTGAAACTGATTTCTACATCTTTGGTTGTTTAGACGACCTCCTGCAGTCACAACATTTAGAGCTGAAAAACAAATAATTTAACTTCTGTGTGTTCATGTTTCACACTGAAGATATCAGGTAAAGCAAAACATGCCTGATTGATAGTGATTTCAATTTAAATGGTATAAAAACATTTTTTAAATCATTTTGTTTGTTTGTTTGTGTGGGTGGGTGTGGGTGTGGGTGTGTGTGTGTGTGTGTGTGTGTGTGTGTGTGTGTTATCTGGTGTGAGTATAAACATATTTAGTAATAAAACACTTACAGAACAATCGAATAATCAATTGATTTTAATAGGTAAAACAATTGAGCTATAATAAAAACACTAATACAAGACGTCGGTGTTTGGATAAATTAGAATGAATTCAATTCATTATTTTTAGTAAGTTTTATTTACTTTGAAAGGTTAAGCATTTGAGTTATTCTGAATGGCTATGAGAGCTTTTCCAGAAGTAAATCGTACTTTCGCCGAACAGTCTCTGAACAAACGTTCAGTATTCTCAGGCCTTTAGTCACACTTCAATAATACCAGATAAATAACAAGCTGTAACTAATGAATGAAACAACTGACAACATGCAGGAAGGTAACAGGAACAAAAACTTACCCAATTGTTCACATTTTCTGGTAAAAAGAGCAGAATAAAGAGCAGAAAGTGTCCCTCCTCCGACGGCTCGCCAAAGCTTCTCAGCAGCAGCGTCTCAGGGCTATTTTAGGCCCAACAGCATCACCACTAATTTGCTTAATCTTTGCTCACACTTAATCAGCATATCAAGATGAGGTAACGGGAGAAAACAAGGCGCAGCCAGCAGGTTGGCGATGCTCACTTTGGAGAATCAGAGGCGACTCGCTTCATTTGATCACAAGCAGGCCCGTTTGTTGTCTCCAGGTAATCTCAGAGTACAAATAAAACACACAGATCTTTCCAGGAATCTCTGAATTGTGGCTGAATTCCCGTGATGTTAGAGGAGGGGGTTAGGGATGGACGGATTAGGTGATGAGTCAGTTAAATCCAAATGAGTATGTTGGAGTGTTGATGAAGGTTCAGGAAACTGAAATGATGTGAACTCCCTGTAGATCCCACAGGTGCTGAAGGGCTATTTGTAATTTGCAGGCAGCCGGTGTAATCAGATTTGAGTCGTCTTGGCCTAATAGGGATTAGGTTAAAGATTCTGTGTGCTGACAGCGGGAGGCAGAATAAAAGGCTTTAAGAAGCACTTTTACCCCTTTGCAGGGCTGGAAAATAGTTTTCATAAGAGCACAGTCAGAGTTTGAGGTTACGTCCAGACACTGATGCTGAGAAAACCCTGGGAAATGAGCAGGATTGCTCCAGGTTTGGATGCATTGAGGACAGATTTTGAGTCTTGGCTGATCACACAGCGGCTCAAGGCGAAATAGCATCAAGAGGTTAGAGCTGGTCAGTGCGGGCAGCAGACACTGTGCCAACACCTAACTGCCTCGACAGAGTCTGGAAGAACACGACTCCTCCTCACAGGCTCATATTGTCACTTACTTTCACTGTTTCACGATGCAGCAGGTCTGTGGAGGGTTTTAAAGTCAACCTGGTTCACTGTTTCATTTGATTCTTGCACTCTATCAACATCTATTATCATACAACACGTCCATGATTTCTCACTAGTTGGTGGAAAAATGTGAATCTTATTTCAGCATTTAACCTTTTCGTGTTGTTTATTTTATGTCCTGTAAATAAGTTATTTTTAGTTGTTATGGTTGATTGTAAATTATTGAAAGGACTGGGAGTGAGTGTAACCTTCAGTCTCCAGGCGGTTTCCCCACACGCTGATCTGTCTGGATTAGTCAAATTAACAGTCAGTCGTTGCCACATGAATGCGGCTCGGCCCGACCGTGACACTCAAAGGTCACTCCTTGATTCTTACCAACAGCCTTCAGAAGTGCTCACGGGGGCGCACTTAGCAAAACAGAAGCTGTTTCACTCACTTTGGTTGTTCATGGCAGAGTGATTCACCATGCTTCAGTTTGTGGATGTTGGCCTGTAACTTGTTAAAACACTCGGCTCGATAGACGGATTTCTAGGAAAAGGCTTAACAGCAGCAACCTTGACGGCATAAAGGGATTGAACACCCAAAGCACTGAATGTATAAAACCAAATATTTGTCTTGAGTGCATGAAATTTAATAAAGCACATTTCTGCTCATGAATTCAATGGTGATGAAGTAGATTTATTAGATTGACTGTTCAGTGTAAAAAAGGCAGACACTTAATGAGTCTATTAAATAATAACTGCAGTACTAAGTACAATAGTAAGTGAACAAAAATTTGTACAGCCTTTGTAGATCCAGTAAAGAATTTATTCCAATCAGATATTGTGAAAGAGTCCTTTTGGTGTCACAATATCTTCCAACAACACTGTAGGGTAGAAACTTTTAATTCCAAACCATTTCAATGAAAGCTTCACAAAGGTTTAATTAAGAAAAATGTTTTTTTTTAATCACTAAGATTGGTGTATTTCCTTAAGGAAAAATAGAAAGAAAAAGAAAAAGAAAACGTTTTAGTGCAGCTGATGTTTTGTCTTCAAAATATAAGAAATGCGCTCAAACATACACACAGTACAAGTTGGTCACATTTACAGTATTTTATGATTTTAATGAATTATGTTTAAAAAATGTTTGTTAAATTCAAAAAGCCTTGGGGGTCAAACTTGCAACCCAAGGACTAAATTTGTCTCAACACTTGGCGCGCTGATATCCGGCTCACATTTGAGATGTAAGCATGTAAAATGTGTATGAAGATGTAAAGGTATTTTTTATCACCTAAATGATTGGTATGTAGCCCCCAGGCTAAGACTTGGGAGGAACAAGGTGTCTGACCTCCGTCCATTCAGAGGTCAGAGTTCCCTGTGGGGGAGAATCAGCCCAGACATACTGAGGCCCTCTACAGGAAGGACCACAGTCTGCACTTTCTGAGGCAGCTGAGCTCCTTCAACATCTGCTGGACACTTCATTGGCTTTCACACTGATGCATGCTGGGACAGCAGCTTCAACAGACTGGGTGGAGGTCCAGACTGAGGTCTATCCTGATTCTGGTTCACAGCAGCACCACCTTCAGATAAAGTATCCTCCCACCTGGAAGAAACAGAGGAGATCTTCATCAAACTTCACATATTATTTTCTTTATTGTGATACCCTAACCCTAACCCTAACCCTAACACTTTATTTACCGATAAAATATTAAGTATTACTCTGTGTGGTGGAACACTGGAACTGAATTATTGCATTTTATTCTATTCTATTCTGTTTTGTTCTGTTCTATTCTGTCATTTGTTCTTTTTTCATTTTTGTTCTATTTTATCTGTTTTTATATTTTGTTTTATTGTATTCTATCCTATTTTGTCTGTTATCTTTTATTTTCTTTGATTGATTGATTGATTGATTGATTGGTTGATTGATTGATTGATTGATTGATTGATTGATTGATTGATTGATTGATTGATTGATTGATTGATTTTATTTTATTTTATTTTATTTTATTTTATTTTATTTTATTTTATTTTATTTTATTTTATTTTATTTTATTTTATTTCGTTCTGTTTGGTTTTTGTGCTCTGTTTGTTTTTATTGCAGTAATTTATTTTGCTTTATTCTGTTTTGTTGTGGTCGGTTCGATGGTCTGCGCTCTGACAGCTCCTTCGCTCCGGCTCGATTGCTCCTGCCTGTGTTGTCGATCGTGGATCCTGTGTCTGCTCGTCAGGCCTGGGTGGGTGTTTGTGTGCAGCTCTTTGTCGTCTCTTTTCTCTCTCTTTAAAACCTCATTTTCATAGGGAGAGGGCGACAATCCACCACATCTGTCACCATGGGCAAGAAGGAAGAGGACGATATAATCCGAATTGCGAAGAAGATGGATAAGATGGCGCAGAAGAAGAACGGGGTGAGGACAGAGGATGAAGTTGTAGCTAGCAGTTAGCCGTGAGCCATTAGCCGCCGGTTAGCGGAACAGCTTTCTAAACTAAACCCTGCTTCTCTGTCAGTGGAGTCTAATTTGGAAACTAAATTCTGCCGCTGTGTGTTAATCCACATTAACGCCACCTCTGTTGTCACTGAACAACAAGCCCCGGCTGTTAGCCGCTCGCTGCTACCTGAAGCTCCGTGAAGCATCGGCTGGACGGATGCTAAGTTAGCATGTAGCATCCTGCTGGGAATGACAGCTTCGACCACGCAGACAAACAGCAGCTCAAATTAATTTACTCTTGTTTTGAAAGCCGAGCATCCTCATGTCCTTATCAGTGCATGTGTGGATGAGTGAGAGGATGAAGGGCTCGGCTCCGTGGCTCGATGAGCTCGCCTGTTGGCCGCCGAGCTGCAGCACAAGTCCTGGAGCGCCAAACAAGTAAACAGAGCAGAAGATGTCTAATATAATCTCTGATATCTTCACAGCATCGCAATGAACCTTCACAGGGACTTAGATCAGTTGCCCTGGAAGTACAGGAGCTCCAAACAAGTAAACAGAGCAGACTATTTCTCCTTTATTAGGGGATTTAAAACATTTAAATGAGCACAGGGAAACCTTTATTTTGATTTATTCCCTCTGCCCACAAAGTAAATAAAGCTCTAGTTATTTATTCTGATCACCTTTTCTTGTTTTTATTCCTCCTTTCTGAACACAGTTGATGTTAAATTGCGTATTGTAAACACACCATTATAACACTTTATAGATAGATTATTAGTAATTTATAACATGTTCATCCATTCAACACATTTGTTTTGCTCTTTTTACTGATTCATTGGTCTTTATTTATTTTGAACATGTAAAAAACAAACATAATAGAAAAATTAAATAAAAACATCTAAATAAATTAAACAAACGTGTAAAAGAAAATCTATCTTAGATATGTGATATTCTGTGTTTACATGATTGAAAAGAAGTAAGGACTATAACCAAACTATTGTTTCTTTGATTGTTCATTTCATTATAATTTTGAGCATAATAAATACAACAAAAAAGAGAGTACAATGAATACACTGACAAATAAACTGACTTGTTATATTTATGTACACATCATCTATTGTGGAGTTGCAGGCTGCAGCTTTACACAACAAAATCTCCTTGTTAAATGGGTTATCAACTCTTTTTGATCCAACACTATGAGCTCAATCTGCTGAGGTATGATTTGTTAGACATAGTCGTGTCAGCTGCTCGCCGTCCCGTGGACATGTCTGAATGTCAGTGTCTTCTGAAGCATGTTGACAATGTTGATGTAGAAACAACACGACTGTAACTCTTGTTCAGTCAGTCACATCCTACACACTCCTGTCCTCAAAGTCAGGCTGAGAAAAATAGTTCCTGTGTGAATGATGGTTCCTGTGACTCGGTTTGACTCGGTCCTCTCCTCCACAGGCCGGAGCTTTGGATCTGTTGAAAGAGCTACGGAGTGTCCCCATGACGCTGGAGCTACTTCAGGTACGCGCTGCCGGTCACGCCTGCCTTTTATTCTCGCCGCCACACGTGGCGTAACCGCAGAGCTCTGACTGCAGTGTCTCTCCACAGTCCACCAGAATCGGGATGTCCGTTAACGCCATACGCAAGCAGAGCACAGACGAGGAGGTGACAGCTCTCGCCAAGTCCTTGATCAAGTCCTGGAAGAAGCTTTTGGGTAGGGATTAATAGTCATAGTCATTAGTAATTCATTCAATAGTCAGAATCCATATATCATAGTTGTAAAGATTTACGAGGCATGTTCTTTAACTTCTTCCTGTTTCTTGCAACTTAACTGTTGACGACAGTCACAGAATAAACTTTGAGATAAATGCTGCTTTTTTTAAGATTTCAGGCATTTCTGTTTTGCATGTTTCAAAACAAAACAGTCGGTGCACCTGACTGATTCTTTCAACAGAAAGAATCAGTCAGTGTTTATACTCTGAACTGAGTATAAACACTTCATCTTCATGGCATGCTGCAGTTTTTATTCTATTCTTTTCTTAAATTCATGTGTCCATCACATTTCAGTGACATTGTTTTGTTGTGGTCGGTTTGTTTATTATAAAATATTTATAGAGCATCAATTATTATATAAGACACTCACAGTTTGATTTGGATGCAGTAAAGAAATCTTTTTTTTATTTATTTTTTATCGTACTTAAAGACATTTTGAAGTCATAAATTGTGAAATAATTGTAGTTTTGGTCACTTGTGCATCCACATATATATTTGTCTTTATACATGACACAGGATTGTTTATTTTGTCTTTTTAGTCACAGTGTTGTTTTTTTATTATAATTTTTTTTTAAGTTCAAAGAATTCCAAAATATCCTTGACTGTGTTATAAAAGATTTTCTTTTTCCGATTCAAACTCATTTCACATTTCTTTATTACCTGATATGTTTACAGCTGCTGCTTGTGTTACAGACTGAGGATGCGAATTCTCTTTTTCTGGATGGATATCTTATTGATATTTATTTATTAGTTTTACTAAACAAGGATACAACATTTATAACTGTTATGAGATTTACTTTGATGTCAGAATTGTGAGAATGAAGTGAGAATAAATAAGAAAAAGCTTCATCCTTTGTTCAAAAAACATAGATGTGATTCTAGTATCAGAATATTTGGTAGTTTCTCATGTGGGTTTATTTGTGCGTTTTGTCTGTTTTTTTGCACATATCGCTTCTGTTAAAATTCTGAGTATCATTAGTCGATCAGTTGATATCAGTCGATGCACCTTTAGCTGCAGCAGTGAGTTTCTACCTGTACATCCTGTTATTTCTCTTCATTTCTACTCCTGCTGGTCGTAGCTCAACTCAACAACCCCTAAACCAGAATTGATCCAACTTTCTACCGTGTTGGTTGTTACTGTACAAAGCAGCAGCTCTGAAACTGAAACTAACTCTTCCTAACAAGCTGCAGCTCCTCTTCATCTCTCACAAACACAAACACATGAAGAACTAATCAACTCTGGTAACTTGAAGAGCTGCACTGTCCTGTGGTGAAGGGTCACAGAGTGGGGTAGTGGGTAGGGGGCAGTGAACAGTGGGGCAATGGGAAAGTCATGGGTTCAAATCCTGCCTGTGTGGAGTTTGCATGTTATCCCCGTTTCCTCCCACAGTCCAAAGACATGCAAGTGAGGTTAACTGGTGTGTGTGTGTGTGTGTGTGTGTGTGTGTGTGTGTGTGTGTGTGTGTGTGTGTGTGTGTGTGTGTGTGTGTGTGTGTGTGTGTGTGTGTGTGTGTGTGTGTGTGTGTGTGTGTGTGTGTGTGTGTGTGTGAGTGTGAGTGTGTATGTGTTTTCTATCCAGTTGTTGCTTAACCTCCACTCTCCTCTCACTAAAAGAGAGAGGCTGCGGCGCTGTGTGCCTTTGTTATTTCTCCCCATGTCTCTGCTGAGTTTCTGGACTTGTGTGTTGCAGACGAGCCGGGAGGAGCAGACAAACCTTCTGATGAGAAGAGGAAAGAGTCGACTCCGCCCATGGTTTCTCCCTCACAGGGAAGCCCCGAGGCTAAAGAGGAGAGGTGACCGCCCGGCCTTTCATATTCTCCGCTCTGCTGATGACTTGGGTGTGGGAATCGAACCGGTTTGCTTGTGTTAAAGCTCCCTGGTTGCTCCCACAGCAGCTCCAGCAGTAACTCCAGCAGCCGGAGTGAAGCCGCAGAGGTGACTCCCAACACACTAATCAACACCTTCCCCCGAGCTCCCAGCACCTCCGACTCCATCCGGCTCAAGTGCAGAGAGATGCTGGCCAATGCTCTGCAGACCGGAGGTCAGCACGCTTCGCTGCCGCCACTCGCCCGCCCGCACCGATTCAGCTGCTCACTCACACGTGTTTCTGCTTTCAGACGACTACATCGCCATCGGAGCCGATTGTGACGAGCTCGGAGCACAGATCGAGGAATATATCCTGTGTGAAAACTGAACTTTTAACTTCATGAAACATTTTGGCTTCAGTCGTGACTCGCCTCGTGTTTGTCCACCGACAGGGAGGAAACTAAACATTGGAACCAGAAGAGTTCAGGGGATGATTGAAACCCACAATAAGTTGTGAGTTTGTACAGAATGTGTGTGCGGAAAAGAAAAAAGCAAAGTTTTAGTGGAAACAACTTCAACTGGCTGAAACCGCTGAAAGACAAAAAAAGAAAAAGAAATGGCTGAAAAAGGTTAAACTGTTAAAATGCCTGAAAATGGCTCCCGTCTATTAAGAAAATACATTTAAAAGAAATGTAAGAGTTCAAATGGTAAAAAGTACTAATAGATAAGTTACTTCAACGATGAATATTTGAAAAACTTTTTTTTGTCTTAACTGTATTTAAAACAAATTAAATAGAGACTTTATTTGTCCTTAACGACGTGTTTAGCAGCATCACACCAGGCGATGGAGGCGACGGTACATTTTCAAATGTTGTGAATAATTATTCAATCCTGTCTGATGAGCTGAAGTCCTTGACGTACTGGCACGCATCTTCCAAGAGTTTAAGAACACAGACATGAAATACAAGAACCGCGTGCGGAGCCGGATCTCGAATCTGAAGGACGTGAAGAACCCGAACCTGAGGAGGACGGTTCTGTGTGGGAGCGTGACTCCGGAGAGGATGGCCAAGATGACAGCAGAGGTCAGTCTCTGTCTTTGTGTCTTCGTCCCTGCGAGGCGATCTGCCTCCTCACCAGTGAGCAACGGTACCAGCTGCCATCCGTCCTCACTGCCAGTTCACTCTCTCGCGTGTTTAAGGTTCACCCTCCGTCACGGGTCTGCAACCTCGCAATGTGATCATGACGATGCACGTTCCTCCAAAATGTCCTCCGTCATGTATGTTGTTGTTGGACGTCAGTTGAAACTTGCCTGAAAATTTGAAGTTTGAACACAGCAGAGTTTTTAGTTTGGGCTCTTTGTTCAAACCAGAATCGGCCACAACAGCGTCCAACACAAAACAGGAGATAATGATTGTGCTCCGGTGTTGTAATCAACACTGGAGCTTAATATCATAAATCACCTCTGTTAAATTTAGCTGCTAAATTATTGGCTGAAGGACTGTTATCATCATCATCATTATCCATGATTGACAGCTCCTGAGGCCAATCACCACACGCCTAACATCCATACCAGTCAGCATCTCGCATGACGTGACCCTCAGTCCTGTTCAGCTGACAGTCATCACAGCTCCGGCAGGTCTTTTCTTCTCTTCATCGCTCTGGAAAAGCTTTGATAACCGGAGTCTTCCTCACTGCGTCAGCCGTCCTTAAAGCTGGGCTCTAAACGCTTAACTCGGTGTGTTTCCTGCAGGAAATGGCCAGCGACGAGCTGAAGGAAATGAGGAAGAACTTGACCAAAGAGGCTGTCCGGGACCACCAGATGGCCACCACCGGGGGCACGCAGACGGATCTCTTCACCTGTGGAAAATGCAAGGGCAAGTGCTGCACCTATACACAGGTACGTCCCCCCACTTCCTCTTCTCTCTGCTCCGGTCCAGGGTGCAACGATCTGGAGAAAGACTTTCTGAGTTTTCTGTTTCAGGTTCAAACTCGCAGCGCTGATGAGCCAATGACCACGTTTGTTTTCTGCAATGAGTGTGGAAATCGATGGAAGGTATGTGGCTTCTTTCATTTCAGTCTGTCTCTCTGTACAGTCACTTCACACTTTAACACATCAGGAGGAGCCTGGACTCACAGGTCAGCCTGTCATGGAATCTGATTGAAAACACTCAGACTTCTTCCTGGTCATGATCCCTTCAGTTCATTGAAACTTTAACTTTCTGATCATTTCCTGCTCCAACACACACTCACGAAAATGTTGGGATGTTTGACTTTTGGGTGAAAATTTATGGAAAGCGCAAACCACAACAAAACATGTCCATGTCTCAATGGCTTGTCATGTGACTGTTAGCATCAAATCCAGCTGAACGGCGGCGCCTCCTGCTGTTCAGTGGACTTACTGTCAGCTGTGGCCTGACGCGCGGCGCTCAGGTCATTGAGGTTCTGGTTCCAGGGGTTTTCTTTGGGTTCAGGCCTGGAGAAAGTGCGGGTCACTCTATCTGCGGTCCCCCAGTCTCCAGCAGCCGTTCACTAGTGATGATGCCTCCTCCATGCTGCGGGCGCTTTGTCACCCATGATGAAGAACTGAGGCCTGTGTTGTTCATGCAGGATCACAATGACTGGATGAATGATGTTGGTCACTCTGTATTGGGGCAGTTCTGTATCGACTAGAGGTTAGAGAAACAGACTTGGCATCGGCAGACCTGCTCACACTGTAACACCACCAGTACTCCCAAAGACTCGTCTGGTGACGAGGATGGATGAACAGGATGACCCCTGTGCCTGGCGGTCTGTTCAGGTACCTTGCAGGCGGTGCATGGTTTCCAATGGTCTGACACTTGTCCTGAGTTGAGTGACCATCCAGTTCCACACTGCTCACAATGAAGTGGACATCAGTGTGGGATGCGACTCCTCCAGTCTGTCTGTGTCTCAGTGGACACCTGGTCTGAGAACTTCTTGTTTGAAGCTTCAATGGCAGGGTTCTGCTACTCAGTTGGTCTGGTCTCCGTCTCATGATGTCAAAATGTGAATGGCATGATTAAACACCAATTCTAATTGAACCAGGAAGATTATTGATAACTGCCTGTTTTTCTGTGTTAAAGAACAGCAAGTTGTGCAAAAAGTGCTGAACCAGTGGACAGTTGGACATGAGCATTCAGAACTTAAGAGAAGGACACATTAAGTCCACCTGTAAAGGTTTAAATCTATATATACAGTATGTCACAAAAGTGAGCACACCCCTCAAATGTCTCCAAATATTATATTATGTCTTTTCATTGGACAGCACTGAAGAAGTGACACTTGTAAAGTAGTCAGTGTACAGCTTGTATAACAGTGTAAATTTACTGTCCCTTCAAAAGAACTCAATACACACCCATTAATGTCTAAACTGCTGGCAACAAAAGTGAATACATCCCGAAATGTCTCATCAGACCACCAGACATGGTTCTTAGTCTGCTTGTCTTCAGCCAACTGTGGGCTTTCTTCTGCATCATCTTTAGAAGAGGCTTCCTTCGGAATGACAGTCATGCAGGCAGATTTGATGCAGTGTCCGGCGTATGGTCTGAGCACTGACAGGCTGACCCCCCACGTGGTCTGACCGCCACATCTTCAACCTCTGCAGCAATGCTGGCAGCACTCATACATCTATTTTCCAAAGACAACCTCTGGATATGATGCTGAGCATGTGCACTCATCTTCTTTGGATGACCATGGCGAGGCTTGATCTGAGTGGAACCGGTCCTGTTAAACCGCTGTTTGGTCTTGGCCTCCGAGCTGCTGCTCAGTTTCAGGCTGTTGGTAAACTTCTTCTAGCCTCGGCTTTATGTGGAGCAACAATTCTTTTTTTCAGATCCTCAGAGTTCTTTGCCATGAGGTGCCATGTTGAACTTCCAGTGACGAGTACAAGAATGTGTGAGAGCGATAACGCCAAATTAAAACCAAATTTACACCAAATTTACACCCGTTCCCCATTCAAACCTTAGACCTTGTAACACTAACGAGTCACATGACACCGGGGAGGGGAAAAGGCTATTTGGGTCTAATTCATACATTTTCTCTTAGAGGTGTTCTCACTTCTCCTGCCACCAGTTTAGACATTAATGGCCGTGTAATGAGATTTACACTGTTATACAAGCTGTACTGACTATTTTACTGTGTAGCAAAGTGTGTGTGTGTGTGTGTGTGTGTGTGTGTGTGTGTGTGTGTGTGTGTGTGTGTGTGTGTGTGTGTGTGTGTGTGTGTGTGTGTGTGTGTGTGTGTGTGTGTGTGTGTGTGTGTGTGTGTGTGTGTGTGTGTGTGTGTGTGTGTGTGTGTGTGTGTGTGTGTGTGTGTGTGTGTGTGTCCTATGATGGACTGCTCACCTGTCCAGGTGAACCTGCCTTCTCACTGTTAGCGGGAAGTCCAAACTAGGAAAGTGGTGGCGCTGGGCAATTTGGGTTAAAAAAAAGAAAGAATTTTTTATTTTTTTTGCTTCATTTCTATTTTTTTTCTCAATACACTTTAAAATGACTGCTTTAAAATGACTTTAAAATGATCAGATATAAGGTCAGAAGTGCAACTTATTGCTGTGATTGTCCTCAAAGGTAAAATGCATACAGATAATTCCAGAATAAAAAGTAAATGAGGCTCCGTCATTCAATAGATTCCAGCTTTAACCAGGTTTAAGTAAAACAGTGCGGAGTCCCTTAATGACTGATGGGCTCCGACTCGGTACGGAAACTTTACCGCTCCAGATTCTTCTGGTTTTTCGGGACGATAAATGTGGATCAATGTGTTTGTGTTGCAGTTCTGCTGAATCTGCAGACGTCAGCTCGTAGCAAACCTCCCGGACCAGGTGGATCTCCGCAGCAGACAAGGCGCCTCAGTGGTTACTGTTCAGTACGTTTACTGTGGTTCATTAGGACTGCAGTTCATGGTCACCCCCCTCCCCCACCCACCCACAGGACCTGCTTTTAATGTCATTAGTTGTTTCGCACTGTCAGATATATGCGATCAATCTTCCGTTTCAACTTTTTTTATATGTAGTTTTAACACTTTGGACAATGTTGTTTTGATTTCCCCTCACAACATTGTGTTTTATTTAATTTCCCAATAAAGTGTAACCCATTTGAATAAAAAAAAAAGCTGGTCTTTATGGTGTGTGCTCTCCGTCTTACTGTCTGAGTTTCTAACCAAAACCTCTGTCCTGTCCGAGGCAGTGGACAAGTGGACAGGAGATGGAATTCATAGTAAAACAGATCAAGATAACCGAGCACCTGTATGATTATGGTTCATGGTTATTAGAGTGTGGAAGATTTCCCTGAATAATTAAGAGACACTGTAAAAGGTTTTCCACCTGTATTTAAAGGTGTGGCATCACAGGGTTTTATTTTGAGTTGAAGTTCAGATGTAATTGTGTTTGTGCCTTTCAGAAGAGATGATCTTCACCTCTATTCTCTGCTCTTCGTCCAGAACATGTTCCCGCCCTCTAACTCAAATCTTTTTATTGTAAATATCCACAGACATCACATTCTGGACTCTTTCCACTGATCTGTGGCTCCATCCATCAATTGTGGATTAATAAATAAAACGAAGGATTGTGTCGGCAGCTTAATAGGAGCAGTGAACTGCTTAGATTCAGAATATTTATTGTTTTCTATCCAGACTGTTCTCCAGCTGCAGCACTTCCATCTTAAACTCCCGGCTCCGGTCCTGTCTGTGTTTTACTTTCAATAATTCTCCATGAAAAAACCCTCTTATGAAATGTCAGAACAACCTATCTTCTATACCTCTGTGGATGAATGGTGAGGTCCAACGTCTCCTGAGAGCACAGGATGCAGCTCTGGAGACACATCGATGCCCAGAGCAGTGAGGGCGGAGCTCCGGGGGGGACCCTAACCCAAAGACCCCGGAGCATGTGGCAGGCCATAAAGACCACCACTGGCTGTCACAGGAAGGAAGCTGAGTGGCCGACCGCTCCACCCACCCCAGGCTCACGGTGCCAGAGGGTGAGCGGCGTACCAGTGAACCACCGCAGGGCAGCAGGACCAGACGGCATCCCTGAGAAGGTTCTGGAGAGCTGTGGGCACGGGCTCACTGAGTCTGGATCTTTACCACCTCCCTCTCCAAGGCTGAACACAGCGTCCATCGTCCCAGTGAGGAGGATGAATGAATATCGACTGGCTGCCCTCACACCTGGACTCCAATCTGGACTTATGATGGATGGATGGATGGATAGAGAGATAGATAGATACAACAAAGAAACATTTTCAAGTGTAAATTTAAAGGTTATTATAGCAATATTTTACTGGTCCAGCCCATTCAAGATGAAACTATGAAACTGGACTGAATGTGGCCCCTGAAGTAAATTCAATTTTATATCGTATTTATTTTGTATACACCTTACATACATATGTGTGTATGTACAGTGAAGAAAATAAGTATTTGAACACCCTGCTATTTTGCAAGTTCTCCCACTTAGAAATCATGGCGGGGTCTGAAATTTCCATGGTAGGTGCATGTCCACTGTATGAGAGATAACCTATAAAGAAAAATCCAGAAATCACAATCTATGATTTTTTAACAATTTATTTGTGTGATACAGCTGAAAATAAATATTTGAACACCTGTCTATCAGCTAGAATTCTGACCCTCAAAGACCTGTTAGTCCGCCTTTAAAAGTCCTCCTCCACTCCACTGTATTATCCTGAATCAGATGCACCTGTGTGAGGTCGTTAGCTGCATAAAGACACCTGTCCACCCCATACAATCAGTAAGACCCAAACATTCAGCATGGCTAAGAGCAAAGAGCTGTCCAAAGACACCAGAGACAAAATTGTACAACTCTACAAGGCTGGAAAGGGCTACGGAGAAATTGCAAAGCAGCTTGGTGAAAAAAGGTCCACTGTTGGAGCAATCATTAGAAAATGGAAGAAGCTAAACATGACGGACAATCTCAATCAGAGTGGAGCCCCATGCAAGATATCACCTCGTGGGGTCTCAATGATGCTAAGAAAGGTGAGGAATCAGCCCAGGACTACACGGCAGGACTTGGTCAATGACCTGAAAAGAGCTGGGACCACTGTTTCCATGGTCACTGTTGGTAATACACTAAGACGTCATGGTTTGAAATCATGCATGGCACGGAAGGTTCCCCTGCTTAAACCAGCACATGTTAAGGCCCGTTTTAAGTTTGCCAATGACCATTTGGATGATCCAGAGGAGTCATGGGAGAAAGTTTTGTGGTCAGATGAGACCAAGATTGACCTTTTTGGTCATAATTCCACTATGCGTGTTTGGAGGAAGAAGAATGATGCGTACCATCCCAAGAACACCATCCCTACTGTGCAGCATGGGGGTGGTAGCATCATGCTTTGGGGGTGTTTTTCTGCTCATGGGACAGCACGACTGTACTGTATTAAGGAGAGGATGACTGCAGCCATGTATTGTGAGATTTTGGCCAAAAACCTCCTTCCCTCAGTCAGATCATTGAAGATGAGTCGTGGCTGGATCTTCCAACATGACAATGACCCAAAGCACACAGCCAGGAAAACCAAGGAGTGGCTTCGTAAGAAGCATATCGAGGTTCTGGAGTGGCCTAGCCAGTCTCCAGACCTAAATCCAATTGAAAATCTTTGGAGGGAGCTGAAAGTCCGTGTTACTCAGCGACAGCCCAGAAACCTGACTGATCTAGAGAAGATCTGTGTGGAGGAGTGGGCCAAAATCCCTCCTGCAGTCTGTGCAAACCTGGTGAAGAACTACAGGAAACGTTTGACCTCTGTAATTGCAAACAAAGGCTACTCTACCAAATATTAATGTTGGTGTTCAAATACTTATTTTCAGCTGTATCACACGAATAAATTGTTAAAAAATCATAGATTGTGATTTCTGGATTTTTCTTTTTAGGTTATCTCTCATACAGTGGACATGCACCTACCATGAAACTTTCAGACCCCTCCATGATTTCTAAGTGGGAGAACTTGCAAAATAGCAGGGTGTTCAAATACTTATTTTCTTCACTGTATATATATATATATATAGTGTATACATCTTTGTATTGGTTCAGTTATGTGCTGTTAAATAAGTTTGTTTCTTCCACAACCTGTGTGTGTGTGTGTGTGTGTGTGTGTGTGTGTGTGTGTGTGTGTGTGTGTGTGTGTGTGTGTGTGTGTGTGTGTGTGTGTGTGTGTGTGTGTGTGTGTGTGTGTGTGTGTGTGTGAATTTAACCCACCACTGTTCAGGCTATTGTTATCATGCTGGACAGTGAACACATGAATCTTCACCCTCTGACTATCTGTGTTGATTGACAGGCTGGATGTTGTGACGTCTTTAAGCCGCATGCTGACAGTCAGCGAGTCCCTACTTTGGTTGTATTGACAGGTTGAGACAGTGAAGTGAAACAATGGCCATGCTGAGTATTTTAAAGCATTTGACTCGTTCACTTAACTTAGTTTTGTTTCTACGATGTTCCGCTGATGAAGTGGCCTTGCTGTTGTTTGGAACTCGACTGAGTCTGGGTGGAGGCCACTGCTCAGCTTCGACTGGCTTCAGCAATGAAATGATGACGGAGTCAGTAAAATTATTGTGCTTTATTTCCTCTTAATCGAAATGCCCACAAGTTATCGTTTTCTTGGAGAATAGCAGAGAAAAAACAAAACTAACCCATATACTGTAAACATTCACATTGTTTTTTTTATGTATTCTTCAGTAAACTCACCGCAAAATAACACATCTCATATAGTAAACAGAAAAGAAACAACACGTACAGGCATCGCTCCAAACCATTGTGTTTTGAGGTCGATCTGCGCGCTGTGCCCGTCAGCTCAAATTGCACATAGTAAGTTTAAACTCTAAGACAAGTAGAAGTGCCACCGTGAAAGTGCACAGGCTGCCCAAGCAGCCCCGTCCGGCCTGATGAAGACGAGCTGTCGGCGTCCGTCGGACCAGACACAACACCGGCGGGAGATTTGGCTCGTGAGAGGGACCTTTAGTCGTACGCTGGCTTCCTGCTCCAGGAGCAGCAACAGTCCCAAAACGACTGTCGCTCATGAGAAAGATGTCATAAAACTGAATGTCAAGGCACTTCCTCCTGCGAGGATCTTGTCTTTGAGTGACACGTTTGCGAGGCAACAAAGTAAATCAACAAAAACTATTGGTACATTAAAAGTCTTCCACACTTGGCAACTCCAGTTTCGGCCGCTGTGGATCAAACGCGCGCACCTTCGGTGTTTCTGCCAGCATGAACTCCCCGCAGTTTAGAGGTTCAGCGTGAAACACCACCGCGCTGAGCATCGCGCGTTTAATTTTACACTGAAAAACATGTTTAAGCTTTCAAATGAAGATAAAGTCAGTGTCACAACTACAGTTCTGGCTTTCTTGACTATTTCAGTAATTTTCAGTTTTGTCCATTTCCAGCTATTTTAGCCACGCTGTGTTTTTACAGAGTTGGCTGAAGATTTAGCATTTTTAGCCAACTCCAGCATTTTTTGCAATTTGAGCCCTTTTAAGTGATTTTGCCCCCTTTTGTTAGCCCTTTTTGAGAAGATAGAAGTCCTGTTGAAAGACAGTTACAAATCAAATGGAAATATTTATTCACCATCTCAATTTAATTTTCTGAAAGCGACGAGACATTTGCTTCAACTGTTCTTCCTAAAATATGAATAAAATAATTGTATTTTCCAAAGTGGTTTAGTACAAAGTAAGTAAAACCCAACGTTTGTGCACTGGGTGGCAGTGGTGTATTAATGTTGAATCTACTAAGAATTTATATTCCTAAAAACAACTAAATCGACTAAAATTGGTGGAATAGCTACCATGACTAAAATGTTTGAAGTGGTTAAAACCTAAAACTGCCGTTTTAACTGTAGCTCTGATTTAATAAATGCTAAAAAAAAAGGAATGTTTTAATAAATATTTAAAAACTGTACGAGAGAATGAATGTTCCCCGTGTTATTTCTTTATTATTATTTATTTTTTTAACTCAAACATGTTCTGTGTTTCCAGCTGATTATTATTTGTAAAAAGTGGTAAAAATGTCTGTTTCTCATGAAGGTTCCAAACAAAGTTGACGTCACTGACTCACAACACCATCAAGTGGTTAAATGCTGTATTACAGCCCTGGCTAAATATAGACATCTTAAAGACGACCTCTATTTCTTGAGGATTTTCTGATTATTGTAGCCAATGTTTTAACTTTGCCTATTTGTATTTGAACCTTTCTTTCAATGCAGAATTCCCATTATTGTATAATATTTCTACACTTAAAATTGTTCAAACAGTCGGATTTCTCCATAAAATGAGATTTCAATAAATCGAAATACAATCTGCAGTCATTGGGTCTTCAGTTCTGATGTTTTTGCCATCATGCTCGAACCCTCGGTGAACTGGAGTTGCCAAGTGGCTGTCACAGGTAAGAAAGTGTGAGGTTAGGTAACTGAACAGGGTGAACTGGTACAGTACCCCACAAAGCTGCCTGCAAGTAGAGCTAACATGTAGCCTTTGACTTGAGCTTTGATTTTCATACGCAGTAAATAGAACCAGGCGTTTCCACATAAAATACCAACAATTCCATTTTCACTATGTACAAACTCATAAATATATAGTCTAAAGTAGGAACCATTTCCCCCCCAAACAATCATACAAAAAACAACAGACCATAAAAAACTCTGAACACAAATAAAATAGATTATTTCGATGAAAAGAAGGAGAAAAGAAAAGCAAACTCAAATGATTCATATTCCTTTGGAGTGTTTTGCTCTGTAGATCTGTAGCAGTACTTGTGATGTTGAGCCCTCGGGAGGTTTGGAGACCTGAGTGTCTTCGGTCAATGCAGATCACAACAGCGCTGAGATCCCTGGGAGGGGCCCGGCCGGGGGCCCGGTGTCACGTAATCCTACACTGAACATACAAATAAAAGGTTTGAAAAAGGGGCACGAACTGGGGAGGGAGGAGGGAGTTAAAGAGAGTTGAAAGGTTTGAGGACGTCGGCTCCCTAAGATTCAGAGGACTGCTCGGACAGAGTGTTGAGCAGGTTTTTGTAGGCGGAGGAGTTCATGAAGCGGGGGTACGAGTCTCTTTGCATTAGTGTGTAGATCTGCAGCTGGGCGTCCTCGAACGTGTGCAAGGTGGGTTCCTGCATGTTCCGGTTGATCGATTCACGCACACGGGAGTCGAGGCTCACCTGAGGACGACAGGGCAAGGCGTTAGGAAAACCCAGAGGTGGGATGTGAGATCCACAGCTTGAGGACAAAACCTCTCTGAGGGACAAAGAGATGTGACTTTTCGATGATATTTCATTCAATAACTCCAGGTGGTTTACATGTCAATGTGTCCAGGAAATTCCTCCTTGTGAGATTCAGCTGTTTACTGTGAAAAGTCTCTGGGACACCAAACACATAAAATATAAAACAGCCTGTGATCCATCCGGGTGAACGTCTGGAGCAATGTGACTTTCCATTATAATTCTTAAATCATATAAATGCAACATCAACCATAGTTTTAGTAAATACAGGAAAAGTCCACCAATACAAAGACTTAAATATCCTATTATTTTTATTCTGGAGGTTAAATATGTTTGGTGGCTCTTTATTGTTATTTGATTGAATGTTGTCAAAATAGCTCTTTTGATTTGAAACTTCCGCTAACTTGATAAAAACCTATCAAGATACACCAGCAGCATCACGGAATGTCTTTAAAGTTTTCCATTATTAATGTAAAAACAATAAACTATTATTGTTCGATCACAGCTCCAAGCTGGGATGTGGTGCAACACATAAACCTGACACTTCCCTGAGTTCTGGACAAATCAAACGTGCATTTACATTTTATAAACATGCAGAATCTGATATTGCTAACATAAGTGGAAACAAGACGACGCCGTCTGTAGGATGTTTATACGCTGTAGGTCACAGACATCCTGACTTCAGTCAGCTAACTGGTTAGCCATAGCTCGTCCAGTTTCCCGTCTCATCAGTTCAACAAGACTATTCCAATACACGTATTAACAGGTGCTTTTATTCAAAGGGAAATACGTCTCAGATTTTGAAAGTCTCACAAGGAACAAAAAAAGAAAACCCTGTCCTACTCAAGAACATAATCCAGAAGAAGTCCAGAACCAGTGAGAACTAACCACCACCGCGCCCCACACACGTCCTGCAGCGGATTAAACAGCTAACAGCTCAACTGTGGGGAAATAACTGAGGACAGACGAGACACTACAGTAATCCTCTATGAGCCAAAGTCCAAAACGTAATGATTCAGAACCTGTAAAAGTGAAAGACAATTTACTGAGAATGTCCCTGTATGCAGATGATGTTTTAGTATGATGGGAGTTACAGTAACCAAGTGAACCTGCAATAATAATAATAATAATGATGAGGAGGAGGAGGAGGAGAAGGAGAAGAAGAAGAAGAAGAAGAATTTTTTCATCAGTGTGTTTCATAGACCACCAAGGTGACCGTACACAATGACCATGTTGAAATACAGTTATAAAACATGAAAAAAAACAACAACCTAGTGACAACATTAAAAAAAACATTCATAGATTTGTAGCAGACAAACATCAATCAGCAGGAGTTCTAAATGTTTGTGATGTTGGGTGGGAGCGAGTTCCAGAGGGGGAGGGGGGCCGAGCAGCTGAAGGCCATGGTGGTTGTACAGACTAGAGGGACAGTGAGATACGGAGAAGCAAGGTGATGGAGGGCAGGAGGAGGAGCAGGAGGAGATGGAGGAGGAGGAGAAGGAGGAAGAGGAGGAGGAGATGGAGGAGGAGGAGAAGGAGGAAGAGGAGGAGAAGGAGATGGAGGAGGAGCAGGAGCAGGAGGAGAAGGAAGAGGAAGAGGAGAAGGATGAGGAGGAGATGGGGGGGTGGAGGAGGAGGTGGAGGAGGCGGAAGAGATGGTGTTAAAACTGCAGAAGAAGGAGAAAGAGGAGGAGGAGGAGAAATAGGAGGAGGAGATGGGGAGGAGGAGGAGATTGAGGAGGAGGCGGAAGAGACGGTGTTAGAACTGCAGGAGAAGGAGGAGAAAGAGGAGGAGGAGGAGGAGAGAGTTCTGTATTGTGATAAAGGTGAAAACCAGACTGAAACTGTTGATTCTTTTGGAAAAGTGACAGCAGATTTGAGAAGCTCCAGGATTTTCCAGAATCTTTGAGAGGAAGGTCAGATTAGAAACAGGACGGAGGTTATTGAAGTTGTTGGGATCTGAGCCGAGTTTCTTTACAACTGGAGTTATAGCAGCAGATTTATTTGATGGATGGAGGAACAAAACCAGAAATGACGGAGGAACAGATGATGGTGGTTATCAGAGGTGAGAGGGAGGAGACGCAGGATTGAAGTGGAGCTGCTGGTCGTGGGTCAAGATGACAGGTTTGGATTTCTGGAGGAGAACTAATATCAGCAACAGAGGGGAGGTGGAAACTTGTAAGTGGTTGGGTGGGACAGATAGACGGTCCTTGTAAAGCAGATGATGGTTGTATAACATCTGTTTATGAATCGTGAGAGCAGGTTTCCTGTTCAGTCGTTCAAGTTTGGCCCTGATTAGACAAAAGCCTTGTTTCCACAGTGCCCCTTGGTGCCGGTGCCGGCCGGGTGGGATCAGCTATCCGTGACCAGACCCATGTCAGTGCCGCGTTTCCATAACACAGGGTACGATTTGAAATGTAGGCGGGGTTATGAACGGTGGCGTAATCACGCAGGATGTGACACCATTACGCTGCGGTCAACGCGGGAGAAATGGAGGAACAAACATGGAGGAACAAACATGGAGGACTATGCTAACGTCGTGTTCTTTCTTTATGTTCTCCTCGCTGATTATGGAGAGGAGCGTCTGCACCTCCTGAGTGGACCACGGCTCTGTGGACATTTTCAAAAAAGTTATCTGATCGCTGCCAAAGAACTGATTCGAAATGGCAGGCTTGCTGGGAGAATAGCGGT
This sequence comes from Lipophrys pholis, assembly GCF_963383615.2. NCBI lineage: Eukaryota > Metazoa > Chordata > Actinopteri > Blenniiformes > Blenniidae > Lipophrys > Lipophrys pholis. The sequence continues at coordinate 27,995,864 of NC_137635.1, read as the reverse complement.
TGTCACGGACCAATGAGAATACAGCAGTGTTGAAGCTCCTCCCCCTCATATCCGACACATTGCGCCGGGTACCCCAAGCGGAGGGGTAGCGAAGGGTAGCGACAAATGGTTACCAATGGTAATGGTTGGTAACGGTTCTGAGTCAGTGGGAACGCACAACAACCGGTTCCGCCCTGACCCGTACCGGCACCAAGGGGCACTGTGGAAACGAGGCTATCGAGGTGGTACCAGAACCAGGCGGCCAACTGGGTGAAAGGTACACATCTGGGTTTAAATGAGGCGTCCAGCAGAGTGTGAAGAGTATTGTTATAATGGGAGTCCAGTTCATCAGTGGGAGAGGAGGAGTTCATAGCTCCTCATCAGGACATTTCTCAGGGCTTTCCTCGAGATTGTTTTAAAGGGAACACATTAGCATTTCATTCAGATCTACTTCTGAATCTTCCTGACGCATACTGTCAGTGACAGATACCGTATTTCCAGAGTTCTGGATAGCAGGCGTGTGGAAGCTTGTTTCAGCTTCCTGAGAGGAAGCTCGACTGGACCTGTTCTCCTGATGGGACATGGTTTCAGTCCAAGTGAGGCCAGCTAAGATGTGGACACCAATACATAGAAAGCCTTCCACTCTGTGTAAATATATGTAAAGGATGATAATAATAATAGTGCATGGCTTTTATATAGCACTTTTTTCAAGGATATTCAAAGCGCTTTACATTGCATGGTTCATTCACTCCATACTCGATGGATGAAACGTTTGTAGTCCACAGAGTGTGGTGGGTCACTGGTGGGTCACTGGTGGTTCACTGGTTACAGTGACCCTCAGGAACAACCATCATACCAAAATATCATCTGCACACAGGGACATTCTCAGTTATCAGTGGGGATGGGAATCAAAAACCGGCTCTTGTTGAGAGCCAGTCTTTCAATATCTTGGAATCGTTTGCCAATTTTGAAAAAGACAAATTTTTTGATTCCAGTGGGCGCGAATGATGTCACCACTCTCGTGGCATTGCTTACGACGGCGTCATTCACCAGTGCAGCAGGAAACATGGCGACCAAGCATCAGAAACATTTACGCACATCAGTGATAACTCTAGAACTTTGGATCCATTCTGGAGTGAATCTCATCCCGGCAGCAGCAGCAGCGTTAGTGTGTCCTCTGCTCTTAATACTGCGGCTTTCATTTCCACTGAGAATCAATAAGAGAATCGATAAAGAACCAAATCGTTAACCAGAAGTAAATGTTTGGAATGAGAATCGTCAAAATCATATCACTTCCCATCGCGAGGTGTCAGTACTAAGTTTCAAATCCTTGGGTGGCTGTGAACGCTGGTCTCACCTACAGACAATAAATCAAAACATTGCACCTCAACACAGATCTTCTGGAGTTAGTCTGCTGTTTCCATTTTTCGGTGTAACATTCAGACATGCTGTGGCTCAGGAGAGACATTAATGAGATATGAGAGGATTTAAAGTTGATGACAGAACAAAGCTGCCAGACCTCCTTCGGTGAGAGGATGGAGATGTAGTCCTCGTAGATGACCCGGGCTTTCTCCTCTATGGCGCTCTTATTGGTCTCTTTGCAGAACTCCTCGCAGGCCAGCCAGAAGAGCATGTTCTCCTCGCTGAACTCGGTGCGGAGAAACTGTCGGAAAGAGTTCCTCCCCGCCGGGCAGCACATCAGCTTATCGAACGACTGGCCCCAAACTCGCACCTCCTCCAGAGTGGGTTTAGGACTGCGGGACAGGCGAGGACGGGACAGTGAGAAACATTCATCCACTCACAGAAACACATGGCGAGAAGAGAACTGACCAGTCTTCACAGTCTGCGGTCCCTTCCCTGACGTCATAGGAGGCCTTTCGGTTCCTCTCATCCCGATCTTCATTCCTGAAGAGGAGACACACAGTAGGAACACACTGCAATATTTCATTTATATCACCTTTTATATTAAACTAGGAACATTATCGCAGAGCAAAGACAATTTCTCATCATAATATGGAAGCTAAATTTATATACACACACATATATATATATATATATATATATATATATATATATATATATATATATATATATATATATATATATATATACTAATTTTTTGTGTTAGATAGTGTTAGATAAACCCAATAAACTAACTAACGAACTAACTAACTAACTAACTAACTAACTAACTAACTAACTAACTAACTAACTAACTAACGCTATGTAAAAATCATTGTGGGCCTGTCAAAAGATCACACGGGGGTGATTAGCTGGGAGGGGTGTGTGTGTGTGTGTGTGTGTGTGTGTGTGTGTGTGTGTGTGTGTGTGTGTGTGTGTGTGTGTGTGTGTGTGTGTGTGTGTGTGTGTGTGTGTGTGTGTGTGTGTGAGGCTGCACAGCAGATGAAATCAGTCTCCTCACACCAATTAAAGCTGCTTCACCAACACATCTTTACAAAGTCATGTAAATTATTAAAGGACTATAAATATCAAGAGATTACAGCTTCCCAGTCAGTACTCAGTCAGTACTCAGTCAGTACTCAGTCAGTACTCAGTCAGTAGTCAGTCAGTACTCAGCCAGTGTTCAGTCAGTACTCAGTCAGTACTCAGCCAGTACTCAGCCAGTGTTCAGTCAGTCGTCAGTCAGTACTCAGTCAGTACTCAGTCAGTATTCAGCCAGTGTTCAGTCAGTACTCAGTCAGTGTTCAGTCAGTGTTCAGTCTGTACTCAGTCAGTAGTCAGTCAGTGTTCAGTCAGTACGCAGTCAGTACTCAGTCAGTACTCAGTCAGTACCCAGTCAGCGTTCAGTCAGTATTCAGTCAGTACTCAGTCAGTGTTCAGTCAGTACGCAGTCAGTACTCAGTCAGTACTCAGTCTGTGTTCAGTCAGTACTCAGTCAGTACTCAGTCAGTATTCAGTCGATGCACCTTTAGCTGCAGCAGTGAGTTTCTACCTGTACATCCTGTTATTTCTCTTCATTTCTACTCCTGCTGGTCGTAGCTCAACTCAACAACCCCTAAACCAGAATTGATCCAACTTTCTACCGTGTTGGTTGTTACTGTACAAAGCAGCAGCTCTGAAACTGAAACTAACTCTTCCTAACAAGCTGCAGCTCCTCTTCATCTCTCACAAACACAAACACATGAAGAACTAATCAACTCTGGTAACTTGAAGAGCTGCACTGTCCTGTGGTGAAGGGTCACAGAGTGGGGTAGTGGGTAGTGGGGCAATGGGGCAGTGGGCATTGGGTAGTGGGTAGGGGGCAGTGAACAGTGGGGCAATGGGAAATAGGCAATGGGCAGTGGGCAATGGGCAATGGGAAATGGGCCTTGGGCAATGGGCAGTGGGCAATGGGCAATGGGCAGTGGAGCAGTGGGCAGTGGGCAGTGGGCAATGGGCAATGGGCAATGGGCAATGGGCAGTGGGCAGTGGGCAATGGGGCAGTGGGCAGTGGGCAATGGGCAATGGGCAATGGGCAATGGGGCAATGGGGCAGTGGGCAATGGGCAGTGGGGCAGTGGGCAGTGAGAAGGTCATGGGTTCAAATCCTGCCTGGGGCCTCTCTGTGTGGAGTTTGCATGTTATCCCTGTTTCCTCCCACAGTCCAAAGACATGCAAGTGAGGTTAACTGGTGCGTGCGTGCGTGCGTGCGTGCGTGCGTGCGTGCGTGCGTCTGTGTGTGTGTGTGTGTGTGTGTGTGTGTGTGTGTGTGTGTGTGTGTGTGTGTGTGTGTGTGTGTGTGTGTGTGTGTGTGTGTGTGTGGTTTTTATTCATAAACATTAAAAAGCTCGGGTCTTGTATGATGTGTAAAATGCTTCCTATCAGATTCCTGAAACCAGAGAACTTTTGCTCTCGCTGATGTTTGAGTCCCACAAGTCTGAGCTTCATTCCAGGTTTGATGTGAGATTTAATCTGGCATGTCCGAGGTCTACTCGGCTCCAGACCCCCTGCAGAGTCTGAGGGATGGACTGAATGACACACAGCCGACATGAACACACACTGCAGAGGTCTGTGGTTCCCTCACTGTTCCCCGACAAGCGCTGAGCAGCTGGACGGAGAATACTGTTATATTGGATTCATTCACATTACTTTACAAATAACGTTTTAATGAGACATGAATGTAAAGAAATACCTCATTGTATTGACTGGAAGTGGTGATACGAAGATATTAATGTGACATTTGTGTGTGTTAGGTTTTTTTTTGTTCACTTAATTTGTTAAATTGTTATATTTTAGGTATTTTATCTGTATGAACATGTTTTCTCATTGAGCAGGACATTAACGCATCAGTTACATTTAGAAAATATTACAATGGCTTTACTGTCATCTTGTAACATGAAGGGAGCAACGAGAAAAGTTTCACTTTAAAAACTGAGGGATGGAAGAAAATCAAGTCAGTGGAATTCAAACTGCACGCGACTCCACATGTGCTGGACTGGTCACTATTTCACTGCACCTGCACATGCAGGGAAGTTCACTGAAGATCTTCCTGTCAGAGGCGGATGTTTGTCCACATGACGTCTGTCTTGGCGTTTCAACAGCCATGATTTCAAATAAAACACCTTTAACTTCCTGCTCTCACTATTGGATCTCAGAGTTGTTCTGAACGTCTGGTTCTGGCTGATCCTCTGACGAGCAGGGTCGTCCGTGTGAGTGTGTGAAAGGGTGAAAAAACCTCCAAGGACGAGGTCTTTCTCTGCTTGGAGCGACGGGACCTACCAGGAGCAGCTACAGCAGCAGCACCAGCAGAAGCAGCAGGCGTTGGAGCCCCGCGGGTTGGCCTGGCCCGGCTGGTCCTGCTGGGCCGGGGCAGTTCCCCCCGCTGCCGACTCCTGCTGCACCGACATCTGCCTCTTTCGCATCTCCATCCGCTCTGATCCCATGGGCTGCAGACAGAGGAGGGAGGCTCAGGTCAGGAGAAACCGTCACACTCTGCGTTCAGTCATGTGAGAGTCTTTAACCCGTCGAGCGGCGGCGACCGGAGCCGATCCTCCGTGTTCACGGCCACAGTCACACATTCATGCTGTCATCTCTGCGCCCGGCCTGCAGTGTGTGCCGGCACGCCCAGGACACAGTCAAGGAATGCTGGTGCCCCCCCCCCCCCCCACGTTCACACGGGGCACCAGCCTCCCTCTGCTGTCACCTCAACGCTTCATGCGTTCATCCACACACACACGATGAGACATTTGTTGGGTTTTTTAGCCTCAAAGACGAAACTCAACAAACAGCTGCAAATATTACGAACCTCCAGGACAGAACTCTGTCCGCTTTGTGTCCAAGAGACGTTTTGACCATTTTGGTCCAAATACAAAACAATTCCTCTGAACCTCAGAACGTGTTCAGAGTGAAGGGAAGAGCAAGTTTATACACCAAAACATAAAAACGGTATATTATGTGGCATTTATGAAATAATAAAACTGCAGCTTAGAACAGGTTTTGCTTGGTTTTTACATTTTAAATGTTTCAGTTGGTTTTAGTCATTTTTATTAGAATAAAAATTTTTTATTTTTATTTTATTTTTTTAAATCAGTCTCAGCTATTCTCAGCTGTTTTATCTGTTTCACATCTTCCGTCATAACTCTTCAGTATTTTCTGGGCTCGTCTCAAGGCTCCAGGTAAAGCAGTGAAAGTGAATGAGCGAAACTATTTAGATTTAATCCTGGTTATCTTACCATGAGGAGACTTTGGAAACTCAACATTTGTCAGCTGAAGTGAAAAAGAGATCTAGTGAGAGGAGACAGATTTTACTGGATCAACTCTTCAACCTTTCTTTACTTTAAATGGCAGATTACAGCTGTGAGACGAGGGGAGTCTGCTGTGCAAGTGAAAAAGAATATCGCCTGAAAGTGTTTTGATCCATATAATTTAGTGGAAGCTCCCCCTACAGAGGGGCAGCAGATCATCCATCAGACCCTCCTCCTGCGGATGCGAAGGCCTGCATGGAGCTTCTCTCTGATTGTACCAAATGTGTCATGGCCAGGTCAGACGCTGCCAAATCCTGTCAGATCATTTATGTAAGCAGGCTGTGGCTGCTCCCGGACTCCACAGACCCGCTGTGCAGAAATGTCTGGAGACCCGCTGGAGGATGGATGGATGAACGGATGGACGGATGGATGGATGGATGGATGAGAGGGATGCAGGGAGGTGTATGAAGGCGCAGCCTGCAAATCTCCACCCGCAGCATCACTCCATCACATCCCTCCTGTGTGTGCACCATCGAGAGAAAAAGAAGAAAAAAAAGAGACGTGGTTCCGATCCGGAGCTCGACGAGCAGCTCCGTGGTTCGTGCGTCGTTTTTACGCATCGGGGCGCTACGGGAGCTGACTCAACGGTCACGGAGCATGAAGCAGGGGGTGGGGAGGGGGGGTGGGGGTGGTCGCATCCATTCAAAGGATAAATCACGATAACCAAACATATTCTGCAGAAAGAGAGAGAAAGAAACGCACTCTTCCTCTGCCTGGTCTCACCGCGGCGCGGATGAGAGATCCGAGCTGGATTTAATGGCTCCTGAAAGAGAAGAGAGGGAAAAACACAGTGTACGAAGCAAGTCGCACATCAAATCAATGGAAAGTGCCACCATGAAGAGCCGTGCAGCTCCACGGCACCGCAGAAAGCTGCAGGGAGCCGCTGCAGCTGGAGGCTGACATGCCTCCATCACACCAACACACACATCCACCGCTCATACTCACAATTTCACCATGTATGCAAAGCCAGAAGAGGGAATTCTTTGCCTTGATTACATCCGATGGCACATAAGGCTCTTTTTTTCTGCGACCGGCTGCTCAAAGTCACTACGCATGCGTCTTCCCTCCAGCTCGTAGTGGAGCAGCAGAGAGGAGGTAGGAGAGGGTCTGAATACCCCCCCCCCCCCCCCCCCCCCCCCCGCCCCACCGGAAACCCTCTCTCATCATCTCACATTGGACTCTGAAATCAAACCATGTTCCTCCAGCCCTCGAAGCATCACATCCAGACACATACAAACATATAGTGGAGTTTCCCCAGCTAAAACAACCAAGGGGCTTCAAATATATTTATAAATAAATCTTAAACCAACAAGGAAGATTAGAAACTGAAATTAAAAGAAAACGCTCCTTCACTTCAAACACACACTATTGACCAAAAGACCCATCTCCTTGGTTTTTAACCCGGCTGCTCCTGTTTTATTTTGTTTTGTTTTCAATTGTATTATATAGTTGTTGTTTGTTTATATTGCTTTGATCATTCGCACATCATGTTTTTAAGCTTTTATGTCTGTTTACGTACAGCCCTTTGGATGTTTTTCAGGTTAAATTGAAAATTGTGCTCTTATAAAAAAAACAGTGTTTAAATGGTTCACAGAGGTAGAATGTGAAAATACAAATATGTAAAACAATAAAATGGAAAAACAAATCTTCACAATAAAAATGTAAACATTGTATAGAATATATATCTAAATAGCGAATTGGTTTGCAGCTGCAGTGACGTCCTCATATCAATAGACAGAAGTGAAAACTGAGCTCTATTTAAAGACTTTATACGTCAGTAAAATATTATACAATATACAAACATTGAACAATAAAACTTTTTTAACTCCTTTAAATAGAAACAATACAAACATACAAACTACAGTATAGAAAAGCCTTTTTCAGGGACGACACCTGCATTGGGAATCAGCGCTCCTCAACAATATTAACCTTCACACTGCGCTCTGTTGAAATCAGTGACGGTCCTGAAAGGTTCTCCTGAGACGTTCCTGACCTGAGAAAAGTTCTGAAAAGTTTTAAAGCTGAGAAGCTTCTCTCTCCTGAAGCCACAGTGACTGAACAAGTAAATAGCAGACGAAGGCCAAGGCTGAGGTTTCCATCGAGATCCAGCTTTTCCTTGCAAATATAATCAAGCATCGTTACTGTAGAGTAAAGTTCATCGGCCCATGGAGGCCCATGGAGGCCCCTGGTGGCCCCTGGTGGCCCCTGGTGAGCCCTGGTAGTCCCCGAAGGCTCCTGGTGACCCCTGGAGGCCCCCGGAGGCCCCTGGTGGCCTGGGGCCCCAAGCAGTTTCCTGTCTTGATAGTTGACAGGCTAAGCCTCTGCAAACATGTCTGAAGGGCCACAAACAGCTCACTACACTAAAGGCAACTTAAACTATTATATTTCTTATGAAATGTATTTTGGACAAAAAGTTTGCAGAGCTCTGGAGAGGTGACGTTCATGCAGGTTTCATGCTACAGGAATCATCCATCCATCCATCCATCCATCCATCCATCCATCCATCCATCCATCCATCCATCCATCCATCCATCCATACATACATACATACATACATACATACATACGACTTCATTCCCTCCTCCACCTCTTCTGGGACAATCCATAATTTGCACAGATATTCTAACAACTGTACGTCTCAGATTCAGATCATGCCGGCTGTTCCTCCCAATCATCCCCAGTCGTCTCCAACGTGATCTTTGTAAGACTTTGGACTTCATTGGCAGCGCTCTAAACAGGACCTCCCCCACTTGCTCCAAGAAGGTCAATTACTCTGAGCTGCTGTTTGGTGCAACTGAACAACAGTCAGAGTTCTGCTTCCTGCCACCTGAAGCCGTAGGGAGATGGTGCTCTCTTTCACGGGGACAAACTCCACCTGTGTGGCCGCCAGCCAGGGGCTTGTGAGTCTCCCTACCCCATCCGTCGCCTCTCACCCTTTGCAATGCCTGAGTAGGGAAGAGACTGGCAGAGAGGTGGAGGCAGAAGTCCTGACTCACGTCAGGGCCTTTACCTCTCTGCTTATAAAGGTGGAGCCACCCAGACATAAAGTGTCACAGGCGGAGGACAGTGCAGCCGTGTGTGGACCCCAGGGGGGCAAGCATGACTGCCACAGAGACCACCCCTTTATGGAGGAGTTCAGTTCCCGAGCCAACACTGCGTGGAGGGGAACCCAACTGTATGTATTCCTCTGAAACGTCACTGCAGCTCTGGAAGCTTCCCTCCAGCGAGAGGCGCTCTGTGTACCAAGACCAAGTTTCTGTTCCGGGACCCACGACGCTACCTGGTCAATAGCAGTCCCCAAAGCACTTTACACTGCTGAACACATTCGGCCATTCACACACATTCACACACATTCACACACCAATTTGAGGCAGCTGTCATACAATCCCCTCAGTCCATCCACTGGGAGTAGTTTGAGGTTCAGCGTCTTGCTCAAGGACACTTTGACATGTGGCCAAGGGGAGATGGCACCGTGGCTCTCCACACCGTGTGAGCAACGCACTGCCGCCCCATGATGGACTTTGCGGGCGGTGCGTCCACGCAGCCCTTCTCTGTTGCTGGTTCAGGCTGCCTGACGGGACGTGTAGGCTGAACACCGGGACTAGATCCAGGGTGGGTCCTGGTGACCCTCGTCCAACCAGAGTCCATGATTCGGTGTGTCCGTTCATCATGTTTTCATTGTTGGATGTGTTTTTCACTCATATACCGGCAACAAATAAAGGTGCAGCATTGTACACAGGCCTCAAATATTTTAAATTACAACTTAGTAAGATGAACCTTTGTATGGTATGCTGACCTTAATAACAGGATCACTGACATTGTCCACGTTTTCAAGTACATTTACACGTTAACCTGATTTTAAACAATCTGAAACTGAAGATCTGGACAAGTAATGTGTTAGTTTTCACTTTAAACGAAGATCATCAACACAAAGAGTCACCAGCAACTGTTCAGGGAAACTGAAATGAAATGAATGAAACCTGCCATTTAAAACATAAAGTCAAATTACAGACAATTTATTTAAATACATATTTTTTGGTAATAAATTCACACTAAGATGCAGATTAAAAAAAAAAGAAAAATATCTTCAGTGTTGAAAGTTTGAACAGCAGCAGATTATGATTAAGTATCATTTTCATTATGTGCAGAGAATTTATGGAAAAACCTCTGAAAGTGTAAAACTGCCAAAATGGTTAAAACTACGTTAAACTACGAAAAATGCTAAACTTTGTAAATTGGCTAAATGAGATTTAAATACATGAAACTGTAAAAATTACAAATCTCAAATTAACCTCAACATTTCTTCTGATACTTCCAAACTAACTGCTGCATGAAAAAATAAATAAATCAGAAGTTCCTGCTGCTGTTTATTTATTTATTTATTTATTTATTTATTTATTTATTTATTTATTTATTTATTTATTTATTTATTTATCTATCTATTTATTTATTTATTTATTTATTTATTTATTTATTAACTTCAGAACAAATTGACCTTCTTCCAGCAGTGCTAATATCAATAGCAAAATGAAAAAAGAAAGAAAAACAAAAATGTGTTTCAAACATATTAAGATGACATGTGCAGGGTTATTTTTCCCAGTGAAAATTATTATAAAATAAGACAGTGGTGCTCAATAGTGTGCAAACATTTTTTTTATATATATACATTTTTCATTCAGTGAAGTTTTGATGCTGGAAACCATGTGTACATCTCCACATACTGTTTGACATGAATAAGACACAAGGATGTTTATTTACACTTTAAATATAATTTTGTCATATTTTCCGTTTAATGCCATGTGTGTGTGTGTGTGTGTGTGTGTGTGTGTGTGTGTGTGTGTGTGTGTGTGTGTGTGTGTGTGTGTGTGTGTGTGTGTGTGTGTGTGTGTGTGTGGTATCTTTAACGGTTTGACTACCTTATGAAAGATTGAAACTAAAAGCTTCTTTGACAGTAAAAATATCCGTGAGGTGATTAGATGAAGTGTTTTTCTATTTCCACTCTCAGTTCAGGCTCAGGCTGTGTGTCCTCTCATCCTCTCATCCTCTCCTCCTCTCCTCATCTCATCCTCTCATCCTCTCATCCTCTCATCCTCTCATCCTCTCCTCCTCTCCTCCTCTCACCCTCTCCTCCTCTCATCCTCTCATCCTCTCATACTCTCCTCCTCTCATCCTCTCCTCCTCTCCTCCTCTCCTCCTCTCATCCTCTCCTCCTCTCCTCCTCTCCTCCTCTCCTCCTCTCATCCTCTCCTCCTCTCATCCTCTCCTCCTCTCATCCTCTCAGCGCTTCCTTCATGTTTTTGAGAAACAGCTGCATTAAAACGAGCCCCAACCTGCAGCTATAGAGAAGACAACAGCGCCACCTGAAGGCAAACTGGAGCTACAGCAACACTGACAGCAGCACATACTGTACACTCATCAGCCCAGTGACTCCTCTTCATTTTCTGCCACGCCCCCCCGGATTGAAATACTATTGAGAGCCTGGTAATATTTAATTACCCTTCTGTATTGGTTGCTGCAGCAGCATTCTACATGTAATCACGTGATTATCGAAACACATGAATATAATTAACGTCTGCATTAACATCTAAACCAGACTGCTCAGGTTATGTGATTCTCAAAACAGAGGAAAAAAAAGTGAAAGTGATTCACCAGGATGTGCAATTTTATAGATTTAACACAATAACTTTCAAAACTGTTTTAAAACTGTGAACTTTGGTCGCTCGTCAGCTTCCTCAGCTTCATCAGCTTCATCAGCTTCATCAGCTTCCTCAGCTTCCTCAGCTTCATCAGCTTCATCAGCTTCCTCAGCTTCCTCAGATGTCGTGTCTAAAACACCTACGAGATGCTGGACTTCAGTGGAAATAGTCCAAATCGTTTAGTTTTTAAGATATTAAACACTATTTTAAAGGTTCGATCTAAGTTCATGCAGCCAACCACACTGTCCAAATTCAACTAACTGATCTTCACCCAAAACCAAACTTAAAAATCGATGTCACGTCGCCTCATCATCAACTTCTTATATCTTAAAAACCAAAGCAGCACAAACAAAAATCTCATTAGAAAAAAAAAAGTCATTAAATTTGAATAAAACAAAGTTTACGTTAAATCATAAGGGGAATAGAAACTGAAAGGTTATAGACAGAGGGTGTGAATGCAGTGATTCGAGTGATTAATTCCAGGTGCAGAATATAACCTTTATTTTTTGGGGGTTATATTCTGAAAAAACATTTTGACATTGACATTATAGAGCATCTTCCTCCTACTGACATCCGATTATAGGGCATCTCCCTCTCACATCCAGATTATAGAGCAACTTCCTCCACAATCATCCAGAGCACAGAGGATCTTTCTCCACTAACATCGAGATTATAGAGCATCTTCCCCACTATCATCTAGACTATAAAGCATCTCCCCCCTACTAAAATCCAGATTATAGTGCATGAACCTCCTCTAACATCCAGATTTTAAAGCATCTTCCTCCTACTAACATTTGACATTATAGAGCATCTTCCTCCTCAAACATCCAATCATAAAGCACCTTCCTCTGACATCTTGATTTTAGCATATCTTCCTCCTACTAACATCCAGATTATAGAGCATCTTCCTCCTCTAACCTCCAGATAATAGAGTATCTTGCTCCTCTAACATCCAGATTATAGAGCATCCACGTCCTCTAAAATTTGGATTATAGAGCATCTTCCTCCTCTAACCTCCAGATAATAGAGTATCTTCCTCCTCTAATATCCAGATTATAGAATGTCTTCCTCTGCTAACTGAGGCTGATAAAAAGTGCCCATGTGTTTAACAGGAGGACATCCTGGCTTTAGTATTTCTGGTGACGTGATAAAGCAGCAGGATCAAGATAGTCCATGTCATACTACATCAAAGTTTTCACTCTTTACTAAAATCCAGATTATAGAGCATGAACCTCCTCTAACATCCAGATTTTAAAGCATCTTCCTCCTACTACCATTTGACATTAAAGAGCATCTTCCTCCTCAAACATCCAATCATAAAGCATCTTCCTCTGACATCTTGATTTTAGCATATCTTCCTCCTACTAACATCCAGATTATAGAGCATCTCCCTCCTCTAACCTCCAGATAATAGAGTATCTTCCTCCTACTAACATCCAGATTATAGAGCATCTTCCTCCTCTAACCGCCAGAAAATAGAGTATCCTCCTCCTCTAACATCCAGATTATAGAGCATCCTCCTCCTCTAACATTCCGATTATAGAGCATCTTCCTCCTCTAACCTCCAGATAATAGAGTATCTTCCTCCTCTAACATCCAGATAATAGAGTGTCTTCCTCTGTTAACTGACGTAACTTCAGCTAAGATCCCTGATAAAAAGTGTCCATGTGTTGAACAGGAGGACATCCTGGCTTTAGTATTTCTGGTGACGTGATGAAGCAGCAGGATGAAGATAGTCCTTCTCATACTAGAGTTTTCATCAGATGTGCACAAACAAACAGCGTCAAGCCATTTTTAATGTTTTGATGAAACGACGTTCAAATACAGAAGTAGAGCCACTAAGTTGCTTTGGACATTTCACACTTTGTCTCACCAAGAAGCTTGAGGAGAAACAGCACTTATGAGTCTTCATCCTGTTCAGGTTTGGGAAATTGTTGACTTTAATGTTTGTGTTTTCATTGTGTTTGTGTTCTTCTCTGCCCTCACACAGCAGGACACAGCTGAAGTTGTTCGGCTGTCATTGCTCTGGTGTTGGAGACCCTGTGTGTCTCTCTGTGACCTGAGGTGTGTCCTCGCCTGGTTCTGGATGTGGACGAGTCGACAGTGACAATGTGACGGGATGAACCTGCTTCAGGTCTATCTCTGTGGGTGTTTAGGTTTCTAATGACCTCTATCACACTATTTCAGGGCACACTATCTTCTTTTTTAAATCTTCTTAAGCTTCCTTCATTCCTGGAGTGCTTCCTGAAATAGTTTGGCACCAGTTGCTTCAGTGGGAGAAATCTGACTGTGGCAACAACGACACAGCAATCAGAGAGATCAAAGAGATCAGAGAGATCAGAGAGATCAGAGAGATCTTAGAGATCAGAAAAAGAGCTGCAAATTAAGAAAAATAACACGTGAATGTTGCTGTCAGCTTTGCTCATTTAATCTGTCAGAACCAATCACTGTGCGCCACACAGTCCCGTCACCATCTCATTGGAGGAAAAACTCAGAGTGTTTGGTTTAGTGTGAGGATTGAACAGACGACCGAGAAGCAGCAGGAGCTGGACCGGGTCCAGAAAGAGCTGTGAAGACGTAAACAGGATCAGAACTATTGGACCGCTCGGGGATTACATAATCTTTTAAAATAATCTGTGATGGCAGATTATACTTGACCACTCTGGATATACTCTCTGTCTTCACTGCCGGTAAACTACGTCATCATCCACCCATGTTTTGGACCACTTTCCTAGTTTAGACTTCCCGCTAACAGTGAGAAGGCAGGTTCACCTGGACAAGGTGAGCAGTCCATCATAGGAGACACACACACACACACACACACACACACACACACACACACACACACACACACACACACACACACACACACACACACACACACACACACACACACACACACACACACACGCACGCGCGCGCGCGCACACACGCACGCACACACGCACACACACACACACGCACACACACACAGAAGCATAATCTACTCCATATTTAATGTTCTGCTCATTACCAGCAACAGGCTGTTCAGGCTAAATGATGCTCATGTTACCTGGCTGACTGTGACCTGTGAGTTATCTGCCCTCCACTGTTACCCCTGGAGTGACTCCAGCTTTGCTTTGCTTTGCTTTAAAGGAAACTTCCTCCAGTATGTCGGCTGATCAGATGAGGGGCATGAAACCCAGAACTCCCCCAGACTCATCAAATAGACAAGTTAGGATTCATTTAAAATATTTTACATGTTTACATGAGGAAGGGAAAAAAAAGGCTTTTTAGATCTATTCAACCCTTTATTATCAAAACACTTGAAAGTGTGTGTAATGAAGGTGAACACAGCAATTCACTCTTCTTCTATATCACTGACGTCCTGTTCAGGGTCGCAAGGTTCTGGACCCGATACCAGATAACACTCTGTGAATGCGGATTCCACCTGGACAGGTGAGCAGTCCGTCACAGGACACACACACACACACACACACACACACACACACACACACACACACACACACACACACACACACACACACACACACACACACACACACACACACACACACACACACACAGACACACACACACACACACCTGGGGGCAATTAAGAGTGACCAACTAATCTCACATGTTTGAACTGCAGGAGGAAAGCGGAGTACCCGTAGGAAACCCAGACAACATGTGAACTCCACACAGAAAGGCCCGGCCAGGATTTCAACCCATGACTTTGTTGCTGTGAGAGCGCTTTCCACTGCACCACCATGCCGCCCACACAGCGACGATGAACCCTGAAGCTGAGCCACAGGTTTGGGTTGTGATGAATTGGAGTCATGTTTTGGTGTTGAGGCAGCGGCTGTTCGTACCTCAAGACACGCCGTCTCCTGCTCCTCTGCGTTAGGGCCATGGTAAGCCACCTGGTATCCGGCCCCGCTCCGGCAGGACCGGGCAAGCCCCCTTATCCGCTGCCACATCAGGGCCCGGGTGCGTCTGATCCCACGCACAGCAGATGTGGGCCTTATCTCCCACTGCTTCACCGCTCTAACACATGGCATGCTCCGACTACGAGGCCCCACCTGCCACGTGAAACCCGGGCCGTTTGGGAACCGGAGGAATCCACAAGTCTTCGTCTCCTTCCTCTAAGTTGTCCCCATGCCTGTCCTGAAGCTCGTCGTGATGGTGAACCACGCAGAGACAGCGAGGGGAGGAAAGCAGCATGAGTGGCCCTGACGGAGAGAGGAGTGTTTACAAAGGAGAGGGCAGAAGGGGATTAGGACAATGTTCCCAGTGGATGCAATCCTGATTCCTCTGTGCTTAGGCCAGATTAGGCCTGGAGGTCTTAGTGTCTGAGGTAGACAGAGGGAGGAAGACTGTGACACTGGTGGGATCATGGTGACTGTAGGAGCTGGATGGATTGGATGGATTCCTCTGTGAGGCAGTGGATCAACTCACTGTGGTAAAAGAAGCATATGTTCACTACCGGCATGTGACACACTCACTGTGTGTGTGTGTGTGTGTGTGTGTGTGTGTGTGTGTCTACTTCCTGAGTAATGAGTTACTCTAATTTGACAATATTATGCCATTTCTCTCTCCACACCAGAAGTCATGTGATCTTTATAAAGGAAATAGTCTTCTTCATGTGTTTCTGTCTTTATTCAGTGTTAAGTCACTGGTGGATTTTAAAGCATTTTTGAAAAGTGACATAGTGGCTGTAACTGACGCTATGTAAGAGTCCTTTGGTTGTCATGACAACACAGGAAGTTCGTCAGCGACCAATTTTACATCCCGTCTGCCTTTTTTTGTGTTTTCTGTTGGTCATCCAGGCGAACACGGTAATTATTAACCTTTATATGTTTATATGAAAACTGTATGATCTGTTAGAGAGAAGCAAGAGACACAGGTCATTGTTTTTGTTGTCATTATGAATCAAATGCTGTTATTGTTGTGTTTGTGTTTATAGTTTTCAGGGTGTACCATAAAGCAATACGACTTCTACAACATTTTTTTCACAAAGTTCAATCATTGTCTTCTGAAAGTTGCCAATTCTCTGAAACGGAGCGTTTTAAATCTTTTTACAATGAACACGTTATCAAACAACGTAAATACAAAGTCTCGCTTGAAGAGCTGGTAAACTATTGAATTGAGGTGAATTGAAAGTTTAGTTCAGGCACGTGGACGCAAATGAAATTATTCAAACCATAACAACAAAATGACATAAAGACACAACAACTTATCAAGAAAAATAGTAAATACATAATGTATAAATAATATTGATAAATAAATCTGAATATGAAAGAACGAGACTTAAGCACCTGGACATCCTCTGCTAGAATTACAATTATTTCAGCTATTGTGGGATTTCAGCATCTACCACCAGGTATCAATAAAGGATTCAGAGAAATCTCAGAACGTAGGGGGCAAGGCTGAAAACCAACACTGAATGGCTGTGACCTTTGACCCTCCAGACAGCAGTGCATTAAAAACCCACATGGTTGTATAAAGGATGCTACCAAACACTTTGGAAAATAGTTCAATCAATGGAAGTTAATCCAATCCAACTGAACTATATTTATATAGCAGTCAATCTGGGGCACTTTTACAGAGGAAAACACAACAACTGCACACCCGCAAGCATGAGTGATGATGGAAATACAACAAAGTCCCTTTTAAAAGGAAGAAACCTGCAGAACCAGGCTCAGAGGAGGAGACTTTCTGCTGTTCCAGGCGGGGTTAGAGGATAGAACCTAAGACTCTTCCATGCAAAGTGAAAGCCTTACATCAACAACATCCAGAAATGCTCCCGACTTCTTTGGAGACCAAATTCATCGGAGATGGACTGAAGCAGACTAGAAAAGATGTGCTGTGGTCTGAGGAGTCCACATTTCAGATTACTGAAGGAAGTAATGGAAGGAGTGACGTGTTGTCTGGGCTGCAGAGGAAAAAGACCATCAGAATTTCACTGTCAAAACGTCAACAATCACTGTCCTCAGTTCACAAACACGTCCTGAGAAAACGTGATCCATCATGGTGGTATACACGTCCCTGTGCCAACTCTTATGTTCCATGTGTTGTGAGCAAAGAAATTCTGAATGAGTGTATATTTACAAAACCCATTAAAGTGAATCCTAAACCATGAAATGTCTTGTCTTTGTACTTTGTTCACTTGACAATACATTGAAATAAATTTTCACATCACAGCTTTGTTATTGACACAAAGCATGATTTGGTCCAGGAAATCTTAAAACAGCCTCCCAGTGGCCAGGACACCCTCTGCCTGGAGCCGGGTTGCTCCTTCAGCCTGGATGATTCCTATGATGACCTGAAGACTCACCCCGTGTGGTGCTCCAGGCAGAGCACTGTTTTACTGAGTCTTTAATGGTTTTTCATAGGAGTGAACTATTGACCACACAAACCCTTTAATTTCCTTCCGTTTCCAAAGCAAAAAGAGCGACCATCTCACCTCTGGGAGCTCGACGTCAAAGACGAAACCCAGCAGTTTTATCTCCCCTGTTCTTGGTTCTGTACCATCACCTCACCAATCACCCCTAGAAGCTCAAAGATTTATTGGATATAACAGAAGAAAAATCAATAAATTAAAAATTGCTGTGTATATACTCATACACATGACTGATGATGTTTCCATTTAAAACACAGCATCCTTGGCTTCGATAGCTTCTGCCCACAGGTACCTTTTTGTGTGATACTACATGTAGACGTTGAACTATTAAATGCTGCAGTACCTTTTGCTGTCTTTCACATTAGTGCAGCCACAATTGAATGACACATTGAATTGAATGATACTCATAGTATTTCCGAGCACAATCTGTATGCAGCCAGCCTTTGCACATTTTGGCACTCCACCCATTCCAGCATTTCAGCGTCTTTTTGTCTGAGTCTAACGACGGGGGGGGGGGGGGGGGGGGGGGGGGGGGGGAGGGTTAGAGAGAAATTGATTGAAACAAAATCAAGCGTTATAATAACAATACAGACAGGCCACTGCCACTATTATTGTGCAGCTATTAGCTACATGTATCTTAGGAGTGTTCAAAAATGTTAAAATAAATTCTAAAGGGTGCTGTTTACTCTTTAAACATAATCATTTTTTATTCAAATGTTTCTTGCAACGTAATGCATATCTGTTTAATGTGAAAGGGGTCACATTATACATCTTTCCAACACTTCCACATGGTCTCATTGATCCAAAAACATTGTATTCAAAGTTTATTGCCCCAAATCCAGCTTTGCCTTGATTTTCCTCCATTTGAATATTGAATCATTGGAGCTACATTCAGAATCTGCTGTGTCTGTGTGTGCTGGACTGGCTCCGCCCACAAATGCCCATCTTGGGAAGAGGAGGAAGTACTTCCTCTCGTGGTGCCATGCGCCAGAGCAAAACTGCCTCATTGTGGGAGGAGTCAAAGGGAGGGCCTCCCTTGATTGGGATTGGCTAAACCCCCAATGACACAATATAGGGTTTGATTTCTGATTGGCTCGTTAGAGCGACACACTTTTTAAAACCTGAAACAAGCCAGGGACAGAGAGGACAGACTGTCTTCACTTCTGAGGTGCCAATCCAGGTATGGGGACGATTATTACTGTTGGAAAACCATTAGAAGGTGGATTTTGCATAATATGACCCCTTGAAGGCCCTTTATGTTTATACAGAATTACAAATTAAATATGTACAAAGTGAGCCAGGTTTCACTTTGTGTTCCGCTGGTAGTTTTCTGTTTAACACTGTGGTGGGGAAAGAGCTTCACTGAAAAATGACTGTGGATTGTGGGAAATGCTCCTCATAACTTTGTTTATGTGATTACGTGGTGTTTCACTTGTTCCGTTATTGCCGGATTATTGTTCATTCATGTTTTGTGCATTCTTGCTGTCTTGTTCTCAGAGCTTTCTGGGCCTTGTGTGTGACTCTGAGGGGATGTTACCTGTGAGCGCCGCCCTCTGAGCTGAGAATGTACCTGTGGTTCCAAATAAACGCTGTTCTGAGCAATGCATTCCGTCTCTCGGTCTTGTATGCATGCTGGTGCTACAATATTAACAGGAGTAATCAATAAAGTAACTCTACTTTTGAAGGAATATCTCGGAGCCAGTAATCAGATTTCTTTTTTCAAGGTAACTGACATGATTAGTTGTATAATGCTGTATGTCTGTGTCTACTTCTTTATCATTTGTATCTACTGCTGTATGTCTATGCGCGTGCATGGTGGAGCCGCATTCAAGCTGTGCGCGCGGCCGAGTTGTGATCACATGACAGACACGTGACGGTGTGTATCAGCTGTTCGCACAGGGTGAGTTTCACTCTCTTATTCTGCCTGATTTCAACTTTTATCAAACCGACACGAACCTGTGGTTTTGATCTGAAGCGAACCGTCTGAGTTTAGTTGTATTTCTTCTCTAGAAGCACCGGAAGCAGCTTTAGCACCGTTAGCCTCCGTTAGCATCGTTGCCATTGCTCCCCATTGGTCGCGAGCACGGCGCTCAGCGGACCGTGTTTGTGTCGCTTTTAGCGTCATTTTCACATTTTCCTTTCTCTTGTAAAGAATACAAAGTGTAGAGTATGGATGGAGTTGAATGTGCCAGGGCGTGCAGTGCCTCGGTTAGTGTCAGTTTTCCAGAAGATGATGCTGACTGGTGGTGACATTGTGAGCTAGCTGTTAGCTTGATGCTACAGGGATTGGAATTAAATTATCAAAGATTATTTTCTACGTCTGTCCACGAATCGCACGTTTTGGTTGTGATGATCAGACATCTGTAGCTCCAGAGACGGTTTGCTCATTGGCTGTGATTTTATTTCTTTTGAACGAATGTGGACTGACACTTCACTGATCTTTAAACATGGACAACACAAGATAAACAAACATTATCGAACATAATCTAACCACAAATGTGTCCCCTTTGTTTCTGTAAGAAGTCAATAGATTAAGTACAATTTAATTCAACATGTTTTTAAAATACCTGTAATGGTAAAAATGATGGGAAACAAGTATAATATCCACAAAATGTCTCTTGGGTTGAAACACAGTGAAATGTTTAAAAATACTACACTTAAAAATGACATAAATTAATTTAAATAAGAGTTTTCTCTTTCAGCTTTGTTGCACCTGCTTCACTTCAGTTTGTTTGTGTGACCCTCCAGAAAGAAGTGAAACATGTTAATGTTGGAGAAGTCTTGATTTCTGTAGCCTTTGTTCAGTTCAGCAGGTGAAACAGCCGCTCCTCGTCAATAAACCAGCGACAGCAGTTACATCTAATACAAATGTAATATTCTGGTATAAATCAAGCGTGCTCATTTGTGCTGCAGGACTTCCTGCCTCAGGACCCCCCACCCCCCAAACCCTGCCTGCACAGTGTTTGGTTTCCCAGGTCTGCGCAGGAGAAAGTTATTGTGGTTTAATTCTGTGACCAGTCATCTTCTGTGCTTCCAGTAGTCATAAGAATTTAAAAAAAACAAAAAAAAACAAACACCTTTCTACATGTGGTAGTTTGATTTTCTGTCTGGGTTTCTGTTTCAGATTATTTCACCAGGACACACTGTGTGGGAGAAGATTAGAAGATGGATATCCGCGGCGCCGTGGACGCTGCAGTCCCAACCAACATCATTGATGCCAAGGCAGCCGAGGTCCGAGCCACCATGGTCAACTGGCAGTCTTACCTCCAGTGAGTTCACCTCACAGACCCACACTGTGTTCCATCACCTGCACACACCTGGAGCAGCAGCCCGTCCCACTTCACACTCCAGGGTCAACATTGAGATCTGTTTATATTCATGTTATATGACAGTCTGCAACCTGCAGGACCAAAACACAAGTTTTTACCAAAACCAAACAAAACATGTCTAAACTTGTTTTGGCTCTTTAAAAAAAAAAATTTTTTTTTTTATTTTTAGCCATTTTAGCTTATATTCATTATCTTTTTTGGCAGGTTTTTTTTTAAATCATTTTTACTGTCCTCTTGCTGTGTTTAGTAGTTTTCTCAGTTTTAGATCTTTATCATGACTTTATAGGAGTTCCTCTGCACATATCAAATGTAAAGCTCTGCTCATGAGGCTCTGGGGCTCCTCTGGGGCTCCACGGCTGTAGGTTTTAGACCTGATAAAGGTGCAATACGTGAGACTTAATAGAGAGATTTGGTGACAGCATTCGCTCCCTCTGTCTGTGCTTCATTTAGATTCTCTGTTAACATATGTTGTACTACTTTTCCAAGTATTTTTCCTGATCTTTATCTGAATTTGCTCACAATTTGTTCACTTGAACTGAAAACAGCCCTCAGTGAGCATATTATTTGACATTAAATGTTTTATGACATAAAATAAAGAGATTTATAAGCATTTACTGAGAAATAAAAAGTAGAAGAAGTCATTTTTAGTCCAATCAGATTTGTATTCATGTTAATCATTTTTGATCATTGTGGTCAATAAACTTTAAGTTTTGATCTATTTTTTATTTTTCTAAATTACATATAATTTATTTTGTAGTATCTGGTAAATTGCAGAAATTGCTCACGATGATACGTAATGTGACATTGTTGTTTCCTCTCCCATGATAGTGAAGAAACGCATCTTTGTGTTTCACTTCTCTTATAGCTCTCTCTATAGCTGGTTACCATCAAAACCTGACCAGAAGGAGTTCATTGCCTTCACTATGTCATCAGATTAGTGTTTAGTCTTAGTTATTGTCGCCCCAAAACTGTGTTATCCCTCTGATGAGTTCAGATGAGAGGATTTTGACTACATTCTGGGAGTATTTTCAGTTTTGCAGGTCTAAAAGCAGCAGTGATTCACCATCCTGCTGTTGAGGCTGGAGTTCATGATTCACTCTCATTCCCACATATCACATGATTTACTTCCAGTAGTAATGTGTGAGATGGTGAGTCTTTGTGGAAAAAAAAAAAAAATTCCTCCATTTGCTATTTTCTTTTTTCTTTTTCATACAATCAAACAACGTAAAAAAGACTTTGTGTCTTCAAATCACAATTATCTGGAATCCACTGTGTTTCTCATGAAATTTTCCAAAGCCCACCTGTTGTGTTTTCACACCTTCATCCTCACTTTGGGCTTCAATGCTAAGGCTACTTTGCTAACAGCTCTGTCTATTATTATAAATTGAGAAAGTGAGGAAGTGCTCTACTGGCTGCTGTGATGACCGAATTTCCCCATGCAGGTTTAATAAAGTCTGATTGAGTCTCATCAAGCACACTGTGCACATGTGATGAGGAGCGTTGTAATGAAACGACTTGGTTCGTCTTTTTGCAGGAGTCAGATGATCTCGGCGGAGGACTGTGAGTTCATCAAGAAGTTTGAGGTGGCCAACTCTGAGGAAAAACAGGCCATTCTGACCAAAGAAGGACATCAGGTACAGTCACTCTGCTTTGTGTGAACACAGATGCCTACTCCAAACAGAAGGCACTCAAACCCATGACTTTCTTGTTGTGAGATGAGAGTGCAAACCACTACTCCACCATGCAGCTGTCATAACTTCACATTGCAAGAATGGAATCGTCCTTTACTGTTTGTCTGTGAGCGTTGAGTTCAGTGTTGTACAGCTCTGTCTCCTCACGCTGGCTCAACTGGCCACGTCTTCGCTTTTAGACTTTAGACTTAGACTTTAGATTTTGCTTTATTAATCCCTTGGGACGACTCCGTCAAGGAAATTTGAGTTCCAGCAGCTTAATAGAAGAGGAGCAGCACAGAGACAATAACAAAGATGAGTTACAGAAAAAAAGGTAATTCAACTTAACTAAATATAGAAGTGGCAAAAAGAATTAGACTCCTAGCAAAATATAATACAACATATAGTTCAAAAAATATAAAATAATATAAACTCATAACCAACCTTAACTTAACTAGATATAGAATGTCAAAAAGAGTAAATATAACTCCTACCACAATTTAGTACAGAAAATAATATAGACTCTTAACTAAGCTTAACTTAACTAGATATAGAAATGGCAAAAAGAATAAGACTCCTTACAAAATATAGGAGTGAAAGTGGCTGAAGGTTAAATTGCTCTGTGGTTACAGGAAGAATTATTGCACAAGTATGATCATTTGCAGTGAATAGACAATTAGATATTGAACAGTTTTGCATTATGGGATGTGAGATGGAGGACGGTGAGGTGGATAGCGGCTCCTGCTACTTGCCTTCTGTCCTCTGTCCCCTCCTCCCCCCCAGTGAGGACTTGTACAGCCTGATGGCCTGAGGGACAAAGGACTTCTTAAGTCTGTTAGTCCCACATTTGGGAAGAAGCAGTCTCTCACTGAACATGCTCCTCTGGTTGTTGATGACTGTGTGCAGAGGGTGTCTGGTATTGTCCAGAATGTCCAGCAGTTTATTCAGTGTTCTTGCCTCTGCTACCGTCACCAGAGAGTCCAGCTTCATGCCGACTACAGAGCAGTTTGTCCAGTCTGGACGTGTCCTTCTTGGAGTGTAAAAGAGGACACTCTAGAACAAATCCTGAGCGATGTGGAGTAGAAGGAACATGTATGTCCGTGTGCAGCCTCGTGTGAAAAAGCACTGAAATGTGACAGTGACATGTAAAGTAAAACTTCTCTCACATTTGGCTGAGCGGGTCTTGTTGGATTCATCCAGTTGGTCATGAGATACGAGCGCTCTTGTTCTTTCTTCCTCTCAGTGTGCAAAGACCTTCCTGAACCTGATGGCTCATATCTCCAAGGAGCAGACCGTGCAGTACATCCTGACTCTGATCGACGACACGCTGCAGGTACACACACACACACACACACACACACACACACACACACACACACACACACACACACACACACACACACACACACACACACACACACACACACACACACACACACACACACACACACACACACACACACACGAACCCTCATCAGAAAGCTCATATCAGATAAAGATGATTATTTGTTCAGGACAGTTCCTGTAGAACATTTCAATCAATAAATGGAATGAAATATTTTATAAGGTTGTTACTGCCGTGTAGAACAAAATGATTCTCAAACCATTTCAAGGAACAGTTCACAGCAGTAACTAAACATAAAGGCACAAAGTAATGGAAGTAATGTTAGTTCCACTTTTCATGTTATTATGAGGTTTCACATTGTATTCATTCTACAGTTTTACTCTGTACTGTGGTATTCATCCCTGAAATTATCTAACTGTATAAGGTAATCCACTTTACTGTTGAATGATTCAGCTGTGGCTGCGTTATGGCTTTATGAGATGTCTTATCGGACACATTCAAGCTCGGAAGGAAACTTCGGGCTACGAGTCAGACATGCTAACCACTCAGCCACTGTGCCCCCGATAGTAGCAGTAGCAGTCGATGTCTTATCAGTGAAGAAATGGACAGGTGGCGAAACATTTTGTTTACTTCTGAGTCTGAATGTGACGAGAGCAGAATGAACCCCTTCAAATTCCAGGCCAGCGATGTACGAGGGAGACACACGGTAGAATAGCTCCGTTAATTCTGACTTAAAACTTCAATAATAGACAACGACATCCTCGCTACAATTGTTGACATAGTAGAGGACAGAAGACATTATCCTGGATGGGCGCTTCAAACTGAAAAGTAGCCGGAGAACTCAAGGAACTCCACGGAGACGCTACCTTGTTGACTGAGAAAAGCCTGGACCTGGAGCGACGCTCAAATCGTCAGAATCTACGCATGTCTGGGTTGAAATAGGCCACTGAAGATGGTAATGTCCCACGGGAATTCGCATCTGTGTTGATAAAAGAGGCTTTGAACTTGGAACGCGGCGCCGCTGGTCAACAGAGCCGCGAGGAGAAAGTCCGGAGGCGATGAGCCGCCACGCCATTTCATTCTAAGAGTCCACTATTGCCACACTTTTGAGGATCAGTTAGCTCAGTTTATGATATTTTACAGGCCTGCAGATTGATCTGGGTAAAATAAAGTCAACTTGGGAAAAAGAATTAGGTGTCGAACTATCTGTGGACATATGGGTGAAGGAGCTGAAGTTCTGCTCTGTTAATACACAACACTGCCTCATACAATTTAAGTTACTGCATAGACTGTACTACACCACGGCAAGGCTCCAGAGAATTCCATGAAGTTTCGCGGGGCCGTGATATCCCATACAATATGTGTTGTACCTTGTTCCTCTTCTTCAGGGAACAGAAGTTATAACTTTAACATTTCATTTAATTAATGTGATAGCACTCAGGAGGGGGTGTTTTTTTTTTTTTCTGTATTTAGTTTTACTTTTGATGTTACCTGTATCTTTTTGTGCCATTTTCTTTTCTGTTCCGTTTTGGCAAATTGAAGCTCTGACATCATTGGATCCGATATATAACACTTCTTTGGCTTTTTAATAAAAACATTTGAAACCAGAATGAACCTCTTCTGTCCGTCAGGAGAACCATCAGAGGGTGAACATCTTCTTCGACTACGCCAAAAAGACTAAAAACACCGCCTGGTCCTACTTCCTGCCCATGCTGAATCGACAGGACCTGTTCACTGTCCACATGGTGAGTGTGTTGATCCAAAACCTCCCCATCACAGATGTATCAACACTCACAACATAAAAATCACAAAAGACTGGCTGAACTGTGACCAGGGGTGTGTCCACCAATCAAGTCAGTCCTGCTTCACCAGATTGTCAATAACAGATCTTTTTTCACTTCATTGTTTCAACGTCAAACCTTGAGACAAGAGGACAAGTCGAACAGCTAAAATAAAAAAAAGACTGAAAACAAAAACTTAACAAACTGAAACTAAAACACTCCAAGACGGAGAGAGAGAGAGAGAGAGACGGAGACAGCTTTTGGCTGTAAGACTATTGGACAATGAAGCCCCGTTTCCACTGCACAAACTGTGCCAGTACGGTTTGGGGTTCCGGCGTTCCCACTGCCAAAGTGTTGAATGGTACCGAAATGCTGCGTGCCGGCAGGGACGGACGGGCGGCCACCTCCGAGCTCCGGTCCTGGACTGGAGTGGTGGCCAGCCGGGGTCATGTCTCCCGACATTTTACGCTTTGCCGTTGCGTCCCGTCACGTTGTGGAAACGGGGCTTAAGGCACCCGTGTGCCTGGGTGTCTGCCACAGACATCAATCTTTCACACATCCTTCTTGAATCATAACAAGGCATCAATAATTCCTCAGAGCTCTTTATCCTCAAAAACTGCTCATTAAGTAGTGACCTTCTAACACACACACACACACACACACACACACACACACACACACACACACACACACACACACACACACACACACACACACACACACACACACACACACACACACACACACACACACACACACACACACACACGTTAGGTGGGACCCAGAATGGGGTATTCCTGCTCTCACATGAGGCTGTTTCTTTATGAGCCGTTAGAGAATGAGGGAGTTATTATCTCCAGCCTTCACCTTCTGCCTTTCTCTGTATTTCTGCACTTTCCTGGAGTTGAAATCAAACCAGCTGAAATGCGTCAGAATCTCTTATGAGATCAGGCTTCAACATCGCTTTCAAAGTAGATCCTCTCAAACAAGGCTTCTGTTTACAATTCATTCACACATGTGGAGAGAACATCTATACACACAGGCCCACAGCACAGCATCGAACCGGGGTCCAGCACCGCCGTCCATTAGGGAAGCACCGATCCACATTTTTTCACTTCCGATCCGATCCCGATACCTGAATTTGGATATCTGCCGATACCGACACTAATTCCAATACCAGAGCTCTGTTTGGTTTAATATTATTATAATTACTGTTGATTTTATTTGAGGCTGTAATAAACTCCTCTCTACAGTAAAGTATGAAATGTACTAATGTATGTTTGTATTCTCCCAAAAGACAACTTGAGGTTAGTATCAGGTCAGAAAAAGAAGCAGTACAATCAACTTTTGTTCAATTAGGACAATGTGGAGGTCTGCGTGACGTCATCATCTCATAATAAACTAGTTCTATCTTTAAAACCTCAGAATGACTTTATTAATCCCGGGGAAATTCTTTAGCAACGCAGCACCAACACCAGAGTTTCCAGCTCAAACACAACACAAATGATTGGGACTATTTTCACAGAGTTTTACGTGGAGTAGGATGCAGCTTCACGGAGGTGTGAATCGCCTGCTGCATCGTGGAGGAGCTGCTGTTCATTGTTCTGATGCTGCGGTCAGCGCCGTTCTCCTCAGCGAGCTGCCGTTTTAAAACGGTGACGTCTGGCTGCAGAGCGGCGCCTCGCTGCTTTGCAAATGTCCACGTTGTTTTGCTGCTTTCTGAACGTAAAATCCGTCCAAACAGCAACATGTTGTCATGAAAAGTCGGATAGCACAGTGCTACTTCCCTAGCCTGTTAGCTGGCTGCAAACTGTGGAATGGATTTCCTGACTCATTCCTCCTGGTCTCATTGAGACCCGCCTCCCTTCAGGAAATCCAGTCCACATTTTGCAGCCAGCGACCAGAGCAGCAGCAGGGAAACACTGTGGCGATTGTTCCAATTCCAATCCGTGAATTCCATTGGTATCTGAACACGATACCGATACTGGATCGAATCGGCCCCATCCCTGCTGTCCACTACCACACAGCACCACTTTATGAGATGCTGGCATCTTCTCATAATGTGCTCAATCAAAAATACTTCACTTACCTCGAGACTACATTAATGTTGTTACTGTTGAAATGTTTAAATGGATATTTGTTTGCATTTATCAGTCTGAGAAATGATTAGCTGAAAATGAACAAATCACATAAATTCCATGTGATTTACACTCTGTGGAGCTGATGACGTGGGCCAGATGATGCGTGTCTTCCAGGGATTTCACAAAGTACTTTAAATCGAATTAAAAAAAATAAAAATTTTGTAGCTGGAGATTGGTGTGAGCATATCACTGCAACCTGGAGTGCTTTGTTTTCCACTTCAGTACAAACTCCTTGTCCTTGAGTGGATAAATGAATGAATGTGCTCATGAAGCTGCAAAGTGCGAAAGTTACCAGTTAGCAAGCTCATATGCCCACAGTGTTCACATGACAACCAGAAACAAGTGATCATGAAACCATCTGGTGTGTTACAAACGATGCTGTTCTCACACATGTAGGCCAACATACAGCGGAGCCGGCCGTTTCCATGTTAACTGAGGCCCTCATATTATCCTTCACATCAGCTCCTCAGAAATGTGGCAGCAGCAGGTTGATGTGACTGTGAAATGGTCTGTTTGTGTGCCAGGCGGCGAGGATCATTGCTAAGCTGGCTGCTTGGGGTCGTGACCTGATGGAGGGAAGTGATCTGAACTACTACTTCAACTGGATCAAGAGCCAGCTCAGCTCACAGGTACAAACCCAGCAGCTCTCTGTAAAACACATCATATCGATTAATAAACAGAAGACACAGTGTGTGTTTCACTTTCACTGTGTGTTTTCAACAGCAGTCTGGAATACGGTGGGGCATGCACTTAAACCCCAGTTTAACACTTTCTAGTGAAAATGGTAAACTTCCATTGTGTTTTGTTGTTTTGAGTCTCTAATAACATGAGCTTAAAAAGACTGCTCCCACAATGCATCATTTTCCAAACATCTCCATCCCAACAGAGAAAGCACAACTTTTCTGAACGCGTAGTTCTGCACAGGGGCAGTCTGGTGACAGTCAGCAGTTCACATGTGAGCGCAGTGGTTTGCGCCTCACAGCAAGAAGGTCCTGGTTCAAATCCAGCCGGGGCCTTTCTGTGTGGAGTTTGTTTCCCCCCGTGTGTGTGTGCGCCCGCACATACGCGTGGGTTTCCTCCAGGTACTCCGCTTTCTTTCCAAAGACATGCACCTTCGGTCCCTGAACAAGACCTTCTCCTGCTCCCCTCTGAGCGCTATTCTGTGTGACTGCTCCCGATGGGTCATTCGGTCAAAATTACCTCAAGGGGATTTTTGTTTTAAATAAAAAAACAAAAAACAAAATAGAGCTCTAACCCAACAAAGGCAACATTTCCGACCATTTACTCACCATCATCTGCATAAGTAGAGAACATTTCGTCCATACAGATACTGAGTGAAAGGAGCGGACATGAAAACCACGGTGGTCTGAACGTTCCTCATGCTCCTGTGTGTATGGTGATCATTTTAACAGTCTGCTACATTGAAAACAGAAGATCCACCTTGGTGCGAGGACTGAGCCCATCAGAGGACAAAAGGTCATGAATGCTTGTGGCGACACATAAACTCTGTAGAATAAGGTTTGGAAATATATAGAAAGTTGAGATTTTGGCTCCTTAGCCTGTGAAAACCTTTGAATCCATCCATCCATTCATGTTCAGGGGCACTGGAGACCATCCCGGTGTACTATGGGTGAGGGCAGGAACCACAGGTCCATCCCAGGACAAACACACAGAGACCGACACGTCTAGGGGAAATTTAGTCCTTTTGCACTGTGGGAGGAAACCAAAGTACCGTGAGAAAACCCACGCACACACGGGGAGAACCTGCCAATGCTCCACAGGAAGGTCCAGGGCGGTATTCGAACCCGGACCTCCTGGCTGTGAGACGAGAGCACTGACCACTCCTCCACCGTGCGGCTCCACTCGTCATGAGACATTAAAGGTGTTTGCCATTCCTCATAGAGCGGTGTCTTCTCAACGTTCACTCTGGGGTCGTCTGGGCTCACGGTACACAGCACATGTACGCTGGGGACAGTGACTCCATCAAAACTGCTGAGTAATGATTCCTCCTGTCTTTTGTGCATCTTGACTGTTCCAACATGTCCTCAGCTGATCTTCAGTCACTTCCCAGCCTGTTCCTCATCTGATGTGCATTTCCCTCTGCAGCGCCGCCGTCTGCCAGCATGTTGTCAGTCAAAGGCCTTTTATACAGTAAAGTGGTCAGACGGGATATTTTTCATGAACATGTCCACCTGTCACCTCCTGTCCTCGTTGTTTTGTTTTGGTTTGGTTTTGTTTAACAAACTGATGAAAATGTCTGGTTTGCTTTGAAATGTCATGAAATGAACTGATGTGCTTAGAATATTACAGACCATCATGACCTTGTTAGCAGGAAAACACCAAAGTAAAGATAGAAATCAAATGTCTTTGGTTTGGAGAACTGCTTTTCTCAAACAGAATAATAATTGACTTAGTTATGTTGTGATTCATTCTCTCCATGAAAAAAATAACCAAATTTCTCCTCAGGTAATTCCAGGAAAAAATTGTACTATGAATTGTACAAGAGATTATTTGGGGCATAATACATCATATTGAATAACCCCTGACAAGACTAACTAAATGTCTTTGGTTATACGGAGCTTTTATATTGTTGAATGTTCCATTTGTACTATTGGAGAGGATTAGGGCTGTAACACCCCCACCCCCCCCCCCCCCCCCCCAACATTTTAATGACTTTTGTCAGATTTTTTCTGAGAACAATGATTAAGAATGTGTTAAAATGATCTTTGAGTAAACCTCCAGTATCTCTGCAGTGTGTTGAGACTGAGTGTCTTCTTCTTCTTCTTGGGAATCAGTGGCTCGCTGGTCCACTGCTGCCGGTGTAACTCACCTCGGAGTGATGGTTTCTTTTGTTTATCTCTCATTAGAATCTACATGGTACAGGTCCAGAGTCAGGCACAGGAGCAGGCACTATTTCCCCCAGTGAAGTGAGTATGAGTGAAAGTGCACCATCGAAAGGACCGAAAAAAAAAAAAAAGCCAGAACCATCCGAGGAAGGGTTTTTTCAAGCTGGCGTCTTCTCAGCTGTTGCTGGACTTGTTCCTTCTTCTCGTTGCTCCCTCTTTTCTCTCTCTCATCCCGTTCTTACACGCCAGCCTCCCATCAGCGATGGCAGATTGGTGGAGCCATGACTCCGTGGCCTCTCATTCAGACAGCATGATGTTTGCTGCCACTGGTTGTTTTCAACTGTTTTAGTGAAATCTGCATGCCCAAAGCCAATTCTCTCTTCAATGCTCTAATCGCATGACAAACAGCTTTGTCCTGACCATTACAATAACAAGGGCAAATTGAAACACTGGCACAGCTGCAGCATCCTACCATTTTAGATCCCATACCTGGTCAATCAGAGCGTAATTATTCTGAGAAGCACCCTCAGAAACCTGGAAGTGACTGCTCTCTAATAACTGACCATCCTGTTTTCCTCTGCACTTTTATGTAGGTAACCTCTGCTCCTCTGTTCACCTCTGCCCGTTTCTCTGCTGGACCTCTTTGCTCTGTCTGTTCCGCCTCTTTTTAATTAACAGATTAATGTGATCTATTTCCTCTTCTCAGCTTCCTGCACTCTAATCTCAGTTTAGGTGTGAGGGGACACTTTGCCCTGCTGTCGCTCTGTATTGTGGATCAGTGTGCAGTCTGGCATGTGGTAATGTGTACATATGATGAGCTGCATGTGCATTGCCTCAGGTCTCATAGGAGAGTTTGGAGTGTTCTTCCATATGCTTTGTCTTGCTTGTTAACTCCTTCAGAAGCTCACTAAACTGTATCTGACTGTCTAACTCCTGCTTTGTTCTCCTGACTCACCTGGTGGCCCCCTGCTGCCGCCCCACTGAGCCTCTGCCTCTGTCCATTGCAGAGCTCTCAGTACGTCCAGTGTGTGGCGGGCTGTCTGCAGCACATGCTGAAGGTTAATGAATACAGGTTCGCCTGGGTCGAGGCCGACGGAGTCAACTGGTAAGAGTTCTAATACATGTCCTTCACGTTTACATCAACTGGAGAGATAATATATTGTTATCTATATATATTGTTACCAAGAGCTCCACACATTGTGCTACAGAACAGTGTTACAAGACTGATGAGCTTCAGGATGGTTACTAAACTTACTGTCTGATGTAAATGTCTCTCCGCACAATGTTCTAACGGCTGTTCGCTCACATTGTAAATGCTCCTATGTTACATTTTGAATAGCTCCTGCTCACTGTACGGCTAACTGTTACGGCTTTTCATATTCTACTGAATTTTTTCAGTATATCAGTAATCTTTGTAGTTTTTATCAAGCCATGTGAGGGTCAAAGTGAGTATAACTACCAGAAGGGAGCGCTTATTTCCCTGCATGATGTCACAAAGGGAATGTCTGAATCTCCTGCCCACATTCACAAAAAAGTGGTGCGAGGGAGGTGACAGACTTTCTTCACTTCTGGGGCCTCACACACAGCCTATGGGGACATACTACAGTTAGAAAACCATTAGAATGTGAATTTTAGATAATATGGGACCTGTAAAGTCTAGAATACAGTTATCACCAAACCCTAGTCTAAGCATGAGAACACACACGCACGCACGCACGCACGCACGCACGCACGCACGCACGCACGCACGCACGCACGCACGCACGCACGCACGCACGCACGCACGCACACACACACACACACACACACACACACACACACACACACACACACACACACACACACACACACACACACACACACACACACACACACACACACACACACACACACACACACACACACCTCTAAAACCTTGTGTTTTTAGTGATTGATGTTCAGAACATGAGATATTATGCGGCCATGTTTGTGAGGAGAATTAATGTAAAGTGAAAGCAGCAGAGACACTCCTGATCATGTTCCAATCATTCCTGCTCTATAGTCTTCATTTAGTGCCATATAATCATATTTCGTGTTTCTATCCGAGCAGATAGTTACCACATCTGCGAGATCCACATCTCTGCACTTAACAGTTGTTTGTGCAATTGTACGCTTGTGGTTCAGTTGCAGACATTAGTACTGTATGCAGTGTTTTCACTGTCTCCCCTGTCATGTCTGAACATATTATTCTGGGCTGTGATCACAATTAATGGAGCAGCACTGCGAAGGTACACGCCTGTGAATGCTCCTTTCATTAGTAAACACATAGTAGATAGAAATGTGAGCCTCCTCCCGGCACTCTGCTCCTCTCTCCTTCATTACAAATATTCACTCATGCATTTTGGTTCTTTGTGTTCAAGTATCACCGCTGTGCTCAGCAACAAGTGTGGCTTCCAGCTCCAGTACCAGATGATCTTCTGCGTGTGGCTGCTGGCCTTCAGCCCTCAGCTGTGTGAGCAGCTCCGACGCTACAACGTGGTGCCGGCGCTCTCCGACATCCTGCAGGAGTCCGTCAAGGAGAAGGTCACTCGGATCATCCTGGCTGCCTACAGGGTCAGTAGAGGATTCTCAGATTCTGTTGCCCTCAGCGCTGAGGGAAGTCATGAAAGAAAGACACAATCACTGTTTTTCAGCAAGCAGCCCTCGGAAAGGCTTCACTCATTATGAGTCAGGCCCCAAAAAGAAATTCAGCTTTTCTCACTGTCATCCAATCTAACCCTCGCCACTTTCTGCAGGTCATTTTATTCTTAAAAAAAACCCCACAAACAGCTGCAGTCTCCTTCCTACCAGAGATAGGGAAGATCAGCACCCGCACGGTACATAATAGTGATCCCAATGTGAAAGAAAAAGGCAGAAAAGAGGAGAAATGCTAGTTGTTAGTCAGTAGCTCTGCTCCATATGAAGAGGATTTTTAAACAATGCCTATTTCAGGTGGTTTCTATTTTACGCACAATGACGATGTGGCTTTACTCCTCTGTGATCTTTTCCAAAGCACACATGTCCCACACTCTGAGCTGCTCTTGAACATGCTAAACAAGCTGCTCACACTGAATTACAGAAAAACACAACAGAAACTGGAGGACAGGATTGTTTTTATTATTCATCTAAACTTTGCTGGTGCTTCATGTTTTTATAGTTTTTAGCAGAATGTTAAAGCACCACTACGGAACAGTCGCATTGTGAATGATCCGTCTAAAACACACTCAAATTATTCCTATAAATCACTTATGTTTGAAATGTGGTAAAATGGTCTGTCCGTCATCAGTACATCTGATCACTGCTTTGCTTTCACACTTCCAGAGCAAAACGCGACTCTCTAGCAGTAGTGACTGTTAAAGAGTCGAGCCTGTAAAGGACCTCTCAAAGTGATTTATGTTCCATTAATCACCCCACTGTGATTGTTTCCAAACTTCTCTTTTATGATGTGACTTCTCAGAGCTGCACAATACATGACAAACGATTTGTTACCGTCATGTCAATATTTGCAATATAGAGTTTTTACCTTCATGTCAACTTAACCAGTCAGATGAGTCCCGCTGCACCAAATTGCGTTGTCAACAGATCATATTTCACGTCATCACTTCAAGATCAAACCTGGAGACAACAGGACGGAAGTCATAAGAAAAATGACTGAAAACATCAGAAACCACGACTGAATCACTGCAGGAGGAAAGTGAGACATGTGTGTGATCAGACAAGAAAAACTAACCGTTGTCTTGTTAAAATTGGGAAAATGAAAAAATATTATTTGAAAGTACACGCCTCCACCACAGAAACATCACTATCACAAAACTCAACATTTTCTCATGGTTTGTGTGCAGCCTTCATGCACTTGACTAATTCCAAATATCGTGCCTATCAGGAGATTTATTGCTCTGCTTTAATACCAAGAAGGCCTTTGTGTGGTTTGCAGCTTGCACCTTCTGCACACACGGTATCAAACCTCACGCACAATATTCACATGGAGCACACGACCTCTGCAGGAAATCTGGATATTGAAATGAAACGCTTCAGTGATGGGCTGGATTCCCTCTAATCAGAGTGCCTCTGTGACCTTCTTCTGAGCACAATGGGGCGATAACGAGCACTGATTCTGCCTTTTTTTCTTTTTTTGGCATTTTCCGTTAAAGGTTGCCACAGCGAATCACAGCCTGGGTCTCCGTGTTGTACAATGAGGGATAAAGTGACATGACAGGCTGAAGAGGAAGAAACACGTGATCAGAAGCGAGCTCAAGTTAAAGTCCATTTTTATTTGTGGCTTTGGTCTAAAACAGCCATTTCTGGATGGGAGTAGGAAACAGGGAAAAGAAAGGAATCGGCTTCATTCACACTTCTTTACCTGCTCCCACCACGACCATGGACACTCCTCACTCCTACACTGGACCGACCTCTTCAGGCATCAACTGTCTCACACAAATCATTTTAAACCCAACTTCAAATAGAAAGAAAATACTGTTTGTCCGGGTTGATTAAGCAAAGAATCTCAAAGCACAGAAAAACGTCGACTTGTACTTGTTAAGCTTCCAGAATCCAGGAGTAGACTTTACACTGACACACACTTCAGTGAAAAAACAGACTAATGTTCTCTAACCAGTGAGTGAAAAATGCTTATTTACTCACATTGAAACCAACAATTTCTCACCCATCAGGCATCAAGACAAGAATCCTGTATTTCCTGATGTTAGGGCTTCGTTTGAGCCGTTTCACATGATATTCACAAAAGTCAGAAACACGCACTTCAATCCAGATGAATGTTCGACCCAAAACGAAAACATACTGCTAACTCACCCTGACTGACAGGCCCTCAGTAGAGCGCAGACCTTCACCATCACAACCTGGCATTGTTAAGGTTAAATGATGATGTCCTGTTGGTTCCTATTTCCGCAGTTTTTGTGGATTTGTTCTTAAACGATTAACCGTTAACGTCCCCAAATCTTATCAATTGGTCCTTGGATGATGACAAATCTTCAATCTGAGTCAGTGAGACCAAAACCTTAATAACTCCTTAGTTCCAGGCGCCTCCCTCATTGTTGCTGTTTGATGCCAAAAGCAAATTAAGGAAAGAAAAAAACCTAAAAAATAAACCTGAAGTATTTATTGTTGTGTTGTTTAGGTAAGTGCCTTTTCCTTATTTTACTCAGCTGTTTGCACTTTATGCTGCACAGTTAAACAGGTGTTTGCTGCTACAAGCATATATAAGAGCAGCTTCATGCTGGTGCGATAAGCTGAATGTTTTACATTCAATTTACGTACGATCTGATACGTCGACTAATCGAAAAAATAATCGGTGATTAGTCGATTATTAAAATAGTAGTTTGTGGCAGCCCTGGTTAGGACCTGTGCTGGTTTTTATTGAGATGGTGGGTTTTTACCTTGTTTGGGCTGGAAACAGTGAGTCGGCTCTGGCAACCCTGGCGCTGACCGGTGTCGTGGGACGTCACACCTTCTTCTGTACATGCGAGTCACTTTGATAATGTCCACACTGCAGTCTGATGGACGTCACGTTTAAAATGTAGTGTGAATGATCAAGACCTGGGATGATGTCTCTTGATGACGTCTGGAGCCCAGACTCCTCTGGCTTTAACTTCATTTTAAAGGAGGTGCTTCAAGGTTCTTCTCCCTCTCTGCTTTCTCCTTTTGTTTTGTCCTGTGTGACGTTCCCTTCAGGGGATCCCATCTTCCTGGTGTTAATCAGTTCCCATGTCACTGCTCGTGACACAGAGCTGTCACGTCAAGCTGTTATGATGCGCCACAAAACAAATGACATGAATAAAACAGTTCCAGTTTTCCACTGTGCGAGGAAACCAGAGAACCTGGTCAACATGCAAGCAACAAATAAAAACAAGCTGTGAGTCAGTGTGCAAACCACTGCACCTCTGGGCGGCTTTTACTTCCACATCCCAGCCGATGGCCCGGCGTGTTGTTTCCTCTGGAGGCTTCATGTGAAGTGAGATGGTTCACTTCAGACTTACATGTTGTAAGATTCTCCTGCAGGGTTATTTTTACAATCCTCTGAAACAGAAACACTCAACATAACTCTGCATGCCACTGTGTTTTTCCCAGATGTCCTAATTATGCAAATGGAAGCGCTCACCACATGGGACCCACAAAATGATTTGAATTATCCCGACCATCTGGAAGTCCTTGAACACATCCTCAAAGGCAGTGCTGCTGTCCCTCTCATGTGTTTGCCTCAATCCAACTTTGGGAACTCAAGTTCTTGTTTTAAAGCAACAAAAGAACAGAAAATGATGGTGTGTCTTGCTGCAATAAGCAAAGAGCAGCTCTCCACATTTGCCTTTTTGATCATAAACACATTTAGGCATATAGAGATTCAAGATCTCTGCAGTTAGAATAGAACAGGAATCATCAACCTCTTGAGAGTACCAACTCCATACCAACCTGGAGTTAAACCGGACTGTCTGCTTCTCAGAACTGCTCGGTAGCCGGAGTTCACCTCGGACTGGACTGGGGCTCTTTAACCTTTGTGACCAAAACAGCTGCTTTTATTTCCTTCCGACATATTCGACATTCACCTGCAGCTGAAACACGTTTCCTCTTGAAGAAGAAGATAATACAGCTCAGAGTCGTGGCTCCTGTTGAGTTTATTACAGTTTTTAGACTTTTGAGACATTTTAACATTTCTTAGTTGTTTTTCCTTCATTCCCACTTTTAGAAATGTACACAACAGTTTCTACTCTCTGACCATTTTATCTGTTTTAGTCGTTTTAACCGTTGACACAACTTAAGCGAGTTTGAGCTGTTTTATCCATTTTCACTGTGCAGCGCTGGAGTCCCAGCTTCTCTACTCACATCAAACATGCAGCTGAAGCAGAGGAAGTAAAGCCACTGAATGAAGCTCTATTTTCCTCTGAGGGTTTTTACTGAGTGTCTTTGTGTCCCAGAACCTCCTGGAGAAGTCTGCTGAGAGGGAGACGCGTCAGGAGTACGCTCTGGCCATGATTCAGTGCAAGGTGCTGAAGCAGCTGGAGAACCTGGACCAACAGAAGTACGATGACGAGGACATCACAGAGGACATTAAGTTCCTGCTGGAGAGGCTGGGAGAGAGCGTTCAGGATCTCAGGTACCCGTCTCTCCTCATGAATAACAAGCAGTGCCAATCCCTGGTACAGATATTACTCGACTGCTGACTGACACTGGTTCCTCCTCATGGAGGTGCTGTGATGATGTCCCCTGCATGCTCCCTAACCACAGCTTCCCTCAGCACAGCGTTACAGAAAGCTTCTTCTTAAATCACTATTAGCGCAACGTCACTTCTTTGTTTCTGGACGGTTTTGGTCCGCAGCTCTTTCGATGAGTACAGCTCCGAGCTGAAGTCCGGCCGCCTGGAGTGGAGTCCCGTTCACAAGTCTGAGAAGTTCTGGAGGGAGAACGCCGTGCGCCTCAATGAGAAGAACTACGAGCTCCTCAAGTAAGAAAGAGCATCTTGCAGCTTCCAGAACCAGGCTCCGGCCCAGGTTCACTTTGAATGTGTGTATCAGTGTTGTGAGAACTGAGAACCTTTCCTGAAGGTTCTCTCACACTCCTCACCTGAATTCACTGGCCATCAACACTCCAGCTCACATTTACCAAACCACCTCCAACTGAGGAGGAGAAACATGGACGATCCAGCCGCATCACTTCTCACTGCTTTGAATAAAACTATAACTGAAGCTTGGTGCCACTGCTGGCTTTACTAATGTTAATCCGAACATTAAATATCTTCAGAAATCACAGTAAAAGAAACTAAAGTCTGAGTGTTTGATTATGTTACAGGAAAAATGCTCCAACTTTCTGATTTTCTCTCAAAACAACTTTAGAATCATATTAACAACCGACAGGGTTCCAGTTATTCTCTCAGAACCAGAAGGATTTTTATTGCCAGGTACTTTCCCCAGCATGAGGAATTTGTATTGTTGTGAGGGTGTAAAAACACAAAAGGAACATTAGATGTGTGCAGCAACACATCGTCAGTGGGGTAAAACTGACCCGTCTCACGGCGGTCTAATAATAGGTGTTGGTGGGTGGAGGCTGTGTCAACTGGGTGGAGACCAATCTGAAATATGTGACAACAAATGATGGTGGAGTCTTTTGTTTTAAGTATTTGAATGTTTCCTTTCTCACCAGGATCCTGACCAGGCTGCTGGAAGTGTCTGATGACCCTCAGGTCATCGCGGTGGCAGCTCACGACATCGGAGAGTACGTCCGTCATTACCCTCGTGGGAAACGGTGAGGCTCCCTGATCCATCCTGCAGTTTGAGATGTGATGCACAGTATAACGTTTCTTTGATAGAGCAGATGCACACACGGAGTTGGTTTTATATTTAGCTCTGTGTTGCGGACGAGGTCACATTCAACACAACGGGAAGAATTTCCTTTAAAAAAAAAAGAGTTTGACAAACCTTAAAAAGACTGAGGTTATTATTTTTATTTTCTTGAAGTGAATTACTTCCTGGGACAATAAGGATATCGGGGAAAAAAGCTAGTTTGATTTAATGAATAGAAACTTAATTTATGTCGCCAAGTATTTATTGCAATTGTCACTACACACAGGTGGACTGATGAGAAAGCAGCAGTTACTTTACTGAGTAACTAGTTACTTTTGGTATATTAGTATAGGAGTGTTGTCGGCCCCTGTTGATTAGAGAGCTGGAGGAGAACAGTAAGAATCACTGAGGACACTTGATGGTAGAAAATAAAATACTATTTTAGTTAAGTATTAGATTATAGTTTAGCTTAATCTTTGAATTGTGTGAAGAAAACTCTGCTGTTTAAAAATACATTATATGTTGTTATACTCCAGGGCCTTCAGATTAAAATTACACAATACACAACCTTTGAATTTATTATTGAATTTTGTTCATCGCAATGTGATCAATCACATGATGTTCTGTAATTAGTTGTGATTAAATATTTTGCCCAGTACTAATACTAATACTAATACTAATACTAATACTGATACTAAAGACAGAACCCTCCATGAAGGAGGAAGAACCTGTCTGATAAATATGATTGAAGAAAGGTTGAGTGCTGAACCTTTAACCCTGATGAAATGATCCAGTCTCTGCAGTAGGACGTCATGATCAATAAGCTCAATATGATCAGTAAGATCAATATGATCAATGCAGCACTGAGATCTAACAGGACAAGAAGAGAGACGAGGAAATGACAGGAACATTGAAGAAATTCAGTTTGTCTGATGAATCTACGTATTTAAACTGTGTGTAGAATTCAGGCTTCTGTCGGCAGGACAATACAAACATTCTTCCCATTGTGAGTGGAGGCAGGGAGGCTGGGCCGAAGCCGTTTGCTCCGTGAGATGTGATCAACACACAACTAATCAAAGTGCTCGGCACCACACAGAGCAGAGCAGCAGCTCTGCTCTATCATACATTTTCATTCAATCAACCGAGAGTCAGACAACTTTATTAAACACAACACTGCTGACGTGTAAAGCACCCGTCTATCGATCCTCCTTCTGCATCCCTTTGTCCTGCACTTTTCATCTCACCACAACACAG
Organism: Lipophrys pholis; assembly: GCF_963383615.2. Taxonomy (NCBI): domain Eukaryota; kingdom Metazoa; phylum Chordata; class Actinopteri; order Blenniiformes; family Blenniidae; genus Lipophrys; species Lipophrys pholis. The sequence continues at coordinate 27,955,389 of NC_137635.1, read as the reverse complement.
GTTTTGTAACACGTGAAGCTCTGGGTCTGATGGGACTCGAGCTGTCCGGTGTTCAGGGTACGACGGAGCCACTCAGCCCTGAACTCGGATAACTGCTCCTGCATCACCTCGCTTTAATCCAAACACTCCGAACGGCTTAATGACAACATGGTCCTTTTGCTTCGGCGCTCTCATTGCTCAGAACAGCCAGAGCTCAAAATAAACAACTGCACTTTTCTTTTAGATCCAAATGAAGGAAAAAGGTCTTTCTAAACACTTATATTAGGACGAATGCTGTCATCTGAACTGAGCATAGATATGTACAGTAACATATTCACTGTCACTCGACAGTTAAAAATAGCTTCACAATTATTCCAACTTTATCCTCATCATCACATCAATATTCACAATATACATCTGGCTGATTATCACATCTTACCTTTTGTGCATTTCTGATTCAGAATCCTCCAATTTCTGCTCAGTGCTGGTGACCTGACCCCCCCCCCACTGTCCGTTTACACAAAGATGATCATGTCTGGATGCAAAACTCCTGCAGCGCGTGCGCACACACACACACACACACACAGGTTACATTCAGTCAGAATCCAATGAAAGACCTCAAACATGAGAGTAAGACTTATTTACCACCCTGATGTGTTTCACAGTTTTCCTCCTTCCATTGCAGGGTGATTGAGCAGCTGGGTGGGAAACAGCTGGTGATGAACCACATGCACCACGAGGATCAGCTTGTCCGATACAACGCCCTGCTGGCCGTGCAGAAGCTGATGGTCCACAACTGGTAAGAAACACAGGCTTTCAGCTCATGTCGCCCTCAAACATCAACCTTACTTTTCCCATGTAAATATACTGATGGCAGGGAGTTAAACTGGTTTAGGTGAGTTATAAACTGGTTTAGGTGAGTTACAGGCTGGTTTAGGTGAGTTATAAACTGGTTTAGGTGAGTTACGGGCTGGTTTAGGTGAGTTTCAGGCTGGTTTAGGTGAGTCATAAACTGGTTTAGACGAGTTCTATCCATATTAGAAGCACTGAGCTCCTTCTGCGTCCCTGGTGACTTGTACATGTACTTGTACACGTAGTTGAGCTGAACGGATCAGGTCGGTCCTTCATGCTGCCCTGATGAATTTTCTACTTTTAAGTCTTGTTTTCTTTTCTTGCTTCTGCTGACATGTTTTGAAGGACATAGTTGTACAATAAGCAAGTAGAAACATGCTTCTACTTTCTAAAACACATGGGCTCAGTTCCCTTAGCAACTGCAGGTAGACATTTATGATCAGAGTGTATTGAGTTGGTTGTCCTTGTGGTCTCTCAAGTGTAGGCTCAATAATGAAAAACGTTTGCAATCTTATTTTAAAGAAATACACATTCACCACTAGGATTTCACTCCACAGGAAATATAATCGTTCAGTACAAAACCAGAACTCCTGGATTTTATGCCCAGAAAAGCAGCCAGAGGCTGTTTAGTCGTCACATCATTTGTCTGAAGTGCATGAGAAGACATTTACTTTTTCTTTTCCTCACATGTGTCTATAGATGATGATGATGATGATGATGATGATGATGATGATAATACCTATTGCAGACTGAGCTGCTGGGTTATTTGTTTTTTTTTCTTTGTAATTATTCATTTATCTTGGTTTTAGTACTTCTGGCTTCTGTCTGGTTGTCTTCAGCTTGGATGATTGATTGATTGATTGATTGATTGATTGATTGATTGATTGATTGATTGATTGATTGATTGATTGATTGATTGATTGATTGTGCTGCTATAATTTTTTGGTACAAGCCTGTTACTGTCGTAGCTTTTATTCTTAACGTAAATCAGTATGTTGACATTATATTCAAAGTCCCTTTTTTAAAGAAAAACATCAATTGTATGTTGTTGTTTTTCCATTTAAAATGTTATTGAATTATTTAATAACAAAACAACATACTTACACAAATAATAAAGACAATAACAACAAGCCAAATGGTACACTGTGCAGACAGACTAACCCCTCTGGGTCCTGGTATTGATGAAACATGGCAAGTTAAAATAAAAAGCAGCACGAGATTGAGAGGAAAAACATTCATATGTGGAAGGAAGGGAGGAGCTCAGTCCACCATCATAAGATATATTCTATCTTGGTTTTTTTACAGTGAAGGCTGACGTGACATGAGGCATGCGTTCAGTAATTGACAGTTTGTTGTATCGTCTCCAGACTGTGACTCTCTGGTGTTTGTCTTGACGTGTCCATCACGTCTCAGACATTAGAGACATGAATGAAGTCTGCAGTGTGACGAGTCCAGGAGGCCTGCCGCCTTTGTCTTTTGTTTCTGTGAGAGCGACGGCGCAGCCTCAAGGCTGTTTGGTCGTATAGATTCTCGGAGCGCCCACACTCCATCACTTCCACTAAACACAAGCGTGTGCGAGTCGTTCAGCAGAACCTTTGTGTCACATTTTCTTCTGTTCTCTCCTCGAGTGGCTCGCCTTGTTTTCACATCACTTCTTCCTGTCATCACTTTTCCGAGGCCCCAGTCGTCATGACAACAGCGTGGCTAAATCTGTGCTACTGTCGTCTGTGTGCCCATCATCGTCTTCACTTTACAGGAGAATAAGTAGAAAAATGTGATATTTTTGATAGATTTTTTTTTACTCTGTTTATCTGTGACATGGTCATGATGTGATATTTGTTGTTAAGGCCAACGCACTACTGTACTCTGTTGTGGGGATTCCTCTCCTTCATAACAGAGAGTCTGAAATAATCACTTCATTAAACAGGACGACTGGTAGTTCTTGATAGTTATTATCCAAACAGCAAATATTCATTTTATCTGAGTGGTACTGACGCTTGTACGAGTTAAAACAAAGCCCAGCCGGGTTTGCGGGAGGATGAATGTTTGAATGAGAGCTTCTGAGCTGCAGCTGTGAAAGATGGCGTCTTCGTGTTGGTCCATTAGCATCAGCCTGTAAACTGCTGAGGCGGTGGAGGTTGTAGTCACATTAGTGTGGACAGAAACACGCTTTGCAAGAACAAATATTTATATTTTGTTCTATACAAAACCAATAACGGGAGCTTTTTTTTGGATGTACTCTTTGTACTTGAACTAAGGTAAAACAAGGCGGCGTGTTTTCTGAAGGTCATGACATTTCACTGCTTTGGCTCCTTGGAGATTAAACTGGGCCTCATGTGGCCCCGGAACCAAAGTTTGAGACCCGATCTGCACGAAATCACCACTGTTCTTTCGTTTTGAGGACATGTACAGTTTGTACAATACTCTGCTCATGAGCAGTTTTTAATCAACCTGTCAGGGAGTTTTTCCTGTAAGCAAAGTTTAAATAAAATATATCAAAAATCTTTGATATTCTTAATATTCAACCCTGGTTTTTATGGATCTCAATGAGTTATTAAGAGACTAACATAAACAGCAAAGACTTTGAATCATTTCTCTCACACGTTTATAATGACCTTTAATGATGGACGCAGGCTGATCAGAGGCGGATGACACACCTGAATTGAATCCTGCATTTTGGCCAAATAAAGTGACCGACACAGAGAGTGGACATCATACATGAGCTAAAGAATTACCAGCAGATGCAGAAAGCAGGAATTTCCATATTATTTAATGGTTTCTGCTTCCCACAGTGGACTGGATGATATATAACGGGTTTATTTTGTATACCATAATGCTGTGAAGTAGCTGGCCTTCCTACTGAGGTGAACTACAGAGCTGCGGCGTTGGACGGGTCCTCGCACACTGGAACGTGGTGGTTTGGTGCACGTCGAAATTTCTAAACTGTGAAAAACACTGCAGCTCAATAAGTGTAGAGTGGATTCTGCTCTGCTGCGTCGTCACAGCTAAACAAGGAACCGATGGATGAATGGACTTAAAGTGAAAGGATCACAGTTGAATGAATTAAAGCTTCGACCTTGTGATGATGTGAAGCTGCTCAATCTCATTGTCCTGGTCACAGGATGTCTTGATGATCTGTGTGTTCAGTGTGTTGGACGTATCGGTTGTTTGACCCGTCCTGCTGTTTGTCTCTGACAGGGAGTACCTGGGCCGACAGCTGCAGTCCAGCGACCAGCAGCAGGACCAGGCTGCACCACCCAGGAGCTGAACATGTGGTTGTGCCGACCAGTGGGAACATTTCAAGAATCCAGCTTAATTTTCCGTCACTCTCCTCCATGTGACTTGAACCTGACGGTGTTCTCTGTGCTTCTTCAGCTCCGTGATGTTTAGTGGTTGACGTGGTTCTGTGTGTCTGTGTAAATGTACAAAACTGAAAGATATTTAAGTCAAACCAGTGAAACACTGTAAGAATTCTAATAAAGATGCTGATATGTGACGTTTATGTTTCGCTTCTGTTTTATTTCCACACGAGGTGATGAGCTCATCGTTCCTGTGTGACTGATGGTCCTGGTCCGTTTATCTGTGACAGTTGACATAGTTAGGTTTTCTTTACATAAACTGTCGTATGAGAAACGTTGGGGCACCATTATTCCATTATTTTGATTATTTTTATTTATTGGTTGTTTGTTTCAGCAGCTTCCTCTTCGCTTCCTGTTAAATGTACAATAGAATTTAAAATCCTTTTAACCTATAAAGGTTGTAAGAACCAGACTCCATCATATCTTAAAGACATTTTTGCCCCATATTAGCCAGAACAACACAAGGTTCTAAGAGTGCTGCCCCCTGGAGGTTCCTAGGTTCTCTAAAAGTAGACTGGGAGGCAGAGCTTTCAGCTGGCAGGCTCCTCTTGTGTGGAAGCAGGAAGCCTCTTCCTCCCTCCAGAATCTCTGACGAACCAAACTGAAGTCGGATCTCTGTCTTGTCTGGCCTCTCACTTTCTCTCCTCTATCCCCTCTAACCAACCGGAATAGCAGAAAGCCGCCAGCTCCGAGCCTGGTTCTGCAGGTCTCTTCCTATAGAAAGAGTTTTTCATTGCCACCATCTCTGTTGCTCGTGGATTTCTCTGTAAAACAGCCATGAAATAATTTCATACTCGATGCTATTAAATAAAGTTGAATTGAATTGGTCTGTCTTCTCCATTTCTTTCCTAACCCCAATTGGAACAGCACAAAGTCTCCTCCTCTCCTCTCCCCTCCTCTACTCTCGGTCCTGCAGGTTTCTTCCTGTTAAAGGAGAGTTTTTCGTTTCCTCCGCTTATCGAACTCGTCAAACCAAGTCTGTGTTCCAGTTGATCAGTGTTGAGTCGTCACAGGTTTTCAAATTAACAAAATGACGAAATGCACAAATCTTTGCACAGCCTATTTTTAACTTCTTAATATTACTCCACTAAAAGTCTTAAAGACTAAAAGCTTTAATCAGAAAATGAACAACGTAGAGAGACAGAGTAAATGATCAAGCAGCCTCAGAGGAAGACTCCAACCTTTTCATAACACTGGACTTCTTCTATCCATTCCTTCAAGAGGAAGAGAAGTTAGGAGACGGTGGACAGTAGGATCAACAGGAAGGAACCAGAGAGCAACAATCAAGTCGATTCACTGCAGACATGATGGAGGGAGGAAGTACAAGGAGAGGACAGAGACAACAGAGAGACAAATGGTAATGACGTGGTGAGTGAGAAAGGAAATGAGTCGGTCCTCCAGCAGCTTCACTAGAAAAAGGTCCAGGGTGGCCTGAGCCGGCACTCAGTGTCCGCTTTATTAAAAAGAACAGTCTTACACCGAAGCTTTATAGTAGAGACTGTGTCAGCCTCTTTAACTGAAACTGGGAGCTGGTTCCACATGGGAGCAGCCCGAGAGCTGAAGGCTCCGCCTCCATCCTATGAATGAATCCTCACCGAAATCCAATTGCAAAGCTTTTCCAGAAAAACACTGAAGACTTGTATAGTAAAATATGAAGAACTCTGCAGTTCAATATTAGTTCCTGTCCTTTAAGATCTGCTGTTGATTCTGTTGCTCGCTTCCATAGACCTGTGCTTGAGACAGAATCAGAGATTTCAGTAACAACAGACAATGATGATGATATTTTTTTTAAATTTCATTAGAAAGGTGTCTCTAGATCTGCAGGCTGCGGTGGGAATGTTGGCTGATGAGGCATTTAAATGTGTCGCCTGTGGATTGACCCAGAAATCTCTGCCCTGAGCTCACTGTACACCGAATGACTGGTTACAAGGTGGGGAGTCACATTAACTGTGACATTAACGTCACAGTGACTTCTCCCAAACTGACGCAGACGTGAAACAGTCCAAAGACTTTTATCACTCCTTTAAATGCATCTTAGTTTTACGTTTTGAACCCATGATAGAGTAGCTCTGTCCTGCAGTTTTTAAGGGGTCATATTATACAAAATTCTCTTTCTAAAGGTTTTCCAACCGTAATAATGGTCCCCATACCTGGAACGACAGTCCAGAAGTGAAGACAGTCTGTCCTCTCTCTCCCTGGCTTGTTTCAGGTTTTATAAAGTGTGTTGCTCCAACTAGCCAATCAGAAATCAAGCCCTGTATAGTGTCATCGGGGGTTTAGCCAATCCCAATCAAGGTAGGCCCTCCCTTTGACTCCTCCCACAATTAGGCAGCTCTGCTCTGGCACATGGCACCACGAGTGGAAGTACTTCCTCCTCTTCCCAAGATGGGCATGAGTGGGTGGAGCCAGTCCAGCTCACACAGACACAGCAGATTCTGAATGCAGCTCCTATGATCCAAGATTCTAATGGAGGAAAATCAAAGAGAAGCTGGATTTGGGGCAGTAAACTTTGAATACAACGTTTTTGGACCAACAAGACCATGTGGTAGTGGGGAAAAGCTGAATAACAGGAGATCCTGAAGTAGAATATCTGCAGAGGTCAGCAGGAAATGAGCAGAGTCAGCAGCTCTGAAATGAATCATCACCCAGCAATAACAGTTTTCCTTGTTAGAACATGTATGTTGCTGTTGGGCCTCAGTTGAAACTTGCCTGAAAATCTGGAATTTGAAAGCGGCAGGAAATTTTTTTGGTTTGGGCTCTTTGTTCGAACCACAATGTGTTGTTAACAATATTATAAACTCTCCTCTGTTAAATTTATCGACAACAATGTTCCTCCGACTCTCCTCTTATTGCCTGCACTAAACAGTTTGCAGCAGACACAGACTACGTCGCGTCGCGGTCTGTGTGTGGGTGGGGGTTTGGGGTGGCCGGTCATCCCGGGGGCCTTTCTGGGCCCTCGACTCTTTGCCCTCCGGCCTCGCTGGCGGACTGTGGGCCACATCTCCTTGCCCTGTGGTCCCCTGGTGAGGCGGGCAGGACCCACACTTTCAGGGGGGAGGTGGATGCCCCTTTGCCTCGCTCCTCCTGAGTGGGCCTCGGGTGGCGGCCGCTGTGCCTCTTGGGCCTCCAGGCTCGCGGCCGTTCTCTGTGGTCCTTCAGGTGTCTGGGCGTCGCGTCCTGTGGCCCGTGGCCTGAGGTGGTGTCGGTCTGCGGAGCACCTGGACCAGACCTCAGGACTCTTTCAGTAGCCCCACCTGCTCTTGAGAAGACCCACGGACAAGCAGAGTCCTCCCAGGACTCACTGAGCTTCGTTGGAAAACACTGGTGACCAGTATCTGTCGTCTTGGTGGAGATCTAGACCACACACACACACACACACACACACACACACACACACACACACACACACACACACACACACACACACACACACACACACACACACACACACACACACACAGAGGTGTGACACTACCCTCCCTGGTAGGGGTAAGGGTAAGGGTCACTAAAATGCAAAAAAACCAACCTGATGATCTCTGATTCTCAGAGAAGTTGGCGAGTTGGAAACGTGAAACTGAGGTGTTCGATAAAAGAAGAAGAAAGAAAAAAAAAAAACCTTAAACAACTAAAAGTGGCTCCTAAATGTTTTATTTCTGGTAGAAGAAGTTTAATGTTGAGAAAGTCTTTATATCAAGTCAATCTTTAGTTCTGGTCGTTCCGGTGATGACTGCTGAGTGTCCAGAACCTCCAGGTGCAGCGACACTGAATCTCCTCGTTGTTCAGTCTCAGGAACCCTTCAGACGCTGCTTCAGCTTGTTTACTGCAGTATTTACTTCTGTCCAGCCGGGCGGGTACACAGACTTTTATACGCCGCTGTGTTTAATCTGTTGCTTGAGCTGCAGGCGGCGAGACGTCCAGGCTGGCAGAAGTGAATCTCCATGATGGAAGGAGGTTTTCACTGTGTGTCGATGCTGCTCACTATCATCCTTCTGAGCATGTTGAGTTTTAACCTTGGTAACTACACAGCATCACCACCCACCACCTCTGCAGCTTGTAACCTGGCCTTCATGTTAGTGAGCGAGCATGTTTGTTCAACAGACGGTCTCTGCTTCTGCTTTCAGTCATGTAGCGGCAGGCTGTCTGTGTTCACTCACCTGTAGCCACGGGGAGAACCCTGGACCCTGGAACAGAGGGTTTCTCTCCGTGGTGTTGAAGGAGGAAGCAGTCTGAGTGTGGATGAACTCCCCGGAGGCCATTCATGTGGCTCCAGCTCTGTGCCTGGATCCCATGAATATTCATGCACTCGATGCACAAAGAGCAACAAAAGGCAAGTTTTTTTCTGTTTCATGCTTCTAAAAAATGTTTGAGAACTTCAAACACCCAGCGAGACGCGTTGTTACCTCGCTCCTTCCATCAAATCCTTTTGGTCTCGTAACCACGGGTAAGAAAAACTGTTCCCATAGTGACGATTAAAACAAGGCTGTGAAACGGCATCACACACACCACAGCTCCGTCTCCACCTCATTCTCACGCCTGACGGCGCTGCGTTAAGTTGGGAGCAGGGGAGTACAGTTGAACGGTAACCCTGAAGCTGAGCAGCTGAGCAGCCGAGCAGCTGAGCAGCTGGGAAACAGTGCAGGGAGGTAATGCCAGCAGGGCAGGGTGAAACTTTAAGGCTGCAAACTGCTGTTACACCCAAAAGAAGATTTTTGATTTTTATTTATTTATTTATTTATTTATTTATTTATTTATTTATTTATTTATTTATTTATTTATTTATTTATTTATTTATTTATTTATTTATTTATTTATTTATTTATTTATTTATTTATTTATTCATTTATTCATTTATTTATTTCGAATGAATGAACAATTTAAAATTAGATGAAACAAATGGAAAAGAAAAGAAAAATAAATAATTCAAACTAACTTAAAGAAGCCCATTTTGATGTGACACACTTTAACTCGCTCGAGAAGGGAAAGGAAGAAGCCTCGGCTTATCCAGTCCGACCCCCATTCTTCACCTATTGACAAATGCAAAATCCAAGAAAATAACTAAACAGGCAATATAAAAGAGAACAAAAAACAAAAAACGACTCCAGTCGAGCTATTTATGAAAACATACTAATAAAAAAACACGCAAAAAAGAACTAAATGAACAAGATGTGAATGAAGCACCATCAACATCTGGGAGATTTTCATTCTCCTTCTTCATTTCTGTATTTATCAAAGATATATCTACATTTTTTAAAATTGTTTTATATTCATACTTTGTTTAATCTTGTCATCAAGACCATTCCACAAATAGAAATACACGTACTTTTTAAATTGGTCCGAGCAGAATTCTGTTTCAGGTTTAGTTTCCCTCTAAGGTAGAACCCCCCCCCCCCCCCCACTCTGTCTTTGAACAGTTTGTGTATGTTTACAGGAGCAGTTTATTTATTGCTTTATATATTATTTGTGCAGTATTAAATTCTACCAGATCCCCAAACTTTAAGGTGAGTAGTTTTAAAAATAGTGTATTGGTGTGTTGATGATATCCTACATTATTTACTATAGGAGAGGCTCTTTGTTGTGTTGTGCTCAGTGAATGTAAGGTGCTTTTATAGCTATTGTCCCATACTTCCACACAGTACTTTAAATATTTTAACACCAGAGTACAATACAGAATATACAGTACTCTGCCTTGCTTCCCATCACTCCGCTGCTCCGGCTACTTTTGATCTCACGTTTTATGTTTCCAGCATATTTTGATTAAGAATCACACCGAGACATTTATTCTCATACACTCTTTCTATTCCAACATTATTTATCATTACTTTTACTTGCGTATTTCTTTTGTGTTTTCCAAACAGCATGTTTTTTTTGTTTTTTTTAATCTAATGATAATTTATTCAGATCAAACCAAGTTTTTATTTGACTCATTTCTGATGACCGCCTCCAAAAGCTGCTGCAAGCTTTCCCCGTCACAAAAAATATGAGTGTCATCTGCAAATAGCACAAACTTTAAGATGTTTGACATCCTACATATATCATTAATATACATAATAAATCATTTCGGACCCAAAACCGACCCCTGTGGGAACAGTTATATTTAAACACGTTGATTTGCAATCCTCTTTTTGCACAAACTGATTTCTATTACTTTTGTAGCTTCTCATCCACGTTAGTACAACCCCTCTGATTCCATATTATTCCAGTTTATTAATTAACAAATAATGATCAATTGTGTCAAATGCTTTTTTCAAATCTAGAAATACCCCCACTGCAAAGTTCTTATTGTCTCTGGAACTGGTAACGTCTTCAGTTACTTCCATTAATACCATAGATGTAGATCTATTGGAGCTGAATCCAAACTGACTCAACCAGCAACTCATTCTTCTATAAAGTTATCAATCTACTGACAAACAGTTTTTATGATATTCTAGAGAACTGAGAGAGTAAAGACACAGGCCTAGAATTAATTAATTGATTTCTGTCTCCATCTTTGTGTAGAGGGATGACTCTGCAGTTTTCATTTTGCACAGAAATACACCAGTTTTGAAGGATAAATTATAAGTATAAGTTAAGTGTTTTACAATTACCCCAATGCCTTAATTAGAGCTGCATCAATGTCATTCCAGTCTGTAGACCTTTGATTCTTACATTTGTTAACAATGTTTATTTCATCAAACTGCTTTAAAAACATTGAGTTTGGGCTGCGATATAACAAATCCACAATATTCCTCTCTCCTTCTTCTGTTTGTGGATTATTGATTTCTTCTATCAGTTCCATTCCTGATAATATTACTTAACACATTCCATATGTCCTTGATGTTATTTTTATTATCGGTTAATATTCTATTATATTCTATGAAGAAGAAGCTGAGGGCTCCTAGGGCCTGTCACACGAGAACGCCATTTCATTGACCAGCCGCCACTGCTGCCAGCCAATAGAGACACAACAGAACAGAGGCCAATCATTTTCTCTCAGAGCGCTCGCATTCACAGCAGGATGACCTGAGCGCCTGAACATGGAGGAAATGTCTGTGTGAGTTTGGATCTGGTTGTTTCTCAGGGATTTAGACACCATGAGATTCCAGAAATCAGTCATACCAGTTCAAATGTTACTGCCTGACTACAGCACCTGAAGAGAGAACGGTAGCTTTTGCTCTCCGTTTTGTTTTGTTTTTTTGCCCTCAGCTGTTGGAAAACCACTGAAGTTATGAGACATTATCAAAATGTCTCATAACTTGATTTACAGGCTCAGTAAATCAACATGCATTGTGTGATATGTAGTTCACGGTCAGGCCACGCTGAGGGGCAGAAGACGCTTTCCTTTTCATGAGTATTATATGAACTTAAATGAGAAGGCCTTCAGCTTTCTATGTGCGGTACAATATCACAGATGTAAAGAAGTGACTCAGGAGAGATTCATAACGGACCAGAGGAGGAGCAGACGCAGCAGCCTGTGTCAAGGATGGAACAGGAATATTTCTGAAACGGTACGACTGAGGTAATGCCACATGCGTGCAGTGGGTTGCGCTGTTGAGAAACTTTGACTTCCCTCCACACCCATCAGGGTTTTAACTCATCTTCAGTAAGCACAGGAAATATGTTCAGTCTTCTCTCCTGCTGTAATGAAAACAGATTAAAATATTAGGACTCAATGCTCCACCTGGTGGTACAAACTGGTATCACTACACCGGGTGGGGCGCCTCAATAAATCCTCTATTGGAAGAGCATAGTTATTCTTTTTCCAACCACATGTTGAATATTTTGTACTTTTCTTCACAGGAGTATCTGAAACCTCCAGAAATTCTCTGAACGCAGATCGAAGTCTAACATGAGAATATTGAGAAATACCAAACATTGGCAGTAATGGGGGGTTATAGGATATGGATATAGAAGTGATCACGTTACTTTAAATGAGCCACACCTGTTACACAGGTTTCTTATTTGTCTCCATGTTCTTGAGTTGATGCTCCAGCAGGTGATCATATCATCTCACACTTGATCATGACAATAGGATTCTGCAGGTGTTGCCTGGGAACATCTTGTGGAAACGATGGCAGAGGTTGTTTTTATTTGTTCTTCCAGGAACGTTCTTGAGCCCTGCGTGTTCTCTTATTATTTCTCCAGGGAAACCTGTAAAGTAATCCCACATGATGGGAGATTTTGGGACGAGTGTGCCTGAGCCAGCAAGCAGATGTTTGAGTGTGATTACAGTAGTTATGTTTCTCACTCGCTGATGTCACTGAACGAGCACTGCGGCTTCCATTGCGCACCGGCAGGACGCACCGGCGGCGCGTCTTCCCTCTCCGTGGAGGCTTTGAGTCTGCACAATCCTGCGCGAGGAAGAGGAGGAAAGTGACAGAAAGACCTTCTCGACATTTCTAATTGAACTTTGTGAACGCAGAGGTCTGCTGAATGTTGCGCTCTTGTCCCTGAGCGCGGAGCCGCTGCGCTCTCATCCATCCAGACCGAACCGGCTGCGCCAATCCGGACCGAGAGCGGCTCTTTTCTGTCTCAGCGGTGTGGAGACCTCCAGGTGAGTCCCGGCACCGATCTGCCATGGACAGCAGCGTGGTGCACATCTTCCGAGAGGAGCAATGCGCCCCGGACCAGGCGGGAGACTGCGTCCCCAACTTCACCTGGCCGCCCGCCGCCGCCCTCTCCAACTACACCCTCAACGGAACCTGGGACTCCGAGCCCGAACCCCTGTCCCCCATCATCCCCGTCATAGTGGCCGTGTACTCCCTGGTGTTCGTGGTGGGCTTGGTGGGAAACTGTTTGGTCATGTATGTCATCATCAGGTGAGTTCAGCTTCAGCATGACCGAGTGGCGTTACACAACAGATTATACAATAGACCACAGAATTAAACATTATACTTTACGGCTCATGAGGGGAAACCTGAAATCAAGTTGTAATACTTTTGTCTTTATGTGTTTGAGTAAATCTGCAGTTACCTGATAGATTTAGTTTTGTGTGTCATCGCAGATCGTTTCTTTCGATTAAATGTGTAAATTAAGTAACTGGAAGGGAGGAAAACAATATAATTCTAACGAGGTTCCAGTCTTTTATTTTGTGTGGTTATATCTCATTTTCTTTCTTTTATTTGCTGACATCAGATTGTTGGTAATCAATCATCATATGAGAAGATGTGTCGTTACCTTCACAGTTCAAACTTCAGCTCATCAACATATTTCAAGAAAAAATTATATAGAAAAAAACTGAAAATGATCAACAAGGTGTCATGAACAATTCCAGTGTCTCCTGAGAGAAATTAGTCGTGTGTGTGTGTGTGTGTGTGTGTGTGTGTGTGTGTGTGTGTGTGTGTGTGTGTTCTCATTTGGCCTCTCCAGTAGAAACAGCCCTGACTCTAGAACTGTGAGGCCTCTGAGCAGTATAACATCATAAGCTGGTAGAATCATTTCATAAGCTCCTCACACACCAGAAGTAGCTTCAGGAAGGAGGTGTGGCTTCCAAATTTTAAACATGCGGTGCGAATCTTATCTTATTTGGAGAAAATTTCAATTATTCAGTTATTCAATTCACATTTATTTATTCATATAGCACCACAAACTAAATATGATGCTTAATTTATTGTCTTAATTGAACATTAGACATTTAGTTTACATCCTTACTTATTATCAAAAAAAAGTCTATAAAATACAATCAAATTCTTCACATTTCCCTCTGCTGTGCGTTGCTGCTGTGTCAGTGAGGACACGGCTCCGGTAAGAACCACACCTTGTCCTCACCTGTCTCACATGACCTTTGACCTTCAGCTTAAAACCATGTGGCTCATGTCACCACAGACCAATACACCCCCAAGTGGTCAAAATATCAAGGATTAAATTAACCGAAACTAAAGATGCGAGTATGCAGGAGATGGCTCCCACACACACACACACACACACACACACACACACACACACACACACACACACACACACACACACACACACACACACACACACACACACACACACACACACACACACACACACACACACACACACACTATACAATTGAAATTGTTTACATTGTTAACTGCAATTGTGTGTACTTTTTAATATTTAATTGATTTATCACCTGTTGTAGGACAGGACATAAAACTACTAGTATAGAGTATATAGACAGATTGACCAGAAATGAATTGGTATGTATCATAGTTAAACCATAGTGGTCTAATCAAACCTGTTTTAAATTATGGTGTTAATTAGGTTTATCTTATTAAATGAAATTACATAAAGCACATATTGTATTAACACTATTGTGTAAATTATAATACAAATATTGTTACATTCCGTAGTTCATATTGTAGCTAAAATACTTTGATGTTTCATTAATTTAAAAAAAATTATTTTGTTTTGTTTAGAAAATCCTACGGTGACTTCTAGTGGTCCCACATGGTATGTACTCTGAGATATGGGTCTGAGATGTGGGTCTGAGATCTGGAGCATCTCCACTGTGCTCTGTAACCAGCAGCTGACAGCAGCGTTGGGCGGACCAGTAGATGGAGTGACAACTCCTTCTGTTTAAAACGAACCCTGAGAAGAGAGAGGAGGCTACACCGACTCTCTACCGTCAACATAAACTGAAGCCATCATCTCCTGCATGTTCTCCTCACTGCAGATACACCAAGATGAAGACCGCCACCAACATCTACATCTTCAACCTGGCCGTGGCCGATGCCCTGGTTATCACCACCATGCCCTTCCAGAGCACCGACTACCTGCTCAGCTCCTGGCCCTTCGGAGAGGTGGCCTGCAAAGTCTTCATCTCCATTGATTACTACAACATGTTCACCAGTATCTTCACGCTGACGATGATGAGTGTGGACCGGTACGTGGCCGTGTGCCACCCGGTGAAGGCTCTGGATTTCCGCACACCCATGAAAGCAAAGATCATCAACGTGATCATCTGGGTCCTGTCGTCGGCCGCGGGGATCCCTGCGATGGTGCTGGGCAGCACCAACACCAGTAACGGTACGTTAACGTTCTACCAAGCGCCTCCGCCGGCATCGACTCCGTCGCCCTGAAGCGCCTCAATTTTCTCCTCCAAGGTCTGTGATTAGGATGCTCGGGGGTTGACAAGAGTCCACATCAGCCACTCGACATGAAGCCATGACACACATAATGGATCCTCATTTTCTAAGAATAGAGCACATTTTTCTCTCGTCTGCTTGCTGATACGCGTGTTCACGCTGAAGCTGCCGTCATCCCCGGGACAAAAGCTTAACCAGAGAAACAAGATGAGGAACCTTCACTGCATCACACCACATTACTGTCACTTCAACCAGACTGGCCTCCAGTGTAACTCATCGCTCCGGTCTAAATGATCCACATGGATTCATTGGGGTGTTAATGGGTCGACGTTACTCTTCCTCTCACAGGAGGGGCTTCGTAAAACTGCTGAAATCATCAATCAACCCAATAATAAGAGCATCTCTCCTTCTGGGAATCTGTAATCATGCACTAACCCTAACCCTCCTGTCTTTAACTAAACCCTAATGTTAACCCTAACCCTCCCCTTACCTAAAACCTACCCCCCCCCCCCCCCCCCCACCCCTGACTTACCTAAAACCTGACCCCCCCCTTTTGCCTAAAACCCAACCCTCCCCCCCTTTGTACTCCCCTTTTTCCTCTTTCCTCCCCCCATTTCCTTACCTCCTTATCCACTTTCCCATCCTAAACTTAACCACACCCCCCTCTTTCTCTCCTAACCTTAACCCCTCCCTCCCCTTGCCTAAAACCGCCCCACCCCTGACTTACCTTTGGGTGATATCTCTCAATTCCTTTTTTTACTTCACTGAAAAACGCTCCCAAAGGTCTTCTTTTATTCTCCCTTTTTAAAGGAATAAGTGAACACACCTCCTTTTAAAGACACTCCCTTTGGAGAATATAGGTGAAACTACCTCCTTTTAAACCTATGGCGTTTTTTACAAACAAAACCTGAGGTGAAACTACCCTCTTTTAAACATAATAATTTTTTAAATATCAAGGGAAAACCCTTATAGAATATGGTTACCTGTTGCCCGTGCCTTTCTTTCCTTTGTCACAAACCTAACACTCCTGTCATTAGCCCTAACCCTAACCCTAACCCTCCAGTCATTAGCCCTAACCCTAACCCTAACCCTCCTGTCATTAGCCCTAACCCTAACCCTCCTGTCATTAGCCCTAACTCTAACCCTAACCCTAACCCACTAACCCTCCTGTCATTAACCCTAACCCTAAGGTCATTAACTTTAACCCTAACATTGACCCTAACCCTGATCAACCAGTATACATATGAAGACATGACCCGAGAGACAGACTGATCATGTCCTGTGAGTCTCTTGTCCACTCTGGATCTTAGTCCCTGTCTTGTCACGTTGTGTCCCTCTCATTGACATGACTGGGACTGTCTTCCTCTGACAGGGACTACAGAGTGCGCGCTACAGTTCCCGGAGCCCTACACCTACTGGGACACCCTGATGAAGATCTGTGTCTTCATCTTCGCCTTCGTCGCCCCCGTCATCATCATCACAGTCTGCTACACGCTGATGGTGCTGCGTTTGAAGAGCGTGCGTCTGCTCTCAGGCTCTCGAGAGAAAGACCGGAACCTGCGCCGGATCACGCGCCTGGTGCTGGTGGTGGTCGCCGTCTTCGTGGTGTGTTGGACGCCCATCCACATCTTCATCCTGGTCAAAGCCCTGTCCGCCAGCGTGCCCGAGACCACCGCCGTCATGGCCGCCTACTTCCTGTGCGTGGCGCTGGGCTACACCAACAGCAGCCTGAACCCCGTCCTCTACGCCTTCCTGGACGAGAACTTCAAGAGGTGCTTCCGGGACTTCTGCTGCCCCGGGGCCAGGCCGCCCGGCGACTGCCAGGGGGTGAGTCGGGTGAGGAGCACCCTGCGGGACCACTCCTGCCCCACTGACCCCCGGGGAGACCCGAGGCGGGCCCGGCCGGTATGACTAGCCATGGTCACGTCCTCTCTGCGCTACCAGAGCTGCGAGGACTCCAACGAGGTGGGCGTGACTCAGCTCACCACGGCCGTCTGAAACACGCCAGCGAGAGAATCACCTCATGTTGGTTTGGTCACTTCAGCCTGCCGGGTAGCGAGGGCCGGTCTTCACTAGCAGAGTTCTCTTAGTTCTGTTTTGCTGCGCAGCAAACAATCTGCCAAAGCTTCTCTTGTCTCACGGCTCAGAGACACATGACAAATGAAATAGTTCAACACTTTATAAAAAAACAAATCCGCTAAAAAGTTCAGTTTCAAACTACACAGTAAGATAACCCCGAATACAACAAACAGCAGAAATTCTAGTTTTATTCAACAGGGAGAGAATTATTCTCTTTACTGCTGGTTTATCTTTATCTTTGATCTGTGCAGAGAAACTCACAGCTGAAAAACAAAAATAAATCTAAATGATTCAAATTTACATGAATTGGAAAATGTAATATAGAATAACTAAAATTGGTCAAAGGTTTATACCGGTCGCTAAACACACTTAAGTGGCAAAAATGAAAGATAATAAAAAAAAGCTTATCTAAACTGGCTGCTTAAAGAGCTAAAATTACTAGAATGACTACAAATGGCTGAAAAGTGTAAATCTGCTTCAATCCTGTAATAAAATGTTTAAAAATAAGTTTCATAAATTGAGCATAAGAAGCAGTTTTGGTATATTTAGAAGAAATCTATGGAGTTGAAAAGCTGTCAGCTTTATTTTGAAGGTGAGATGTTTTTTTGTTCCTGAGAGTGGCGCTGCAGCATCGGTAAAGGACTTAAAGACGAGGCGTGTTTCTGCTGCTCTTCAATGTGGTTTTATTAATATGATATAATATAATTATATGTGACCTTCATGAAAAGACCAAACAACCTTCTGGCATAAGCACAGTGTGAAAGTCAGTGTGTTTTTCTCCATGAAGCTTAGAAACCGTGAGGTCGGCTGGTTGGAGGACTGTGACTGTGTTGGGATTTATTGCTAAAGCTCCATTGTGCTCCTTTATTTAAAACCTGTGATCAAAAGTGCAGCTGCATCATAGAAACTTAAAGATGTTTCATGTGCTGATTGTTGCTCTTCTTGCAGATCTGGACACTCGAAGGTTTGTGTTGCTTCTCTCGGTGTGTTTCCTGAGCTGAGCGTCGTCTCGTGGCTCTTCGGCTCTCGTTGTTTTCAAAGTGACATGTGAAGTGAGTGGACTGTGGCGTGGTGCCGTCCAGTGTTGTTGACCTGTGAGTAGATTTCTCTCTGAACCCGAACCTCATGGTCAAGTTCTCAGGGACTTTTCCCACCTGATGCCTCGTCCTGGAGCCAGATGATCGACTGGTTGGAACTGAGGCCCTGTTTACACGACAACGTTTCACCTGACAACACCTAATCCGCTAAAAAAAGTGGGGGCGTTTCCACTGCAGCAGCGGACACAGAGACAATGATGTAGTTAGTATGCCGGGCCACTGGAGGGCGCTGTTGCTGGATTTTGTAATGAAACTACACAGACGTATGTGCAAAGAACAAAACACTATGAACGTGAGGAAAATGGAGAGAACCTGACATCCGTATGGACTGATGACACATCGGATGCTATCAGGGAGAGTCTCAACTATTAAATTACTGATCTGGACGATAAAACTAGAATATAGACCGCGGGTCGTACCACTACGGGTCGTGCCACTACGGGTCGTACCACTACGGGTCGTGCCACTACGGGTCGTGCCACTACGGGTCGTACCACTACGGGTCGTGCCACTACGGGTCGTGCCACTACGCTGCCGCCATGTTTGTTTACAACTGGATGAGCAGGAGGGAGGGGTCTCTACCTAATGTCTATCTAATGTGCATGCGCAGTAACAGGCTCTGGGGGGGCGGGGGGTAAAGGTTAATGTCATCACTACTCACTGTGGCGGGGTTAAAGGTTAATGTCATTACTGTGGCGGGTTAAAGGTTAATGTCCTCACTGTGGGGGGGTTAAAGGTTAATGTCATCACTGTGGCGGGGTTAAAGGTTAATGTCATTACTGTGGCGGGTTAAAGGTTAATGTCCTCACTGTGGGGGGGTTAAAGGTTAATGCCATCACTGTGGCGGGGTTAAAGGTTAATGTCCTCACTGTGGGGGGGTTAAAGGTTAATGCCATCACTACACACTGTGGCGGGGTTAAAGGTTAATGTCCTCACTGTGGGGGGTTAAAGGTTAATGTCATCACTGTGGCGGGGTTAAAGGTTAATGTCCTCACTGTGGGGGGGTTAAAGGTTAATGCCATCACTACACACTGTGGCGGGGTTAAAGGTTAATGTCCTCACTGTGGGGGGTTAAAGGTTAATGCCATCACTACACACTGTGGCGAGGTTAAAGGTTAATGCCATCACTACACACTGTGGCGGGGTTAAAGGTTAATGTCCTCACTACACACTGTGGGGGGGCTGAAAAGTAAAACCTCCAGCAGGACATTCCGCTGCTTTTCATGACCCTTTTCTGCTCCACGTTTCCTCGAATTGGATTTCTCTGCTTCTCTGAGCTAAACTTGATAATTGATGCAGCAACATGCGAGACGCTGAGCCGTTCACACTCTGGACGTTTACTGTATCCTCCATGGAGTACTGCGTCCACACAGAAAAGTCAATGTTCTAAATAAAAGTGTGTGAATGTAAAATAAAGGGATGTTTTGATGTTTCGATTTTTCTGCGATGGGAACTTTGTCTTTGTTTCATCCTGGAAGATTAAAAAATCATTCATTTCACTAATTTACTGTCTCCTTTTCTGGATGATTGTTCACATCTGATAAAGTCACGTGTGCTTTAGCTTTGGCAAGGCAAGGCAAGGCAAGGCAAGGCAAGGCAAATCACAGCGTGTGTACATGCCTCTTTTCACGTCAACAGCAGCTTCATATCAACTGTACACGTTGGATCCGCTTTTTTCTGTTTGTGACAATTTTATCCACAAATATCTCATATATTAATGACTGTCTTTGTGCTCTTCCCATAGTTTTTGTAAGTTCATATAATTAATTTTTTTTTTTTTTAAAAGGATATAAAAGTAAGACTTATTTACTGTATAAAGATCACGTTCGCAGATCTGTCCCTCTCAGTCTATGATGAGATACTACAACCAGCTCTGCAGGCGTATACTACCACCTTTCACCACAGGGAGGCGCCCAGGGCTCTGGGTACCGTTACTTTCGGAAGTCTTCAGTGAGCAAAATAGAATTATGAACGTAAAAGAATTAGATCGCAGGGCATGGCCGCCATCTTGGATGAGGACACTCTTTCGTAGAGGAAAGAGATATAAACACAGTTCAAATAATCAGATGTCAATTAATTTACAGCACATGTCTGGTTTCTTACAGACAGCAAACATGTAATTTTGTGAAATGGAGATTTTTGTATTAAACACGTGGCCATTTACTTTATAAGGTTATTGGCACTGCTTATTTTGTAATGTGTGTGTGTGTGTGTGTGTGTGTGTGTGTGTGTGTGTGTGTGTGTGTGTGTGTGTGTGTGTGTGTGTGTGTGTGTTAATTGAATGATTTCAGTTAACTACTATGTTTATATTAAATACACAGCACACCAATAAATATTTTACTGTTTGTAAAGTTGACTAAATGTAAAGTTATCGGTATAGAACCACATCCCATTTACGTGTCACTCATTCTTCTTCGTACTCACATATGAATATGAATATATGACTTTATTTGACATTACACCCAGCTCTATTCGCATCTTCTGATTCTACAGCTGTACGTCTACGTCACGTCCGTTACGTCGGGACCGTTACTTCCGGGAGGCTCCAGTGAACAAGCTCTTTAACTGGGCAGTGTTTTGTTGTTTTCGTGAGCTTCGGCCGGTGTGGGGCTGTGCAGGTGTAGAAAATGAACCGAATATTCGGCCGCGGGAAGCCTAAGGCTCCTCCTCCGAACCTGTCGGACTGTATCGGGAACGTGAGTCCAGTTTGTTGTTGTTGTTGTTTAGCTGTTAGCTGCTCGGCTACATGCTCACAAAGGCCAGAACACAAGCCTCATTAAAGTCTCATCTCATCACTAAAAACACGTTTCACTGCCATATTTCTAACATGCCCCCAAAGCCCCCCATTAAAACTCGTCTTTTCATTAACAACACGTTTTAAAATGATGTTTTTCAGTGTTTGGGTGAAGCAGAGCTGAGCTGATCACTGTTTCATCTCTGTGAGCCTGTTTTAATGTTATTTATTACTGTGAATCATTAAGTTTGTTTAAAACTCATTCGATCACTATTTTATATATGAAAGAATAAATGTCATTACTGTACAGTGACATAAAGATCTGGAGTATGAGGAAATACAAACTTAAAGCTTCATCAGTGCTTTTAAAATAATATTCTGTGGTATCTACGGGATACTATATAATAATATGTTTAATCTACTACTGAAGATAAAAAAAATGTGTATTTGTGCAGTTGATGTCTTTATATTCCCTCTATGTGCAACACATTTATATCACTCCTTTTTGTGCATCAAAACATAATGATGAATCTTGTTTTGTTTTTTTCCAGTTCAAATCAGTTCAAATACACTTTAAATGTCCAAGAGAAGAAATATGCTGAAGCCGGTGGATTATTTATGTTGATCTCAGACTTGTTATTTAGTGGTCGTATTTTATTTTCCCTACATTTTTCGCATTATTTTTGATCCATTGATAGTGGAAGAGATGTTAATTTAGACGTAAGTCTTCCCTTTCATAAATATTTCTGAACATGGTGACCCTGTTTAATCTGTATTTCTGTTGGTCCGAACAACCCGGAATGTTTAACATCCTTGTACTTATGAATTTCGTGTTTTTGTGGAGCACTGCCGCTCTCGGGTCGTTGCTGGGCTCGTTCCGGCCTGTTTGGCTTCGGCGGCCACTGAACGATGACGTGTGCGCTGCAGACGATTAACCCTCTGTGATGACCTCCCGTCTCAGGTGGACGCCCGATCCGAGTCCATCGAGAAGAAGATCGGCAGGTTGGACGCAGAGCTGGTGAAGTACAAGGACCAGATGAAGAAGATGAGAGACGGACCGTCGAAGGTACCAGACCTTCCCCGGTTTGCTTTCACTGTTCTAAAGGCTTCAGAATAACAACAGGCGGGGTCATGTCTCTCTCTTGAAATGCAGAACATGGTGAAGCAGAAGGCCATGAGAGTCCTGAAGCAGAAGAAAATGTGAGTCCTGCAAACACAAAGACAAAAATCACTTATTTAGGTTATTTCCAACAGCAATATTTCAACCTGCTTGGCAGCAGAAGCCGACTTAAAAACGTTTGTAATTGCAGTTAAAGGCAGATATTAGTCCATCATAACTGCATCCATAAATACTAAATTCAACAGTGTTTATCTACAAGGTAAGACTATTATGTGACAGTCCGAGAGTTTTACGAACAAGTAGAAAAAACTCCTGGATTTCTTCTTGGCAGCTCACAAACTAGTGGTTTTGTTATACATTCTCAAAGGTTTAAGAGCCAGGAGGCCAAATACTTCTACCTGTATCATCCATGACCAGGTTGAAGTCCTGAACCACAGATACTTGTGTTATCGGCTGCGCTGACGGTCAGAGGGAGAGTAAATACTGACATTCGTTTTCAAGTACATCTACTGTTAAATCGCTTAAATTGTACTCGGTTACAAACAAAAGTACTGTTGTTAAAAAAGTACAAGGTGATTTTCTAAAAAAAAAAAAAAACTCTCAGTTTTATTATTTATTATTTATTCTGCTTTAGTACAAAAGTCAGCAGCAGTGAAAAGTTAAAATATTGTCTGTGAACTCTTTATAAGATACTTATTAAAATACTAAGAAAATTGAACCTTTCTATTTTAAAATATTCCCAAACTTTATTTTCATTTTAATGGTTTTTCTTGTGTTGTGAAAAAAAAAAAAAAAAAAAAGACAAGCCATTTGGGTCTTATTAAGAAAAGAAAAAAAAAAACGTACATGAATATTTATTTTCATTGTAAAAATCCCTCCAGTTGGAGAATATATCCATTTTAGGCACTACTGAGAACTTCCTGAGTATCTTACAGTATCATTTTCAAAAATACCTAAAACTTGCTGTTTGGGTGCATCATGCTCATATTTGAACGTGGAAACACGTTCAGCTGTTTCTGATATGACGTCAGAGTGTGAAGCAAACTGTGATGGAATCCTGCACGGGTCCAGTCCAGCAGCAGTTTGACGAAGTCATCAGGAGAAATATGGACGTTATTAAATATACTAACTTTCCCAATAAACGATGAACTGAATCTGAATTTATTTCCAACTAACCTGCAGATCAAAAGGTTTGAATCTGAATTTAAACTGTGGATTTATTCTGTAGTGACTGAGGCCCCGTTTACACGACAATGAATTAGAGTGTATCCGCAAAACTTCCTTCACTTTTGGGGGGTCCGTTTACACAACACCAGTGTTCTGATGCACTGTATCCACAAAGTTTTTAATCCGGCTCTCAAGGTGGAAAGATTCTTTCACGGTGCAAATCCCTCCTGCAGAGACTGATGGAGGCTACAGAGCCTGTTACTGCTCATCTCCGCCTCCCTCCTGCTCATCCAGTTGTAAACAAACATGGCGGCCGCGTAGTGGTACGACCCGTAGTGGTACGACCCGTAGTGGTACGACCCGTAGTGGTACGACCCGTAGTGGTACGACCCGTAGTGGTACGACCCGTAGTGGTACGACCCGTAGTGGTACGACCCGCGGTCTATATTCTAGTTTTATCCTCCATATCAGTAGTTTAACAGTTGATACTCTCCCTGATATCATCCGATGTGTCATCAGTCCATACGGATGTCAGGTTCTCTCCATTTTCTTCACGTTTATAGTGTTTTGTTCTCTGCACACGTCTGTGTAGTTTCATTACAAGCTTAAGCAACAGCGCCCTCTAGTGGCCCGGCACACTAACTACATCATTGTCTCTGTGTCCGCTGCTGCAGTGGAAACACACTCCTTTTTTTTAGCGGATTAGGTGTTGTCATGTGAAACGTTGTCGTGTAAACAGGGCCTTAGAAATACAGAGTAGCTGAACGCACCTAAAACTAATTTCTTCTATTTTAATAAATTCTGATAATTGGAACTGAAACTTGGTTGTCGTTTTATTTCTTGAGTCCCTGAGGGGGACGTCAGCTGTGGATTGAGAGCAAAGGGTTTCTCTGCAGGTATGAAGGCCAGCGGGAGCAGCTGGCTCAGCAGTCCTTCAACATGGAGCAGGCGAACTACACCATCCAGACCCTGAAGGACACCAAGACCACAGTAAGTCTCTGAGCCAACGGGACACCAAGTCCCTTTTCAAGAAACAACTCAGCTGTGTTGATTCTTATTTACACACCTGTGGTGTTATACATGCTGCCTGTCATGTTGTTACCAAGAACACAGTCCTGTACCTGAACACACTTGCTGTCAGTGACCGGACGAACCCTCTGCTGCTCTCTGTTCTCAGGTGGAGGCCATGAAGATCGGAGCGAAGGAGATGAAGAAAGCGTACAAGGACGTCAAACTGGATCAGATTGATGTACGTTAGATTCCTGTTCCTATTGTTTTCTAGGACGCGGAGCTGATGGGGGTCAAGGGTCTTGCTCAGGGACCCACAGTGGTTTGAATCTGCAACCTCCTTATTCTAAGTCAACTCCTCTAAGCTCTCGGGCCCCGATGTGCCTGTTTGAGCAACACAATGAAGCTCATTCATGAGTTCACAGCATGAATGAGACGGTTCTTCTGAGAGGAGAGTCACACTTTGATTCACTTGTAAGAAGAAAGTAGTTTGAGGAAACATCGTTCATTCAGAGTGTGAAGGAGGAACCTCAGAGAAAGAACTCCTGACGCCTGTCGGTGAGAAATGTGAGGCAGCATGTGACGACTGGTGGTCAGAGCTCAGTGTGAGAAGCAGAAAGTGATTGATGATGGTGGAAGGACTGGAACCGGGCATCTGGCTGCAGCCCTGCAGGGTTTTCCGGCTCTGCTTTGCTCAGCGTCCCTCACTCCTCCTGGTCCAGAGGAGGAGGGTCGGCGGCCCAGTGACAGGGTGGCTCAAGGCTCAGAAGTTCCTTCAGGCAGTCTTGTAATACCACTTTGGACCACAAGGTGCTGCAGTAGGGCCGTGGAGAGCAGAGGAAGCAGCAGTCGAGGTTAACGGAGCCGTGGGAGGAGGGGATGTCGCCTCTGAAGCACATTAGTGGATGAAAAACAAACTCGGCTTGTAGCTGTGACACTGCAATGAATGTTAACTCAATGGATTGATTCTCTGAAAGTTTGTTCCCAGCCTTGTGGAAAATCCTCTGTCGTCATCCCAATTTTCAAAAGCGGTGACCCCCAATCCATGGACAACTACAGACCAATCAGTATACTTCCCTCAGTCTCCATAAGTACTGAACAATTAGTCGCAGAGCAAATAACTTCCCACATAAACACCTGACAGCCTCCATCCAATGCAGTTTGGTTTCAGGACCAATCACTCTTCTGAAACAGCAACCTGTTATTTCAGTGAGAACATCAGAGCACTGCTGGACCGGGGAGCTGTGGGAGGTGCTGTTTTTCTGGATCTCAAAAAGGCATTCGACACAGTCAATCACGAAATCCTTCTATCTAAACTTCGCTCATTCAATTTCTCACCTGAATTACTCAGTTGGATTCAATCTTATCTTTCCAACCGCTTCAACATGTCCGCATCCAAAGTCACCAATCCACATCTCTACGTCTTTCAACAGGTCTTCCCCAGGGTTCCACACTAGCACCTCTATTATTCTCCCTATACATCAACGACCTCCCTTCTGTCTGTAATAATGTCTCCATCCTCATCTACGCAGACGACACAGTAATCTACACACACGGCAATAACACTTCCCTGGTAGCCGACAAACTCACACACTCCAGGGCTCACATCTCCCCCTGGTTTGAACTCATGTCTCAAACTAAACATCCAAAACCGATGCAATGTTTTTTCCAAATCAGGCACCTCTCACTCCACCACAGAACCTGATATCTTCGATCAACAGATCGTCCCAGAATATAAATACCTTGGCAAAGTCATCGACTCACACCTGTCCTTCAAATCACAAATAAATAAAACCTGCAATAGAATCAAATTCAGCCTCAACAACTTCAAACACATCCGCCATCAAACGTCAACCCCAGCAGCTAAAATGTTCCTGCATTCAATGATTCTGTCTCACATCACATACTGTCTCCCCACCTGCTCACTAGCAAACATCACATCCTTGGCACCACTGCACACACTACACAAACGGTCTGTTAAAATCCTGGACAAGAAACCCAATCACTCTCACTACTGCCCAATACTACATAAACACGATCTACTCAGCTTCCACAACCTCATCAAATTCTCCAATCTCTGTCTGGTCTATAAAATCATCCATGGTCTCTCTTCTCCACCACTCAATCAGTTCATCAACATCTGAAACAGCACCCACTCCAGAACCAGGGGAGCAGCGAGAGGGGACGGCATCCTCTCCTTCACAAAAAGCACATTTTCTGTCTGCGCAGCCACGGATTGGAACCAACAACCCGCCACCATCCGTAATGCTCCCTCATGTCACAGATACAAATTACAGTTAAAACTCCTTGACAATCAGACCTGTCAGCATTAACCCCACCTCTCGCTGACCCCTGCCCGGTGTGTGTCTGTGTGTTCGGTGTATATGTCTGTATACATGATGTATGTGATATGTGTGTGTCTGTGTACTTGTAAATAGTGTAAATATTGATATTCGTTTATTCTATGCTGCTGCGTTAATGCTTTTATATTTTTTAGGACGACCTGCGATGGGAGGAGAGATGAAAAATAGCCTGTTGGCAAATTCTGGCACATTTACAGGAATGTTTATTAATATGCACTGTCCCTGAAATAAATTTTAAAAAAGAAAAGTAAAAAAAAAAGAGCAGGAAGATTGTCAATAGTAGTCATGTGTGTAGTTAACTTGAGTTCAGACTTTAAAGTGCGCCCGTGTTTGATGTGTCCGACCCCCAGGATCTACAGGACCAGCTGGAGGACATGATGGAAGACGCCAACGAGGTGCAGGAGGCTCTGAGCCGCAGCTACGGCACTCCAGAAATTGATGAAGATGATCTTGAAGCAGGTACCGGTACATCACACTCTTCACATGAGGCTCCTTCAGCTGGACGACCTCCGCCTGTAGAATCACAGAGTTGGGCTCCATGTTGTCATGGCAACCATGATCACAGCAGAGGGTCTGCTCAATGAGGCGTCTTCATCACACATTTCTTTCTTTAGTTGTTTGAGGCTCAATTCTTGTTTTTTTGTTTTTTTAAAATAACACTTTATTTGTACATTTTTCAACATAGTAACAAAAACAAGCAAAAACCAAACAACAAAGACTCAGACACGTTTGGTTAAACATCTGGAAATTAGATATGCAATGATATACAAGCAATTATAACTGCATTTCACAGGGTCACAATGGCAAATGAGTTTTCAATCATCCTTCATGTAGAAAAGTGAGAAGTGGCTTTTGGCCCGTCTCGTCTCGTCTCGTCCCTTCCTGTCTTCAGTCTGAGGCACATATTAGCGCTGCTCCGGTGTGCTGGTTGTGGGCAGCTTCAGACTGGGAGGAAGCTCCCGTCTCCAGCATGGTTCCAGTTTATGACCCAGTTGTTTGAAGAAGAGGTCGTCGACCCCAAGTTTAGCTGGTGCTACGTGGTTTAAATGAACTTTAGGGAGGCGACGGAGAGGAGCACATAAGTAACACGTCTACATCCGACACCTGCTCACTACCGCCCCCTAATTCTTGTTTGTTAATAATCGGTAGATACCAGTGTAAAAATCAGCCTCTAACTGAAGCCTGCAACCATTACAACATCCATTATTATAGATGATCACTTCTTTACCAGTGTGCTGGAGAACATTTCTAGTTTGTGTAAGCAAGATGACAAAACCTGATCCTCCCTCCTTCAGCTGCTCGTTTTGGTTGTTTAAGACACACACACATTCAGTGTGTTGAGTTTGTGAGTGAAACGCTGAGAGGACCGCTGTGCTTTCAGAGCTGGATGCTCTGGGTGATGAACTGCTGCTGGATGATGACAGCTCCTACCTGGACGAGGCCTCGGCTGCTCCGGCCATCCCTGAAGGAATCCCCAGCGACTCCAAAACAAACAAGGTCGGTTCAGCTCTGCGTTCACAGCGACCAGCGACGGTGGAACGATCCATCTAAAGTCAGAACGACTTCCACAAAGTCAGCTCTTTAAATTTGCTCTCCGTGTCCTCACAGAGTCAGGCGCCAACTGATAACGTCCACTGGAAGGTGCAAGAAAATATTGTTTAACCGAAGTGTAGAAATAAAACCTCCATTAATCAGTAGAATGTGGTTTAATAACAATATTCAGGCCAAACAAGCTCCAGCTGCTCTCCTGCGGCTCGCTGGATAGAGCAGGTCGTCTCTCAATTGGAAGATTGTCGGTTCAATTCCCAAACTAGCCACGTGTCCTTGAGCAAGACAGTGAACCTCAAACTGCTCCCAATGGGTGGACTGAGCGTTTTTCATGGCAGCCGCCTCCATTGGCGTGTGAACGTGATTAACAATGTGAAGCTCTTTGGGGACCGCACAAGGTCGAAAAGCACCATATCCATGAAATACAATGAACATTTAATAAATGTGAACATGTTTGATCAGATAATCGATGCTGAACACTGACGGAACAGACTGTGATCTTACTTTAATATACAGATTTACCATTTAGGAATCAGATTTATTTCTATTATCAGTATTCAGGAGTTACAATTTAGAAAATATTGACTTCAAAGATTGACTTTTATCTACATTCATCTACATTGTCATTTTTAAAATGCACATTAAACCACTATTATGTTTATTATTGAATTTGTGCATGACATTGTGATTAATCAGGATTAATTACAGGACTCATGTGATTAACAGCATTACATTTTTTTTTATTGTTTTCCAGCCCTAGCATTATTATTTTTCTTGTATTTTCCTTCCTGAAAAGTGTCCAAATCAGATAAAAAATCCTGTTTATTTTAGAGGTAATGGATCAGAAGAGGAGTCAATGTGGACTGTGGCTGAATGTGAACATTATGTTCAATGACATATTGTGATAAAATTGGAAGAGTAAATCTAAAAAACAAAAAAAGAAATAAGAATACATTTGAGAAAGCATCAAAACTACTTAAAGGTTTGTGCCACTGTGTGTTTTACACCAGCTTGGAGTTGTATTGAGGCCATTGTGTTTTTCCCTTCCTTTGCTTCCAGGACGGCGTGCTGGTGGACGAGTTCGGCCTGCCACAGATTCCCGCCACATAAAGGAGGAGCAGAAAACCTTTTCTATGCCGAGAAACATTTGTACTTGTTCGAGCTGAGGAGGGTTTGGAAGCCGTTTGTGGATTATTGCTCCGACCGTGCTGACATGTGGCCTTCAAACATACTAAATCTCTTCTGTTTCCATTATTTACTCTCTGTGCCCCTTTGTGTTAATTTATTCCTGTTTCCTCTTAGTTCTGTGGAACCTCTGCACATTTCCACTCAGGCAGTGCAAATACCTCCAGGGTTGTTTCACACATGCAGAATAAACTGTTTTCATTTTAAACTTCCAACTATTGAAATCGTCTCTATTTCTTCCGTATTCCCTTTTTTACTGACACTGATTCTATGAAAATAATTAAGATGTCACAAAAACATTGAAGTAATGCGATCACTGGTTCACACATCTGAAATTTCAATAGACTGAAATAAACCAATCGTATTTCAGTGTCATGGTTCCGTCCTTTCGAAGGCCTCAGACCTTCACAGCTCGTCATGCTGGAGCAGAGGAGGCAAACCTTTTGGCTCAGGCGCCACACTGAGCTTTAAAATGTGACCGACGGCCCGGGTCAGCTCCAGATGCATACGTATCTAACATAAACACAAAAAAGTCATTATGGTTTTGTTGTGGCAGTTCTCAGAACAGATCTGGGATCTGAGCTCTGTGGGATGCTTTGTGTCACGTCATTTCATATTTCAAACATTCTCAGAGTCAAATATTAAAATCAACTGTGCACATTAATCAACCAATCAAACTGAATACGTACAGGTGAAATATAAACAGGTTGTATGTCTGAAAAGGAGTGGGAATCAGTACAACTTATTAAATCTTCTTCACTATAATATAGCACTATTATAGTAAGACTATCTGTAGAAAAGGTATGGATCAATTACATTTTTTTTTTTAATGAAGTATAGCGTATAATAAAGTATAATTATGGAAGGACATTATTACAAATATGACAAATATAGATACATTTATTCTATCACAACAGACTTCATGATAAAAATCACAAACATCTTGGCTCCAAACAACCACTCAGCATGTATGATCACAGGCAGCGCCACCTGGAGGACACGCCTCCAATCGCTGACCAGCAAGGATGCAACACTAATAAAATATGTATTTATCTTTTTGTTTTTTTTAACTAAAAAACATTGTAATGTGATTCAGCCAATCGCTGCAGCGCATTCATTAACCTTTCAACTTACTACTTCCTGTTATTACGAGCGCATTTTTCCTGGGGACTGTAACTCACTAATAGTAATGAAACATAAGAACGCTTTTTGCAACAAAAAAAAAAAGTGACAAACTCACTGATGCCTTCCCTCTAAACCACAACAACCGACGTACCGTTTTATTATGACGTCTCATGGTTGATGAATGATTATTTCCTAATTGGTGTTTGAGATCCAAACTCTGACTCGTGTTTCTCTATGTAGTGTTTAGTAAAATGTCATTAGGTCCTTTGAACCAAATATTGTTCTTTCAGTGGAGGCTTTGGCAGCAGGAGTTCGTGTCTTTGTGTTTGAGGCCTAAAGGGGACATATCATGCTAAATCCACTTTTTTAGCCCTTAAATGCATTTTGTTGTATATTTAGAGTGTTTAGAAGTACAGAAAAGTTCAAAGTAGTCTCTTCAGGTGCTCCGTTGATATCTTTATATTCTGTTTTGGTCATATTTTGCGATCGGTTTCGATTTTTCTATTCTCTATTACGTTTTTTGAACAATGACGTCACAGTATTCTCAGCAGAACTGCCAAATTAGGACATCGACACTTCGAGCAATCCGCCATTTTTGTTTCTCGCTGCGATTTTGTAGTCCAACCGAAGTTACGAGAGGATAAGTCGAAATGTTCGGTTGTTGGATGTAGTAACCCACAAGCTTCGTTACACCGTCTCCCAGCATCAGAACCTTTTCGAAGTGCCTGGTTGAGTTTTATTTTTCACAGAAATGTACCCACATCTGTGGGTAAGGTCATTTTTGTGTACGCGAATCACTTTAAGGACGACTGCTTCAACAACCTCCGCCAGTATAAAGAAGGATTTGCCGAAAGACTTGGTCTGATTGAGCGGTCAGTTCCTTCTATCTATGGAGACGACGAACAGAGCACTTCGGTAAGCTGTATATAACGCTACAAAGTGTGATGATAAGACGTCCCTGTCATTGTTTTGTTAGCATTAGCAGTTGCACCGTCTTCATATGTTAGCGCTGTGTGCTCGTTTTAGATTATAATGTAACTTCTGTGTTAAATAGTCGGTGTAATACAGGCAGTATTGTAGTAGTGGGCATGGATGGAGAAGTTAGTGTAAATATAGTAACACACCATTGCGTTACATCCATATGAAGACGTTATTCTGTAGGTGCATCATCGTCATTTTCATCTCGCTCCGCCGGGTCCGACTCTGGCTCCAACATGTATGGCTGGATGGACAAATCTTCCGTTGTTGACATTTTGTAAATAATGTGTGAATATAAAGTTTCTGCGCCGCTAGATAATTGTATCTGTTCTATCAAACTACAAAGATGGCCGAACAGGGTGGCGTTGAACCGAGTGTCACCTCTGCAACCTGGAGAGGAGGCGGGGTATGAAGTGTCTCATTTGCATTTGAAGAGACCGCCCCAAAACGAGTTGCTCTCAGAAGCACATCAGAAAAGGGGTTGAAAAGGGGCCTGTGGAGCTCTAATAATGAGGAATTCAGACCCAAGCATTGCAGTTTCGCGTTGTATAGACCACAACTGTATGATTTATATGTAAAAAGGAAGGATTTAAAAGCATGATATGTCTCCTTTAAATGAAGACTTGCTGTGTGTTTTGCTTCCTGCTGCTGTTCAGGCTCCAGCAATGACATTCTGCTGTTAAACTCACCACTGAATGGAAACTTTAAGTGGCAGACTGGTGAACCTTTCATCTTTATCACTTTGGCTAAATATCGTGTGTATTGTGTTGCATAATATTGTTTTAAACAGCAGAGCTTTTACTGTATGTGCGCGACTGTCACGTGCACGGTGCGGTGTGTACATATTGTCGGAGCTCCAGTAGAAAATAAACTAGAGATCCCTAAACACCAACCGGCACCGTCTGGCGCCGCCACTACAAAGGACTATTGCCAATACATAAGATCCTTGTGTTGAAGCCAGTCTTGTTCAGTCACTATTCCAGTGTGAATCAGGACCATCGCACTACATTTCAACCTTCTACTGCACACGAAAGAGCTGCTGCCACTCAGTGGGTGAAGAAGAAAAATATCATCTTTTATCCATCTATTCATTCGCTTGGATTTATTTTCACCCAACCACCTCAGGACCCCACAGACAGTGGCTGCATTTAAAAAAACACCTTTTTAAAGAGGCTTTTAATTCACCTTAAGGATTATTTAAATAATTGGAAAAGAATTTGTGCTGTTTCTTTTTGACTGTGTGCTTGTGAACGTTAAGATTTTTAAATGAAAAGTGCTTTATAAATAAAATGTATTATGATGATCATTATTATTAAAATTATTCTTATTCGTATTATTAATTAAATAATAACAAATTATTTGAAGAACCAGCCTCTTGTGTGTTTGTAATCAGACGCCTGCTGGCTTGTTTTGGTTGCTTGTTTCTGTCACCAGACGTAAAAACACTGACCAAGATAAGCAAAACTGAAATGAAGAAATGTTTGAATCATTCCAGTTGATATTTATCGAGTGAAAGAATGTCCATTATCTGGTTTCCAATTTCTGGATAAAAAAACAACAACAAACAAGGATTCACGATTATTATACTTTGTGAGAACCACATATAACTTCAGTCGGAGTATTTTACATCTTTCTAGCGGATGTCAATGAAAAGTGGGACTGGAACCCACAACCTTTGCAAATTTCTCCACATGTGAGATAAATAAAGGGATATCTTATCTTAACCACGATCAATCTAGAAGTCCTGTCCACTATCCATTCTGCCAAACGTCACATGTTCGAATTCCGCTCAGTGTTCGCAAATGTTTTTCAACAGGTTTTTCAAAGGATCAGATGAAGGTAACTTTTTAATAAACTGTACAGTTTGTAATTCAATTCTCTTGAAATGATTACATGTTCACCCTTTACTTCTTCACTTCAGGTCTTATGTGACGATCAAATGAACGGGAGGATACATTCCAATCGAAGGGACCTCTGGCACCACCCATCTACATCTCTGGAGCTGAAACAGCACTTGAAGCTACGGATGCTGTGTTTTAGTGACCAGTGGGTAAATGGAAACCTCATTAGTCATGTGTCTGAGCATATACATGACAACTACAAGTAGAATTTATTGATCTGTTCTAATTCCAATAGATCTTTGAGCTTCTCAGATCGAGGAGGTGGCAGGTGTCACTGCCGGGTTTCGTCTTTGACCATCTTACCTCTGGGAGCATGACGTCAGTCTTGTTTGCTTTGGAAATGGAAATAAATTATAGGGTTTGTGTGGTCAGTACTTCACTCCTGTGAAAGAACATTAAAAACTCAAGCAGTGCTCTACCTGGAGCACAACAAGGGGTGATTGGATCAATTATAAATTTTTCAGGTCACACACTTCCACTCCCTTCCTCTTCACCCTCTACACTGCAGACTTCTCCCACAACACATCCACCTGTCACCTGCAGAAGTTCTCGGACGACTACGCCATCGTCGGCCTCATCACCAACGACGACGAGGCGGAGTACAGAGAACTCAACCTGGACTTTGTGGACTGGTGCCAGCGGAACCACCTCCAGATCAATGCGGGTAAAACCAAAGAGCTGGTGGTGGACTTCCGCAGGCAGAGACCCACTCCCCCTACACCGGTGAACATCCAGGGAAAGGACATTGAGATAGTGGACTCTTCTAAGTACCTGGGTGTTCACCTGAACAATAAACTGGACTGGTCTGACAACACACACGCTCTCTACAAGAAGGGCCAGAGCAGAGTCCATCTGCTGCGGAGACTCAGGTCCTTTGGAGTGCAGGGGGCGCTCCTGAGGACCTTTTATGACTCAGTGGTGGCATCAGCCATCTTCTATGGAGTGGTCTGCTGGAGCAGCAGCACTCCGGCTGCAGACAGGAACAAACTGAACCAACTGGTGAGGAAGGCCAGCTCTGTCCTGGGCTGCCCCCTGGACCCTGTGGAGGTGGTGGGAGACAGGAGGATGTTGAAGAAGCTTTCATCCCTGATGGAGACCGTCTCCCACCCCCTACATGGTACCGTCACATCACTGGGCAGCTCCTTCAGTGACAGGCTTCTCCACCCGCGGTGTCTGAAGGAGAGATACCGCCGGTCCTTCCTCCCTGCTGCAGTCAGACTCTTCAACCAAGCCTGCTCCCAGTAGACCACTGCACACCACCACCGGACAATATCACTCCACTCAGACTGGGCAAGAAGTGGTGCAATAACAATAATAATCTATAAAAACGTTTTTACTATTTACTATTTATTATGTGCAATACATCCACCCCCATATTCTGTACATGTCCACACTTATAGGCACCGTGTGCATAATATTTAACATTTATTATATTGTATTTTTGAGTTTTTTTAGTTTCTGCTATGTGCGTTTCTTTTTTTTACTATCCTGTCTGTTGTACCACTGCAAATGTCTCCACATGTGAGATAAATAAAGGATATCTTATCTTATTGAATAAGAGCAGACTTCTTCTCTTTGACACCAGCAGGTGATCCTGCAGTGGAGAGCGGAGCGTGCTACTATTGTTTAGAGTCAAATTTTCCCTCTGACACTGAAGCGAATCTTTATTGTCATTGTACAACGAAATTTCAAATAAAGCTTGGGGAAAAGAGACTGAAATCTGCCTTTTTTCCTCCTCTTCTCACCTCTTGCTGACTGTTGCTCTAAGGGAGTACAGTTTGTCATTAGGAAAAAAATGCCCCACAGCACATTTAAAGCATCAACAAGGATTACAACATATCTACGGTACAAGCCTCTGCCTCTGTGTGGGAGGGGGGATGGGGCCATCGGAGGCGGTGAAGCAGTACTGTTGCTTATCTCTGCCGTGACGGTCCAGCTTCTGATGTCATGAGACACCCTTTGATAGTCCTGAGCAGAGACAAGTTCCCAGTGGGGCGGGTGTGAGGAGATATCAGGGAAGGACAGAGCCTCTGTTTTAACAATCACATCCAGGAGAAATAGAAAAACAGTCCAGCCTTCGGCGTCTGGACATCTGAATGTAGATAAGGACGAGAGAAAGCTGAAGTCGTCCTGACCGAAAACAAATCTGTCTCTGGTCTTCATGCTGCTCCAAATCAGTGGCTATTTAAACGTTCCAGCAGAGCTCTGAATTTCTCCAAGTTGGTTTCCATTCCGCGCAAATGTTCAAGAGTTGCATCCTGCATACTTTTGAGTTTGTTTACCACACGAGTCTGAGCGTTCAAAGCCCTGCACAGTCCCTCAGTGATGACCTCGCAGCCTTCCCATTGCAGCTGCCAGCGTCTTCCCCACTTTGCGATAGATCAGGAAACCGCCAACTCCAATTAGCAGCACACCAGTTATCAGAGGTCTCCCACGTCCTCGATGGAAAGAATTGACAGACACACGGACCTCCAGCTCCCCCAGGAGACGAGCGTGTATCTGGCAGCAAATGTCTCATCGGGACATGTGGGCTCTCACTTACCTGATCGTCTTGTCGTGAAAATTTGCTCGCTTGCATTGAGAGACCAGCTGATCAATTCCATGGTTCCTTTTCAGTTCGGATGGGGATGTAAAGACAGGGTCTTGTTTTACAGACAGTACAAGACAGGAACAGCAACCAGGGAGGAGAAGAGAGAAGCGAACGCCGGAATAAGATAAAATTGGAATCCATGAGTCAAATTTTGTGTTTTCGGTGTTTTTGTGTCTTTAAAACCAAGTCTTCAGTCCTGCTCCTCTTCAGCTCCGCATTTTCTTTCCGCACATCTCTGTCCATCTTGTCACAAAATTTTGGAGGTGCACGGAGCGGTGACATCCGCCTGAACGGGGGGGGGCGTGGCGGCTGAAATGACATAATTCAGCCGTGTGGAGCTTGCGGACGCGTCAAGCATAAAACAGCCTTGAAGGCCCCTGCATACTCCCTTTTTGAAGCCATAAGAAACAGAAGAAAGTTCCGCTGTGACGTCAGCCAGCTGCCGAAAAAAATGCTTATTCGGCAGGACTGTTCATACTCCCGGGACAAGCTGTCGAACTCACAGGCCACGCCCCTCGCAGCAGGTACACAATTTAATCTTAAGTTCAGTTAACATTTGGACGAGACAGCGATAGGGTGTGACAATGGTGGAGAGAGTAGTTGTCCAGTTGATGAGAGAGGAAGAGGATGAAGAAAGACATATGTTCGAAGCTGAGGAGGAAGAATTGTTATTAAGACACACTCTGGCGGAAGAAATGAAGAAAAGACGACGTAGGTGGCATGTTTGACCGCTCAATACCGCCAGAGCTCAGCATAGCGAGTAACAGTCTCCTGGTCCAACAAATGCGGGAAATGGACGAGGAGATGCACTTCTCCTATTTCAGGATGTCGACCTCCGCTTTGACGACCTTGTGCGACGGATCACGCCATTCATCCAGCATGCACAGACACACACCAGTCAGATCTTCAGCCAGGAGAGGTGAGCAGTCACACTGTGCTTATTAGCTTCTGGAAGCTAACAGGCCAGTGTATTTTAAAATCTTACAAACAATCCATCACTCTGAAATTATTCTGAAAGCTAAAGAAACAAAGGTTATTCCGCTTGGTATGGCAAGAAAAACAGAAAAACTTGCTGGTTTTATTAAACCAGCATGTCCTAACCAGGAAGTTCGACATCAGATTAAAGCAAATACACTTCAGTGGACGGAGAACAATTTGCAGATTTTATCACAGCATTATGATAATACTTTAGCAACTCTGCTACATGAGGTCAATCGTTTCCACCCATGAGCTCTGCAGAAAGCACTAAGCTGGGCTAAAAAAAAGATATGGCCACCGCCTCACAAGCAGCTCAGTTGAAAACCTCACTAGCCCACTACAACAAGTACCTTCCTGTATTTCTGACATAGGAAGAGGATTTTCCTCCTCTTCCAGGTCCCAGGACCCGGAATGACGACACCCAGCTGCCTCTTCAACCTGCTGTTTAATGTTATTTTATATTTTTGGAATATTAATATATTTGGATCGTCTGAGATTTGGAGAGGCCTTACTTGTTTGATAACTTGGGAGTTGGTGACTTCCTGACCATGGGAGTGCCTAATAGTTGTCCTTGGAGATGTCAATAGTTTATCACATAAACTGAATTTTTTTTTAATTTTCCTTCCTTTTTTAAATGTCTTAGAAAATTACTTAATGCAAGAAGAGTCCTGTTGCCCGTTCTTTTTCCCTTTTGTCCTCGAACTCCTAATCCCAACTCAATCATCTCTGTCCCTGAAGAAGCCTCCTGGCGAAATGTCGGGCCGCCTCTCTTTTTTTAATCTTTTTCTTTTCAGAGTTTTTGACTACATGTTGTTTTAGGTCTGAGCTCAGAATCACTACAGTTTTTTTGTTTTTTAGCCCCAGGCTCTTTTAGAAATTACTTTGGTGTTGTCATCATTTACAACCACCGGGAGCCGACCACTGAAGGCATCTTAGACAGAGACCCTCAGGAGCGACTCCAAAACTGGGAACCACAGAAAAATAACTTGGGATCATGAGTTTTTAAGCCCAGACTTCTGCAGGCCTCCATGCACCTTCGGTGACTCTGCCCGGGAAGACAGACTCACAAGGCCCCGATAATTTGATGCAACTAACTACATGTATGATTTCTTAACGGCCGAGCCCGGCTTTTAACCGTTTTTAGTTTCTAGAGTTTCACAAATTAGTTGTCTTGAAACAATAATGTTGGATGTTTAATGAATCTCTTTCTCTTTTTTTACCTCTTATCTATAATACTTGACAATTTTACTCAAATAGTGCAGGTATTCTTTCTGAACCTTTCCTCCTTTTTTACTGAAGCTTGTGCGGGAGGTAGAGAGATACCATCTAGATATAGTCAGGCTCACCTCCACACAACACCGCTTGGACTCTGGAACCCAGCTCCTCGACAGGGGCTGGACACTCCACTTTTCTGGAGTTGCCCACGGTGAGAGGCGGCGGGCTG
Organism: Lipophrys pholis; assembly: GCF_963383615.2. Lineage (NCBI taxonomy): Eukaryota > Metazoa > Chordata > Actinopteri > Blenniiformes > Blenniidae > Lipophrys > Lipophrys pholis. The sequence goes on along the minus strand of NC_137635.1, from coordinate 27,916,849 downwards.
GCGTATTGCCCCACAGCTCAACCGCCATGTGTTGGAGTTCACCCCGGTGAATGAGAGGGTCGCGTCCCTACGCCTTCGGGTAGGGGACAGGTCTCTGACAGTTGTCTCGGCCTACGGGCCGAACAGCAGTACAGAGTACCCGACCTTCTTGGAGTCCCTGGGAGGGGTGCTGGATAGTGCCCCAACTGGGGACTCCGTTGTTCTACTGGGGGACTTCAATGCCCACGTGGGCAACGACAGTGAGACTTGGAATGGGGTGATTGAGAGGAACAGCCTCCCTGATCTGAACCCAAGCAGTGTTCTGTTATTGGACTTCTGTGCTAGTCATAGTTTGGCCAAAACGAACACCATGTTCGAGCACAGGGGTGTCCATAAGTGCACTTGGCACCAGGACACCCTAGGCAGTCTTCAACTCCTGCCTCCGGGAGAGCTTCTCACGGATTCCGAGTGGACTATGTTCTCCACCTCCATTGTTGAAGCTGCTGCTCGGAGCTGTGGTCACAGGGTCTCTGGTGCCTGTCGTGGCGGCAACCCCCAAACCCGGTGGTGGAAACCGGAAGTAAGAGATGCCGTCAAGCTGAAGAAGGAGTCCTATCGGGCGCTGTTAGCTCATAGGACTCCCGAGGCAGCTGACAGGTACCGGCAGGCCAGGCGGGCCGCAGCCCGAGCCGTGGTGGAGGCAAAAACTCAGGTCTGGGAGGAGTTTGGGGAGGCCATGGAGGAGGACTAACAGTTGGACCCGAGGAAATTCTGGAAAACCGGCCGGCGCCTCAAGACGTCAGCCAGGAAAGTAAAACTTGGGTGCAAATGAGTCTTCCAAACGGACAATGACCCTAAGCATACTGCCAAAATAAAATAGTTAAGAAGTGGCTTGAGGACAATAAAGTCAATGTCTTAGAGTGGCCATTACAAAGCCCTGATCTGAATCCCATTGAAAATTTGTGGGCAGATCTGATAAGGCAGGTGCGAGCGAGGCGACCGACAAACCTGACTCAGTCACACCAGCTCTGTCAGGAGGGATGGGCCAGAATTCCAGCAGAGTACAATGAGAAGCTTGGAGAATTTATTATTACCTTCTTTGAGGTCAAAAGTTTACATACATTTCCTTTGTATTAGTATTTAGCCTTTGAACTGCATGACTTTGGTCAAACGTTTTGGGTATCCTTCCACAAGAAATTCTCTCGCTCATAATTGTGGCATTTCGCTAAATTAAATGATTTTGGTCATCCTAACTGACCTGAAACCGGACAGGTTCAGTGGGATTTAACTTCAGACAGTGAGAAAAAAGGTGTGTCTTTTTGAACAGTACGTAAACTTCTGGTTTAACAGCTCAAGCTCAGTCACATTAGATGGAGAGCGTTTGTGAACGACGGTTTTCAGATGTCACAGATTCTCGATGGGATTTAGGTCTGGACTTTGACTGGGCCATTCTAACACAAGAATATGTTTTGTTTTAAACCATTCCATTGTAGCCCTGGCTTTATGTTTAGGATGGTTGTCCTGCTGGAAGGTGAACCTCCGCCCCAGTCTCAAGTCTTTTGCATACGCCAACAGGTTGTCTTCCAAGATTGCCCTGTATTTGGCTCCATCCATCTTCCATCAACTCTGACCAACTTCCCTGTCCCTGCTGAAGAGAAGCACCCCAGAGCATAATGCTCCCACCACCATGTTTGACAGTGGGGATGGTGATGTGCAGTGTTAGGTTTCCGCCACACATAACGTTTTGCATTTAGTCCAAAAAGTTCAATTTAGGTCTCATCTGACCAGAGCACCTTCTTCCACATGTTTGCTGTGTCCCCCACATGGTTTCTGGCAAACTGCAAACGGGACTTCTTATGGTTTTCTTTTAACAATGGCTTTCTTCTTGCCACTCTTCCGTAAGGGTCAGATTTGTGGAGTGCACGCCCAATTGTTGTCCTGTGGACAGATTCCCCCACCTGAGCTGTGGATCTCTGCAGTTTGCCCAGAGTCTCCATGGGCCTCTTGGCTGCATCTCTTGTCAGTGCTCTCCTTGTTCGGTCTGTAAGTTTAGGTGGACGGCCGTGTCTTGGTAGGTTTGCAGTTGTGCCATACTCGTTCCATTTCCAGATAATGGATTGAACAGTGCCCCGTGAGATGTTCAAAGCTTGGGAATTTTTTTTATAGCCTAACCCTGCTTTAAACTTCTCCACAACTTTATCTCTGACCCGTCTGGTGTGTTCCTTGGACTTCATGGTCCTGTTTGCTCCCCAATATTCTCTTAACAAACCTCTGAGGCCGTCACAGAACAGCTGTATTTGTACCCATATTAGATTACACACAGGTGGACTCTATTTAGTCATTAGGTCAACATTCAATCATTCAGCAGTCATCAGGCAACTTCTGAAGGCAATTGGTTGCACTCAGAGAAAAGAGGGCTAAATACTTTTGCACGCTGCACTTTTCAGTTTTTTATTTGTGAAAAATCTTTTAACTCATAATTTTCTTTGTACTTCACAATTGTGTGACACTTTGTGTTGGTCTTTCACATAAAATTCCAATAAAATATATTTATGTTTGTGGCGTGTAATGTGACAAAATGTGGAAAAGTTCAAGGGGTATGAATACTTTTGCAAGCCACTGTATATAATCTCACACGTTGAACCATCAAAATATGAAATCAAATCACATAAACAAAGATACTCAATTTGCTTTGTAAACAGCCAGATGTTGCCTAAAACAGTAAATTCAACATGAGGGACTGCGTGAATTTCTGTCAAATGAGCAGAGAGAGAGAGAGAGAGAGAGAGATGGCAAATATGTCACATTACTCTTAATTTTATTTCATAAATGCTTTAATCTCGACTGTTTACCCTCCATCCATCCATCCATTTTCTTCCGCTTATCCGGGGCCGGGTCGCGGGGGCAGCAGTCTAAGCAAGGAAGCCCAGACTTCCCTCGCCCCAGACACGTCCTCCAGCTCCTCCGGTGGGACCCCGAGGCGTTCCCAGGCCAGCCGAAAGACATAGTCTCTCCAGCGTGTCCTAGGTCTGCCCCGAGGCCTCCTACCGGAGGGACATGCCCGGAACACCTCCCGAGGGAGGCGTCCATGGGGCATCCGAAACAGATGCCCAAGCCACCTCAGCTGGCTCCTCTCGATGCGGAGGAGCAGCGGCTCTACTCCGAGCTCCTCCCTGGTGACTGAGCTCCTCACCCTATCTCTAAGGGTGCGCCCAGCCACTCTACGGAGGAAACTCATTTCAGCCGCTTGTATCCGGGATCTCGTTCTTTCGGTCATGACCCAAAGCTCATGACCATAGGTGAGGGTAGGAACGAAGATCGACTGGTAAATCGAGAGCCTCGCCTTTTGGCTTAGCTCCTTCTTCACCACGACGGACCGATACAGCGACCGCATAACTGCAGACGCTGCACCGATCCGCCTGTCGATCTCACGCTCCATCTTCCCCCCACTCGTGAACAAGACCCCGAGATACTTGAACTCCTCCACTTGGGACAAGGGCTCTCCACCGACCTGAAGGGGGCAAGCCACCTTTTTCCGGTCGAGAACCATGGCCTCGGATTTAGAGGTGCTGATCCTCATCCCAGTTGCGTCACACTCGGCTGCGAACCGCGCCAGTGCACGCTGAAGGTCCAGGTTTGATGAAGCCACCAGGACCACATCGTCTGCAAAAAGCAGAGACGAGATCCTGTGGTCCCCAAACCAGACCCCCTCCGGTCCCTGGCTGTGCCTAGAAATTCTGTCCATAAAAGTTATGAACAGAACCGGTGACAAAGGACAGCCCTGCCGGAGGCCAACGTGCACTGGGAACAGGTCCGACTTACTGCCGGCAATGCGAACCAAACTCCTGCTCCGGGCGTACAGGGACCGGACAGCCCTTAGCAAAGGGTCCCGGACTCCATACTCCCGGAGCACCCCCCACAGGACGTCCCGAGGGACACAGTCGAACGCCTTCTCCAGGTCCACAAAACACATGTGGACTGATTGGGCGAACTCCCATGAACCCTCGAGTAGCCGGTGGAGGGTATAGAGCTGGTCCAGTGTTCCACGACCTGGACGAAAACCGCATTGTTCCTCTTGGATCCGAGGTTCGACTAACGGCCGGATCCTCCTCTCCAGTACCCTGGAATAAACTTTCCCAGGGAGGCTGAGGAGTGTGATCCCCCTGTAGTTGGAACACACCCTCCGATCCCCCTTCTTAAAAAGAGGGACCACCACCCCGGTCTGCCACTCCAGAGGCACTGTCCCCGACCGCCACGCAATGTTGCAGAGACGTGTCAGCCACGACAGTCCCTGCACATCCAGAGACTTAAGGAACTCAGGGCGAATCTCATCCACTCCCGGTGCCTTGCCACCGAGGAGCTTAGCAACTACCTCGGTGACTTCAGCCCGGGTAATGGACGAGTCTACCTCTGAGAACCCAGCCTCTGCTTCCTCAGCGGAAGACGTGATGGTGGGATTGAGGAGGTCCTCGAAGTATTCCTTCCACCGCCCGACGACATCTCCAGTTGAGGTCAACAGCTCCCCACCTCCACTGTAAACGGTGTTGGTGAAAAACTGCTTCCCCCTCCTGAGGCGCCGGACGGTTTGCCAGAATTTCCTCGGGGCGGACCGATAGTCCTCCTCCATGGCCTCCCCGAACTCCTCCCAGGCCCGAGTTTTTGCCTCCACCACGGCCCAGGCTGCGGCCCGCCTGGCCTGCCGGTACCCGTCAGCTGCCTCAGGAGTCCTATGAGCTAACAGCGCCTGATAGGACTCCTTCAGCTTGACGACATCCCTTACTTCCGGTGTCCACCACCGGGTTCGGGGGTTGCCGCCACGACAGGCACCAGAGACCCTGCGACCACAGCTCCAAGTAGCAGCTTCAACAATGGAGGTGGAGAACATAGTCCACTCGGACTCAATGTCTCCAACCTCCCCCGGAATCCGTGAGAAGCTCTCCCGGAGGCGGGAGTTGAAGACTGCGCGGACAGAGGGCTCGGCCAGGCGTTCCCAACAGACTCTCGTGACACGTTTGGGCCTGCCGAGTCTGTCCGGCCTTCTCCCCGTCCAGCGCATCCAACTCACCACCAGGTGGTGATCAGTTGACAGCTCTGCCCCTCTCTTTACCCGAGTGTCCAAGACACGTGGCCGGAGGTCAGATGACACGACCACAAAGTCTATCATCGACCTCCAGCCTAGGGTGTCCTGGTGCTAAGTGCACTTATGGACACCCCTGTGCTCAAACATGGTGTTCGTTATGGCCAAACTGTGACTAGCACAGAAGTCCAATAACAGAACACCGCTCGGGTTCAGATGAGGGAGGCCGTTCCTCCCAATCACCCCTTTCCAGGTCACACTGTCGTTGCAAACGTGGGCATTGAAGTCCCCCAATAGAACAATGGAGTCCCCAGTTGGAGCACTATCCAGCACCCCTCCCAGGGACTCCAAGAAGGTCGGGTACTCTGTACTGCTGTTCGGTCCGTAGGCCGAGACAACAGTCAGAGACCTGTCCCCTACCCGAAGGCGTAGGGACGCAACCCTCTCGCTCACCGGGGTGAACTCCAACACATGGCGGCTGAGCTGTGGGGCAATAAGCAAGCCCACGCCAGCCCGCCGCCTCTCACCGCGGGCAACTCCAGAGAAGTGGAGTGTCCAGCCCCTGTCAAGGAGCTGGGTTCCAGAGTCCAAGCTGTGGGTGGAGGTGAGCCCGACTATATCTAGCCGGTATCTCGCTACCTCCCGCACAAGCTCAGGCTCCTTCCCCCCCAGCGAGGTGACGTTCCATGTCCCAAAAGCTAGGTTCCGTGTCTGGGGATCAGGTCGTCGAGGCCCCTGCCGTCGACTGCCACCCAATCCACATTGCACCCAACCCCTACGGTTGCCTCTGTGGGTGGTGAGCTCACAGGAGGAAGAGGAGGGACCCGCGTCTGTTTACCCTGTTTTTTAAAACATATATTCTTACAAATACAGCAGCAAGTGACGGGCGTTCCCCCTGAGTCACCGTGGGTCCAGACCGGCAGCACCCTTTCCCCCTGGCGGTTCCGCTACAGAACCACCAAAGCCCCGTTTCCACAGTGCCCCTTGGTACCGGTGCATACCGTTTGTTGTGCGTTTCCACTGACTCAGAACAGTTACCAACCGGTACCATTGGTAACCATTTCTCACTACCCCTCTGCTTGGGATACCAGGCACAACCTGCCGGATATGAGGTGGAGGAGCTTCAACACTGCCGTCTGCCGATTGGTCTGTGACAACCGCTATTCTCCCGGCAAGCCCGCCATTTTGAATCAGTTCTCCGGCAGCAGTCAGATAACCAGTATATATATACTCGTTTGAAACTTGAAAATGTCGACGGATCCATGGTCCACTCAGGAGGTACAGACGCTCCTCTCCATAATCGGAGAGGAAAACATCCAGAAATGACGGGGCGGTGAGGAATGAAAAAACTTTCCGCGTGGTGTCGTAGCGGATGGGTTCCCACGGCTTCAGCAGGAGCCCTGCTCAATGCCGTGCGAAACTGAAGAAACTGCGGAGTGACTACCATAAAGTGAAAGGTCACAACAGCCGCAGTGGGGTCCAGAGGAGGCACTGGTGGTGGTTGGACGCCATGGACCTCATTTATGGCCACAGACCGGCCAGTCAGGGCAGAGAAGCGGTGTGGACAGCACCACGGCCCTGCTGGAGTGAGATGCTAAGTTTTTAAACTCTGAACTGTGTTTACAACCACCACTGTTGCCATGTAATTATCCACAACTGAAATCCAGCCGTGCTTTTTATATCCACGCGAGGCGCGAGCCAGTTTGCTTTAGCCCCAGTTATCAGCCTGTCTGAACGTGCAGTTTGTTTACATTTCTGCAGAGGAAGTGAGTTGATCAGTGAGGATTTCACCTCCCCTGGGCCCAGTAGTGTGGACGGGCGGTGCAGCACACCGTCACTCGCTACCCCATCACCATCGCCATTACCAGCATCGCCACCAGCGTCACCACCTCATGCGGGGGTTGGGAATGTCTCATTCCAGCAGCGCCTGGGTAAGGAGTAGCTTTTACATGTTATTGCAGTACTGGTATTCTGTTAAGTAAAAGTACATACATGTACCATTGCATTGAATACTGTGATAAATACCTAACAATGTACAGTACAATGGATGCAGAGTACTGATATATTTTCTGCTGTTTTTGCAGCTGGATGTTTATATTGTTATATTCATGCTAAACATCACTCAACAACAGATTATGATAAAACAACAAGGTGCAGAGCAGTCAGTTGATAGGCTCCACCCTGGCAGTGTCATCCCACACATCCTTGTGATATTTCAATCTGCAAATTCATGTAATTTCCTTGTTTACTTTTAACCGGGTTTTTTTTTGTGCTTTTATACTTCTGTGAAGTGTCCTTGAGTGCTGTGAAAGGCGCTGCCAAATTAAATGTATTATTATTATATTGTTACTGTCCAATGCTTTACTTAACAGTTCTTTCGCCATTTGCTGTTTAGGCAGGGGGAGGCGGGAGCAGCAACACCACCACCTGACGGAGCTCCAGAGAGAGATACAGGCCTCAGATGAGTGGGAGGCACACCTCAGCCGGGAGCTTCAACGCCAACAATTGGCGCAGCGGGAGCGTGCACGCCTTTAAGAGCTGCGGGTCCACCAGGAGGAACGGCGCCAGCTCGCACAGCAGAGCCAGCTGTTTAACGAGACTTTCCTCCAGGGGGTTGCTTTGCTGGCGCTGGCACAGGCCCTGAGAGCCCAATGTGACACAGGGTCAAATGAATAGCTGGTGTTCAATGGTGGTGATGTTCCAATAAATACTTTTTTCACACCCCATATGTGTGCATCTACTTATCAGGTTTAGTGATGATGCCTTATAGAAGGTTGGATGCAGGTGGTTCTAGGTGTGAATTCTTATGAGCCGTCTGAGGAATTGCCCCATCTCCGATGGACCTCCAGAAAACCGCTATCTTGGATGTAAGAGGAGAGTCTTTCTTCCTCTTAAATAATTGATTGCACTATTAAAGTCTAAATTTGAATAAACATCTGCATCTTCCTTTCTGTACAGGATCTAAACAACAACTGCTACAAAAAAGCATTTTTTTGGCATCTGGCCGACGTCACCAGCCAACTTGTCTTCTTGCTCTTATGGGTTCTTGTGGGAGAATGTAGGGGCCTTATGCTGGGGGGTTGGCAACAAGGCGAGACGATCTGACACAGACAACAGCGGGAGAAGGGTTTAAATACACTAGGAAGGAGGGGAGGCACAGGTGAAACTCATGAGAGTAATTGGCACAAGGAGGGGAAGAAATTTGGATGATTGGCAACATGAGGGGAGACACACAGGAGCAGACGCAGACACAGAGACCTGACACCATATACATTTTTAGTGGGCCTAATTCTTCATTATTTCAACAAATGCAGCTCCTTGGTGTGTCCTACAAATACACTGGACAATAATAATCAGTTCTAGAATATTGCTGGCTAAATGGACAAATTGTAAAACAGTCAACATTAAAAGACAAATACAAAAAATTTAGGAATCTTTTGGTATTGATTGTCCCCCTCTCTGATGTGTTTGCATATAAACAACTGGTCCTGCTTTTAGCCTTAAAAAAAAAAGCACTCCAAAAAAACCCAGACATATTTAGTTTTCTATAATAAAATAAAAACGGGTCACACTTATTTTACTGAAACATTTGCAAATGCAGTTCTTCCTGTTGTTTATTTCATTTGGAGACTGGGTTGTATTGACTAGCGACGGCTCCCTTTTCCTGGTCACGTTAATTCCGTTCTGTACCAAACGGGGAGGAGGTGAATCAGGAACACGGAATGTTTTAATGCACTACAGTGTTAAATTAGATCAGGTTGACATAGGACACCCATTATGCACACAGCATGTAGCTGGAATAGCTAATTCTATCCAGAAAACATCACATATCACAATGATGCACCCAGTCACAGTACACACAACACATATAGTTGCAGGATTTTCTACAGAGCACCATGTTTACATTGTCACCTAAAAGAACCGAGGGAATTAGCGTAGCTTCCACAGGTTTATATTATTGGACATATTGAGTGCCTTTGCCAGAAGACTGAGACCTGACGGAGTGCCCCCTTGTGGTGAAGAGAAGAACGTCGGGCCAAGAATCATAGACTCTGATTGGACCAGGAGACCAAGACCGAGATTGGCCAAGAAGACGCAGGACGTGATGACATACAGTGCGTGACACGCTTAGTCTGTGTGGAGGGAGACGCCCCTCCAGGTATTTTTGTTGTTGAACGTAGAAGCGCAGTCTCTTTCAAACTCGATAAGGTTTGGTCGAGCCCGTACAGTCCTTGTTCTGAACACCAGGTGAATACAACTTTTGTTAATAAATGCTTGTGTAAACTTTGATCATTGACAGACCCGTTTTATTAGTTCGCAAATATTTTGATAAAATGATCATTTCTTGAGAGGAAAATTTGTTGTCTTTATGTGAGTTTCGAAGCAGTCAGACGTAAACTTTAGACACTAGGAGGCGCAGTTTGACACAGATGCACGATTTTGCCCCATCTGACTCAATGATAAATGTGACTTGAAATCGCGGGAACAAAGAAAATGACAGCATTGTTCTCTTTCGTCAAAAAGGTCATGTTTTATGGAATTTTCCCCACATGTGTTACATCGTCTTGCCAATTGCGACTCGAACCTTCATGCAAAACGTGCATCTGTAATCATTCTATTTATTATTACAGCATCACTCCAAACATTTAAGCAAGTCAAAGACAAAAATTTAAATTTTTTTTATTAAAGAGTATTAAAAACCTTTAGTTTAAAAGCTTCAAAAACAACTGACCAGACATGCAGTACCAGGATGTACCACCAGATGGTGCAGCGAGTCGCTTTATGATCAAAAGACCAAAAGCCTCTCTTAAGCACTTAAGAAACTGAAGTCAGCAATCCAAAGTTTATTGTGCTGAACGTTAGCTCGCGCAGGTATGTTAGCTCGTGAGCTACAAAACACGCAGTGGCTCCGTCAAACATCAGATGTACAGAATCAGGTCTGCGAGAGATCCACCAGAAACAAATCACACAGCGTCAGCGCTCACACGCTCAAGAAGACAACTTTAATCATGTTCATCAGAGTACTACTGATGGATCTTCAAATCATTCAGATATTGAAGATGGTGAGTATGTTCCAGACTCAGAACTTCTTCAGACAAGTATTTGCAGCTGGAAACTGAGAATCCAAAAAACTCCTGTTCCCCAAATTGTGATAAAGCACAAGCCACTGGATACAACTACAGCACACAGTGGGGAGATCAGTGGTTTGGGAAATCCTACAAGTTTTAGTCCTTCACTGACGAGCAGCAACCATAGGATGTCAGAGATATGTTATAGTGCTACTTCATCAGAGGACACATTAACAGCTCCTTTACAGTCACTCCATTGCTGAACACTGCAAAACAACACAAGTATAACAAAAAGCAATACTGTCTATATTATAAAAAGGCCATTTCTAAATTGACAAAACACCTCAAGTCTGCTCACAGTGGACAACCTGATGTTGAATGGACTTTCAGTGTCAATGAAATATCCAGTGAAAGAAGAGCTTTATTACGCTCTCTTAAGAAGAAGGGAAACTTGGTCCATAAAGCCACCGTAGCAAACTGTGGTGCTGGTGAAATAGTTCCTTACCAAAGATCCACAACAGCAAGACAATCTGATGACTACTGTCACTACAGGTTTTTAGTCAAGGACTGTATGCAAGAGGTTGCCTGAGACGTGTGAGAAACTGCCCTCAGAAAGCTGTTGAGGGAGAGCCTCCTGCTCGGCGGAAACAAATCCAACTGGCCTTATGGCCGAATGTGAGGAACTGGCCTTAGCAAAACGAACCAGGATGACATGTCCTTGGTCGTAAGTGGTGAAAGAAACATAATTAGCCTTAGTGAGTCACTGTACAATGCTAGAAAATCACAGAAGAGAAAGAACAAATACATACGGCAAAAAATCAGAGATGGCAAGACTGTTGATAACAACTGGAGCTGCAACACCTTTGAAGAGCACAGAAAACCTTGTTCTGCCCAGTAGCTTTCCCCATGTCAAACAAGCAGTAAGAGTAGTTGCTGGTTATGAAATGGAAAGCAATTCACATAAAATCAATCTTTGGCTTTGAAATTGGGACACAGTTTGGTCAAAGTGGCAGGCATTGTGCAATGCACGCCATGGTGTTGCAGAGTCAGCAAAACAATTTGCCCCTCTGTATGAGAAAAAAGTGGATAGAGTCTATTTCAGCTGCTGCATTAGACACACTTCAACAAGTCAAATGGAATAAACCACAGGTTTTATCGTTTACACTGGATGTGGCACTGCTGCACAATTTTCTTTCTACCGAGTGTGCCAAATACCTGAAGAACCTGGATGAAAGACCCAACAGCTTGAGCTATGCTAATCTGGCTAGAATGGTTTTCACACAGGTGGTGTTATTTAACAGAAAAATGCAAGTGGAAGTTTCAAAAATGGAGCTTCAGACCTTCACATTTTGGAATTGCACAAAGTTGAATCCTGACATTATGATTGCCTTACTGAGGTGGAGAGGAAGTTTTCAAAGCACTTTGACAGAGTTAAGATTGTGAAGTGGAAAAGGCCAAGAATGGTACCTGTGCTCCTCACACCTGACATGATCGCTGCAAAGGACCTCCTCATGAAAAACAGGAATTGATGTCATGTCCACATAGGCAATATTTACCTGTTTGCACGCCCAGGCATCCTTTCCCATTACAGAGGCTTGGACTGCTTTCGCAAGTATGCAAACCAGTGTGGTGCAAAGTATCCAGAGGCATTATTGTGTTGTTATTATGTCCTAGAGTGTGTAGAAGTTGTGTACAGAGATGTTATAGCACAATAGCATGATTACAATCGTCTATCTGATTTTAAACAGTCCCATGGTGATGTGTGGTTCTACATCATGCCTGTTTTAAGATCACTGCATTGGCTCCCCGTTCGCTTCAGAATTGATTTTAAGGTTCTTTTATTAGCTTTTGAGTGTCTTATCGGTTTTGCACCGTCTTATTTATCTGACCTGCTTTTACCATATCAGCCTTCACGGGACCCGAGGTCCTGCGGCACCGGCCTTTTAATTGTGCCTCAAGCCAGGACCAAGACCCACGGGGAGGCTGCATTCAGCTCCTATGGCCACCGTTTGTGTCTCAGTCTGCCAGGGAGCCTCAGGGCGGCAGAGACTGTTGATGTTTTTAAAAAATGGTTAAAAACTCACCTTTTCAATCATGCTTCTGATTTTTATATATGTGTGTATACTGTAGGTGTATGTATATGTATATACACTACCATTCAAAAGTTTGGGGTCACCCAGACAATTTTGTGTTTTCCATGAAAAGTCACACTTTAATTTACCACACGACTTGTAAAATGAATAGAAACTATAGTAAAAGACATTGACAAGGTTAGAAATAATAATATTTATTTGAAATAATTTTTTCCTTCAAACTTTGCTTTGGTCAAAGAATCCTCCATTTGCAGCAATTCCAGCATTGGCATTCTAGCTCTTAATTTGTTGAGGTAATCCGGAGGAATTTCACCCCACACTTCTAGAAGCTCCTCCCACAAGTTGGATTGGCTGGATGGACACTTGCGTACCGTACGGTCAAGCTGCTCCCACAACAGCTCAATGGGGTTTAGATCTGGTGACGGCGCTGGCCACTCCATTACAGATAGAATACCAGCTGCCTGCTTCTCCAAATACTTCTCCACCATCTGGAGGTGCTTTGGGTCATTGTCCTGTTGGAGGATGAAATTGGCTCCAATCAAGCGCTGTCCACAGGGGATGGCATGGCGTTGCAAAATGGAGTGATAGCCTTCCTTATTCAAAATCCCTTTCCCCCTGAACAAATGTCCCACCTTACCAGCACCACAGCAACCCCACACCATCACCTTACCCCACCTTGCTTGACAGACGGCGTCAGACACTCTTCCAGCATCTTTTCAGTTGTTCTGCGTCTCACTGATGTTCTTCTGTGTGATCCAAACACCTCAAACTCCCATTCGTCCATCCATAACACTTTTTTCCAATTTTCCTCTGTCCAATGTCTGTGTTCTTTTGTCCATATTAATCTTTTTCTTTTATTGGCCAGTCTCAGATTTGGCTTTTTCTTTGCCACTCTGCCCTGAAGGCCAGCATCCCGGAGTGGCCTCTTCACTGGAGATGTTCACGCTGGCATTTCGCGGGTACTATTTAATGAAGCTGCCAGTTGAGGACCTGTGAGGCGTCTATTTCTCAAACTAGAGACTCTAATGTACTTCTCTTCTTGCTCAGTTGTGCAGCGGGGCCTCCCACTTCTCTCTCTACTCTGGTTAGAGCCTGTTTGTGCTGTTCTCTGAAGGGAGTAGGACACACCGTTGTAGGAAATCTTTACTTTCTTGGCAATTTCTCACATGGAATAGCCTTCATTTCTAAGAACAAGAGTAGACTGTCGAGTTTCACATGAAAGTTCTTTTTCTGGCCATTTTGAGCCTGAATCCACCCCACAAATGTGATGCTCCAGATAGTCAACCTGCTGAAAGGAAAGTCAGTTTTATAGCTTCTCTAAGCAACAACACCTGCTCCTCCTGAGCGCAGTCATGCTCGAGCTAAGATTTCAAGCTAGCAAGCCAGCGTGCAAAAAGTTGCAGGCCGATGTGTTGTTCCAACATTGTTGTGCTATAAGGACTTTACAAGACTGTTGTAAATAGTGTCCTTATAGAACAAGACACGTTGTGTGCGTACAAAACTAAACATGTTCAGTTTTTATTCCAACACAGTTCTGTATTTCTGTATTTACTGTATTTTCTGTTTTTCTTTTCAGTTTATTTAATGATTAAAAAAACAGCATGTTCCACTTCCTGTGAGGGCTCAAATAATATTTGAAGCATTCCAAAGCTATTGACAGCAGTATTTGTTCAATTTATCTCCCTGCCCTTATCAATAAAAAAGCAATAAAACTGCCCTGCTTAATTCATGTTACAAGTTGTAATTGAGTTGATTTTGTGATGACATGCAAAAGTAAATAACAGGTGTCATTATCTTTTTTTTTACTGACTGGTTACTCATTATGACTAATTTTTATGACCCTGTTCGTCAAAATGACTAACAAGTAGAACATAAGGAGGTCCCTTGGCTCACCATTTATGTTAGTATATCTTTGTATAGCTACATCGTTACTTTTGTTAATTAATTCTATTTGTATATTTAAAAAATTAATTGAAGTTTAATTTACGTCAATTACTCTTATACCTTTTTCATATTTCTTCCAGCTGAGGTTTTGCGACTGTTCAGTCCTTACGAGGTGTACCACGGAGGTCAACCCCAGCCATCTATACCACAAAACTGAACACGGCCTCATACACACACCTTTGACTGTGATGTAACAACTCCCCTGTTGAAAAGAGCGCTTCAACAGGCAGGATTAGGAGAAAGGAAAATCACATTTCCAAGTTGGTTGACAGTATGTATTTTATATGTCGGTATGTATTTTATCATGCTATTTAAATTGTCAAAGACACTTGAGGGCACCAAAGGAGGTCCGTCAAGCAGAAATTCCAATGATGAGCTAATATCATCTTGAATGGGTGAAATGCACATGACTTCACAGCATGGAGGAGCCACAGGGGGTTACACCCACAGCGTCTCTAATCATGAAACCTGAGCACCATGAATTTGTGTGTAAACTGTGAACAGACGGAAATGTACATGGATTCTGCATTCATCATCTGAGATCTTTAATTAGCTCTAGATTAATTAGCCATTAATCTAGAGCTGTTCCCGACTGCGTGTAAATTTGAATGAATCCAGAGCAGGCTTTCAACTCTTTTTTTTTGTTTTCGGGTTTTTGGAGAAAAATCGAAAAAATGGACATTCAACTCAATTTCCTATTTTCAATGATGACGTACATTAACACAGTCATTGATGGGCGGGGCTTCAGCGCCCCTTTTGTTTCTGATTGATTCATGTTTGCCTGAACTTTTCACAGTAAAACTCCACGTTTACACAACATACAGTACCTCAATGTCAAATAACCACTGCTGCCTCCAGTCTGCCATGTCACGACTGGAGATATCGTGTTTGGTTATATATCAATGCGATTCGCACATGCTCACTTTGCACTGGGTTATTTTTTCACACTTACTCCTGATTAATCCCGTAACTCCTGGATGTTAAACTGCCGTTTGCTAGCAACTATCTGACACGCCAAACGCAGTTACAAAAAATACCAAATATATAAAAATTTTCAAAAAGTGCGTTGCTCCAACCAGCCAATCAGAAATCAAACCCGATATAGTGCCATCCGGGGTTTAGCCAATCCCAATCAAATGTAGGCCCTCCCTTTGACTTCTCCCACAATCAGGCAGCTCTGCTCTGGCACATGTCACCACGAGAGGAAGTTCTTCCAACTCTTCCCAAGATGGGATTAGACTATTAGACCTCTCCTCAGCCTTCGACACAGTCGACCACCTGATTCTGATAAACAGGTCACGTGACCGGATTGGAATGTCGGGTCCAGTGCTTCAATGGTTCTCTTCATACCTGAGTGGTAGAACTTCCAGAGTGTCTGTCAACCATATAATGTCTGAGTCAGGCAATCTGCTGTACGGTGTGCCCCAAGGCTCTGTTTTGGGGCTTCTCCTGTTCTTGTTGTATGTTCTTCCTCTCGGTCAGATAATCCAACAGTCCAGTGACGTGTCCTACCACCTATTTGCAGATGATCTTCAGTTGTACTGTTCATTTAAGACTTCCAAGGTCCACAAACTGGGCTCCTTAATCAGCTGTCTCACACAAGTGAAGCAGTGGTTCAGTGAAAATAGCCTACAACTAAACTCTGCCAACACTCAGACAGTTATTATGGCCCCAGATAGTGCTACCCCCAAAAACATCACTTGAGTGAACTGAGCTTTTCAGCCAAAACAAAGCTGAGGAATTCAGGGCTGATCTTTGATGAGTGCATGTCCCTGGATCATCACTGTAGACAGCTGGAAAACAACTGCTTCTTTCAGTTGCGTAACATCACCAAGCTCAGGTCCATGATATCCAGAGAGAAGCTCAGAATGATTGTTCATGCATTTGTGTCCTCATGCCTGGATGACTGCAACAGCCTCTTCACATGCCTCAATTATAAAGAGCTGGCTCGGTTACAGTTAGTCCACAACTCAGCCTCCAGGCTTTAGACCAGCACCACCAGGAGGAACCATCTTCCCCCGTGTTAAGATCTCTTCACTGGCTCCCTGTTGATATAATATAAAATCTTGGTGCTACCTTATCGAGCCTGACATGGTCAAGCTCCTCCTTACATTGCTGACCTCATAAAGCCCTACAGCTCGACTCGGAGCTTGAGATCATCTGGGCAGAACCTGTTAAAGGTTCCACGTACCTGTTTTAAAACTCTGGGAGACCGATCATTCAAAGCTGCCGCGCCCCGACTTTGGAATGAACTCCCACTCGACCTGCGCTCCCTGGACTCAGCGGACATCTTTAAAAAGTGCCGAAAAACACATTTGTATGCCAAAACATTCTGGTCCAATCGACCCACGCTGCCACGGACTCTTTGCATTTGTTGTGTTTTTAAGATGTTTTTTTTTCCTCTTATCTGTTTTTATCTGTTTTTACTGTAAAGCACTTTGTGACTCTATGTCTGTGAAAAGCGCTATACAAATAAAATTTACTTACTTACTTACTTACTCACAAACACACACACACTGAAGTGTTAATGTGGTGCAAATTAAATTGAGTTGGCATTTAATCGGCTTAATTTCGGTCCATATAGCCACAGCTACTCACTCATGCTACTCAGAAAACCAGGGTTACGCAAGTAATCTAAAATTCACTTTCATAGCATTCGTATCCGGTCTCACAATTCTTGACTCTTCCACTGCCATTTGTTCCAAGTTTTTTTCTAAATTTTACTCATCTCTGTGTGTGAGACTTTCTCCCCTGACATGCACAGGCGTTCATGGCTGTCACATGTTGCTTCATAGCTCAAGAGTGGGAACTCTAACTTTGTGCTGGAAACTAATAAAGTGGAGGAAAGCCATGCGGGGCGTGACATAGCACAACAGCTTAAAGACGCAGTGGAGGCATTTAATATTCCAAATTTCAAAAACGTTGCAGTTGTTCACAACAACACAAGCAAGATGAAGCGGTGTACAGTGACACTGGCCAAAGAAACAGTAAAATGGTACAAGGAGTCTGCTGGAATAGCAGAAAGCCACCACCTCTGTGTCTGGTTCTGTAAAGGTTTCTTCTGGTAAAAGGAGTTTTTCTTTCCACCGTCACTTATGCTTGCTCATGTAGAGACTCTGCTGCAGTCTGTGCTCTCTTTAATTTAGTCAGCAAACAGAAAGTAAAAATATCAAGACCACTGGAGTGATCAGTTCCCTCCTCCCTCTTTTTAATTTAGCAAGAGAAAATTAGTTTTCTCAACATGCAGGTCGGTAACTAGTCTGGCCGGGCATTATAAAACTTATGTGTAAGTTTAGCCAATTCCATAGAATTGGTTATAGACTTGGCTTGGTTATAAACTAACTCAAGACTGGTTTCGTAACTTTGAAAATCTTACAGGATACACAGTTTCAGAACCAGAAAGCTGTAAAAAGTCCAAATGTTTTTATCTGACCTTGTAACCACTAACTGCCAAAGACTCGAGGTACTCTTTAATGTTTTTTTTTTTATTGACAAAGTTTCTCATTTACATTTTCCATGTACTACACTTCTCTCTGACCCCTCTGTCCTTTTTTACAGCAGTTTGAGCCAATTTAAGGCCACGTTTACACGTACCAGGGTTTGAGAAAAACAATATTTACCCCTCTACATTTATAAAAATATATACATTTTCATTTACACGCATATACACCTGGTTCAGAGCTACTATCAGCATGCCAAATGTAAGGGGAAGTGTAACGAGAAGATGAAGACATGATAGCCACTTATGCATTATGCTTCACACAGGAACACTCTACAAAGACCTCAGTGGGGATTTACCTGATCTCGCCATCCTTCAGGTGAGGAGGGTAGAACTATCAAATTTCACATGACGCTATCAAACAATATCAACAAAACTTGGTATACCTACACCAGTATTTCAGTTTTATTAGTTCTCCCATTTTTATCAAACATATTTGGACCCATGAAATATACAAACAAGTATTCTGCAATGGAGGATTTTTCATTTTAGCTGACAGCAGTATGAGGATCTTTACATAAAGCTGTTCCATGAGTTCATAATGATTATCAACCACTGCACAGTAATGTTTGTGTGATATTTTGCCTTTTTTTAAATTATTTTTTTATTTGTGGTGAAGAGTTAATAAATATGATTAAATATATAACTATAAAATGATTTGTAGTGATTGGTTGGGGACGTTTCTTGGTGGGTTAATATTTGACCCTTCAGAACCATGTCAGTTTGGTTTACTTGAAAAGAAGTGTCCAAATGTTAAAAGTTATGCTGACTGCCCATATCTTATGAGTTCAGGCCAACTGGAAATAAAACAAACACATGCTTATTGTGCACAAGTACAAGGGCAGACGCTCATAACGGGAATGAATTGATGAGATTTTGTCATCTCAGCTGAGGGAGACGTACTAATTCAAAGAATTTACAGGGACACGGACATGTTGGATGTCATTAAAGAGAAAGTGGAATTGATTATGCTTGAAACACTACAGGTACAGCTCATTATATAACAATATCATTAAAAGGTTCATTAATTTCAGTAAATCAATTTAGAAATAAAAACTCTTGTATCGTATATTCATCAAGTGCAATATTTCAGGTGTTTTTATTGTAATTTAAATTATGGCATAAATTACAAATGTCACTCTGTGTAATGAATCTGATACGAGTTTTCGTTTCTGAACTGAATTACTGAAATACGTTTAAATTATGTAATTTATTGAGCTGTACCTGTAGAGCCTTCAGGCAGAGATGTTAGACATTCATGAGTGAATAACTGCAGAAAACAGGCACTTGTTTGTATTTTGTTTACAGAAATATGATGTTACCTACTAGCTAACGTTACTCTGTGCTAACGGTGTGAGGCTTGTTAGCCTCGTGATGGTGTCTGCATCCTTGAAGTTCGTCTCTGTGGCTTATCTCTTTAATACTGAAGAGTTTTCGGGCCACTGAAGAAGAAAAAAAAATTCGGAGGCTAAAAAAAACAAAACAACCTTCATGGCTTCAGAAAAATTCGAAAATTAAAGTCGAGATTTCTTTTTTTTCACGGAGAGACCTTCTATCCATCCCTCATCATTTGCCCGTAGATGAGAATTCACATTAAATCACTTAATTCGGACTATATAGGGCTGCTTATTGCTTATGGACATGTGATTTTACACAGGATTTCCTTGATTAATAAAACACATTTAAATAAGCAGCCCGGGATCCGTGCCTTTGTCCTTCGTACTCGACGAACTTCCACGACGGAACAAGGCAGCAGGCTGCTCTGTCTCTTCTAGTCCTGATACTGATGATAACTGCACCATGTTTATGAGCTCCATTCTGTCCTGAAGCATCTTTTCATCACTTCATTAAACCGCCTGCGATGCATTTTGAGGAAACAGTCACACCACTGGCCTGTGGATGGGCGGACTTTTTTTTTCACCGGGAAAAAAAATAAAATCTTGACTTTGATTTTCGACTTTTTCTGATGCGCATGAAGGGTTGTTTTTTTTTTTAGCCTCCTATGATTTAAGAGTTTATTTTACTTCACAGGTTTCAACTCAAAGGGGAACTCAGTGAAACTTAAAGAATACATTGTGGAGGCTAGGAAAGATGAGACGGACGAAGGAGTCGAGTCGGCTTTCTTTATTGCCTCCAGCCACATGACAGTTCACCTGTCAAACATCTCTCCCTGTGCGTCGCAGCACTTAAAAAACAACAGAATGTGTAAACACGTAGTCCGCCAGAGGAGCTCCTTCTTCCTCGGGAAGCTGGAGTGGGTCTGGTGTGTGATGTTCTTCCACAAGGTTTTCTAGAACTTTGACAATGTTCATTCTAGAGATGGAAGAAGTGTTGAATATTAGAATGAGGTTCACAGTCACTTTAAAGGGGACATATCATGCTAAATCCACTTTTTTAGCCCTTAAATGCATTTTGTTGTATATTTACAGTGTTTAGAAGTACAGAAAAGTTCAAAGTAGTCTCTTCAGGTGCTCCGTTGATATCTTTATATTCTGTTTTGGTCATATTTTGCGATCGGTTTCGATTTTTCTATTCTCTATTACGTTTTTTGAACAATGACGTCACAGTATTCTCAGCGGAACTGCCAAATTAGGACATCGACATTTCGAGCAATCCGCCATTTTTGTTTCTCGCTGCGATTTTGTAGTCCAACCGAAGTTACGAGAGGATAAGTCGAAATGTTCGGTTGTTGGATGTAGTAACCCACAAGCTTCGTTACACCGTCTCCCAGCATCAGAACCTTTTCGAAGTGCCTGGTTGAGTTTTATTTTTCACAGAAATGTACCCACATCTGTGGGTAAGGTCATTTTTGTGTGCGCGAATCACTTTAAGGACGACTGCTTCAGCAACCTCCGCCAGTATAAAGAAGGATTTGCCGAAAGACTTGGTCTGATTGAGCGGTCAGTTCCTTCTATCTATGGAGACGACGAACAGAGCACTTCGGTAAGCTGTATATAACGCTATAAAGTGTGATGATAAGACGTCCCTGTCATTGTTTTGTTAGCATTAGCAGTTGCACCGTCTTCATATGTTAGCGCTGTGTGCTCGTTTTAGATTATAATGTAACTTCTGTGTTAAATAGTCGTTGTAATACAGGCAGTATTGTAGTAGTGGGCATGGATGGAGAAGTTAGTGTAAATATAGTAACACACCATTGCGTTACATCCATATGAAGACGTTGTTCTGTAGGTGCATCATCGTCATTTTCATCTCGCTCCGCCGGGTCCGACTCTGGCTCCAACATGTATGGCTGGATGGACAAATCTTCCCTTGTTGACATTTGTAAATAATGTGTGAATATAAAGTTTCTGCGCCGCTAGATAATTGTATCTGTTCTATCAAACTACAAAGATGGCCGAACAGGGTGACGTTGAACCGAGTATCACCTCTGTAACCTGGAGAGGAGGCGGGGTATGAAGTGTGTCATTTGCATTTGAAGAGACCGCCCCAAAACGAGTTGCTCTCAGAAGCGCATCAGAAAAGGGGTTGAAAAGGGGCCTGTGGAGCTCTAATAATGAGGAATTCAGACCCAAGCATTGCAGTTTCGCGTTGTATAGACCACAACTGTATGATTTATATGTAAAAAGGAAGGATTTAAAAGCATGATATGTCTCCTTTAAAGCCAAACATGTTACAAGAATAATGATATAAACACTGGAACTAATAGTTCTTAACATCAGAAATGACTGAATATATGATTTCACAACAGTATATATAAACACAACTGAAAATACTTCTAATAAACATAAACCACAATTAAATAGCTGTAACAACAACTAATGCTACAGGATGATTCAATGTAACATAAATGTTTAAAATATACTGAAATGCAACAAATTGAACTCTGTCGAAAGCTTCTGAGTGAAAACACAGTGTGAAATGTCACTTTTCCCACTCTGCTAGTTAAAACTAGATTGTATTTGGAGTTTCAGTATTGTTACTGTGTTAAAGCATCAAAATATCTCAGAGATGTAAAATGGAGTCAATAAACTGAGGGCAACTTAAAGAATACATCAGGATTTTAAAACAACAGAATGTGTAAACACAAACTCCTCCAGAGGAGCTCCTTCTTTCCCAAGAAGCTGGACCGGCTCGGGAGTGTCACTTTCTTCCAGAAGAGTTTCCAAAACTTTGACAATGTTCATTCTAGAGATGGAAAAAGCATTGAATATTAGAATGAGGTTCACGGTCACTTTAAAGCCAAACATGTTCCATGAATACTGATATAAACAGCAGGTGTTTCCAGCTCGTTAGACCTGACTCCCAGAGCTCACTATGAGGTTTGTGGTGAGGACAAGGTCACCTCATCACCTCCAAATGTCACGGGCCATCATTTTTCATTCATGCAGTCATCTGCAACTAGTACTGCTAGTTCACCAGCGTCGTCCCAGCAGGATGGTGCTGGTCCGGTTTCTGGAGTTTGAGGCTTCTATTCAGGGCATCATTGGAAAAGTTCAAGATGCCATTGGAACTCATGATCCCATAATATTAACTGATATACAGGTAAATGAAATTTTGGAGTCTGAGGGAACAACAGGTTGAGAGTATGAATTATTTTTGTGCGCACACACAAACACACACACACACACACACACACACACACACACACACACACACACACACACACACACACACACACACACACACACACACACACACACACAAATAAATATATATTCCCATGATCAAGGTTAGTTAGCAACTTAAGCTAGGCTAACCTTACTTTTCATGTCTTGTTTGATATTAATTTAAAAGTGAATGACCCTGACTGGCCCAAGCTACATTCATAAATTAACACGTTTGCTTTTCTTATTCAGTTGTTTTTACTCCTTTCTAAGCTGTTAAACAAAAGGTTACCCTACCATTACCAAAGCCACCTTAGAAATACCACTACCTGTTTATTATGTATTTTCTTTTAACAGCTGGAAAGATGAAGATGCTGCAGGCTTTGGATCGGTCACTGAAAAAATAGAAGAGCTCATACTGTCTTTACAGAGCCGACCTAGAGTCACAGCAGCAATCAGAGAGCTTACCAATGTGATTGCCACTCAGAGTCACCCTGACTTGTTCTCAGCTACAGATCATCAATCAAGACTTCACCTGTGTTGTTTGTTTGAGTAAGTATGCAAAGGTTAGTTTAATAGTTATTGTTGCTGCCCTTGGCATATAGAAGGAATGTTATAATTCTGCGTTCTCCAACTTGAATTTTGACACGGCGTACCAAGCCATCAGGTTCTTCTGTGGTTTCCACCACTCGTCCCAAGTGCCACTCAATTCTTGGAAGAGTGTTGTAGAGGAAAAATCATACAAGTTATGCATGTAGTAGTGTAGACAAGAACATTATAATGGCTCATGTAGAAGGTGTCTAGAGACATTCCAGTGTGTGTAGTAGAGGCTAAGCAGATCTGTTAAACACCTGTGTTAGAGAGTGAGCACGCAGCTGCATGTCTGTGCTGCATTCATGTTATGTTTATTTGGCATAACTGTCTTTTGTTATACATCCACACCTGTGTTTAAAAAAAAAAAAAAAAATGGAACGCTCTATCAATGGTTCTGTCACAAACAGTGCCAAGGGCTGAGGTTGGGTTAAGATGACCTATAGACAGATTTTTGATGCTACGACACCATTAAAACTCCCAAACAATGTAAAAACCCAGGGGAGGGGCTTTCCAGAGGGGACTTTTGAGGACACGATTCGATCTAAGTGTATGATGGGCATTTCAAAAAAATAAAGGCAGGACCAGAGAAGAGAATAAAAGAAGGGGTCAAACTCTGTACAAACCAGTCTTTGACCGGTCGGAGACTCTTGAGTTTTGCCTGTTTTGGGAATAAAACTCATTTGCATCCAAGTCTAGCTTGTCATCTGATTTTTGCTTCGTGGATCCAGTTCATGAGATCACGATCAGCTCATCTGGTCCAGAACAATACACCTCATTGGGGCCACGACAGTGTCCTCCTTGATAATGACAATGTCATTTTCCTTCAGGTTACGCCGAGGAACGTGCCATTTTTGTCTCAAAGAGAGGTTCTGGAGGTATTCCCTTTTCCATCTACTCCAGAACTGTTCAGTTAGGTATTGAACTCGGTGCCAGCTTTTTGTACCATATAAATCTGCCTTCATAAAGTTTCCAGGGGGTGGTAAAGCAAGTTTGGATTTCAATAGAACAAGGTGGTTTGGCGTAATTGGTTCAAGTGAGTTTGGATCATTTATTCCATCAACATTGAGAGGCCGATTGTTTACAATAGCCATGGCCTCGTAGAACAGGGTTCTGAGTGATGCATCATCAAGTCTTCCAGGACACTGAGTGATGGTAATGTTAAGGACACTTCGAATGGTTCGTATCTGTTACTCCCAGACACCACCTGCATGACTCGCAAATGGAGCATTGAAAACAAACTCGCACTGTCTTTCTGCCAGGAAAATCTTGAGCTCTTTATTGCATTAGTCGAGGGCCTTACTTAAGTCATTGCAAGCGCCCACAAAATTTGTACCCTGATCCCAGCGAAAAAGAGAAACTGCTCCTTGAAGACTTGTGAAGCATCTTAGGACATTGATGAATGAATGCCCAGAAAATAAATGAAAAGTCCCTGTTTAAGTAGTGTTACTCCAGTGTTTCCCTGTGCTATTCACAGCAGAGCTGCTCGGTGAATAGCTAACTTAGCTAGTTTGCAGCTTTGAGTAAACGTGATTTTTTCTTTCCTGCCATGGCTGAAAAAAATAAATTGCATGTGGTATTACGATAGTTTGTCTGATTAAATTTTTTACTGAACTCATGGCTTCCATCTCTGAAAAGTATCTGGAAGACCTCTGGTTGTTTGTAGACAGTTTTCATTGTCTTTAGCCTGACTCGTGGTGGCTAATTAGCTAGCTCACTTTCACAGCATACCCCTCCGGACCTCCCGACCTCCGTCACTCAGGTTACCCACAAGCCGAGCTTTCATAAACTCATCACTAACGATGACCTCTAGGGGAGCTAGTGCTGACGGGCAGTCGTACCCGATGAGAAGTCCAACCTCAGTCTTGCAATGATGCTAACTTATTAGCGAGGTGGGTGAGGTGAGGCCAGAGAAGTGATGTAGCCTCTGTTGGAATGTCAGACTTATCAACTGGGATAAAGTGACATGTGTAAGCCTGCTGAATTGGTATGTGCCTTTCAGCCTGAAGACCTCGAACTTGAAACCCAGTGGCAGTTCTACTGGTTATGATTGTATTGACAGACGTCATTGTGATTCACTTAAGTTGTACTGGCTCTGTGTTCACATTTAACTCAGAAATAAGATCATCGAGAATAAAGGTGGAGTCACTTTGTGTGTCTAAAAGAGCAAAAGTTAGTATTTCTCTTTGGGGTTCTGTTGTTGAAGAGACAAGGACTGGAACGATACTGGACAAGGCAGAACCATGACGAGTCAGAGCATGAGACATTACCTTGTGAGCTTCATTATTCTCAGGTTCTCCTGTGGCAGCAGACTTATTACTCAACTCCATAGTTTGTGTTTGTCCTTCATGCAGGCAGGCGGGATGACGTCGACCACAAGTGTTACAGTTGGGCCGCCTTTTACAATCTTTAGAAGCATGACCTCTTCTTAGGCATCCAAAGCACAGATGATGTTCATATATAAGAGCTCTTTGTTCAGCCTTAGTTTTTACAGATTAAGCAAGGTGGCTTTGGGCTTTCTTGTGTCACCGACTGTGAGGCCTTTAACTGAGTGCTTGTATTTAGTGTTTTAGCTCTCTTGGGGAACCACTCGTCTTTTGTTTTTACATTAATCATTAAGGGAGAGGCAATGGGATTACAAGCTGTTCTGGCTTCTCTTTGCATGAAATCTGTAAAGTGAAGAAAGCCTGGATAATCACCGGATCGATCCAGCTCTTCCACAACAATCCTGCTCCATCTCAGTACCATCCACTCAGGCAGTTTCTTCAGAAGTTTGTGGTTTTCTTCGCAATCACTGAGAATTGACAACCCTTTAACATGAGTCACTGCGGCAGCACAGCCTTGGAGAAAATCTGCAAACTCTCTCAGGACCTTAGGAATATTAGCAGCTATTGGGGGACATTTCATCAGTCTCTCTCTGAATGCTCGTTGAACAATAAATGGATTTCCAAATCTGTCTTCTAAAACAGCCCATGCACCTTTGTATGCATCCTCAGAGCTTCTGTAGACGAGCCAGTCTTCATGCGGAGCTGCAACAGCATCATTGGCTGCAAGGCATGTGTGGAACAGTGGCTGGAGACCTCTGACTACACAAACTGTAGTCTGAATCAGTCTGAACGAGACATTTTCTGAGCTGAAATCTCTTTTTGAGGAGTAACATTTTGCACTTTGACACTCACAGAAAGCCATTAGTGTGTTTGGATTTATTTTGACTGAAAATGTGGGTTAGAGTTGTTTCACATTTAGTATAAAGGAGAAAGTTAAACATTTTATCAACATTTTTATTGACACGATTACTTAGATATTTTTCTGTACCGAACATCCACTACCATCAGTTTCCTGTTCCTGTACCTAGTTTCTATTCTTTAAGTTCATATTAAGCAAATGGCATTTCACACATTGCGCTGAGTTGTCGCTATTAGATAGAGCGAGGCCTCTTTGTACGGAGCAAAGTCATTGTTCACCGCTCCAGAGAACAAGTCTGAGATGCCTGAATATCTCTGCAAACTGGTTCTCAACTGTAAGTCTGTCCTGCTCAGTTGAAAATGGATCAACTCAAAAAGTAGAATGTGCGGTTAGCTGGGATCCCAGTTGTTGGCTGTACAGGTTTGCTGCTTCAACTGAAAGAGGCAGCAGCTCCTCTGTGATTTTTTTTGGGGACAATCAGTGCCAGCCTTTTACCTGGAAAATAAAGAACATATGGTTGATCAAGAAATACATGAATTCCTGTTGTAATTATTTTAATCTTCACTATGCTGGTTTATTTCACCTGGTATTCTGTGGGCGTGTCACGACTCGACCACCCTGGTAAGACCAATCTGACATAACTGTACAGTCCGGTTTGACACACAGGTTGTTGTCCATGTATAATTCCTCTTGATCCACCAGTTGTAGAAGGGCTGTCTTCAGGGGATAGTTGACACGGTTATTGACCTCAGACCAGATTCGTTCAACTGTAATGATTCTAAAATCAGACACACAGATTTGTCATTTATTCTAATTTGTGGGACATGGGAGTGCAGAATTGCCACGGTAACTTTATACACTTTATATATTCAGCAGTCATAATCTTTGACCAGAGTTGGGAAAAAAAAACGGTTCTTGGCTGAGGTTCTGTCCAATGGGGTTTTTACTCTGAAAGTTGGAAAACATGGTAATTGTAAAGAAATCAACGTGAAGAGGAATGTCTGGAGAGATCAAACCAAAACTCAATTGTTCGTCTCATCAAGACCTAAAAATCACACGCTGACACCCCTGACCTAAAGTCAACAGGAAGTCTGCAATTTGCCTTTCAAAGTAAGATTTTCAGCAAAAAAAGACCTTCACGCCAACGCTATTACCTCTAAAGAAGAATAAATCTGACCCCCTAACCATGCTCAAATGATCGGTAAATCTGGAATTTTTAGGGACAATGAATATTTTTACACTGAATCTATTTCGATATTGAAAACAAAATCAGAAACAAAAAAAGTTTGGTGCTTGAAATTCGATGGCTCTAAAAATGAACAGATTCCATCCTACATTCCATTTTCCAGCGCAGCAGGAGTGGAGGCCTGAGTGGAGGCCTCCTCACCTCTCCACCCTCCTCATAGTCTCAGGGTCTAAATTTAAATCTGCCGCAGCCTTAAAAGGTCCTGATGGTGTCTTGAGCATTCTGCAGAGTGGCAGCATTATTTTTGTTCTGTGGACCAGCGTCCTGTCCACAGCCCCTCGCCCTGCTGCTGGACCGGAGTCTGCTTTATCCCCTTGTGGACTAACACACCTTCTCTTTGATTTGCCTCCACCTGTGGATCAGAGGACTGAACTGGTGAGTATCGCAGCTCATTTGATTCTGAAGTACAGATTCTATATTTATTATATCCTCCCGTCCTTGTTATGTGCTCCTTTATTTATAGCCGGAGCCTGAGGCCTGCTGTCACACTTTCTTTTACAATGTGTTGATTTTTTCTGATGTATTTTCATTCATTCTCACTTCGTCTTTAACTAACTGGCTCAAATCTTCATGCTAAGCTTCATAATTAACTGTTGATTCATCAGAAACAAAAGTAATTTCTATGTGAATGATCTTCATGCTGACTGCAGTGGTTCTCAAAGTGTGTGGCGGCACTGTCAGGAGAAACTCTGGGGTCGCGGGGGGGGGGGGGGGGGGGGGGGGGGGGGGGAACTTTACACATTTTTCAACTTTCCTTACAGAGGAGAAATTTGGAAAAAAACGAAATAATTAAGGTTTGAAGATATGAATAATTGTTTTAAATCAGACATTTCATTTCATTACCGAATCTGTTGTTCATGAATTTAATTGTGAATTTGAAGGTGGGAAAGGGGGGGCAGTGTCACGTGTGTGTGTATGTGTGTGTGTGTGTGTGTGTGGGGGGGGGGGGGGGTTAGGGCTCATCCCCACACTTTAAGAAGCACTGAGCTGCTGAGCTCTCAGTGTGTCACTCCTTCCTGGATCTTTGTGCTTCTCAGAGAAATAAGCAGTAAAATACCAGCTTGTGGTTTGGTGAGCTGCAGAGAAACCGTCTGAACTCCACTGAGCTCTGAGCTCAGGATGGAGCCGTGAGGCTGCAGTGGAGCTTCCATCTGCTTGTTTCTCTGGAGACTCCCAGCAGAGACTCTCTCATCAATTCAGTCTCTATGGTTCTCAGCAGATAAATCTGAGAAATGTTTGATGTGAACTGTGGTTTTACTGAAACAAGCTGCTTCAGCATGTCAGCTCTGCACAGCTGAAAACAAGCTGTAACCAGCAAAACACTCTTACAGCCTACTTTTAATAACCTTTATTAACCTTTTATAACTTGTATTAACTGTTTTAGAAACATGAGCAAAGTTAACGCAGGTGTCAACTCATTCAAGTGAAAACAGGATCAATCGGAGGTCTGCAAAATGAAGGTCACACACATGATCACATTATTTTGTATGTTTGTTAAACTTTACAATATACTATATTAAGTTGCATTCGGGAAGTTTCACTGATTTAACACAGAAGACATTTTAATCAGTTTCAGTTTTTTGTCATTTGACGTGTATAGCTGTTTGTAAATGCTTGGGGTCAGGGGTCAGGGGTCAAGCTGATGGACCTCTGACATCTTGAATGCTTGAATTTGAAACACTGGTTATTTAGTTTGGACTCACAGCTCAGCTGAACTGAAGTGCAGGTCAGAGGTTAAAGGTTGTGATTAGGTTCAGATTGAAGTCCTGTGGAGCGGTAAAATTAACGTCGGGTTGAAACAGATTTCAAAAGATTAGAGGTTTGAGTTCCATTATTCTGACCAGAACATTTAAAATGAACCCAGAGTATTTTAAACTCAGGTTCAGTTTGGTGTGGACAGTGGAGGATGTGTGTTTCTGAACTCAGGTGAAGGTCCCACAGTTTGAAAGGCAAATCCAGCCTTCGTCCTGAATTTCAGTCGGTCTAATGGCACTTTCCCACTAGTTCCTACTCTGCCCTACTCAACCTACTTACCTTGCCTTGCCTTGACAGTACCTGGTACCAGGCACTAACACGTAGTGGAAAAGCGTCAACAGCGAGGCCAGTCGAGTTGGGCTGAGTAGGAATAGCTGGAAAAACGCAATAAAAGTCTCCCTGGTGAGCTCTACTGAGAACAGGCTGTTTCTGTGTTGTTGACGCTGCCTCCAGGCCTCTCGGGGAGAAGAGACGCAGGCTTTTCAGTATCATGAATCTATCATGATCTAATGTTTATGGTGGATTTATCGATATGGAAACGCAGTTTGACCCAGAAAGTGAAGCTCCTGAAGACATCCAGACTCCACGGCTGCAGCAGGATGTTTCAGAAGTGTTAGTTAAAAATATTGTTTGACTGATTGTTCAAGGATTCAGTGATTCTTTACTGTCATACCAGTACACGTCACATGATATTGTATGAAACTCTGTACTGGAGGCCCGGTCGACGCTGAAACACAAAATCAAGTAAGGAATGCAATAGAATAAAATAGAGTCACATATAATAGAACAGAAAGGTAATGTTAAGAAGCACAATGATAGTAAATACATAAATAAACAAACAGATAAATAGGCATGATATCAGTGTGTGTTGACTAAACATTTTATAAAATCTTCAACAGTTTCATTATTTTCAATTGTTTTTAGTTTAGCAGTTTCAGCTTTTTAAGAAAAAATGCCATTGTAGTTTTATTTTATATATTTATTTTTTCACCATGTTTAACCATTTCAGCCGTTTTATTTGTTTCAACTGCTTCAACAAAGACGGACTATTTTTACTCCTTAAACATTTAACTGTTTTTCACCATTTGAATTATTTTACCTGTTTCATTTTGAAGCCATATTTTTTAGCTATTTTAGCCATGAGATGAGAACCGTTTCGATGAAATTAGTCAAGTGTACAAATAAATAAAGATAGGATGAAAACAACAAAAAAATGTATTTACATGTAATTTAGCGAAAGCTTGATGGAGCCTCTACAGCGCAGCTCCAGAGCCACATGTGGCGGCACAGCAGCAGGCTGCAAACCTCTGAGTTAAGGTGGGATTAAAAGAGGAGTAAAGGGTTCAGAGGTTCTACATTCAGATGCACAGTTTGCATAATTAAATGCATAAATGACACAGAAGCCCCCTGAGCTCCGCCTGCAGAGCTTCTCTAACCTGATGCATGTGGGTGAGACTGGTCTGAGTAGTTTAGCGGTTCACTCATTTTAACCTTAACTTAACTCAACTTAATCATCATCTTCATCTTCACTTGTCCCTGAACTCACCATGAATACTGACAGTGAGATTGATTTGCAGCGCTGGGACTGTAGAGGACAGGAGTTAGAAGCTGCTGAAGTGGCCCTCAGGATGTCACAGTCAATACAAGTGACGCAGAAGAAGCACCGTCACCAGGAGGTGCAGCGGGTGCAGCGGGTGCAGCAGGTGCAGCAGGTGCAGCGGGTGCAGCAGGTTCAACAGGTTCAACAGGTGCAACAGGTGCAACAGGTGCAGAAGATGCAGAAGGTGCAGCAGGTGCAGCATGTGCAGCAGGCGCAGCAGCAGCACCAGTTTGAGAGCAGCTACCACCTGAGCAGCAAGTCGTCTGTTCAGCAGCAGTCCTTCTCCTCCCACAAGACCAGCAGCCATCGGTAAGAGGTGTGCAGCAGCTGCCAGGGTTACAAACTCTCATGTGAGACTTAGAAAACTCTTTACCTTGTCCAGGACTGACACACACTGTGTTTATTCAGCCAGTTATAATAGTGGGTTTGGTCTTTTTTATGGAAATACACTTTATTCTCCTTCAGGCTGCTGCAAAAATCATCGTTTAACATGAAGATGTTCAGATGAACATTTTATTGGTCTAATAACCACATCTTATTGTTCCTCAGTATCAACCGGTCACAGGCGAATACAGTGGTATTGATCCCCCTTGAACTTTTCCACATTTTGTCACAGAAGTGTAAATGTATTTTATAGGGATTTTATGTGATAGACCAACACAACATGTCACACTGTGGCCGGAGGTTTCAGGAATCATCGTGTGTTGTGAGTCATCGCTGCGTTTACGTGTAAATGCGAGTAACTCAAACTCAAAGAAATATCACAATTTTTTCAAATACCCAGGTACATGTAAACATGGCCTGAGTTCTAAACTCAACATCTCACGGAGCACCGATCGATCAAATGAAGAGAATCTGGCACAACCACAAACCTACCAAGACATGGACGTCCACCTGAACTGAAGGCCGGACAAGGAGAGCGTTGATCAGAGAAGCAGCCCAGAGGCTCATGGGAACTCTGGAGGAGCTGCAGAGATCCACAAAGGTTCAGTCTGAACTCCACACATCAGACAAGAAGAAAGCCACTGCTGCCACTAAACCAGAAGACGTCCTGTCTGCAGTTTGCCAGCAGCCATGTTGGAGACTCAGTGGACATGTGGAGGAAGGAGCTCTGCTCAGAGGAGAACAAAATGCTCTGTGTGCTGGAAAGCTAGCACTGCAGACCACCCTGAACACAGCATCCCCACTGTGAAGCATGGTGGAGGCAGCATCATGCTGCGGGGCTGCTCTTCCTCAGGAGGGACGGGGAGGCTGCTCAGAGTTGATGGAAGATGGATGGAGACAAAGACTGGACAACGTTGGAGGAAAACCTGGCAGAGTCTGAAAAGACCTGAGACGTGGACGAAGGTTCACCTTCCAGCAGGACGGCGACCGTAAACATCCAGCAGCTCTGATGGAAGGTTTAGATCAAAACAGAGTCACGTGGAATTCCCAAAGTCCAACTGAAACTCTCTCTCAGGACCTGAACCTTGCTGTTTGCAGACGCTCTCTATCCACTCTGACTGAGCCGGAGTAGTTTCACAAAGAAGAATGGACAAAATGTCCAGTGTGTTGAAGCACAAAGCTGGTAGAGACCGGCCCCAGGAGACCTCAGCTGTGACTGAAGGAGGCGCCACAAAGGATTGACTCAGGGATCATAAAAACCCAATGAAATACAGTTTCATTTGTTGTAATGTGACAAAATATGGAAGCGCTTGATTTTTTATTTTTGATCACTTTACACTAAAAAAAAATTCATCTGGGGCTAAAAAACATGTTTAACCTTCAACATTCATAGAGAAAAGATCATAAAGCTCTTTATATAGTTTTACTTTACATACAAAAAGAGAATTTTACTACCCATAATTTAGAAGTGTCAAAATGTTCATGATGTTTTTAGATCTTCTCGTTTCGTAGCTTTTTATAAGCATTTGCCTTTTTGAGGCTTTTTGATGCTGTTTTTCTAAACTATCTTACAAAGGTCATTTGTACCATTTCTTTTTAGCAGTTTTTAGCTCTGTAGCAGTTTCATCGTTTAGCTTTTTGGGATATGTTCTTCACATTTCAAACATGCAGGTGAACCTCAAAGCATCAACTATTCTTTCAACTTTGAAAGACACGGCTTCATCCGTCGAGGTGTTTGCTTTCTGCTCGGTGTTCTTAAGAGGTGCAGCTGCAGTGAAAAGCAGCAAGCAGCTGAGGAAGACTTCATTTGACAAAGTGTTGGACATTTTGTCCTCCAGCTGAAAAGAAAAGATGTAATAACTCATATCTCTTCTCGCTGACAGTTTTACTGTTATTTTTATTTTCGTGTTTTCTATGCATTGAGCTGCGCCTCCTCCATCCTCCTTCTGTAGCGTTGTGTCCTGCTCAGGGTTCCTTTAGAAGATGAATCAGCTTCATTTCAACTTATCAAATAGAGAAACATTGAAATCGTTTATTTAGATTTGCTTTGAATAGGAAGTGAGTAAAGACGAGGTCTTTAAAGTGAATTGGCCTGGATCTAACCCCGACGCGGTGACACAGTAGATGCTGACGCTTTGGTCCGTTGTCCTCTGAGCATTTCTGTTGGAGGTGAACAAACGTGTTTGTTTAGACTCAGTGAGGCTCCACAGTGTCACGGCTGGTGAACATGCAGTGTGTGTCTGTGTCTTTGAGCTACTGTAGAGATGGAGGGTGTTGGGGGGTGGGGCGGTTCTAAAAGTGGCCAAAGGGAGAATCTGAGCTCCAGAGCGGCTGCCAGATATATTCCTGGGCAGCTGAGCTATTCCTGAGGCCAGCAGTCGTTCCTGTCAGGGCCAACTGTAAAGACACTGTGTGGAGGTCATGAAACACACACACACACACACACA
This sequence comes from Lipophrys pholis, assembly GCF_963383615.2. NCBI lineage: Eukaryota > Metazoa > Chordata > Actinopteri > Blenniiformes > Blenniidae > Lipophrys > Lipophrys pholis. The sequence goes on along the minus strand of NC_137635.1, from coordinate 27,883,414 downwards.
CACACACACACACACACACACACACACACACACACACACACACACACACACACACACACACACACACACACACACACACACACACACACACACACACACACACACACACACACACACACACTGATTTATCTGTTTATCTGCACCCAGAAAATCCTCCTGTTCCAGGTGAACCATGAGAAAAGTGGCCAGAAAATGATTCTCATTCCGCTGTCTGGAAATGCATGTTTGTTGAGACAATACCCTTATGGACTTTGGGTTCAAAGTTCACTGCAATATATACTGCACTTTTTTTGTCACAAGGCATAATTTCTTTATAAATATATTCTAAAGAAAAACTACAATTCTATGGAATTGATTCACTTGTTTTACCATTTTAGACAGCTTGTGGTGAATTATTACCATGAAGTGTAAATTTAGAGCATGAAATCTTGCAAAACCTTTTCTTCAACTAATTCCATATATTACACGTGGTGAATTATCAGGAATATCAGTGGCTCAATCCCATAATGCTTTGAGACATGATCACATGATCCTGCATCTGGCCTTACCAGGAAATATGAGGATGATTTGTTATCGGCTCGTATTTCTTTAGAAAGTGAAAGACAAAGAAACGTTCTCCATGTTTAGAGTCTGATCAGGAAAAGAAACATCTGTTTGAAAATAGCTTTTCTCATGAATCCTCCAGTCCAACTGTAACAGTGACTTTTTTCTCTAAACAATGTGGAGCGTCACGCCGCCGTGTTACATGACGGGAGGCAGTGAGGAGAATTTGACCGATCAGAACCAGTGTGGACATGGACTCTGTCCAGGACAAGCATGGACACGAACCATCGGGTTCACCTGGACCGTGTCAGATCAGGATCTAAAGATAGACCTGCTGACTGGAGGGTTTTTACTCTGATCAGACGTTACTGCATCTAAACACCCGTTCTCCTCCTACTGCAAGTTCTTCATTTAAACTTGGACACAATCACTCAATAGTTCACCTGCCACCTTTATCCACCGGCTCCTCCGAAGAGGGAGTTTTCCACCAGCAAAATATATAAAGAGATTAGAACATTACTGTACTTCCTGCTGTGTGTGTGTGTGTGTGTGTGTGTGTGTGTGTGTGTGTGTGTGTGTGTGTGTGTGTGTGTGTGTGTGTGTGTGTGTGTGTGTGTGTGTGTGTGTGTGTGTGTGTGTGTGTGTGTGTGGACAGAGTATTTGAGGAAAAAGCATCACGTTAGAGGAGACTTCCTGCTCCAGATCCGGCTCCGTTTATAGAGCCGCTGACAATAGAACGGAGTTAGAGTTTAATGTGAGTCACGATCCCGGACAGAAATACATTTTCCTTTCTGAGTGTGTGGTGTGTCTTTATGTAACCGGCACACCGGCAGTGCGTTATGCATGTCGAGGCGGAATAGTTCATGGTGTTCAGGGTATTTTTAGATTTCACTGCAGTTCTGCATTTTTTCTTTGAGTTATTTTCTTTTAACATTTTAGACTTCATGTATTCACCCAATCACCAGTTTATGAAGCAAAGTTAAGATCCTTCATTTTAAAATGTTCATAAAGGCTCAATAACATGTAACAAAGTAGCAATGAGGACGTCTGAAACACATAGAATGCAGCATAACAACTAATGATCTTTCTCTTTTACAAGTTTGCACCAGGGACAAATGGTTTGGTATATAAATCTAATTTTCAGTCTGTCACTATTAAAAAAGAAAGGAATCTGTAGCAGCAGGTCAACTTTGGTAGACCGAATAATAAATAAGTGTAACCCCAAACAATTGAGAATAAACTACATTAAATGAACAGATCATGTTTTTTTCAGATCCAGACGTCTGTAAGCTGCATATGTGCAACCATATGTGGCTCTACAGCCCCTCTGTAGAGGCTCTACTATACTGTATGTCCTTTAATATCGCACTTTGAACTGACAAGCTTTCAAACAAGCTGTTATCTCACTGCTTGAGGAGACACATGTGACACTTAAAATCTGTGTCACCTGCTGCGTTGAGAAATGTTTCCTTTACAACCAAAGGCTGGACCTGCTGGATTAGACATTAAAGATTTAAAAAAATTATTAATAAATCACTTGTAGGGTGGTATCTGTATCATCTCCAAGTTCCAATCGTCCACCCGAGTGTTTGGGAGTTTGAGGTCCTCAATTAGCGTCTCTGGACCTTCTCTGCACAGCCTGCACCTTGGATCTGATCTACTATGGTGGACCCTGGCCTCTGTGGCCCTTGTGCTCAGTGCCTGTTGTTCTGCCATGATTAGAGCCTCCAGGTTGTCAGTCCAGCGTTTTCTAGCCATTGGTAGGTCTTCTTGATATCAGCCACTTCCTCTGTCTGGCGGTGGTTCCTGCCATGAAGGGGTTTGTCTCTCCATGTTCCCTGCTTCTCCTCATTCTCATCAGGGTTCAGCTGGCTGAGGCGTTCACTCAGTCACTCTTCCTTTGGGGCCGGCTTCCTGATGTGTTCCTGCTTTTGGATGTTTCATCTTGGACAGTGGCTCCGACACTCACTAGTCCTCAGCCTCCATCTTTTCACTGTGTATCGCCTCAGGATGCTGGACTTGGGGTGAAGCCCTCCATGTATGGCGAAGAGCTTTCTGGGTTTGAGGTCTGTGGCTTCTTTATGATCCCAGCTGAGTATCTGATGACGGGCAGTGTGTACATGTTGAAGGACCAGACCTTGTTCTTACCTTTCGACTGACCTCTAAGGACTCGGCTCACTCTCTGGGAGTATTTGGTTGTGGGTGACGTCCTCGTGGACTCCTCATGGTTTCTACTAGCCTCTGGTACCCTGGATATCCACTCTGCTGCCCTCTGGAAAGTCGATCCCTTCACTTCTGATCACTTCTGAACAAACTCATCGAACCAGAATAACATGCCTGTGTCAGTACATAGATCCTGGTGGGGATCAGTGAGTCGATTTCTCACTCGTTCTTGGTGTGGAGCTTGATGTCATCCATGTAGAGCAGGTGGCTTATTGTTGCTCTGCTTTGGAATCTGATTTCACTGAGGGGCTTCAGGCTTATGTAGAGCAGCAGTGGTGAGAGTTTATCTCCTCACTATATGTACAGAACAGCAGTGGTGAGAGTGGATCTCCTCACTTTATGTACAGAACAGCAGTGGTGAGAGTGGATCTCCTCACTATATGTACAGAACAGCAGTGGTGAGAGTGGATCTCCTCACTTTATGTACAGAACAGCAGTGGTGAGAGTGGATCTCCTCACTAAATGTACAGAACAGCAGTGGTGAGAGTGTATCTCCTCACTATATGTACAGAACAGCGGTGGTGAGAGTGGATCTCCTCACTATATGCCGTGCTTGATGTTAACGTGGCGATTCCTGTCTTTCGATATTTCTTTTCACTAAAGAAAAGGACAAAAATAGTGTAACATCTTTGCTGTTGTGTTATTGTTGCAATGATTCAATGGTGAATATGTTGGTTCCTTTTTATTTTATGGGACTTGAACGCACCATTAGAGCGAGGCGGCCTGGGATCAGCTGAGAGTGGAGAAAGGGGGCACGTGTGCGTGTGTGTGTGTGTGCATGTGTGTGCATGTGTGTGTGTGTGTGTGTGTGTGTGTGTGTGTGTGTGTGTGTGTGTGTGTGTGTGTGTGTGTGTGTGTGTGTGTGTGTATGAGCAGCCCGGTTAATCTCTGTCTGGTTTGCGGGACGCTACAATAGTAACGCACATTGATGTGGATTAGTAATTTTAATCTGATTACTGGTTTGGTAATAGTAATGCCTTCGTTACCGAAAACAAATGGTCATACTGGAGTAACGTGTAACTTAGTAACATCTGCTCCTTACTAAGTAACGCGTTACTGGCATCACTGGTGTTCACCGCTTCCGAGTACCGGGACAATACTTATTAGATGCCATTACAACTACAACTTAAAGACTTTCATTTTCATCTGATGCGTTCACATGTAGGACAACATTTAACTTACACTTTTCTTGGACTTCAACATACCTGATTACAAAATAGATAACTGAAATTATAAGTTTAAACAAAAGTTCATTGAAGTTGCCTCTCCCACTGATGTTTCAGTTCCAGGGTCGTTTCCAAAAGAGCAGACTGCGGAGCAGAGAGGTCGCTGGCGTTTGTTCTCCAATCCAAATATTTGTATTACTATTGCAACAACACATCATCAGTAGGGTGAAGCTAACCTGTCTCACGACCGTCTAAACCAGCTCACATTCCCTGTTAGTGGGTGAACAATCCAACGCTTGGAGAATTCTGCTTCATAATGAAAAGGTAGAGCCGACATCCAAGGATCAGAAAGGGATGAACGCTTGGCCGCCACAAGCCAGTTCTCCCTGTGGTAAGTTTACTGACACCTCCTGCTTAAAACCCAAAACGTCAGAAGGATTGTGAGGCCTCAGCTTGAAATTTACCAGGAAAGCCTGTCCGTTGTCTGCTCTGCAGGTTATTGCTCATTAAAGTGTGCTAACAGTGACGTGTCCGATCAGTACAGGGTGTCGCCACCGGCTCCGCTCCTCACAGGTTCTACTGTATATGAAGCCCACTAGGTGGCACTAGATGCCACCTGCCACTTCTCAGCATACATCGACATTGCCGCCATCTTGGGACAAAGTAGTTCAACCCTGGTCAGACCGTCATGAAAGATGCCAGATGTTTGTGCTGCTTACGGTTGTTCCAACCATCAAAATAAAATGACCAGACACCAAGAAACAACGTTTCACAACTGAGAAACTGTTTATTGAAAAGTAATCTTATGAAACTTTGTCCTGACATATATGTGATGTTCAAGTTTGGTCAGTGCACACATATAGGACGAGTTTATACACAAAGTGAGTTGTTGTCCCCCGTCTCAGTTTCTTAAGATATTGAAATAAATTTTTGGGTCGATAAATTATAATTTATCAAAGAAATATCATTTCAATATCCTGAGAATAATATGGAATCATGAGACCCTTACACGTATTAAACTTGTCTTGAAATGTTAAAACACTCTGAGGTTATTATTTTTTGTTTAAAACAAATAGATGCACGTACTTTTAAATAGGGAAGAGAATAATATATGAACATATATGGCTTGATGCAGTATATATTGAGTGTATTTGACTGCAGTGACTCTGCATTATAATTACTGTAGTGCTCATAATAGTTTCTGTAAAACTATGAAAAAAAGTGTTCAGTCTTCTTTTCAGTCTTTGCATAAGAAAAAAAAACTATAAATCGACCAACCTGATTATTCAGGTCAGTGTGTATTGTTTGTACCATTTGTTCTTTGTGTGCAAATTCATTGTGTGGCCTTTTTCCCTTGAAGCCTGAAGACTGTTGTGAAGACGGAGAAGGGCCGGGAGGTAGTTGAACTGAGTCCACTGCCCAAGAGAGCCAAACGCACCTACCTGGCGATGGACACGGACAAAGAACTCATCGGCTATGTGATCCCTGTGTTCAGAGCCGAGTGAGTACCCAACACAGTGGCTCCTGGAGGGCTGTGTGTGTACTTTGTGTACTGTGGGTGGCCTGTGTGTGTACTGTGTGTGTACAGTATGTGTTCTGCGTATACTGTGTATATACTGTGTGTGTACTGCGTGTGTACTGCGGGTGTACTGTGTATGTAGTACCCTAACCCTCCTCTTCTCTTTTGCAGTCACGATGTGGTGCGGGGTCTGATGGAGGCCCACGAGGAAGATGTGACGGAGGAGGGGATCAACTATGTGGCCATGAGAAACCTGTTTGTGAGGGAGGCCCAGGAGGCCATGGTGGTCAAGGTAGAGAAGAAGACTAGAACCACGCACATTAGGGAGTCTGCTGAACGAGTGGAACTGGGAAAGACGGTAAATCCTCTCTTCTTCCTGTGGACATGGAGGCATGGCCATTCTCAAATAAATCTATCGCATAAAGGAAACTGACTGCTGGCTCATCCTGTAGCTGGAGGAATGGTCTGAGTTTCGTAAGAAGATGAACCCGGACAACCTGACACACCCCCCCGACTTCATCGTCAAGCCTCGTGGCCAGACCGTGTGGGAGGGCAAGACTGTGAAGCTGCACTGCACCGTGGCAGGATGGCCCAAGCCCAGGATCGCCTGGTGGGTTTCTCTGTCATGACAGTCGCTCTGCGGGGGACATTTCTGTCCTCAGTTCTCAGCATCATCTCTGGAGTTCTCTTCCACCCCTGAATCACTCAACAGAACAAACAAGCTCTCTTCTCTTCAAGGTACAAAAACAACGTGCTGATCGATGCCAAGGCCCACCCTGAGAAGTACACAGCCGAGAGCAGCTACAACATGCACTCCCTGGAGATCAAGAGGTACGTGAGGTGCCATCAGGCTCTGTGTGTCCTCAGGCTGCAGCGCCGAGTTGTCTCTCAACACTCACTGCTTTGGTTTCAGCTGCGACTTCCTGGACACGGCGCAATATTCTGCCTCCGCTCTCAACGTGAAAGGAGAAAGTTCGTCTGTGGCCACCATCATTGTCAAACGTAGGTGGTCCATCAAATCTCTTCTGTCAGATCCTGGTTACTCATCCTGTTCTCCTGCTGAAGGCAGCGGCCAGACGACACAGCAGAGCTTCAAATAGTCCTTTCATCTCAGCAGGTTATACAGGCCTGTCTGAACGTTTATACTTGCATGTTTCACTCAAAGGTCTGAAACTTTTGTGACTGAAAGAGACCTTTCTGCACTTTCTAACCAAATTAAATTAACCAAGAGACATAAAACATTTTCAACCTTTAATTTTACCCTTTTTTGTGTGATTTTAGTGATATCAGCTGTTTTTAGCTCGGTGAGGCCCCGTTGACACAACAAAAACGAGTGTATCTGCAAAACTTTCTTCACTTTGGGGGGATCTGTTTACACGGCACCGGTGTTCTGATCCACTGTATCCGTGAAGTTTTTATACCGGCTCCCAAGGTGGAAAAATTCTTTCATCGTCGCTAGACTGCCGGAGGCTACGGAGCGCTCTTACTGCACATGCGCACATCACTCCCCCTCCCTCCCCCTCCCTCCCCTTCCTTCTGCTCATCCACTTGCAAAGTGTTGTACATACCCATAGTGGTATTACTCGCAGCCTGTATTCTACTTTTATTGTCCATATTCGTAGTTTTATAGTTGAGACTCTCCCCTGATAGCATCCGATTCTCTCCATTTTCTTCAGGTTTATAGTGTATTGTTCTCTGCACACGTCTGTGTAGTTTCATTACAAAATCAAGCAACAGCGCCCTCCCGTGGCCTGGCATACTAACTACACGGTTGTCAGTGTGTCCGCTGCTGCAGCGTAAACACAACACTTTTTTTTTAACGGATTAGGTGTTGTCATGTGAAACGTTGTCGTGTAAACTGGGCCTTAATCCCTTTTTGCCCGGGAGATAGGAGTCCTTCTGAAATATAATCTGGCGTCCAAACAAAACCCAAATGTTTTTTTCAATATAATTTAGTGAAGCTTCATGGAGCCACTATAGAGGGGCTGTAGAGCCACATGTGGCTGCAGGTTACACACCTCTAGTTTACTCAGATCTTGATGTGCAGTATATGAGAAGAGTTCCTGTCAACATGATGACTGAGATGTTTCTTAACAGGGTTCCAGGATTGTGAAGAAGCCGGTCCACTCGATCCAAAACCACGTGAGAAACGTTCTGTGTTTTATCTTAGAGTAGACTACACACACACACACACACACACACACACACACACACACACACACACACACACACACACACACACACACACACACACACACACACACACACACACACACACAGAATAATTTAACTATAATTATAAATCATCTTTCGGAATGCTCCCTTTGTTAATGTTTTGTGTTTCATGACAGCAAGCAGGGCTCATCTGAGACACTCTGTTTACTGTGTCATTGATATTGTCTCCGGAGGACACCTTCTAGTCACAATGACAATGAGATGGGGGCCAATTAAAGGGCTCTTGACATATTTTTATTGCAGACAGTTTTTAAGTGAAGCAAGAGGGAGAGAGGGAGAGAGAGAGAGAGAGAGAGAGAGAGAGACTATATAACACTTTTCTCAAGACAGCCTCATGTATTTCGTGTCTCTCTGTGTGTGCAGATGGATACTCCTCTGAGCACGGCGTCACGTTCCTAACGACCATCATTGATAACTTCAAAGTGGCCTTTGGCCATGAGGGGGAGACACTGAGTCTGGGCTGCACGGTCATCGTTTACCCCACGGTGAAGAAGTACCAGCCTGAGGTGGTGTGGTACAGAAACTGTGAGCACAGGGCTGGATCGTCTGTTTGTATGAGCAGTAAAGAAAACAGAACCTCACCTTTCTACATGTCCTCTGCACCTGTTGCCTGTCTCTCCAGCTGTGCCCTTGAAGCCCTCTAAGTGGGTTCACACCCACTGGTCTGGGGAGCGTGCCACGCTCACACTGGTTCACCTCAACAAGGAGGACGAGGGCATGTACACCCTGCGCATCAACACCAAGTCTGGATTTGATTCCTACTCTGCCTACGTGTTTGTGAAAGGTGAGGCTGCATGCAGTCACCTCTTCATCTCCCCTTCAGCGCCTCATGAGTCTCCTCACACTTTCACAAAGCTGTTTGCAGAACAATACATGGCCGGACAATCTACTGTAATTAAGGAGTAAATAATTAGATTTCTTCAATCTACTTAAAAATGTATGGCCAATTACACAGATAACATTTCACAACTCCTAATTTCTTCCAATTTCCTTGCACTCCCATTTCACCTGCAGAGCTCTCGCTTCTTGATATCACCAGAGTTTTATCATCTTTAAGAAATAATCCAGTCTTTTGGAAGACTATGCCTGCCAGCCAGTGGTTATGAACAAAGATACCGTGTAGGCGACCATCTTACCGATCACGTCACGTTACTGATATTAGTTTCACTTTTATTTGACAGATGACAAACCCGATTCTGAAACCTTTCTGACCACAACTCGTTGTTTCCTCTTTACCCCAAATAAAATTAATCTTTAACCTTTTAAATGAAGATAACACAGCTCATAAAGTTTCTATTTATTCTCGAAATACATATAAAACTGTAACCTATGCTGCACGTGTGATGGTTCAGAACTAAAGTCAAGACTAGATTAGGTCCTTTTATTATATTTTTGCCTGTTTTAGCTTTTGAGGTGTGTTCATTTTTTAAAGCAATTTTTAAGAGTTATAACCATTTTTACCAAAGATAAAACTGAAGGATTCTGGTAAATAAAGTATAATAAGATGAAATATTTCTTCATACATAATTCAGTGAAAGCTTCATGGAGTCTCGTGATTCATGATCATGATTTATACAATAAAACTGCTTTGATTTAGAAGGTTGTGTTTTTGTTTTTCTCAGTTCATGGTTGTGTGCGATCTTCGTTAAGTCACAACGAATCACCACGAGACTGAAGTTTGAGCAGCTCAGAACAAACGTCACTTACCTGAAATGAGCGTCTGCAGTGCTGCTGCAGGACGTGTTCACAGATATTCCTGAAATGTCTGATACTTGGTTGAGTTTGAATCAAGCTGTGAAGTAAATGAGAGAGATGCTCCTAATGTCTCTGACCTGGAGGGTTGAAACTGTGTGTGCAGATGCTGATGTGGAGGTGGAGGGGGCCCCCGTGGCCCCTCTGGATGTGCGCTGTCAAGACGCCAACAAGGACTATGTGGTGGTGACCTGGAAGCAGCCGGCGGTGGAGGGCAGCAGCTCCATTCTGGGATACTACATCGACAAGTGGGTCTGCAGTAACTGCCATCCCTTCCACTGTGGACGTTATAATGTTTGACTGTATTTTGGACAAACAGTCAAACTCTGTTTTGGAGAAAGATTGAAGCTGAATGGCCTGGTAGCTGGTCAGAGTTTCTCAGTGTTTCTTCAGCGGTGGTGCTGACCCCTGGTGGGTCGCTCCCTGAAAAACAGCAGGTGTTTCTTCAGTTTGTGTTTGGAAGGGAGAATAAACGACGTCTGCATGTGACACTGGAGTCTCTTCATTGAGTTTGACGTGCTGTGTGCGTCGTGTCGGCAGGTGTGAGGTGGGCACCCACCACTGGGCTCAGTGCAACGAAAACCCTGTGAAGTACGCCCGCTTCCCTGTCACTGGCCTGGTGGAGGGCCGCTCCTACGTCTTCAGGGTGCGTGCGTTCAACCAGGAGGGAGTCAGCCGTCCTTCCCGGGTGTCTGAGCCAGTGGTGGCCATGGACCCCTCCGACAGAGCCAGCCTCAAAGGTGGGAGACATCCCACCTGCTGGGCTACATGACACAAACATACAAATAATGAAAGCACAGACCGCACACATGAGGAGAATGACAAATGGTTGATGGTTGATGCTTGGTCGTTGTTCTCTCAGCCGGACCCTCAGCACCTTGGACCGGGATGATCAAGTTCACAGAGGAGGATCCCACCGGTACGGTAACGTTTCAAACTGCCAAACACATTTACCTAAAGTTCCATTTCTGATGTGAAAAGAAGACAAGAGGTGAAACAGGATATGGGACAGCTTTTTATTCTTCTTTTGAAATGTTGCTCTTCTTTTCCCCTTCATTTACCTGGTGAGGTGAGTTCTGGGTGGACTTCAGATTCTGCAGTTCAGCGTCGGGCTGTGATCTGCTGCGGGACAGTTTGACCAGGGCAGTACAGCGTGAGCTCAGGGAGGACAGAAACACAAAGCAGTTTTAGAGACATGTTTTGGTCCCTGTCATCCAGTCAGAGAAAGGAAAATATAAATCTGAAGACAAAAATCTGACAATGAAAAGAATAGATCAAGGAAAAGTCTAATACAATAATGACCAATGTTTTATCTGTTTTTGGGTCAGCAGTTCATGTGTGTTACCGTTCTGTTGCTGGTTGGACAGATCTAGATAATACCAGAACCTCTATGACCCCCCCACCCTCAAGTGCACCATCTTATCTCTGACTTATTCCAACCAAACACACATTCATCAGCACCAGATCGGAGGAGGGACATCACCAGCTCATGCAAAAATCACAAAGACATCCTCTTCCTTTAGTGGGCGTCGTCCCCGGAGAGCCGACCGATGTTGTAGTGACTGAAGCAACCAAGAGCTACGTGGTTCTGGCCTGGAAGCCCCCCATGCAGAGGGGTCATGAAGGAGTCATGTATTATATTGAGAAGGTGAGATGAAACGTCACACTGCGTCTCTGAGTGTGAAGAACAGGCCGAATCACTGCAGCAGAGCTCTCTGTCTCATGCCTCCTCTCTGTGGACCGCAGAGCGTTTCAGGGTCCGACACGTGGCAGAGAGTGAACACTGGCATGCCCGTCAAGTCTCCACGCTTCGCCCTGTTCGACCTGGCCGAGGGCAAATCCTACAACTTCCGTGTGCGCTGCAGCAACTCTGCCGGCGTGGGCGAACCGTCGGTGTCCACGGGCGACATCACAGTCGGGGACAAACTGGGTGAGTCTGCTGCCTTCAGACCTGCAGTTCAGCAGCTAATGGAGGGTGAGACGCCCATGTTACAGCCCACCAGTCCATCAGTCTCACACACGCTCACATTCATGCCTGCAAGACATTGAGAGCCACCGACTGACCTCACACACACGTTTTTGGACTGCAGGACGAAGGAAACTCTAACATGTGTGAAGTGATATATTGAGAGCTGCAGGGTGATTTTGGTCCCTGTCATCCAGTTAGCTTCTCTGAATTATCATGATTCTCTGATCTCTTCTTTCTTCCTGGTCTCTAGACCTTCCCTCGGCTCCTGGCACTCCAGTGACGGCCAGAAACACCGACACCTCTGTGGTGGTCTTCTGGGCCGCCTCCAAGGAGGTCAGCCACTTAGCGGGCTACTACATTGAATGTAGTGAAGTGGGCACAGATGTGTGGATGCCCTGCAACAACAAACCTGTCAAGCAGACCAGGTGGGGCAAATTTGAAGATACAATCACAGCACAGAGCTGGCGGGGGGCTGGTGGTATTAACTGTTGTTAATATTTTTGAAAATACATAGATAAACTGTAGTAAAGCCTGCAGAGATTTCTTGTTTGCACATACATCACATTACTTAGGGTCCAGTAGAGGCTGTTTCTGACCAGATACTGAGGATAATCACTGAGATTGTGTGCTGTGTTCAGGTTTGTGTGCCATGGTTTGACCACTGGGATGAACTACGTGTTCCAAGTGAAGGCGGTGAACGCTGCAGGATACAGCCTAAGCTCCTCCCAGTCTGATGCCGTCATCGTAAAGGCCGCCGTCTGTGAGTATCTTAATTTTTCTGCTGCGTGCATCACACTGAATCTTCTGATAAACTCAAACATAGTTTCAAACTCACATTTTTACCAGGAGTGACTTTTTTCAAACATGCACTCAATTATTTTACTGATCTCCAAACCCAACAACTGTGAGCAGATGACATATATTTCTTGACTGAAATGTCCCATTTTTGGATAGCAGGCTCATGACACCACCTGGTGGGACAAACTGAAAGGTCACATGTGGTTAGGCTACTTGGTTACATGGCTTTATATGAACACATCTGTGACACCATGAACCCTCGTGATGAAGACATCAGTTATTTACTGACATTTAACGGCTTTTATATAAACTTATTTTACCACTTTCCATCAAATAAGATTCATCTGTCACCAGAAAACCTGTTTAACCTTGAAAATGAAGCTAAAACAGCTCAGAAATGTTATAAATAGTTTGGCTGTATTTACTTGTAGCTTATGTTGAATTTATGACTTTGTAGACTTGTTTAAAAAACAAAAAAACTTAACTGTTTCAAGCAGTTTTTACTTTCTGTCATTATTGCTCTTTTTAACCATTGTGCTTTTTAGCTGTTATCACTGCAGCTACATCAGCATCATAGGCAGTTCAAAATGAGCAAGTCTCTCCATGCTTAAATGTATTATTTATCTCCTGAGGGGTTTTATTTATATTTATTCAGAGACTGCTTTCTGAGAGGAGCGGTTATAAACTCCCCATTTATCAGCAGCAGTGAACAATGACTTCAGTTTAAAGCTACAGGGCTTTCTAATTTAAGTGTGAACAAGTTGCAGATTGCTGATTTAACCAACTTACAGAAGCAAAGTCATGTTGTGTAATGCTTTTATTCGTGGCCAGTATTGATTTGTGTTCGTCTGTTTTTGCCATTTGATCAGTCTTAAGGGACCCAGTTGGTGCATGGCGAAGGTGAAGGCTTAAACATTGTGTCTGTGTTTATGTGTGTGTGTGTGTGTGTGTGTGTGTGTGTGTGTGTGTGTGTGTGTGTGTGTGTGTGTGTGTGTGTGTGTGTGTGTGTGTGTGTGTGTGTGTGTGTGTGTGTGTGTGTGTGTGTGTGTGTGTGTGTGTGTGTGTGTGTGTGTGTGTGTGTGTGTGCTTTTTTAATGAAGAATAAAGAGCATGATTCTGGAAAGCATCTCCTCTTTGAGAGCGACAGAGTGTCACAGTTGGAGCGTCTGGTTTTGTGTGTTTGATCCGTCACGGTGAGCCTGATACAGACGTGTTCTCTGTGTGTACACTGCATGTTCGGCCACAATACTCTCACACTAACGAATGCTACGTCTGTATTCTGGAAAAGTTCTAGAACAACTGGAGAACTTCACGCTCATTGAGCTCTTTTTCATAACACCAAAACATCTTATTAGATTCACTTCTTCTTCTTCATCTTCTTTTCTCCCATAAATATTGCTAACCAGCTTCTCCCCTGTGCCTGCAGCCGTGCCTGGTAAGCCCAGTGACGTGACCATGCTGGAGGCTGTGAAGGACTACATGTTGCTGGGCTGGAACGCACCGGCTCACGATGGAGGGGCCGACGTCAGGGGCTATTTTGTGGACTACAGGACCGTGAAGCGAGGCGTTGCTGGGAATTGGCATGAAATGAACCACCAAGCGCTCACTACAACCACGTATAAAGTAAGTCCACTGATCAAGTTTAGAAGAAAATGATAAGAGGAGTCTTGCCAGCAGACAGCTTTCAATGTTGTTAATGAACACTCCTGCTCAAAACCATTAATGCATTTGAATTGGCTGTAATTGTGCGTATTTCTTCCGACCAGGCGGAGAACCTGAAGGAAAATCTTTTATACCAGTTCCAAGTGCGTGCAATGAACATGGCAGGTGTGAGTAAAGCTTCTCTGCCCAGTGCAAGACTGGAGTGCAAAGAATGGACCATTACTGTCCCAGGTATGGAAGCAATACAGTCACCACAAACACCACAAAGCAGCAGGCAGGGAAACACAACATCATGACACAAAACACGGCATACAGATCAGAAACACTCATGAAACCTAGGAGGTATAAACCGACCAGAATGTGATGCGCAAAATATGATTTAACAAAGTGACACACATTTAACATATAACTTCAAATACAGATGAGCAAACCTGATCTAAGATAAATAATGTGGCTAAAGAGTAAAACTAAGGAGACATGAAGCACATGAAAATGAAACACATGAAACAAAGGGATATACTGTATATACATGTGTATACACACACACACACACACACACACACACACACACACACACACACACACACACACACACACACACACACACACACACACACACACACACACACACACACACACACACACACACACACACACACACACACACACACACTTATATATAATTGTTATAAAAACAGTGGGTGAGATATCTTTTATTGTTGTGACTTGTATATTTGAGGCTCCATGAGGGACTCAATCATTAGATTGTTGGAGTCGTCAAAGTCAAAAAGTATTGACATTTTCTGATCTAGAAAGAATAAGTTCTCCAACTTTCCTTGGTTCTCTTGGTTGTGTCAGCTCACTTTATATTATTTTTGGAAAAAAGTTTGTTGGATAGTTTTTAAGCTTCTTGTCACAGTTGATCTCCTTCATCCTCTCAGGTGCTCCGGTTGGACTCCACGTGCTGGAGGTCCGTGACTCCTCTGTCGTCATCCTGTGGGAGTCTCCTGCGTTCAACGGACGCACACCCATCAACGGCTACTACCTGGACCTGAAGCTGGTGTCCGCTGGGGAGGAGGGCTGGAAGGCTGCTCACGAGAAGGTCAACAAGGGGAAATACATGAAGGTCAGGAGGATGTTTGTGTATTTCAGTGCTCAAATATCAGTGTCAGGTGCCAAAAGTTCACCGCGTCGCAATGGGACCTGCTGGTTTTCTTGCTGACTCAGGTGACTGGGCTGAAGACTGGCGCTTCCTACATGTTCCGGGTCCGTGCTCAAAATTTGGCAGGGGTTGGAAAACCCTCAGGGGTCGCAGGTCCCATCCTGGCCCAGTCTCGTCCTGGTGAGTGTGACGACTGAGTAACTCACACCTTCAGTCACCAAGTCACATGACTTCACTGTTGAAACTGCTGAGAAGTGACCGTTGCTGCTTTGACTACATTCTGATGTGAAGTCTGAGTCTAATGGCAGGGTTTCTTCTTCCTCAGACACCAAAGAGATTTACGTGGACGTGGATGATGATGGCGTTATTTCTATGGTCTTTGAGTGTGCTGACATGAAAGAGGGCTCAGAGTTTATTTGGTCCAAGAACTACCAGGCCATGACAGATACCTCTCGCCTCACTATCGTTAATGAGAAGGGCAAGTAAGTATTTTCTCATCAGCCACAGTACCAACCTGGAATCTGGAGCGCTTTCCTCCACCCTCATGATCTCCTCCTCAGATCCAGAGCAATCTTCAACAGTCCCTCCCTGGAGGATCTGGGCACCTTCTCCTGTATGGTCACCAACACTGACGGCGTCTCGTCCAGCTACACCCTCACTGAGGAAGGTGAGGCGGCGCAGTCTGGGCGGCGAACACCACTGGGTGGCATCGAGTTACAACAGCTGTGTTGGTGGTTTGGGGTCTCAGACAGATGATTGTTTTCATTCTGCTCTCTGGTCCTTTCTAACAGGTCTGAAGCGTCTTCTGGACATCAGCTACGACCACAAGTTCCCCGGTGAATATAGACATATGGTGTTATATGTGACTAGGACACCCACACACACACCACACCAACTACAAACTATGGAATGTTTGATGATTTCATTTCATTCACTGTGCTGCTGGGAAAGTCGCCCCGTATTCAGTCGGTGTTCAAACCTTCTTGGAGACGTGAAGCTCGTCACGTTGTCAGGTCTGACAGGAGAACCGCTCTGGTATAGTTCACAGTGTCTCTGCCTCTGAGCTCCGATGGCGGCCAGATTTTCCTTCACAAGCCATTTTGTTAAAGATACACTTTCATGGAAATCAGTTTGACCCTTCATGATGAAGAGCAGTCCAGAGCCTGAGGCAGAAAGGTGGCCATAACTCCTGACTCTTCATTGTTTCTCTGAGGTGTCTCTCCATGGATACCACGCCTGTGTACTGTTCCTCCTGTGGTCGAGTCATAACCTGAAATGTTGAATCAGTCCAATGAGTCCTTTACAGTTACTCTTATGGCTCTTTTCCATCATACAATTCTGGTACTTCTTGGCTGGACTCGATCGTTTTCCATTATGATATAGTGCCACCTTGGTCTCAACTATGGAGGACATGAAGGTGATGGTGTACCTACGGGTCTTTTTGTTAGACGCAAGGCAAACGGAGAGATTACATTTTATAAATGTGGAAGTTAACGCATATGAACGAGTCGCTCTCCCGACTCATCTAGTGACGTGACGCTCCGGCCAATCAGTGGCCTGCCGTCTGCCAATGTCACATTTTCGACTCGGCTCAGCTGACTGGGAACCGCGGTCGAGTCGGTACTAGAAAAGCACCTGCTATCGGGTGCTAACGCGTAATGGAAAAGCCTAAAAAGGAAAGTGAGTCGAGTCGAGGATGTGCGAGTGGAAAGGCCCCGTTCGAGTCGGAGACTTGAAGAGAGCACCCAAACAGGCAGGTTCCTAAAACATGAAACGACTCCTGAAATACAAACCTTTTCTCACAAAAACAGGAACTTCCAGAACTAAATACGGAACCAAAAACAGGTAAAACAGGTGATAAACTTGAGGGAGATAAATATGGCTGCTGGCAAGAAGCAGGGGAGGAGAGGAGAGGGAGCACAGAGGGGGACAACAGGAGGACAACAGGACACAGCAAAGACACACTGGACTGAACAGGCAGTGAACATGAAACCAGACGTGAGCTGAAGCCAGAGCAACATGAACACCAGGAAACAGGAGGAGATACAAAACATGAGAACAGGCAAAGCACAAGCAGCAGCAGCATGCAGTGTCTTTTTCTTTTACTTTGTCGTCACCTCGGCTGATCACACACTTCTATTCAGGTCACAGTACTGAACTGTCTCCAGTAGCAGACACCTGAAAGCCTTTGACATAATCTAGAACCTCTTCCCGTCTGATACAAGCAAACAGATTCCTCACTCCCACCAGACTTTCCTGGAAAAAATAAATTGTTCACGGTTGATTAATCCGTTTATGCAGAAAAAGAGAACAATCAGAGGGTTGTGTTGTTTTCTACTGTATGCATAATGGGAACTTTCACTAATCTGGTGTTTTCCAGTCATTCCCTTCAAGAATGAAATGGCCATGGAACTACTGGAGAAGGGTCGTGTTCGGTTCTGGACTCAGGTGGAGAAATGCACCGCGGACTGCCAAGTGGAGTACGTCTTCAACAACGCCATCGTCACACAGGGGAAGGTTCGAGGCGCACTCCACTCCACCTCACTCATTTTACTAACTTAAACTCAAATCCTAAAGTAGGCCCCACATTAACAATCGACGGTTCTTCTTCACCTTGTCGCTCTCAGAAATACACAATGAACTTCGACAAATCCACAGGCGTCATTGAAATGTTCATGGACTCCCTGGAAGTCACCGACGAGGGAACGTTCACCTTCAACCTGGTGGATGGAAAAGCGAAGGGTGCAACCAGTCTGGTGCTCATCGGAGATGGTAAGACTCTGAATGTGGCAGCAATAGAAACAATAGAGCTTTTTGAAGGATTCTGACTGAAGTGCCTCAGATCTAGTGACTTCACTGCAATTGCAGCTGCTCTCCACTGAGAGGCAGCAGAAGACAGCTCTTCATCCCTTCATGCCTCGTTATTGTGATGGAGCTGATTCTCTGGTGTACTTAGTTCTATTCTATTCTATTCTATTCTATTCTATTCTATTCTAACAATGGAAATCAGATAATCAGAAATTTTCTTATTTTGCTTTTCTAGAATTCAGGGAGCTTCAAAAGAAGTCTGAGTTTGAGCGAGCAGAATGGGTCAGGAAGCAAGGTGAGACATCAGACTTTACATTTTGACAGGTTTATTCTCCCTGCAGTGGAAAAACAGCACGTTTCTCAATGTACTCCCTGTGCCGGTCCACAGGTCCTCACTTTGTTGAGTACCTGGACTTCACTGTTACTCCAGAGTGTGATGTGCTCTTGAAATGCAAGGTAACAGAATGAAAAACAACCACACGTATTCAGACTCCCGTCAGAGGAGCGGTGAGGTCATCACACTGTTTTACTTTGTCTTTTCTTCCTCAAGATCGGAAATGTGAGAGCAGAGACTGAGATCACCTGGTCGAAGGACTGCATCGAGATCGCGGATGATGACGAGGACGCCAAGAAAATTGAGAGGAAAGATGGCGATCTGACCTTTAATATCGGAAAGGTCAGCCATCAGGCGGATTCCAGAGCTTATGAGTCAAACGCTTGTCGCAGCCGCGCTTCGCTAGTAGAGCTGGACTCCATGTTGCTCAGCCACCCGTCCCTCTCTGACACACAGATCATAAATGATGAAATACTTCTAGAATGTTCACGTACTGAGTGCTGAGTCAGCACATCAGCAAACTAAACACAGTTGAACCGAGGTTCTCCCCATTTTGTATTCAGAACTTTTTTGTCCAAATTGAACTGACAAAAGTTGAAGGGAAACATTTCAACAGTGAAAGTTCCTCAATTAAATAGTTTGTCGTTATGACTTTCATGCCAGTCACATATCTTACCTCATACATCCTTCTTGCACCTGTTTCACTAATGTGATATTAATATTTCTGATTTGGTTCTGCACAGTTCAGATTATTTTGGGGGTTTAAATGACTCATACATGCTGCGTTTAGTTTTTCCTGGCTCGTGTCCCAGCCTTTATGGAACTGAGCTTTCAGATTGACTTTATTCATTGATATTTCTTAACTTTTCAACATTTATGTCCATATAATGTCCCTGCAGTATATGGCTGGTCTGTGTGTTCAGTTCATTTCATCCATTCCTCTTTAACACTTCTAAACTTCCTGGACTCCATCGTGACCACACGTCGGTCGACATTCTGCGCCGATGAAGTTCTGTTGCGGTTCCCCTGGACCGTGAACGTTAGAGAGAAGGTGGATGTCAGCGCATGAGCTCCTGTCCTGTGGCATCTGCAGTAACCGGCTTGTCTGTCTAATTCACAGTGGATTATTAAGCAAGAGAAACCGAAAGAAAGAGAGAGGAAAAGGCCAGCTGCAGTGGAAGTGCCCCCGCCGCCAAGACCTAAAGTCTGGACATAAGCTATCTGCCATAAGTTCACGCCTAACTTCTCCATCTGTCTCCTGTCGCATCTCCATCCATCGTGTCCATGTGTTTGTTTTCTCACCTGCATCACTTCAAGCAGGAGAAAAGCTTTGCCTTTTCGGTTTAGTTGCTCTGTCTGTCCTTCCGTCTGTCCCAATGTTACACTGCGTCTCCCTCTGTCCAGCTGAACAGCGTCACTGCTCTGCCACGCTGACGTTTCTTTCCATTTCCACCTCAGATCTCCAAGCACGATGCAGGAGTGTACGAGGTCTTCCTGAAGGACGACAGAGGCAAAGATAAGAGCACCTTCAACCTGACAGACGCAGGTAAGACGCTCATGACTGCGTCAGAAAGCAACTGAAGGGGAAGGTGGAAATCAACAGAAAGAAAAAGGAGTGATACCAGAGAATGTGATGTTGATTGATGTTGTGCTTTCTTACCAGGATACCAGGCTGTAATGAATGAGCTGTTCAGGGTTATCGGTGAGTCACTGACAGTCACACTGGCAGCACAGAGGAAGACTGGATGAGGGACGCATTAAAATGTAAAAATCCTCAAAACAAAGTCAGAATACTGAGAAGAAAACTCAAGTTCTGACTGAAATTTCTGAATTCTTTTTAAACAGTTGGAATTCTTACTTTAGATAAAAACATTCTGAATTCAAAG
The DNA here is from genome assembly GCF_963383615.2 of Lipophrys pholis. Taxonomy (NCBI): domain Eukaryota; kingdom Metazoa; phylum Chordata; class Actinopteri; order Blenniiformes; family Blenniidae; genus Lipophrys; species Lipophrys pholis. Next base: position 27,863,357 of record NC_137635.1, on the reverse strand, counting down.
AAATAAAACGTCCCATTTTAGAGATTGAAGACAGAATAAAATATATTTTTAAAACTTTTTTGGAGGATGGCACTTAATAAAGTAGCACTGACCGGCCAGATATTAAAGAAATCCAGAGAAAGAAGCTACATTCATTCAAACTCTCTAAATACTGTTTGTATTGGTGTTAAAGGACTATACTGTACCGAGAAGGACAAGTTTTTTTCTGTTTTTCATCTATTCAGCCAACTCTGCCAGTGACATACAGGTGGTCAGTACGGAACATGGCATCATCCTCCAGTCTGTGGTCATGTATCACCACGAGGACCTGCGTGTTGGCTGGCTGCACAAGTAAGCACATCATCACCTCATTCCTTAGACTTTACTTCATAAGTTACCTTCAAACCTGCAGTCACACCCCAGTACTGGAAAAGCCTAAAGACCACAGTCAGCAGTGTGGCGCTCAATACAAATACAAATCACTCTATGTTTCAGAACCTAATCAGTGGAACATGTGTCAGTAATGCAGCTGTACTATTGACCTGTGTGGGTCAGTTTAATTCACTTATGAGATTCACTTGATGTTGTATCAGTTAGTGGATATATCAGTTATCGATATGCTGTATCGATAAGATAAGCTTAAACATATATAAATAAACACTACTGTCCAGGTCAACTGTCTGATGTCTGATCGCTAAAGGATGAAAACTGTTTAATAGTCTGAATGTGCCGGCCTTCATCGACCTGTAGCACTCGGCAGAGGGCGTCAACCTGGATGTCAGCTGAAGTTACATCAGTTAGTGGGGGGAAGATGCTCTGTAATCTAAAAGTTACATCAGTTAGTGGGGGGAAGATGCTCTGTAATCTAAAAGTTACATCAGTTAGTGGGGGGAAGATGCTCTGTAATCTACAAGTTACATCAGATAGTGGGGGGAAGATGCTCTGAAAACTAAAAGTTACATCAGTTAGTGGGAGGAAGATGCTCTGTAATCTAAAAGTGACATCAGTTAGTGGGGGGAAGATGCTCTGTCGTCTAAAAGTTACATCAGTTAGTGGGGGGAAGATGCTCTATAATCTAAAAGTTACATCAGTTAGTGGGAGGAAGATGCACTAACTGATGTAATCTAAAAGCTACATCAGTTAGTGGGGGGAAGATGCTCTGTAATCTTAAAGTTACATCGGTTAGTGGGAGGAAGATGCTCTGTAATCTTAAAGTTACATCAGTTAGTGGGGGGAAGATGCTCTGTAATCTAAAAGTTACATCAGTTAGTGGGAGGAAGATGCTCTGTCATCTAAAAGTTACATCAGTTAGTGGGGGGAAGATGCTCTGTCATCTAAAAGTTACATCAGTTCATGAATAAATGATTTTCAAAAATGGTATGTTTTGATTCTACAATTATCCAAGTTTTAAAAAGTGGATCTTTCAGAAGGCTGCAGCTATTACAGATCAGGTAAAGTCACACCACAGGAATGGAAAGGGAATCTCAACCACATTGACAATTGTGCAGGCTGGGTCCAGGTGTGGTTACTGCTCTACGTTAAAGTCCAGGTTCAGTGAGTTTCAGTACATAACAAGCCTTTTTGTCTCATTCAGAGACGCTAAGATCTCTACGTCAGAGAGGGTGAAAGCTGGAGCCACCGGAGAGCAGCTCTGGCTTAAGATCAACGAGCCCACAGAGAAGGACAAGGGCAAGTACGCCATGGACATCTTTGATGGCAAGGACGGAGTCAAGAGAGTCTTTGAGCTGAGCGGCAAGGGTGAGTTCAAGTCAGATGGAGGAAGATGCTCTAAAGCGGGGCTTTTCTAAGTGTGGGAGGATGACACATATGCCAAAATAAAATCCTGAGATTTTCCTGCTGCTGCCCCTTCTCAGCAGGGTGCCGCTCCACACTTTGAAAACTGTGTGTAAAAGCAGGAGGTCATGATGATGGGCTCTTCTGGTGCAACAACACCCTGATTGTTGTGTTGTGTTGTGTTGTGTTGTGTTGCAGCGTGGGAGGACGCGTTTGAAGAATTCCAGAAGCTCAAGTAAGTGAATGAACCCATCTGAGCCCGTCCATCTTTTTCCTCTATATTACTAAACATAGTGTTTATCTGTGTGTACAGGATGTTTACACAGATGCACTCTCTTTCCTTACAAACTAAATATATCCTGTGTGTACTCAGTGGATCCTTCACAGACGCTTTCTGAATACACTTCCTGCTATTGTACAGCGTCAGAATAACCATGATACCATTTTAAGATGCTTCTCACAATCTGTGTGTGTGTGTGTGTGTGTGTGTGTGTGTGTGTGTGTGTGTGTGTGTGTGTGTGTGTGTGTGTGTGTGTGTGTGTGTGTGTGTCCTCAGAGCTGCAGCCATCGCAGAGAGAAGTAAGTGCTTCTTTCTTTCTTGAGGCTCTATAAAGTGATGTAACCTCCTCTTAATCTGGCGTTTAATCTTTAACCTGGGATTGAAGATGCAGAGGTCACTGACAGAAATAAACTTTACCCTCCTTGAATCGACGCCAGTGAATATGAATGTGAAGATCTCAGTTAACACAGAAAACCTCAAAGCAAATATCAATTACTTCCCGTTTAACTGGAAAGAGCACAGAGCTGATCTGATAAATGCTGACGTGTTCCAGTAGAAGAATTGATCTAAGTTAGGGTGAGAGGGCGCAGCCAGATAACCAGTGAAATACAGAGGAGGACATCCATCACAGAGCTGACACACACAGTCAGGTGCGCCTACGGTCCAGAGACCAACATATTCACATTTATATTCAATGTTTGGTCCAATGGAGCTTCATCATTCATAACGTATAACTAGAACATGTACAGAAGTGTACACAGTGAGTCCAGCATGTTTTAAAATTCTCTGAGTCAGCATCTATTAGATTGTCTGAGTGCTCTTTTCCATTACAAATGAAGTGTAAATGATGATAGTTTTTCTAATGCAGGCTCTGTCCGGCACTGGTCAGTCCTTCAGATGAACACTCAGCGTACGACCGATAACTGACCGGCTTCACTCTTTCTTCTGTTTCCTTCTCAGACCGCGCTCGTGTTGTTGGTGGTCTGCCAGATGTGGTGGCAATCCAGGAGGGAAAGGTAAATACTTCACCAAACCAGAGTTCAGGAACACATGTCACATGTGGCTCTACAACCTCTGCAGTGACTTTACTGTCTCTACCTCTCCTCTGTAATGACTCTACCTCTCCGCTGTAGTGACTCGACCTCTCCTCTGTAGTGACTCTACCTCGTGACTCTACTTCTCCTCTGTAGTGACTTGACCTCTCCTCTGTAGTGACTCTACCTCATGACTCTACCTCTCCTCTGTAGTGACTCGACCTCTCCTCTGTAGTGACTCTACCTCGTGACTCTACTTCTCCTCTGTAGTGACTTGACCTCTCCTCTGTAGTGACTCTATCTCATGACTCTACCTCTCCTCTGTAGTGACTCGACCTCTCCTCTGTAGTGACTCTACCTCGTGACTCTACTTCTCCTCTGTAGTGACTTGACCTCTCCTCTGTAGTGACTCTATCTCATGACTCTACCTCTCCTCTGTAGTGACTCGACCTCTCCTCTGTAGTGACTCTACCTCGTGACTCTACTTCTCCTCTGTAGTGACTTGACCTCTCCTCTGTAGTGACTCTACCTATCCTCTGTAATGACTCTACCTCGTGGCTTGACTTCTCCTCTGTAATGACTCTACCTCGTGACTACCTCTCCTCTGTAGTGACTCTACCTCTCCACTGTAGTGAATGTACCTCGTGATTCTACCTCTCCTCTGTAGTGACTTTACCTCTCCACTATATAGTGACTCTACCTCGTGACTTTACCTCTCCTCTGTAGTGACTCTACCTCTCCACTGTAGTGACTCTACCTCCTGACTCTACTTCTCCTCTGTAGTGACTCTACCTCTCCACTGTAGTGACTCTACCCCATGACTCTACTTCTCCTCTGTAGTGACTTTACCTCTCCTCTGTAGTGACTTTACCTCTCCACTCCACTATATAGTGACTCTACCTCATGACTTTACCTCTCCTATGTAGTGACTGTACCTCTGCACTGTAGTGACTCTACCTCTCCACTTTAGTGACTCTACCTCTCCACTGTAGTGACTCTACCTCTCCACTTTAGTGACTCTACCTCTCCACTGTAGAGACTCTATCTCATGACCTTACCTCTCCTCTGTAGTGACTCTACCTCTCCACTGTAGAGACTCTATCTCATGACCTTACCTCTCCTCTGTAGTGACTCTACCTCTCCACTGTAGTGACTCTACCTCGTGACTCTACCTCTCCACTGTAGTGACTCTGCCTCTCCTCAGTAGTGGTTCCAAGAAGATTTCTCTGAATTATATTCAAATAAGCATTTTTATTTTATTTACACCGCAGTCTATCTTTCCAAAGGACTCTTCTCTCACAGTTGAAGGTTCAAATGTTTAATTTCAAGTAAGGAAAGGTTGAACAGTTTCTCCAGTAAAATCTGGATCTCTTCTTGGTAAGAGGAGATACAGATTATATAAAATAATCCAAACAAAGAAAAGTCTCAGTTTTAATGATTTACTTTCACTGTCAACCTGCTGCTTCACACTGTCAGAACTCTGGGAATCCTTCTATCCTTCTATCATTTCTCTTGATTTTCTCCTGTCTTCTTACCGATGACGTCTCCTAAAAACCTTCTTCCCCCCCCCCCCCCCCCCAAGTCTCTGAACTTGACGGGCAATGTTTGGGGCGAGCCGGTGCCAGAAGTGTCCTGGACGAAGAACGAGAAGCTGCTGGTGTCCGACAACCGCTACACCCTCAAGTTCGAACACGGCAAGTTCGCCAGCATCACCATCGCCACCGTCACCACGGGTGACTCCGGCAAGTACGCTCTGGTCGTCAAGAACAAATATGGCACGGAGGCCGGCGAGTTCACTGTCAGTGTGTACAACCCGGAGGAGGACGAGGGTAAGGAGGAGAAGAAGGACTAACAGGGTGACTGAGGAGGAGCTGGAGAGGACTCCTCTGAGGAGATTCACCCCGAATGAAACACTGCAGTTCAATAAACCGTCAAATCCAGCTGCTTCCTCCTGTGTCTTTCAATAAAATAAACCTTTGTGCGTTGCTGGAAAGGAAGCAAACCATGAATGTAAGGAATCAATTACTTTGTGTTGCTTGATGTGTCTTGTGTCACTTGTGGCCGCTATAAGCATGTACACCCATGGAATACTGGAGAATTTAAAGGTTGGGCAACCATTGATACGCCTCATGTCAATGTCGTAAACACAATAAAGGTTCACTGTGCCATGAACTTTCTCATAAATCCTAAGTCTTGTTATGAGAGTTACTTAAAGTGACTACTTGAATACAGTCCTGCGTCACTTTTAATCATCTTTATGGGGAAGATGCTCCATCATCTGGATGTTACACCAGTCAGTGGGAGGAAGATGCTCTAAAATCTGTTCATCTGAAATGACATCAGTCAGTGGAGGAAGATGCTCCATCATCTGGACGTTTGCTCAAAGATTTATGAACTAATGACAAAGAGAAGAAGCAGCAACTAATCAGGTGTGATAAACTACCAGCAGACAGAGACAGCTCTTAGCAAGACGAGATAACTGCTTTTAAACCACGCGAATGCTAATTGCAGCTACTGTGGATACAGAATAATGTTAATGTTCCTTAAAGTGGGATGTTTTATGTTACTGACATTGAGTTGATGCAGAGCTCTTCCATTGGGAGTTTAGTCAACAGTGACCATTAAAACAGCAGGGAGACACAAACCTTTCCACTAGAAATCTTCAGCTTTCAGCTTTATTCAGCTTCAGCATTCACACTTGCATTCTCTTCTGGAAATGCAAACCTCGAGTATTACTTTTAGTTTTATACTGTGAGTCGTTCTGAAGCCACTACTTTTACACCTCTGCTTGAGTAAAAGGCTTGAGTTGATACTTTAACTTCTACCAAATAGTTTTTTATATTTATACTTCAACTTAAGAAACGAATGTAAAAACGTTTGACACAAATGTACAATCTGAAAGCATTTAGTTCATTTTATACCACAGAAACAAAGCAGATTAGCTCCAGAGATCATGTGAGCGGGTTTGTGTGGAAGAGGAGTGAATTAATGTCCTGGTGGAGGAGCAAAGTCTGCCGGGCCCCGCACAGCCCCGCACAGTCCCGCACAGCCCCGCACAGCCCCGCAGGAGGCGGACCCACCGGGCGGCTCACACGTCCTCGGAGAAACGAGCAGGTTCACGGACAGACATGGAGACTCTCCGAGGAGCCCCACTGGCAGCTTCCCGCTGAATACCCCGCAGGTGAGCGCTCGACGCGGACCGGGCTCCGGACTCCGGGCTCGAGGCGTACCGGGCTCGGGGCTCGGGGCTCGGGGCTCCGGGCTCCGGGCTCGGGGCTCCGGGCTCGAGGCGGACCGGGCAGCCTCGATACGGAGCTGCTCCTCGGCTGTTGTTAGCTAACATGTCGGCTGGCTATTTATTCCAGCTCCACCGAGTCGCTTCGACCCGGAGCCGCCAGATAGAAACATAAATCCTCGGTAGGAGGTGGAGCGGCTTCGGGGCTCCGAGAATCTTCTGGGTAGCGGTACGCGGAGCCGGTAACGGGACACTAGCAGCGCCTGTTAGCCGAGCCGCGGCTCCATTCATTCCCGTTCAGCCGTGGAGCCGCTTGGATCTGCTCCTGACACGGTCCGGCTGTTTCCCTCCGTCTCTGCTGCTTTGACCTGTCAACATTGTCACCGCTGATGAGAGCTCGAGACGTTTTAACCAACAGAGGCGACATTTTCTCATCTGTCACGTCGCGTCTGCAGCTAACAGGAGCTAACTGCTAACAGAGTAAACATCACAAGTCTCCAGGCTGCTTTATTTTATTTGTAGGCCTAAACCAGAGACCAGGCTCATTTATCACCAAAAGACACGTTTTTATATCTCTGCTTAACAACCAAAAGTCATCTAGGGACACAAAACATGTTTAACCTCCTCTCTGACGAACCCACAGCTCACAAAGCTGTTTATATTCTTTTACTGTCCACGTATACCCTTTATGAAGCTCCATAACTACAAACACCATCATGTTTCGAGCTATTTTAGGTGTGTGTGCGTGTGTGTGTGTCTCAGAGATGGAAATTCTTCATCCACCTGCCACTAAATCCTAAAATCCACCCTTGTTTATGTACAGTTACAGTACAATGACTAGAAACATTTTTCTACCATAAGACATGCACATAGTATTTCCCAATTCGTACTTGTTATCAGAGCCAATTATTGAGCAAAACATGTGATGCCAATGAAGGATCACAGGGTAAAACTATCCAAGAATCATCTTGTGAAACAACAGGAGATGAAGTGTGAATATTCAAACATACAGTTTCAAAATTAAGATTATATCAATATCTCCCTGAAACTACAGGAATGTACAGTAAACTTACTTCAACTCATTTGAAATGTTCAACTGCACTGCACCCACCATTAGGTGATTAACAGGTTATTAATATCTACAAATGTCTTCTTGTAACTATAGAATTAATTATGCTTCATTATTTCCTATGTTCATTTGCACTGGACCCACACAAAGAAAGTGGAACTTGTTATGGAAAAGTCCAACAACAGTACAGAGAAGCTACCAGTTTAGCTATTAAACACCAAGTTCTTACCACTACACCAATTCCAAATGTTGCACTATAACTGCATATGAACAACAATACAAACAGATCTACCGTGTTAAATCAGGCTTATTTAAGAAAATATCAATGTATAGAGAAAACAACACTTGAGAACACACACACGCACGCACGCACGCACACACACACACACACACGCACACACACACAGAGGTTTCTGGGCAGTTTGCTGTAACCTGAGAGTATGGGAGCCTCCTGTGGTCTCTCACTGAGTGAATCCTCTTTTCAGAGTAAATCTGCTGGGATCGTTACAAACCAATTCCTCCATCAAGTAGTGAAATCATACGAGGAAAGAGTCAAGCCGCTATAACGCTGCGCACCATGGTGTCTGAGCACAAAGAAAATCCACCTGCAGAACATGTTTGAAATGAAGATGTTAAAGTTTTGTTTTTCATGTTGAACAGAATGTAGCAGATGCTGAATTTATGAAGAGGATTTTAACTGTTTGTGTCAGAGCTCTGTTATTCTCTCCACATGTCAGATATACATTAAATAGAAATGAGGTGCTTCTTTCTCCTCTCTCTCTCTCTCTCTCGCTCTCTCTCTCGCTCTCTCTCTCTCTCACTTTCAGATTCTTTCTCTTTGTTGTTTTTGACACTATATAAAGACATTTAAACTGAATGAATTTGTCAATGCGATGAGAATCCCTTTGAGTGATTCGTTGCTGTTCACCAAAACACAATTCCATATAAATCTCTAACGGCTTCATGGAGCCGCTACAGATCGGCTTTGGAGCTACATGTGGCTTCATAGCTGCAATTTTCTGATCTCTCGTATAGACGAGTGCCCCTAATATTTTGATTCAGAGTGTACTTCTTTAAGTCTCAGCCTGGGTCCTTGGCTCAGTAACCTCGGCAGATGTCACTGTGGGGTCAAGGCCTCCCACTGACCAGGCTGCAGGAGGCTGGGGGGCAGATCGGTGAGCCTGGACTTTGGTATCAAATTCATGTAATGTTCAATGTCAGAATGGATTTTTGCATGTTTCTAGATGTTCTAGAAATTAACCAGAGCACTCCAGGAAAACCAGCCAAAGCTTTCTGAAACTTTCTAAAAACCCTGTAGAACATCACTAGTCTGATGTTGGCCCCACTCATCCGCCAGTCTCCTCCACTGTTGGGTGACTCCATTGGGTCTTTTTGGCAATAACTTTGTGGTTTTGTTGGTTTATTGTCAGGACTCTGGCCTGGCTGTTTCAGTGATTCAGTGTTTTCAGGTTCACAGTCGGGAGACAGTTGATAGACAGAAATCAGCATATTAACAAGTAACAGTCTCCAGTAATGACCGCGACACCATACATGCATGTCGGTCTTGTTTCCCTCCTCGAGCCAGCACGCTTATCACGTGGAAAACATTGCATATATCTGTTCACAGGAGGTAGCAGCCTCTTATCAGCTGCACACTGCCACGTTCAGAGGACCACCTGATTGGCTGAGCCAGCCATTCACTCGTTTTCTGTCCTGTCAGCTGACGTGATCGGTCCAAGGGCACATCCTGTGCAGTAGAGCAGCGGAAGGATGACAATGTTTACAGCAAGTGTTACACAATGGCCTCTTATCTGCATTTACCTCGGGGAGTGTTGTTCCAAGATGATCAGGTGCACCATGTTTGGATTTGCATGGCGAATGACAAGTAGACGTAATCCAGATGTGATCTGAGGGAGACATCGGTCCTGGTGCAGCAGCCCAGACAAAGTGATGAAAAGGAAGAGACCTTGGGGGAACTGGGAGCTCCCAGGAAGTAACTCAGAGGACAGCACAGATAGCAGCGAACAGGATGGCCCCTCCTCACTGAGGTCCTCGTCCTGGTTCCTGGTGAGTCGGCTCCAGCGGGACTGCTGGTACTCTGGTCACACCCCGAACCTGCTGGAAAAACAGACCAGCACTTGATTCTGGTGTCAATGGCCTCTGACAGGGTGAGGTGGTCTTTGCCAGACTTCAACGGGACACCTCACCACGGTGAATAATGTCAGTTTTAGGCTTGTGTTGAAGACTTCTGCGGCTCTGAGTTATTGTTTGTGACTTGGTGCTTGAAATAACCTTCTGATAATCATCACCTGTGTTGAACTCGTACTTTGTGGACTGTAAACTGTTGTGACCCCTAAAGGAAGAGCAGTGGATGATTACAGACAACTGACCAGTGGGGCCATGCAGTGGCACATACAGCCTTCATCAAAATGGGCCCCTTTCAGCATAGTAACCCACCCTAAACTGTTCAGTAGTTTATGGAGCACATGAAAGAGTTGAGGTTGTTGACAAGATCTCCAGATTGTAATCCAGAGCCCACCCAGTGCGTGTCAGAGCTGTACCTTCTTCTGTGGTCAGGGTGGGGTGTGGTTCCACTGAAGACCCTCAGGTGTGGTGGTCTTCAGGCATAAGCAGCACCAGGGATGGTAATCTTCCACTGATCTGTGCATTGCGGCCGATTCGAAATTAAAATTAGTCATTTAATTTGTGACCGCTTCTTTGCTGCAGCCCTGATTAACACTCCCTTCTCTCCCGGGGAACTGACGTCTCACCACGGACCTCCAAAGGAGACGCTGATCTCCTTTGTTCTCCTCCATGAGGTGTCGCTCCCATCCGTTTTGTATGGGACATTTTTTTTTCACAGTTTTTTGGAATTAATTCAGAAACAGTTACCCAAAAAGATCCCAAAATCTAATCGATTGTCCTTGAATGGTGACAAATCATCCCTGAAGATGTCATGCAATTCAGGTTAATCCGTGTCCAAAAACATAACCTTTGCCCCAACGTTGGTGGGCGAAGGTAACCAATAATAAGCCATAATATTTCTCTTGACTGTTTTTCAGAGTGTAGAAATTGCTTAAAAACCTTAATCTTCAGGCCCCCTATGGCCTATGGCCCCCAAGACCCCCAGAACTTTAGACTAAAATAATTTATTCCTGTCGCCATCCCTGTAGGACAAACGGGACGGTCTCAGAAAAACTGCTTCCTGCCTGATGGATATAATGTGTATATTTAAATTTGTTTCATGTTTCAGACCTGCTTTCTTGACAGAAACATGGATCTGTGGTCAGTGTGTACACAGTGTGTATGTGCCCATGTGGATCTGTTTGGTTCAGATAATACGTGTTTACTCCAGCTTGATGACACATTATCCAGATAGCCTGAGAATTTCTGGATAGACTTTGTGATGTTATGTCTCGTGTTCTGCTGATTGCTGAAGAAAACTTTCTCCTGAGGCAATCAATCCAGGCTGGTCTTATCTCTGACTTTTTATAGCCTCCGACCATGTTTGAGTTCATAAAACCTGACATGGAAGGCCTCATGTATGTACTCCTTCTCCTCTTGGCTCAGGCCTGTTGAGTCACGTTGTGTACAGAGATAACACAGAGTGGCGTCACAGGGAAGGTGAACACTCACAATTCTTAGAAGAAAAAAAACATGTCAGAATACTGAATATAACAAAAATAAAATCAGACATCTGACTTATTTCCATTTGATCAAACTATTCATTTTAAGTTAGTAAAAGTGTAACAAGATGGACTGAACAGACATTGCATGCTCTCAAATGTAAACAGGAAGTCAGAAGAGGGAAGAGGTTTGTGCCAGTTTCCGCTGGCTGTTCACCTAGTCCGATTCTGTCTCTCTGTCTTTGGTTTCTCTGCTGATCACATACCAGCAGAACCACTGCTACCCCAGAGGAATAGAAACCAGATGCAGAGAGATGGAGGTTATGCCTAAAAGGCAAAGTCAGATGAGGCTCTCTACTCTGAACCCCCCCACAAAGGATAAGTCTATAGTAATGGTGGTAATGTGAGGGAGGTCCAGCAGGAAGAAACAGGTCTCTGCCTTCCCTTGAGTAATAACTGATGTGTTGTTCTTTCTCCTCCAGACGGACACCATGAACTACGTTGGCCAGCTGGCGGGCCAGGTTCTGGTCACTGTCAAAGAACTGTGCAAGGGCATTAATCAGGCCACGCTATCGGGTTGCATCGACGTCGTGGTCGTCCGCCAGAGAGATGGCACATATCAGTGCTCCCCGTTCCATGTGCGCTTTGGCAAGCTGGGCGTCCTGCGCTCCAAAGAGAAAGTGGTATGGAATTCACTGCTTTTCTGCTGGCTTCAGTCCAAACACCAAGATCCTGTCTGAAGCGGATCACATCTTTATCCTAGTTTTCAAACATTTCAATCCCAATTTTGATTTCATTGCAGAGCGGGCTATCTTTGAGGGACTGGGTGGCTTTTCAAATAAAATATGTCTTTAGAGAGAAATGAACCAAAAACAAGCCATAATGAAGCTGCTCATTAAAAAACTTAAATCATGTATCAAGAAAAACTGCCTCATCTCCTCACCTCTACACCATATCTCATCACCTCACCTCCACTCCTCCTCATCTCAACACCTCCTCACCTCATCTCCACTCCTCCTCATCTCAACACCTCCTCACCTCATCTCCATATCTTCTCATTTCTTCACCTCCACATCTCCTCACCTCATCTCATCTCCTCTTCTCTTCTCACCTCATCTCTTCACCTCATCTTCACTCCTCATCTCCTCACTTCCGCACCTCCTCATCTTCTCTCACCTCATATCTTTACCTCCTCATCACCATTCTTCCTCACCTGCTCATCGTCATACCTCCACACCTCCACTCTTGATCTCTTCAGCTGAGTCTCTCTGATTTACAGAAAGGATTCTGTAAATAATGTGATTCATGTTATGAATGAAGTCTGGATGTTGTGATTGAACCCGTGTGCAGGTCAAACATCATTTCATTGCTGGCAGAGCCGAACTTGTATGAGGTTCTTGCTGCAGAACTGATTAACCATGGTGGAGGTATTTCTAGCTCTTATTTCTCACTGAAAAAAAGTAGCTTTGTGGCTCCCGTGTTTCTCTAAGTGGAGAGAAAACCTTCTCTGGAATCAGGTTTGAACACGGTGTCAGTAAACGCACATGATACAGGAACAAAGCCGCTGTTTTCCTGCAGCTGGGGTTACTGAAAAGTAGTTTCTTGGTATTCAAGTTGTGGTTAAGGATAAGAATGATAATTTCCTCCAAAAGAGCCTGATGGACAGTAACGGAGAGCTGGGATCTATTCTGGGAACAGCGTCAGGAAAGCCTGTGTGCTTGGACCTCTGCGGATAATGATTTGTGGTGGTGGGAGTGAGGTGGGTTCACCTCCTCCTCAGAATGCTGATGGGCTGCAGAACTGTCGTTTCCATGGCAACAGCTCTGCAATCCCGTGTGGGCAAATGAGGAAATGTGAAGGACGAGCATATCGGTGCGATATGAGAGATCCTCCAGAGCTGTCACTAACTCATCACTTCACCCAAATCATGTGTAACATGTAAAACAAGCTCAACACAGATCACTATATACTGACCAAAACGAATTCACAACAGAAGATGGTTTAAGGTTTAAGGAGCTGACTTTAGTGGATTCACCTGTTTTTTTTCTTGCTGATATGCTGAAGCGTTAAAACATGGAGGGAGCATTTGGCTGCAGCCGCCTGCCAAGTACTCATTAAGTTGTGACTGTAGGTAGTGTGTCTGTCCTCACGCACCCGCCACACAAACATCTTTGGAAAGTACTTTTTTTTTTTTTTTTTTCACTAAAAATCTAAAGAAAGATTATAATTAGTTCTTCTTTCCCAACTGTCAAGTGTGTGGAGCTGAGAAGGTTCGGTACCTGCAGTGTGTGTGAAGGGCCGAAGAGGACCTGTCTTCAACTGATCAGCAAATCTACAAACCACACTGAAATCCCTCGTAGCTGCATTCATTAGGTGAAACTGAAGCTTTACAGCTGCAACAGAAGAAGCAGCATTGCATAAGGAGCAGCAGCTTAATATTGATGGTTTGGTCTCAGGTAGCAGTCGTGACCTGCTCCGGACTCAACATGAACCCAGATCAGAGGTCTCAGCCCAGAAGAACTGTTGAGCCACTTTCCACCAAATAAAGATCACCTGGAGCCGCTAAACATGTTCATGTACATTTTAGCGGTTTTATCTTCTTTTTTTTTTCACATCCAAGACATTTTGCCAGGAGACACGAGTCTGGTATATAAATACACTGAGTTAGTCGGGTTTCTGGAGCTGCTTCCTCTGGAGACGAGAGGATCCCACGTTGATGGAAGCATAATTAACGATGCAAAATATGATTTGTACACATAGACAGGTTAAATGTTTTGGTCTTTCTAATTTGGATTTTCTGAAAATGTTAAATGTCCCTGATTAGTGAGTGTTTATCTTCTGCCTGATGTTTCAGATTGACATTGAGGTGAATGGCGAGCCTGTTGAGCTGCATATGAAGCTCGGGGACAACGGAGAAGCCTTCTTTGTCCAGGAATCAGAGCAGCTGAACGTAAGAACGGAGCTAAAGTTTCGAACTTGATCATAACATGGCAGGAGCTGACAGTGAAAGATCGACCATACTGAGGGAAGAAGGAAAGTCTGACACAGTACGAATGGAGGATTGTCGTTATAATTAACATGATTACAGTATGGTTAAAAGAGCGGCAATTCGTCAATAAGTACTGCTTACTTGAACATAAAGAACCAGAAAATCATTATTTATTGTATTAAATTTGTCAGAAAGCATTTGTAAAAAGTAAAAATTGAGATACTGAATGTAGGTGACATGTTGCTCAGGCTGACAGCTGACACACACCTTGCCTCCATTTGCTCCTTTAGAATTTTCTTCAGCCATTTTTTTTCTCTCTCTGCATTTTTTCTTGAGCAGATTGTCCCCGCCCACCTGGCCACCTCTCCCATCCCCACTGAGAGTCACCTGTTCTGGATCTCTGAGGTGGAGCACAGGGCCCCAAAAGACCTGGAAGCCCTGGACCCTGTGGACCTGGAGGACCCTCCCCAGCCCCCTGCTCCCTCCACCATGGCGACCAAGAAGAAGAAAAGACGGAGAAAGAAGCACAAGGGAGACCCACGGAGGGAGGAGTTGACCCCGCCCACACCTGGCAATGCCACTGCTGCTAATGCTACAACCGCTGCTAATGCTACAACCGCTGCTACGTCCAGCAGTGGGCAAAATGAAGAGATCTTTGAGATGGAGCTGAGCTCTGATGAGGACGCTGCGGCAGCACACGTCTCCAGGTGTGTTCCCAGCCGGTGACTGCAGCTCTGGTGGTGTGGAGTTGAACCATCACTCACGTTTCTCTCCCTTTGTTCAGGTCGACCTCGGTCACCATGATGCGAGACATTGACCCCAAACTACCTGCAGCTCGACACAGCCTGGACGGTTACCCGCTGTCTGACGGGGACTGGGTTGACACCGACAGGTAGGCTTCAGCATCACCATGGAAACGCAGCATGTTAAAACTGTGATTCTAGTGTGTCAGACATTTGAGTCAAAATGCTGGTGAATGACGTCACTTGAAAGAAAACCTGGTTATATTATTGGAAATAAAACCAGCGTCTGTGAAATGAGCATCACAGCATCACTGCATTCAAGGTCTGCTGTTCAACAAGAAGCATTCAGGATTCACACCACATTTTAGGCGAACATGTAACGTGTGCTCATGCTGTTGGTTATTATTGTGAAAATGAGATGGTAACCAGCAATGACTCACCCGTTTTTCATTTATTTCATCTTTAAATTACCTTTGTGGAGGAACGACTTAGGTTGAGTGGCCATGAAGGAAGCTGCCCAAGTCAGTGGCTCCCCCTAATTACTACCTAGTAACTTGGTCAAAAATAAGTCCTGGTTGATTTAAATTGTAGTACTAGTGCACAATATGCCTAGAAGCCAGTGGGAGAAATCAATCCAGAGTAAAGGACCCTAACGGCTCCGTGGGAACAATGAACCTCTCGCCTTCAAGAGCAACATGAGCACTAGCCAGTCAGCCATGGAGGCACAACAGGTGGAGGAAAGCATGTGAGTTTGGATCGGAGAAAGAAAATGGTGCAGCACTGAGGGAAATTAAGGAAGAAATCAACAAGACCAACACCAGGATTGACGAAGCAAAAGAGGAGATTGCAGAGGTGGAGGAGAGATTACAGGGAGTGGAGGGAGAACTGATGGAGCTAAGTAAGCCACAGACTCATCTGGAGGGTTGGTCCACAATGAATGGCATTCAGATTCATGGTATATGTGAAGAGGCTGATACAATCTCATCCTCTGTGATGTCTTTTGTTGAGTTGCTCTTAAAAGAGAAACTTGACCTTCCACCCTCCACAGACCTGTTGATTGAGGGAGTGCATCGGCCTCTGGGCATCCACCCGACTCGAGACGCTCCGCGGCGATCAATAGTGGTCAAATGTTTGACCCACTGAACCAGTGAAGGCGGGATGGCGGTAACGGGGCTTTGTGTTCCAGGAGAAAAGAGTGAACATCGATCATGACCGTGCTCCACAAGTCTTCATGAAACACTTCCAATTCCAGACAACTTTCCCAGCCAGGCTGAGTTTTCTGCCAGGATATAGAAAGGTGTATCTTATCCTGCCCCTCTGCTTGCTCTGCGGGCATTTTTCAGCCTCCCTCCTCCTCCCCCTCACAAATTCAGGGGATAAATCTTGATAGAAGGATCTTTTTTCCCTTCTTCCTTGCAGGGAACAGCATTTTCTGCTGGTCTGGTTTTCCAAACTTTCCATTGGGGGGGGGGGGGTGTGTGTGTGTGTGTGTGTGTGTGTGTGTGTGTGTGTGTGTGTGTGTGTGTGTGTGTGTGTGTGTGTGTGTGTGTGTGAGACATTTGCTAATTATTGTCTTTGTTTATTGCTCATGTTGGTGACAAACAATTTGGAATCTATATTGTGCAGCTCTAGTTTCTAGACGAGTTAATGTTGCACTGAGATTCTCTTAGATTTCTTAGGGATGTGTTTGGATGTTGGTGGATAATAATGCTTGGTGTGTTTGTTTGTGTGCTGTTGGTTTTGTTGCAGTCACGGCTTGTCTCATCCCTTTTCGCCGAAGAGCGACTCTGAGCTGGTGGTGAGGCCTTCAGAGAGCTTGCTCAGAGCTGAATCCCACATGCAGTGGACTTGGGGCGAATTTCCTGAAACAACCAGGGTGAGCACTGCTTCCAGCCACTGATGCTGCTGTAATCACATTACTCTGATCACTTTCTCCATGGACTTCCAGATCACCAGGAAAGACAAAGCAGAGCCACTGAAGACGGTGACCATCACCCCGTCGGAGAGCACACACTTCCGCGTCATTCTCAGCTCCGAGGCCATGGAGAGTGAAACAGGGACTGAAAAGAGAGATGTTTCCTCCACCTGCACCATCATCAAGCCTGAGCCACGCACCCCCATCACCACTGTAACACCCATCGGCCCCCCGGCGTCTCCCAGCATCTTGACCTGTGTGAGTCCAGCCGCCACCACGGAGCCCCTGGATGTTCTGCCGTCCAGCGTGGCGACGTCCACCCCTTCCCTCAGCCAGCAGAGTGACTCTCCTTCCAAGAAGAAAGGTACGTCATCCAACGCTTTTAATCAAATTGGACTTTCACCTGTAATGATTTAGTTTTGGTCCCTAAACAATGTTTGACTCCAGGGGTCCCAAAGAGGAGCCAGCACCAGGGTCCTGAGGACATCTACCTGGATGACTTGAAAGCTCTCGAACCTGATGTTGCTGCAAGATATTTCCCCAAGAGGTGAGCTTCGGGCTCCGCACTCTGTGTACTGGAGAGGCAAGAAGGATTCACCTGGAGCTGCAAAACATGGTTAAACAGAGCCCAGCTCATACATTTAGATATTTAGAATCTCACTATACATACTTCAGTTTAAATGTAATTCTGGTTTTGGGTGTTCAGCCATTTTTATTTTCCCGGTGGTTTGAATGGTTACAACTGTTTTCAGTTTATTTGGACGATTTAGATTAGTTCCATTTTGAGCAGTTTTGAGTAGGCAGGTGACATTAGTTAAACCTTTCTCTAATTTGAATGCCATATCTGTCACCTTTAACTGTGAAGCATTCTGAAGATAGTCTGGTGTAGAGCAGCAGGTGGCAGACCTGTGGTGGAGCCTACAAAAGAGGTGCTTGACCTCCTTAGGCTGTTTTAAAGTGATGGTAGTAAAAGACCTCACAGAGCACAGTCCTCACGTGCCTTTGTTTGGGTTGCAGCGAATCTGAGGCAGCCACGAAGCACTGGATGGACTCTGAGCTCCACTCTGACCTCCACTCAGAGCTCCACCCCGAGCTCCACTCCGAGCTCCACCCCGAGATGCACTCCGGCTCTCAGTCCCCTCAGTCTGTGGGCAGCGCAGCGGCCGACAGTGGGACCGAGTGTCTGTCCGACTCAGCCAGCGACCTGCCAGACGTCACTTTGTCTCTGTGTGGAGGCCTCACAGAAAATGCAGAGATATCCAAAGGTAGGAAGGTTGCACATTAAACAAGATGCTTAAAGTGCTTTTTATATAAAGTTCTGCTCTGCCATGACTCATTCAACTGCACATTAGTGCGACCCTTGACCTCCCCATGCACTGTACCGTGGCAGCCCACCACTCTGAGAAATAGAATAGATTAAATACAGAGAAATAATTTACCCAGCAGTGATCACACACACACACACACACACACACACACACACACACACACACACACACACACACACACACACACACACACACACACACACAAAAGATGTTAATCATCCAACATTGTTTTCCTCTTTGTTATTTCATTAGCTTCCCTTTTGCTGCATTTGTTGTATTTTTCTCTGGAAAACTGCCTTCAGATGACTGTTGAAATGGAGTTTAATTAAATTAAAAGTCAGTCGGTCTCCTGCTGTGAAACAAGTGGAGGCATGGACTGTCTCTGCCTGTCAGAACTACAGTGGGACATACCTTCCTGAGTGCTGGACGTCCGTCATGACCCACCTGAAGCTGTTCGCTGCTTTCCTTCCGTGGACGATGTCTGACAGACTCTGTGGGAACTGTAATACAGTCAGCAGCCATTGTTATTTTTTTATTTTTTTGCTTCCAACAATCTGAGTTTGAGGACAAGATGCTGACTGAAGTGTCCACACAGTGATGAAGAGATGATGAAGTGTCAAAGACATCCCGCAGCGCTTTAGTGTGCCAGCTTTGGCCTGAACTGAGCCGAGTGCTTAGTATGTTGTGGCTGAGATGCATATGTGTGTTTTCTTCTGGGAGTGAAGGTCATCTTGCTGTGGCGCTCATGCTCTGACCTTTTCATCCACTCCCTCTCTCATTAGTCCTTTTCTTTGTTTGCAGAAAAATTCATGGAGCACATCATCACCTATCATGAATTTGCTGAAAACCCAGCAATTATAGATAACCCTAACCTGGTAGTGAGAATAGGAAACAGGTATGTGAACTCTCTGATTTTCATAATAAGCTGCTGAGTGTGGCGTCTCACTGCTGTGTACTGTGATCTCAGATATTATAACTGGACTCTGGCTGCTCCTCTGATTCTGAGTCTGCAGGCCTTTCAGAAGAATTTGCCAAAGGTAACCCAAGTCTGCTAATTGCCCTCATTCTTTCCCTGAAAGCATTGCTCTCATCCATCTTCTGTCTTCTACGGCAGACGACGGAGGAGGCCTGGGTGAAGGAGAAAATGCCAAAAAAGTCGGGACGCTGGTGGTTCTGGAGAAAGAGGGCAGACAGCACAATCAAACAGGTGTGGGAATGTCACCAAAGTTTAAGTGTTAAGTTACACAGACTTCCTGTTTTAAAATAAGTAATAAATAAATTCTTATGAAATGGAATTTAAAGTGTTTTGTAGTAAATCCGACATGTTTTTCTTAAATCTTTCTAGTTGAGTACATTTAAACTTTCACTCAAGGAAAAACTTGGTGCTTTCAGTTTGACCAGTCTTTTTCTTACAGTATTACCTGTACCTCTACCTCGGTCATGAATGAGAGGTGTACTTTCAGTTACTTGTTTTAACCTCTAGAATATAAAACAAGTAACAACAAAGAGAGAAGTCAGACAGAAGATGAGACAAAACCAACTCCATTAAAACTGACAAAAACAGTTTTGTTCTTGTTTTTTGTTCCACGGTTAAAAGAATTAGAGCATGTGGTTCTAAATGAAATTACAATTATCATTTACAAGTTGTGGTCTCTTCATTTCAGAGGTTAAAGATATATTTTATGGCTTCAGATGAATGTTGTTTTGGTCAGTGGACAGTGGTAAAACCGTCTCTTTCATAGTGTTCTGTGGGTTTTTCTGAGAATTTTTGACCATGTTATTTGTTTTTTTCTTTTATGCTGCAGTCGGAGACAAAGCCTGACAACAAGGAGTCTCATCTTGAAGAAGAAGCCTCCGTATCTCAGGAGAAGCTTCCTTCACCGTACGTGACACCACAACCTTTACAGAGATGTGTTTTTAGGGGGGCCTGTTGATTATGAAATCACATAAATTCAATGAAAAACCCTAAAACCTCTCTAAGTGCTGTTGTTTCCACTCAGGCCTAAAGCAGGAGACTCCTCCAGCGATGAGGATGCTAAGGAGGTGAGCGCTGCCTCCTGCCAAGAGCGCCTGGCGCCTGGAGAAAGTCTGCACCATCCCAGCCCCCATGCCTACAGGAAGTCACTGCGCCTCTCTTCTGACCAGATTGTACGTATTCATCTGAATCCTCAATGTTCAGCTGTTATTTATTTTCTTCTGCAGATTGTATTTTGTTGTCGTTTCGAGCTTGTTTATTTGACAGCGTAATGCTCCCTCTGCCTGCTTGCTGTGACCTGCACACTGTGTCTTATACTGGTAGTCTGTAGGGGGCAGTAGAGACCTGTACGTGTTCAGATGCCTTCACAGGTCTCTGTCTCTGCAGGCCAGCCTGAAGCTGAAAGAAGGTCCAAACGACGTGACGTTCAGCATCACCACTCAGTACCAGGGCACGTGTCGCTGTGAGGGCACCATCTACCTGTGGAACTGGGACGACAGAGTCATCATCTCCGACATCGACGGCACCATCACCAAGTACGAGTGGAGCCACCACTCTGAAACTGTTCTCTGACGCATGTCGACACATAGTAGATGAAACCAGCTGATGATGATGCAGTCAAATATAAACAAGTCGCCACGCTGTGAGCCAACTGTAAGAGTCGTAACAACATTTTGCCAGGAATGTAATAACACAGAAACACAGAAAGTTGGAAATTAAAGCTTATTTCGCTGTGTTTTGCATTTTGCTCATCAAAAGTAGGGATAGCCTTTGGTGTAGTCATACTCATTTATTGGGGATAGAAACTATGCAACTCTCAATTATGGTTGTAAAAAATCTTTATTACAATATGTGCCTGTAGCCAAAATTAATACATTACTGGTTGCTACAGGGACTTTAACCAATTAACTGTAACATATACTGAAGCGCATCAAACGAGTTTCCGCACTTCAATCTATCATAGCCACTATTTTAAATCCACATTCTTTCTCCCAGGATATGTTGTAGTTCTTTATTACCTCCTCCAGAAGTTTGTTTGAACGCACCGGCCTCACTCACCTGAACCACAGACGACACACTCGTTTCCATCGAACTCAGGTGTGTGTCTGTGTGTATATGTGAAGGAGGAGTCTTATTCACGAATACATTACAAAATTCTACAGCCGCTTGACGGTTTGTAGGAAGTGAATGCAAAATTCTCAACCTGCCAGTTTGTCATGTTTGTAAGTGACTTTACTTTAAAACAGTCCTGAACTGATTATCATGACATACTTAAGGGGGGGGGGGCGTGTGCACGTGTGCGTGTGTCATTTCCACTGTCTCACATGCACCATGTTGGTATGTCCTCGCTGCGTTTCCTCTCTTTCCCACCTGGTGTAACGTGCTCAGGAACTTCATCACCATGGACACGCAGAGTCCTTCTCAGCGCAGATGAAGGACTATTTATGTTAAGCTGGTTGATTACCTTCCAGCTTTGTGCCGCCCACTCTGTGAGGTTCACACGGTGGTCAACATCAAACGGGCCCAGATGGACTGATGATGTGTGTGACCTTCAGGCCCACCGGTGACACTTGGCAGGGTGAAGAGTGCAGCACTGTAATGAGCCCATTTCCATCTCATGTGGAAGAACACCGGCCAAAAGCAGAGGGCTACACACTGCTCTCCTGGGGGCTTTACCTCCTCATTAGCACAAGGCAGTTTCTGATGTCATACATTTATGATAAAAGTTAGCCGTGGAGCTTTATTTAACCTGCCCTGAACACCCTGTTCCACTTCGTTACATTAATGGACCTTCTTCCTCTACACTCCACTCCCAATACATGTTTCTCAGTCGAGCTTCATGTCATCAGTTCAACACTTTCTGGCGCTAATACGAGTAAATCAACACGATGTTGATGTCTTTGTGCTTTGGAATGTGTTCATTCGAATTACAGTGTTCTTTCTCTAGTTAGAGCCGGTGTTAATCCTGAAATAATGAAGTGAAAACAATCTGATGCAGTGGAACTCTTCTGACTGGTTAATCTGTTCACATGCACAATATGAACGTACTGTCCAGACACATGTTGATTATGATGCATGGTGCAGCCGTGATCCTGTTTCCTCTCTGAAGCTAATGAAGCTGTTTGTTTACTGATTCAGGTCGGATGTATTCGGACAGATCCTGCCGCAGCTGGGGAAAGACTGGACCCACCAGGGCATCGCCAAGCTGTACCACTCAGTAGCTGAGTAAGTGAACGACATTGTAAATGATCACAGGACAATGGATGGTAGGACTGTCGGGGAGTGATTCCCAGTCAACTTCCCGTCAAGCTGGCATTTCCTCACAGCGACTTCAAATTTTAATCTAATGAACCTTTAAACAAGCACTGTGCCATTAAAATGCCTCTAACGCTAAATGACTCTCCAAATGTCTTTTCACTAATATCTGTGTGCCACAGAAGCAGCTTAAAAACCCATTCATTCAAATATGCCAACTTTTGACTTTCTACCACCTGACAGAAAGCATCAGTCTTCAATCTGACCCACACAGAGCTGACAGATACTGTCACGCTGAGATCTGACTGCTAGTAACTCAGGGTGTAACTTAGACTACAACAACACAAGACTTACTCAACTAGTTCAGTGTGATGGAGAGGAGAAACCAGGGGAGCAAGAGTCAAACTCAAGTCGAGCTGCAGAACCTTCAGCAATTTAAGAAAGCTGGAAGGTTTTGGGGAGTTGTGTTATGAAAAGGTCACACCATTATTAATGTCTATGTATGTCATTAATACTCAACATCTATAGATTTGAAGCAGCATCTTTCCTTCAAAAAGATGAACACTAACATACTGACAAAGAAAACCCGGATAAACCAGGTTACAGCAGGTTGAACCAGGATACACTGTGTGAACGCAGGATTATTCAGAGAAACCAAACCAGGGAAAACATTAGCGCTGAAAGAAATAGACATTTTTAATAGATTCAAATTCAAAATGGTTATGATGCTCATCGGCACATTGCATTTTACAGAGAATCTCTGCTTTTCTAGAATCTTCATGTGAAAACAGACCTGTCTGTCGTTGCGTTATGGATCAGTCTTGATGATAAATCTGAACTGCTTCTATCTAAAATAACAAACAGCCATGGTAACTAGTAGCTGGTGGTTACTTAGTTATATTCTGTGATCGTCGGAACTTATGAATGAGAATTGGTCCCCTGTTGGCAGGAATGGCTACAAATTCTTGTACTGCTCAGCCCGAGCTATCGGCATGGCCGACATGACCAGAGGGTACCTGCAGTGGGTCAACGACGGAGGCATCATCCTTCCTCGAGGACCTCTCATGCTGTCTCCCAGCAGCCTCTTCTCTGCTTTCCACAGGTACTTAAAGGTCTTCATGTAAACTAATTTACACTGATCAGAGCTCTTCCACTGTATAAACAAACTGATTCAACCAGCCTGCCATCACCAGTCAATGGCAGCCCATGTAAAATCCCCCCCAGTGGAGAAACTACCCAAAACAACACATTTTGAGCCAAAAGGTGTAATGAGTCCTGCCTCTGGTCGGCCTCGGCTCAGTGTATGGAGGTCGTTCAGTGCCAAGGCTTTTCTGTGATGTCACTCGGATGTAGATGACTTCAAAGTGTTTGCTTGCAACTAAAACAAGCTGTTTTCAGGTGTTGCATGAGGAATGTGTCCTATGTAGTGGAAGAATGGTGAAACATGGCCTCTTCATTCTAGTCTAAGTACATACACGTGTGTCGACCAATGAAAGTTTGTTTTTGCTTCAGGGAGGTGATTGAGAAGAAACCAGAGATCTTCAAGATTGAATGCCTTACAGACATCAAGAACCTGTTCCAGCACAACAAGCAGCCGTTCCACGCCGCCTTTGGAAACCGAGCCAATGTGAGTCTGATTGGTGAGCTGATCATAAGTCAGCGGTTATGCAGATCAACATCCACTGTTTTCTGCCTAAAGCTGCGTTCACACTGCAGGGTTTGATGCTCAATTCTGATTTCTTAATGAGATCTGGTTTCTTTGCGTGATCGTTCACACAACGTTTTAAATGCAACCTCCATCAAACTGCAGTGTGAATGTTGTCCAAGTGACCCGCAAGCACAGAAGATAGCGTGACGTCATGCCCAGCATGCTGTTTCTGAAAGTAAATATTGATGTTACACCAGTCAGTGTCAGGGTTGCCAGATCTGACTTAGTTTCCAGCCCAAACGCAACATTAAAAACAGTCCAAATCTAAACTTCTGTGGAAATCATGTTAAAACCGTAAAACTCCTACATGTATAATAAAGAACACGTCATAAGCACACAAATGTACAAAATAAACAAAGTTAAAAGGTAGGAGAATTCGACTCCAGAATTCGGGGGACACCTGCCGTATGTGGCAACACAGGTCAGCGTGTAGATCCATTTTCAAGTGGTTGTGCAATAGGAGGCAACAGAATTTGGACAAGATGACGAGGGAGAGAAGAAGGACAATGAGGGAAAAAAAAAAAGAGCACAGCTTTTAACATTTAGGTGGAGCTGCTTCCTCCGGCGCTGATTAGTCATGTCACATCCATGACGTGGAAGTCGCATGCATGCGACTTGACCATTCAGACGGCGGTCCTATTGAAAGATCAGATACATATCTGATTGGATACCACATATGATGGCGGCCTGAGTGTGAAAAAAAAATCTGAATTCCAACATTCACATGGCCACAAAACTGATGGGACATGAGACACTTGTGAACAGAAAATGAGAATTGGATCTCATTTGCCTGCAGTGTGAACGCAGCCTTAGAAATGGTTGTCAAGTCAACTTTATTTAAAGCAACTGCAGCTGAAGCCAGTTTGCTTTACATAAATGAACTAATTGTAACAGAACATGATGCTAAGCTCAGGCTACCTGGTCCTCATGTGTTGAGGTGAATGAGACTCTGAGCAGTTCATCTGTAGCAGACTTTACACAGTGCTGGTGTTTCTATCAATTAATTTTTACTTTTATTTTAATTCTATAGCACCAAATAGAACACAGGCAGCTCACTGCATTTTTACAGAGAAAAACTCCACAGTTCCACAGAGCAAGCACAAGAGACTGTGGAAAGGAAAAAGTCCCTTTTCTTCAGGAAGAAACCTGCAAAACCAGACTGGGGTTGAGACTTTCTGCTGTTCTGGTCGGAGATTCAAAGATAGAAAGAGAAAGAAGGGTTGGACAGAGACCAATAATCAGATTGTCATGAATCCACTGGCTGCAGACATGATGGAGGCTCAGACCAGGAACTTTCAATTCTAACTGTCATAAGAGGGAGGGAGGGAGAAAGAATCTTAACCTACAGCAGCTTCACTAGAAAACGGTCCGAGGTTTCCTGAAGCAGCCGTAACTGTAAGCTTTATTAAATAGAAAAGCCTATCCTTCAAAGTAGAGACTGTTTCAGCCTTCCTAACTGAAACTGGGAGCTGGTTCCACATGAGAGGAGCCTGAACGCCGAAAGCTCCGCCTCCGTCAGAGCTTCACACCCGATCAGCAATATTCAAATTAAAGACTTGGTACAATCAGTAACTCAACGGTATTTAATGGAAAACGAAAATAGATACAATAAGCCGCTGTTCCACGAGCGGGAGGTTACGGTACGATAAAGCGCACCCAGGCCCGACTCTGTGACGCTGTCCCACCACAGAAAGTACGGTAAAAATGTAGGCGGGGTTGTGAACGACTCGGAAGTGGCTGCCGGCCGTCCGAGTTGTTCTCTGTGACTCAGGTTAAACTTTCTCATTGCAGCGTCCAGCTCCTGTTGAATCTCCTCCTGTTCCTGAGAGGAGCGTCTATCTCGTTAAAGACGCCATGTTGTGTCGCTCGCCGACGTTTCAATAAACCAGTTAACAAATCAACCAGTGAGCACAAAGTGGCGTATGTAAACAACACCGGAGGGTTTACGGCCGATGAAATAGTTAAATATTGCGGGAAAGTTGAGAGTGACGATGGTCACTACCAATCAGCAGACGGCTGCGTCGTCGCTCCTCCTCACAGACCCGTTCCTCGGTGCCCGGTACCTCAACAGAGGGGTAGTGGAAAATGGTAGCCGGCGGTCACGGGTTCTTTCCGTACCATCCATAACTTTTCAGTTGGACCGCGCGAAAACCTGCCCCGCCCCGCAACGCTCCGCGACAGACAGTGCGGTGGAACCGCGCCCATAGTGTTTTTATTATCTCATTACTGAGTATCCCAGTACTAGTCACTCGTCAGTTGTTGTTTTGTCTCCATGTGAAATGAGACACACACACACACACACACACACACACACACACACACACACACACACACACACACACACACACACACACACACACACACACACACACACACACACACACACACACACACAGAATGCAGAGGCGTTGCTTCACAAACAGGAAGTCTGTGGTTAGTGTTCGGTTGCTGCCAGTACCATGGCATCATCCCGTGTGTTCCCACATGTCTATATAAAGTATTAAAAGTTTGTTCCAGAAGTTTCCCACAGGAACTTTTCACTGTTTCTGATGGTTTTAGTCTATTAGAACAAGAGGCGGTTGTTTTTTTTAACCAGTGAAAGTTGTTGGAGTGTGATCACACGCTCAGTCTTTACAGCAGTAAAGAGCTCATGTACATTACATGTAAATGTATTTTATCAGGATTTTATGTGACAGACCAACACAACGTCAAACAGAAGGAAAATTATTTATGATTTTCACAGGTTTTTATGAATAAAAGATCTCTGGTGTTGAAAAGTATTGATCCCTGAGTCAATACTTTGTGGATCCTCCTTTAGCTTCAGTCACAGCTGAGGTCTCCTGGGGTCGGTCTCTACCAGCTTTGTGCTTCGACACACTGAACATTTTGTCCATTCTTCTTGGTAAAACTGCTCCGGCTCAGTCATAGTGGATAGAGAGCGTCTGCAAACAGCAAGGTTCAGGTCCTGAGAGAGAGTTTCTGTTGGATGAAGGTCTGTTACTAGGTTATCATTTAACCAACCCTAAAATACATTTAACCAACCGTTAACTGTAACAGCACTGTTCTTGTTGTTCAAAACTTTAACCAGGTGTTATCTTGACGTTAAAGTTAACACACCTACAGACCTTGGTTAACTGTTTAACAGTGGTTAACTCTCGATACCAGTTCAACAAAGGAAGGATAGGGTGGACCGTGGACTTAACTTTGATAGAAGTCAATACTCTAATGAAGAGTTACGCCTCTTACGCCATAGAGAAAAAAATAACGTGTGGGAATGAGATAATAATTATTAACCTCAAATTAATAACTGGAGACACCGAGTTACTATCTCCTTTCCTCCTATTATATTTTTTCACCAATGTTTCCCGTCATATTTGCTGTTGTGGAGCTTTGAGATCAAATAATGTGGCGCACATTAGATATTGATGTTTTCTAACTAAAGCATGTGAAATACAGACATGTTAAACTCACCTTGGTCCAAAAGGAGAGGATCTAATTCTCAGCAGCTACGAATCACGTCTCTCCTCTTTCCCATAAATAAATGAGTTTGGGACTTATTTTTCAACATTTGGGCATTACATTGTGAATTTCTGCTCCTTTCACTTTATTTCTGGACGTGTCTGAATCAAATGCTTCAACATGGAGGAATGGAGGTGTAGAATGATAGAACGCTGCTCTACTGCCGTTTCCATGGCAACCTACATAAACACTCTGTTTAAAGTTCTCTTTCACATGAAGCCATTAAAAAGCTCATTTTATGTCAAAAAAAACCCTCCAAGCTTTCATTTCCAGTAGTTTGTAGTTTGTTTAGTAGTTACTGAGGAACCAGAAGCATTGCTTCATTATAAAGAAGTTCTGTGGAGCGTCTCATAGCGGAGCAACGCAACCTCATGCAGACCTCAGCCTGCGGTCAGAACGCCAAACAACACCTGGTAGTGAAGTTAGTTACAATCATGTCACCATGAACAACAATGGAAAACTGGTTTGAAATCCTATATCCTTTGCAGCTGACTGAGTGACGGCACAACAGCGGCTCCGCCGTCACTACAATATTACTCCAGGTGATTAATTCGTGGCCACGAGTAAAGAATCTCGTTCCCTCGCTTTATTAATTTGAGTTAACGACTTATTATCTCCTTCCAACGCGATATTTTTTTCTCCATTGGCACTCCGGGGCTACGTACAGTCCACTTTCTATGTCATCCTCTCGGGTCAAAATTAAAAAAAGATGAGGCAACATGATGCCTCGTCGATCATCCAGCTCAGTTTTCATCTTCCTCTTTAATATCCTGGCAGCAGCGGAGTTTGTCATGTTTTATAGAGCAGATAAAAACACTGCGCCGCCTCCACCAGTGTCATTTCTGGTTACCGAAAATTACATTGTGGTGACATAATGCGGAAGAAAGGAGACTTGAAAGTGGGCGGAGCCTTGGGCGGAGCAGCATCAGGGATGCTAACCAGTGACGTTAGCCTCACTGTTAACTTTGACGGCGGCGTTAGCTAACGGGATGACTAACCATGTTTTAAACAACACATATTTAATGGTCGGTTAGCTAACAGCGGGTTAACCAGTGGTTAAAATAACCCAGTTTTGAACAACCAGGCCCTGGACTCTGTTTTGATCTAAACCTTCCATCAGAGCTGCTGGATGTTTACGGTCGCCGTCCTGCTGGAAGGTGAACCTTCGTCCCCGTCTCAGGTCTTTTCAGACTCTGCCAGGTTTTCCTCCAACGTTGTCCACTCTTTGTCTCCATCCATCTTCCATCAACTCTGAGCAGCCTCCCCGTCCCTCCTGAGGAAGAGCAGCCCCGCAGCGTGATGCTGCCTCCACCATGCTTCACAGTGGGGATGCTGTGTTCAGGATGGTCTGCAGTGCTAGTTTTCCAGCACACAGAGCGTTTTGTTCTCCTCTGAGCAGAGCTCCTTCCTCCACATGTCCACTGAGTCTCCAACATGGCTGCTGGCAAACTGCAGACAGGACGTCTTCTGGTTTAGTGGCAGCAGTGGCTTTCTTCTTGTCTGATGTGTGGAGTTCAGACTGAACCTTTGTGGATCTCTGCAGCTCCTCCAGAGTTCCCATGAGCCTCTGGGCTGCTTCTCTGATCAACGCTCTCCTTGTCCGGCCTTCAGTTCAGGTGGACGTCCATGTCTTGGTAGGTTTGTGGTTGTGCCAGACTCTCTTCATTTGATCGATCGGTCCTCCGTGAGATGTTGAGTTTAGGACTTAACCTGCTTTAAACTTCTCCACAACCTTCTCCCTGACCTTTCTGCTGTGTTCTTTGGTTTTCATGATGCTGTTAGTTCACAGATGTTTTCTAATGACCAGAACAGAACTGCTGGATTCTTACTGGGATCAGGTTGCACACAGCTGGACTCTATTTACTGATGAGAGGACTTCTGAAGGTTCTTGGTTGACCTGGATATGATTTAAGATGATCAGGGATAGGAATACCTTTCGATGCAGCACTCTTCAGTGTTTTATTTGTTAATAAACTGAAAACCATGTATCATAATGTACTTCCACTTCACGTGTTGGTCTCTCACTTTAAATCTCAATAAAATACTCTTGTGGGAAAGTTCAAAGGGTCTAAATACTTGTGCAAGCCGCTGTATCCCTGCTGTCCCTCACGGTGTGGGTTTCCTCTCTACAGGATGTGTTTGCCTACAAGGAGGTTGGAGTTCCAGTGTGCAGGATCTTCACCGTGAACCCGAAAGGAGAACTCATTCAGGAGCAGACCAAAGGAAACAAGTCCTCGTAAGTCCTGGACTCTGCCTTCGTTTCACATCAGCAGCACGACTGTTCAGTCAACAACAAAACATGTACTGTAATTTCTGGACTATAAGCTGCTACTTTTTTCTCACACTTTGAACTCTGTGACTTTAACAATGACGCAGCAAATTTATGGATTTTTATGGGACAACGCGCTTCATGCCACCAGATTCTACTTCTGCCTGTGTCTGCGTCGTTTTAAGCGTCTCTGCTTTTCCAGAATTTCCCCTATACGTGATCTTTCTGTCTTTCCGACCTCGTCTCGGTATTGCAGCCATCATGTGCTGCTTTATGTGGTCCGGTTCTTACTGCAGGAGCCGACAGCCCTGGGTGATGCGTTCAGGTGCATCACGTAACTCCGACCTGCTGTGCTCCCTGACTGACCAATCGTCCTCCTCTGAGTCACAATCAGCAAATAAGCGATAGAATACTTTATCAGTGTGTATTTTTGCTGCGAGAATTGATGGAAAAAAAAATGGACATTCCTGCGCAACATTTCCTGTCCTGTTACAGCGTGGACACCTGCGGCTTATAGACAAGTGCAGGTTATACATGTACGATGTTTTTTTTTCTTGCGCTCAGTAGTCCGGAAACTACGGTAATCATCAAACCTCATTCACATTCTAACGGCTCACACTTCATTCACTGGATGATTTCCATCATTAAAGGAGTTGATTAAATGAATCACTCATGAAAATAAGAACTTTTAATATTTTATACAAACAATAAACCTCAAAGTCACAGAATACAATATAATAACTTGTAAATTCCATGATATTAAAACGTGTTTTTAATTGGTCTTT
Source organism: Lipophrys pholis (assembly GCF_963383615.2). NCBI lineage: Eukaryota > Metazoa > Chordata > Actinopteri > Blenniiformes > Blenniidae > Lipophrys > Lipophrys pholis. Next base: position 27,832,853 of record NC_137635.1, on the reverse strand, counting down.
TAATGTCATTTTTGTCTTTGAACGACTTCAATCTGACGCTCCAGCGACTAACAATTCATCAAAGTCTGTACTTTGTCAAACCCTTGACCTCTCCAGGACCCTCAGCATTTAGTTCTCATCACAAACATAAGCATCATTTCATCAAACTGACATTCAAAGGATGAAAGATACCAACGTAGCTGAATGATTTAGTCATTTAACATATTGATGCACAGTATCTTTTAAATCCCATCCAGCAAAGAGGCTTTTGGACCTGGATGTCTGTGGTGACGTTAGAGGGTGATCCATTGATCTGTTCCACAAAGAAACTCTTCCGATGTTAAACCTTAACTTTTATGTGGCGTCACTAACGGCTGACGGTGTTTCTTCTCCAGTTACGGCCGGCTGAGCGAGCTGGTGGAACACGTGTTTCCTCTGCTGAGCAAAGAGCAGAACCAGGCCTTCGTCCTGCCAGAGTTCAGCTCCTTCTGCTACTGGAGGCAGCCCATCCCCGACATCGACCTGGACCAGGTGCTCTGACCCCCAGGTCGGTCTCTCTCTCTCTCTCTCTCTCTCTGATTCCTGACGACTCTTCAGTGATGATGAAGAGGAGGAAGAGGCCACCTTGTTTCTCTGGCTGTGGAGCAGCTCTGAGGGGACGGCAGCAGAAGGAAGCGCTGTGGGCACCATGAAGAAGAGCAGGCCGATTCAGCCGCAGTCGTTATGTGCTGGTCATGTTTCACTGTTTCCTCCTGCAGCTCTTCACTGCACTGACCTGAACTTTCCTCTGCACTCTCTGGTGTTGTTCCTCTTTACTGGCTACGTGAAGACAAACTCTTTACAAGATGAAGCAGCTTCCTGTTAATATTTCTCAATGTTCCGTCTGTTCAACTAGTTCAGCCAGTTTTCCGTTAACGCCATCATTGTTTATACTCATTATTATGTTCAAGTGATTGGGTAACTCAAGACGAACTCCTCAACATCTTCTGGTCTGTTTATTGTAGCGTGTCCCTGCTGGTTTCATCGCCTACTAACAGCTGCTGTGTTGGTTCGTCAGTCTAAACATGTGATGGAGGGAAGAGGCGGAGCAGCAGATTACCTCCTCGCGTCTTAACGTCACGATACACACTAATCAACGACAACCATTTAATGAAAAGTTAAACGAAAAGCACAATTCTGATGGCGCCGCTGTCACTTCCTCGTTGGTTTTCATTACGTCACGTCCTGCCACAAGAGGAGCAGCGAGTCCCTCTGACATTGAGCCTGCTGTCCGTTTAAGAGGACGAGAGACGTTTCCACTCTGAAATGAGACGTGGACTGAGGGCAGGCTGGACTCCACAGTCTGTCTGCTGCTCCGGCCTCTTTCCTCTCCAGCCGATGTCCTGATACGACGACACGGGACCGTTTAGTCCATCAGGACCTGTAGGATGATAAATATAGAACCTTCCGTACAGTCTAGTACAGCTTCCAATGTTTTCCTTTGTTTCAGTGCAGAGGTACGACTAAAGTTTACTGCAAAATACTTCAGAAAAAATATAAAAGTTGAAAAGATTTCAGATAAAAACAACAGAATAATGTTTGAAAAACACTGAACAGTTTGTGTTTCTACAGACTCCTCCTCACAGTTTGGTAGTGTGCTCCCTAGAGGACAAATCAGGAACAGCAGTTGCTCCCAAAGAGAAATGGGGGTTAATGTCTGATTTTGGCATTAGTAATGTCATCCCCCCGGCCTCCTGCTGCCCAGGTCAGGCTTCCCCGTGGTACATTCTACATTTCAGTATGCGATGTTCGTGGATTGAAATGTTTAAGTCTGATGTTTCCGTTTCACAAAGACACCCTGTGAGGAGGTGGAAACCTTCTGAACCTTCCCGTTTGTTCACCGCCAACACGCACACTTTACAAACAGACACAAAGCTAATGGAGGGATAAGATGCTACATTGTGCACTGCTCGCACTTCTGTAATACCACTTTGAACCACAGGGTGGTGTGACGAGTCACTGGTGAGTCACTCACTGTCTCCACTGGCCTCAGTCCTGAAGCTCATGGAAACATCTCGGAGGCTTAGAACCTACAGCTCTGCAGCCACGTGTGGCGGCGTCATGAAGATTTCACTAAATTATTTGTAAATAAACATTTTTAACTTCATTGCACAGCGGACTACAAAGGACTTGTGATACTAGTTGAATTAGAAACCTTTTGCCACCTGACTGCTGCCTTCCATTAATATTTGGTTAATAACCCAGCACTTATTCAATGTATAGCTCCAAAAACATAGTTTAAAAGATAAATATATAATTCAACGTGGACCAAATCAAAGTTTCACTGAGAATCGTTCTGGTTTATCTGCATGTTTAATATGTGGACAGAAACAAGGAAATGTATGTTGAAAATATTAAAACGTTTTTGTTGTTGTAACTCTAACATTTTATAAGTGCAGCGTAAGTCTCAGTTTTGGTGAATATAGTGAAACTACTCTAAACTTTACAGATGAAGAATAAAGCAGGCGATGGGTTTTATTTGGTGGAGAGAAAAAAACCCAAACAGATTTTGGCTGTAAAAGCTGCAGACCTGACGGAGCGCTACAACAACTCACCAACAAATGCACAAAATATTCCATGTTGAACCTGCAGAAAGCTCCTTCTGACACTTTGAATAGATTTATCTAAGTAAGTAAAGGATTTCCATTCTTTCTATGAAAGTAAAACTTCCTGTGTGAAAGAATCACACTGCTTCTTCTGGATCTGTGCTATATAAGCTGTGTTGTGTATATAAGATACTTTTCTTCTGTCTGATGCCTTTTCTCTTGTTTTCTTTCACAAGTGTGTGATCATTAGTGAAACTGTGCGGTTCTGTTGGGATGTAATGCTTGCTACTCAATCACGTCTAACAACCAGTTAAAAAACCTAAATGTATGCTGTGTTTGACTTGTATAGAAGGAATATGTTTCATAACAAAGTGGGCTCTATGAAGGAGAGAAGATGCGGCCTAATGAAGCGAGCGGCGTGTTTCTACTGAATAAAGTTTCTAAACTGACTTCGTTTGTGTGCGTTTCCTTCTTCTGCAGTCGAGAGTCAAAGTTCGGCAGAGGAAACTCATTTTCAGGATTTAATGGTGTGAGAGCGGCAGTCGTACACTGACGTTTCACAGCTTCCAGTTTCTGAGTCAAAATGGTCCTGGAAGGACCCACACCCACCTTACGTAACAACCGGATGGGACCTTCCGGGACCTTCCGGGACCTTGCGTCTTGTTCTTGACTGGCTGCAGGTTTCTCTCTTCACTATAAAAGCTCAGGTTACCTCCACAAGGCTCATTATTTTAACTTCAAGACAACTTCGGCTCTTAAAAGTACTTTTAATAGGGAAGAAACATTTCAAACACATTTTAAGTTCAACATATTATATAAAACACGTCATTTAAAATTTGCAGCTGCTGTATGTCAGTGATTTACAGTTTGCTACATCAAATACATTCATCAACCTCTGGACAAACACAAAGTTATAAATATTGACCTGCTCTACATGATTGTTTCTGAATGGCTTAATATCAAATACTCATTTATTTAACCTGTTTCGCCCCTTTAAATGCCATATTTTGACCATGACGTACGCTTTTAAATGCACACAATATGTTGTGTTCTTTACATCACAGAGAAAGGGATTGTTGGTATTTACCTGCTGCTCTAGATCTGCCATGAACGTATTTCCCACATCACATAAAAATGGTATCGTTTTTATTTTATGTCAATAATTAACGCTGGTTCATTCGAAGCATTTATTTTCTGGTTTTAGTTCAAATATTTGTATTTTGTCCCTCTAAGAAATATGACATGAAAGGAAACATTGACTGGGACTCATTGAACATTTTATACTGACTGGAAGTACTGTATTTTAATTCCAATAAGTTAAAGCTGATCTTAATGGATCAGAATTTTTAAAGATGATGCAAAAACACTTTAAAGTTCTCGGATCATATAAATTGTGAAAAATAATCAAACCTTTCATAACATGAAGTGCAAACTATAAAGGTTGTACTCACTCAGATACTCGAAGCTGAAATTGACAATATGCAATAGTTTTCCATCAAAGGAACGGAGTTTTCTGAACGATGTGCTGGAATCTAAGAAACATTTGCTGCTCCTGACGGGACGGTGCAGCCAGTCGGTTCCCAGTATCTTTTCACTCTGCACCCACATGTGGCTCTACAGCTCCTCTGAAGTGGCTCTACAGTTCATCTGTAGCAGCTCTACAGTTCCTCTGTAGTGGCTCTACAGTCACTCTGTAGCGGCCCTAGAGTCCCTCTATAGCGGTTACATGAAACTTCCACTGTATTCTATGTAAATAAAAATTTATCTTTATTTAAATATATATATATATATATATATATATATATATTGCGTCCATTCACCTCCAGCTGAGAGGTACAAGTCAGTAAAAAAAAAAAATTCTCTCTCCCTCTATATATATATATTTTTTTTTTTACTGACTTGTACCTCTCAGCTGGAGGTGAATGGATACAATTTTTTGAATGATATCTGTAGAGAAACATGAAAATCCAACAGAGACTCAATGGCTCCAAAAGCTGAAAAGAGAATAAAATGTCCACTGTTCTTATCTCAAGTGAAGTTAAAGTAAAACCCACTTCATTCCAGGAGTTCTCTTTTCCTTAGTACTATTTTACCATTTTTATTTGAGTCAAAAGACAATACAAAACTATAACTTAGTGACAGCTTCATGGAGCCATTGCAGAGGAACTGTAGAGCCACATGCAACTCCACAGCGTTTGAGGACGTCAGTAGTTGAGTTTTTACTCTGGCGTTGCAGCACAGTGAAGACCAAGACGAAGCTGAAGAATAAACCTCCGGTCTTTAGAAATAAGGTGAAGCAATCTGCATGCATTATTTACACTCGTTTTTCACTTTATTTGTGTTTGTCGTTGACCTTTTGGAGCCGGTCAGGAGCTACAGGGGGCCACCAGGGGGCGCTGTGGCCCACTGACCGTACCTGGTCTGGTCTGGTCTGGTCTCTAGTCTAAAGCACGGTGGCGGATTACTCTTAAGTTCATTTACACTTTTACACAAAACTTTGAAGACGGGTAGAAAAGCTCTGAGTAACGGTCAAATATATTACGAGTGTCCGGCTGGTTGTGTTCCGGCGGTGAGGACGCCACAGTCCCGTGTCCCTCCTGTCCCACGTGAGCGGCGCCGTGCGGCGGCTATCTGCTGGCCCGCGGGGTGTACAGGAGGACGGCGCTGAAGGTGGACAGGATCTCTCGGGCCTCGGTGGTGGCCAGCTGCCCGCCGGTCCGCACCAGCCCTACGCGCTCTCCTTTCCTCAGGGGAAGAACCAGGCTGAAGGACACTGTGCCCCCGCAACCACACTGCAGCCCCGCGGGCCCGACCGGCCCCCCCAAGCTGCGCAGCCGCTGCACGCTGCGGTTGGACACGGACAGCACAGCGTCCACATGGTCACCCTGCCGGGCCGTCAACACACCGGAGATCAGGTACCGACCGTCCACCGGGACACTGAAGGACCCTGGGGGGCAAAACATTCAACCTGTTGGTGCTAAGACTGACCGCTGAGACCCAACCTCACAGTCTCATGTCCAGCCTCACAGTCTCATGTTCAACCTCACAGTCTCATGTCCAGCCTCATAGTCTAATGTCCAGCCTCACAGTCATGTTCAACCTCACAGTCTCATGTCCAACCTCACAGTCTAATGTAAAACCACACAGTCTCATGTCCAACCTCACAGTCTCATGTCCAGCCTCACAGTCCCATGTCTAACCACACAGTCTCATATCCAACATCAGTCTCATGTCTAACCACACAGTCTCATGTCCAACATCACAGTCTCATGTCCCGCCTCACAGTCTCATGTCTAACCACACAGTCACATGTCCAACATCACAGTCTCATGTCTAACCACAGTCTCATGTCTAACCTCACAGTCTAATGTCTAACCTCACAGTCTCATGTCTAACCACACAGTCTCATGTCCAACATCACAGTCTAATGTCTAACCACACAGTCTCATGTCTAACCTCACAGTCTAATGTCAAACCACACAGTCTCATGTCTAACCTCACAGTCTCATGTCTAACCTCACAGTCTCGTGTCCAACCTCACAGTCTCATGTCTAACCTCACAGTCTCATGTCTAACCTCACAGTCTCGTGTCCAACCTCACAGTCTCATGTCTAACCTCACAGTCTAATGTCAAACCACAGTCTCATGTCCAACCTCACAGTCTCATGTCTAACCACACAGTCTCATGTCCAACCTCACAGTCTCATGTCTAACCACACAGTCTCATGTCTAACCTCACAGTCTCATGTCCAACCACATGGTCTGACTAAATACTAAAATGAACCACGGAGTTCCACAGGGTTCAGTATTAGGACCAGTACTTTTCACATTGAGACATGCTTCCTGGAGGCAATATTATCAGGAAACACTTCATTAACTTCCATTGCGATGCAGATGATACACAAATCTATTTATCAGTGAAACCAGATGTTACTGATCAACTTGTCATATGAGAAGCCTGGATGAGCTGAAACTTTCTGCTCTTCTTCTTATAAAGTTGTTATATTTTGCCCAAAACATATGACAGAGAAATTATCTAAACATATAGTAACACTGGATGGTATTGCTAATGAGTTGTGTGTGTGTGTGTGTGTGTGTGTGTGTGTGTGTGTGTGTGTGTGTGTGTGTGTGTGTGTGTGTGTGTGTGTGTGTGTGTGTGTGTGTACCTGTGTGGGGGTTGTAGTGCCCCCCGTCGTTGACCAGGACCCTGTTAAAGCGAATGATGCCGAAGTCCCCAGTGAAGGGCTGCTGTGTGAGGCCGGCAGAGAAGGAGTACTGCTCCAGACTGTCCACTGAAGCTGAGACTGAAGCTGAAGCTGAACACACACACACACACACACACACACACACACACACACACACACACACACACACACACACACACACACACACACACACACACACACACACACACACACACACACACACACACACACACACACACACACACACACACCTTTATTACTGCACTGCAGCTAGATCTCTGTATTCCTGTGAAGAGGCTGGAGCAGAAGGGCCGTTACCTGGAGCGTCACCAGGTGTGTGATGGATGGAGGTCCAGGCACCCTGGGCTTCTGCAGGAGCTGCAGGTGTTGAGAACACAGTGAGGCGGGTCACACTGCCAGCCTTACTGCCACACCCATACTTACATGTGTTTCCTTTACTCAGTGCTCTGCATGTTTTAAATGAATCAAGCACATCAACAAAGCCTCTTGTGGCTCTACTTATAAAAGCCTAAAGATGTGGGGGTGGGGGTGGAGGTGGGGGGTGGGGGTGTCCCTGCTTCAACACCCCTGAATCTCATGATGATGTCATCATCAAGCTGGTAAAAAAAAGCCCTCATTGCAATCAGGTGTGTTACAATAGGGAGAGACCTAAAGCATGCAGAGCGGGGTCCAACCAGGACAAGGACTGGACACCTCAACCATTAGGTGGTCCAACCAGGACCAAGACTCAACCTTATGGGGTCAGACTGAGAACCAGCCTCTTTATGAAAACCAGTTAGTTCATTGTTCTTTGTTCAGGATGTAAAAATTGAAGGAATTATTCCACAAAGAGAAACTACATTTCTTAGAAGCCAGTATAAAGATCACAAGCAACAAGACTCTGATGAGAATAAAGACGTGGACACGTGAGGGAAAACAGGACAAATACAAACCAAACTACCAGAACCAGAACTGAGGACCTGCTGCAGCTTTCCTACTGTCAAACCAGCCAATCACCAGCCACCGTGAAACTCAGCATGTTTACACTGACTTTCACTTATTGTGTTAAAATGTACCTTCCACCTTGTGTGTGTGTGTGTGTGTGTGTGTGTGTGTGTGTGTGTGTGTGTGTGTGTGTGTGTGTGTGTGTGTGTGTGTGTCTGATGAAATGAGCAGACCGGCTGCAGGAAAGCTCTGTTTGGATCGAGCTGACAGAAAGTCTCTGCCATGGTCCTCGCTGCCCCTCCCCTCTCTGCTGCCCCCCGCCACCCCCTCCCCTCTCTGCTGCCCCCCGCCACCCCCTCCCCTCTCTCCTGCCCCCCACCACCCCCTCCCCTCTCTGCTGCCGGCCGCCACCCCCCTTCCCTCTCGGCTGACCCCCCCCCCCCCCGCTCCTCACCTGGTGCTCCAGCAAACCCTGTGAAAGGCTCTCTGGACGAGTGTTCTGAGCCTCGTCGCACCGTCACCCTGCGGACGTACCCCGGGGGTCCCGCCTCGCCCTTCTCCACCACAGGCCTGTTGGGAATGACGGGCGGAGCGGCGTTGCCAGGTTGGATCTGGAGCGTGTGTGTGCTGGGCTGCACAGGGCTGGACGGCTGCCCGGGGCTGGCCGGCCGAGGAGGGATGATGAAAGGGATGTGGATTTGTGGGATTCTGGGCCTGGTCTGGGCCGCATCCGGCACAGAGGCCGGCCGCGCTGGTCTGAAGGTCATTCCTTTGGAAAAAAAAAGATGGTGGCAAGACCATAAAAATGCAGTTAATTTAGTCACAATGTGAAGATGAAGGCTCGTTTCTGCTCTTTGGACAGAAACAGAAACAGACATGAGTCCTTCAAGCTGTGAAACATTACAGCCTGAATACTTCAACAACAACTGACCCTAACAACAACTGAGTTTAACAACTGACCCTGACAACAACTGACCCCAACAACAACTGAGTTTAACAACTGACCCTGACAACAACTGACCCCAACAACAACTGGACCCAATAACAAATTACCCCAACAACTTACCCTAACAACAACTGACCCCAATAACAAATTACCCCAACAACTTACCCTAACACCAACTGACCCCAACAACAACTTACCCCAACAACTACTGACCCGAACAACTGACCCCAACAACAACTGACCCTAACAACAACTGACCCCAACAACAACTTACCCTAACACCAACTGACCCCAACAAGAACTTACCCCAACAACTACTGACCCGAACAACTGACCCTAACAACAACTGACCCCAACAACAACTTACCCCAACAACAACTGACCCCAACAACAACTTACCCCAACAACTACTGACCCTAACAACTGACCCCAACAACAACTGACCCCAACAACAACTGACCCTAACAACAACTGACCCCAACAACAACTGACCCCAACAACAACTTACCCCAACAACTACTGACCCTAACAACTTACCCCAACAACTACTGACCCTAACAACTGACCCCAACAACAACTGACCCTAACAACAACTGACCCAAACAACAACTGACCTTAACAACTGACCCTGACAACAACTGTCCCTCACCCTATTTTTCATTCATTTCACCAGAGGGCGCCACTCAATCAACATACTGGTAAAATAGCAATAAGAAGAGCAGCAGCAGTCAGTGATGATGATGATGATGATGATGATGACGATGATGATGGCAGGAAGTTGCACTGTTAAAAGTAACGATCACAATATGTGAAATGAAGACAGAAAACTTTCTGTCTGTCCGTTTACGTATCTGAAGTAGAAGATAAACGAGTCTTGGCTGTTTGCTGGTGTTTTTCATACTTTCTGTTCAGGGCTTGACGCCTTTAAATTTCATAGCATTATTCCAATGACAATAAAGATATTCTATTTCTATTCTATTCTTCAGATGGGATGACATATCTTCACTGCAGTGAATTCAGTCTTCACTTTACAAGTCTTCCACAGTCTTTGATTATCAGAACACCTGGCAGATCAAATATCTTTCAGAATGAATCCGACTGCGGTTCCCTGATCAAAAGAGTGAAAGACGTAAGCAATGATTTCAGATCAGAGCAGGCGGCTGAACCAGTGTGGACACCTTTCTTCTATTTGATGCTCTTCAGGCGCATTAACAGCTTCACTGTATACGCTCAGGTTCCGCCGTGTTGAAAGAAAGCCTGGCCTCAACCGTCTCCTCGCAGCAAAGTTCATTATTTGCTAACCAAAATGTTTTCGTTTCAGCAGGCAGAAGAAAATCCGATTTCTGAAATGTCACGTCTTGATGCTCTGCCTCCTTCATCAGATCAGAGAAAATCTATCCTCTGAAAGTTTCTGATTAAACAGAAACATCCAACATAAGTATTATACTTCTAGCATTCGATAGAAACTTTAAATATTCAAAATAATGGAGTGAAACAGAAAAGAAAAGCCTGATTATGGTGCAGTGCTGTGGGTCAACCCAGTCCTGTAATACCTATGTTACCACAAGGTGGCGTTTCAGAGGACGTAGACCAGACGTTTGTAAACTCCACAACTAAAATAGACGAATGTCTCTCTTTAAACCACAGAAAACTCATCCAGAGCCACTAAACATGTTTATCCTTTAAAATGAAGATAGCATAGCTCATAAAGCTCCTGGTTTCTATATAATATTTTATAAATTCTATATTTTACATACCACAGAAGATTATGTTGCATTTGTGAAATGCAGTTACAATTTGTAAAAAAAGGTTTTAGCTGTTTTATCCCGTTAAGCTCGTTTATACCTTTTTGTGTTTTTATATTTTCTCTGTGACTGCTTTGGAGTTTAATCCGTCTTTTTTCAGAAACTCAGAACCAGCAGAAGGCAACATGGTGACCACAAATCATCCAAACCCCCCCAACGTCAGAAGTCTTCATCCACTGTGTTTCTCTTCCTACAGGTGACAGGAAGGAGGTGAAGCAGTGAGAGGTCCCACCTGGTGGAGCTCTGGGACTCCCTGCAGTGTCTACATGCCTTTCAGCTCAGAGAGGGAACCACCTCCTCCAGCCTCACGTCTCCCATCGGGGAGCTTCTCTATTGTTTCCCAGCACAGAGTTTAAACTCCTCCAGTCTTTAACGTGGATGTTTTCCTTGTATTTCCTTCTAACAACATTGCAGCTTGCCTCCAACTCTATTTATTCCTTCAACTTCTCACAGTGTGGGTGGAGCAGGAGGGAGAAGTCCTCTCGTTTTCTTGGAAGGACAAATTAAAGAAAAAAATTTGGACAGAAAAAGAGCGAGCGGGGAGTGAGGGGGGGAGAGGAAGGAGGTGAAAAAAGGTCTGACAGTTATTTGAGATGGACTGGGCTCAGCTCCAAGCAAAGGGAGGTTGAGGAGAAGCAGATTGAAAATAGGACATAAAAATGCAACAGAGTGGTTGATCACTCATCATCAGAGGCACTTTCTACATTCTGAGACTTTCTGGTGCTTTCTATTCATACGCACTTAATACTGTCAATTATTTATGAATGGCTAAACTCAACAGATCCAATGTGATATCGTCTGAGGATCGTGTTACTGAGGAACTGAACTGTTATAATCCCGTCGCATTGAACCGTTTTATTACCACAAGGTGGAGTAGTGAGTCACTGTAACTCAGGCCCGGTCCACACGAGAGCGACGATTCATGGAACCGCATCATTTATCTCAGGTCGTCCTCACGGCGCAGCGTTTAGGAGCCTGAGAACTGCTCTTTTTGAAAACTGGGAGGAGAAATTGTAAAATGTCGCCTCGGCTTTGACGTGTGGACGGACAAGATGCACATTTGCTAAAAACGATGATGTCATGGCCCTACCACTCCGCGAAATCTTCGTGACGTCACCGAACAACAACAGTGACGGAGTAGCTGCTCCAGATGGAGCTGCACAAGCTGCTGAAGCTGCACAAGCTGCTGACGCTGGTCAGTTTAATAAGGCCAGAGGTCAGGTTTGATGGATTCTCAGTTTTTCAAGTTTTTGGTGTATTTCTGTGGCAGTTACAGTGCCCCCTACACACATTTATTATGTACTACATCGATTTGAGTCATTTTCGAGGTGCTGTGTGGATGGAGGACAAAAGGTAGAACAAAGGCTCTTGTGGCAGAGCCTCAGTCTCACTCCATAACGATGACCTCCATTACTAATAATCTTTAAAGTTATTGAAAACTATCGATATTGACACTGAAGATGTTACCACCTCCAACCTGCACTCAACAGACTGATGAAGTAAGAAAACCTTCATAGTTTTTTTCCGGTGACCCGGTAAAAGCAGGTAATTCTGCCTAAGTTTACATGATTGTGTTCATTTCTCAGCACAGTCAGAAGCAGGGGTTTGCTCAGTTCAGCTAAAAGTTTCCTCACTCTGATTCAAACATGCACAGAGGAGTGATGATCATCCACTCTCTTGTTTTCACTGTTTGTGATATGAGATCAAATGATAACACTGAGATTATAGAGCGAAACAGACAAAACGGCCATAACAGCTACAACTAGCTCAATGGGTAAATCTGTAGTAACAGCTATACCACTGATGACCTATGGGGACAGTGCTGAATACCCCTGACCATAGATGTAAACACTAGATGATGCACGCTCTATCTGTGCCTGTTGACGCCACGTGCCTACAGCGCCGCCATCTTGGGGCGGTCTCCCGCTTGTGCTAGAAAACACACAAAAACATTCGTAGCTCGCTTGCTAACCCACGTATCAACACAAATACTACCTCATTTTAAAGCTGCGGGAAAGCTCTATCCCGTGGAGACCTCATGGAGGAATCATTGGGGGGGGGAAAAGTCTTGTCTCTGAGCCTTGTGAGCGGTAGGTTTCTGAAGGACAAAACGTAGCTTGAGCTCATTAGCCAAACTTTATCATCAGCAGCCTTTTACCTGGTTGGCTCCTCCAGACATTCGTGATCCTGATAAGCTTTAACAACTAACCGTAACAACTCGGTAGTTCAACTCCCTCACTGCTCTTCTTTCAGTTTAGATTTTCCATCCACTTGTTTTGAGGTTTCCCACATGTGAGCGCATTTTGTGTTGGAATATCAATTCCTCACCGTGACAGCGCTGGCCGTGTGTTCCATAAATTCATGTTCCTGCAGTCCTGTCAGGTGTGACTATTAACCTCGTTATTTCAGATCAACCCCAGTGGAGCGAAACACACCAGAACAGTCAAGAACAAGAACAAAAACATCTTTGACAGCTCAGCGACCAAGATTTATTATATTAATTCAAATGGATTGCATCTGTCCCAAAAAACCCTTCGCCTCCTTTAAGTGCTTCTCTCACTGCACAACAACGAGGACGGGTTCTTCTCAGAATGGGCAGCTCATTTTACAAGAGAACTGATTGGTCGGGAGGCGGAGCGCCAGTCATTACAGTGGCCAAGTGACTTCTGCAGTAGGACCATCGAATCACAACTTAAGATCCCAGACTGTGTCTCAAATTTAGAACTTCTCAGTACATCACAGTCACACAGTGATATTAAGAAACTGCCAGTTATCAAAATGGGAAGTTTCCTTGTTAAAATAGGCAGACATTTTCATTCATTACAGTTTCGTCACGTTTTTTTTCACACCATCCACGACTTTTGTCAGTGGGGCTGCAATAAAATCCGTCCCGCCCCGTTCTACCCCGGCACAAACAGCGAGGAGGGACCGCGGCTCTAGAAAGAGAGAACATGCAAATTCCACAACAAAGCCTCCGAGTAGGATTCAAACCTGGGTTTTTCTCACTGTGAGGGCGGAGCACTCATAACTACACACTGTGTGTGATCAAGTCAGTCATAGGAGAGATGCTGAAGCGGTTGCTTCAAGTTGCATATGTTGAAATGTTCATGTCTTCTTCTATTAAAACCACTGATGTGTAAGAAGCTTCGCTCTTTGAAGTCCCACCGACACTTGATGAGGAAAACATCCTGTTTCACAGCTCACCTCTGATCTCACAGCTCCCTGCGTCTTCTGACTGAAACACATGAATCCCCATACTTAACTCAGTTGTGTGGATCAGTCTCGGCCCCCAGGCTCATGTCTGACATGCCTCTCTGTATAAAATGAATATTTCTTTTATTTTCCCTTCATGATAAAGTGGCTTTTCTCTCAAACTCAGCTGACTGGGGTCAGGATGGTGTGTGTGTGTGTGTGTGTGTGTGTGTGTGTGTGTGTGTGTGTGTGTGTGTGTGTGTGTGAGACGATGAGCTGTGGGATTAAAGCGTGAGGCAGGACAGGTGAGAGCAGGTGTGACAGAGCTGCTTTCATTTCAAAACACAACCTCAGACATCTGACAGTTTCTCCAGAGCCTCGCCGATCGTGTTGCGCACAAGAAACGGCTGCTCACGATAAAGTTTAGCTAATGAGAGAGGCGCCGCAGCAGGCCCTGCTCCTCACTCACCTGAGGTATCCAATTACACAGTGGAGAGACGGAGGATGTCTGGAGAAACAACAGAGAAAATACGACATGGACCCACGTCAGAAGGAGGGCTGGGGGGGCCGAGGGCGGCTCTGACTCGGTCCACCCACCGCTGGGAGAGAGCCTGACGCTCGGTAATGAAATCAAGCTTCACATGTTGGACATCGCAGGCCTTATTTGGCAGACTGTGAAATGAAATGCCTTCGAGCTTTCCTCAGCTCTCTATCACACCATTGTTTGGGACGATGGTGTAAGAAAGGGCGGCACCGATCATGGGGCCCCGTCATGACATCACAGCCGAGGGCAGCCGGAGCATCTGGTCCTGGGTGTGGAGCCCGTCTCCATCCAGCCCGGCTCCAGCAGTGAGTCAGGAACATAATGAGGACCAGACGGTTCGCATCAGGCTGAGGTCACCCGACGGGAATCTCTGGAGGTCGGACAGGGAGGAGGGGAGTCTGTGTGTGTGTGTGTGTGTGTGTGTGTGTGTGTGTGTGTGTGTGTGTGTGTGTGTCTGTGTGTGTGTGTGTGTGTGTGTGTGTGTGTGTGTGTGTGTGTGTGTGTGTGTGTGTGCGTGTGCGTGTGCGTGTGCGTGTGCGTGTGTGTGATGGGGGAAGTGAGGTCTGCAGTGCTGTGGTATGAATAATAAAGACTATGTCATGGTGAAAGAGGCATGTTGGAGACGGAGGAGCTCTCAGCATTGCTGCAGTTAAAACTGCAAAAATGTAAGGCTCTATTTACTCGTCTCATTCCCGGGATGAAAAACAAAAAAAGGAAAAAGGGTGGAAATTGTTGGGGCAACATGAATCTCAGCCACAGGAAATCTGCGATGTGGGCCTCTGCCTCTGGGTGCCGGGACAGATTGAATGACATTGCGGAGGCCCAGTGAACCCGTGTCCTCCCACTCTGGGAAATACCCTGCAGCCGTTCACGGGATCCGATCCTTCCTTCAAGCCTCCGCCGTGAACCAAGCAAGCAGAAAACATTATATGGAGGATTATCTCCAGGAAAAGTTTGTGTTTTCACAGATGGAACTCACACTTGACACACTCGTGAGTTGGGAGTGAGCGGAGGAACTTATAAAATGATTATGAGGATTTTTTTTTTCCTCCAACAAACTGGTTTGGGGTCTTTTCAGTGTTTGACAGCCTAAATGTGTGAATCCTGTGAACAGCGGGCCAGAATCTGAATCTAATCAGCGTCGGCACACTCGTCACGATGACTGTACTGGCCGATGACGCCCGGCGCTCGTTAGCTCACACACTCCAACACAACTACTTCATTCATCCAGAAGTCGCCAGCATGCATCATCTATTCATAGGGCACTCAGTAAATACTTTTTAAATTATTAACTTGTTATTGTTGGCTTTTATTTTTCACTTTTCACTTTTAAAAGTCTAAATCACGTGTTATTGGTAACCACCAGATCCACCTGAACCTGAGCCTGAAGTGCACCTGCTTCGTAAGGATCGGACTTGTTTCTCAAATATCCATGGACATTAAACGAGCGAGGAAACCTCTCAGAACAACCAGCCACATACTATTGTGGTGAATTAGCTCCGCAGCCAAAGCTCAGGACTGACGGCAGTCGTGTAATAAACATTCTTCCTAAATGACATTGTGTTGTATGTGAATTCTCAGTGCGTAAAGACTTCCTGCCACAGGCATTCGGTAGTGGACTCACACACAACTTTCACTCTTTCAGTTTTCAAAGGGTAAAAGTCATGTGGAAAAAGCACATTTTCTTTGAGTGACCTGTTTCTTTTTGCAAAGTTGTCTGCTTCCTTCTGACACAAAGTTGTGCTCTCAATTTAAAATTCAGCTTGACTTTAACCAACACTGCAATCACATCTACTTTCATGACCAATGCACAAAAACCACGAGTCCCTGGCAGGCCGCCTGCTCCATGAGCACTGGGACATCAACTAAGACTACTACGGTGGTCAGAACCCAGCACTGCTGCTGGTGCCACAATACTGCTTTCACCCTCCAGCCACAATGAACAAGGTAGACAGAGGCTCCCGATCAGGGTCACTATGAACCGTGTAGTGGGTGCTCTCTCCTCTCCGTCCTCTCTTTCTGTGCCGTCCCTCCTCTGATAATGGAACTGGGCAATTCCACTTCCTACGCCCATCATAACTGCAACGTGAGGTTTAGCTCGCAGCCTCACATCAGCTCGGTTGTTGCTTGCAGTCGTATTATTTTCTCTCTTCTGTAACTCAGGTCTGCAACCTGCAGTCGTGGCTCTTCAGCCTCTCTCTCGTGGCTCCATGAAGCTTTTACTGAATTATATGGAATTAGACATTTTCATCTAATTTAAATTTTGCTGCAAAACAACCACTCTCTTAAGAAGACTCCTATCTCACAGCTGGAGGACAGGAATGTGACAGTTTGTCAGCTACGATGGCCTTTCACTGCAAGAGATAAAAATTCATACTTTCACCTCTGAAAGATTACCCTGTGGATAAATAAAATAAAATAAAACACAAAATACACATAATAAAAAACACACATCTCAAATGAGAATAGAGGCATGGAAAGACTAACTTACTCTGAATGCCGATTATGAAGGTGAAATGAATTATGAAATGCTATATATAAATATATATATATATATATATATATATATATATATATATATATTTATTTATATGATTTTTTTTTTTTTTCCCTCTGTGCATAAATCCCCTCAGTTTTTGAATGTACAGAGGAATGGGACGCCCATGTTGGTGCTCTATGAATGAGACTGATGTTCATGTTAAAGTTGGTTCATTTGAAAGCTGAACAATCTACGACATCAAAATATCCAGAAAAGGCAGCTTACCTGGCTCTTTAGCAGCCACGTCCTTCAGCCCGTCTTTCGAGTCTCTGACGTTGCCGGAAATAGTATCTAACCGTCCAAACGCCTGTTCCAGTTTGTTTACACGGTGGTCCAAGGCCGAGACTCCAGCGGCGGCACCCTGTGTGCTCTGGGTGCAGCGCTGCAGCTCAGAGGACATCTGTCTACTGAGCGTGTCCAGTCTCCCCTCCAGCTGCTCCACCTGATGGTTGGTGGTGTCACCTGAAGCCCAGCTGTTCTGCTGGTGGCTTTCAGCACCACCCTGGTTTGCATTGCAGCATGTTGAGCGCATTTGATGCATGTCCATTTGGTACCTGCTAAGGGACCCGTTTATCCAGCTCACAGTTCCAGCAAGACCCAGCACGTTTTCTTGGAGATTGATCAGTCCTTTCTGAAAATGCTCCATTGTCTTCACACGGATCTCATACCCATCAAACTCCCTCTGAACGTGCTCCTCCAGCTGCCTGAGCTTGTCCATGTTGGAATTGACATCTGTGTTTAGAACGTTCAGGTTGCTCTGGTACTGCTTCAGGTCCTTCAAAATGATTCCGAGTCCAGACGTCCCGGGAGCCGAATTTTCTCCTCCTCCAGTAATTCCAGACTTGGAACACCCCACAGAGCACAGCTCTTCAAGAGCACTGACCTTATCTTCCAAAGTCTGGTGGAGGAACTTGTTGTTGACCTCCACAGAGTCGCCAAGCATACCCAGGAAAGAGTTGTTGCTCATTTCTGCCAACACGTTTGTGAACTGGTCCTCCATGCCGTTCAAACGTCCTTCTAGAAGTTTCTGAACTTTTGCCACTTCCTCTGAAATTGTACGTGTCAGCTTCTCTTCAATGTAGAAACAGTGTGTTTCTGCATTTTGCTCTGTGACATTTATACGTGCTTGAAGCTCCTCAATCAACTGTCCAAAGTCGTTGGCTTCCGGAGGCGCAGAGATGTGCGCCAGCTCGTTGTCCATGCGGACATTAAGGATGCGGTGAGCCTCTGCTATGCGATCGATCTCTCGCCACAGGTCCTTGTGGTTGCCGTGCTCTTTTGCCTCTTGAGGCGGATCCGTCTGCCTTTGAGTTCGAACAGGTCCGTCTGCAGCGGCCATGTCCAAACGCAACGTCCTGATCTCCTTCCTCAGCTCAGCCTCTTTCGTTTCCACCACCTTGGTCATTCTGAGCACAACCTGATCGTCACTGTCTTCACAGGTCTTCTGCACCGTCTGGATTTTGTCTCTACATGAGCTCTGGGCCTTGGCCACTTCCTCTTCCACTTTCAGGTCAAGCTCTTTCTTCATTTTCTCCATTTTTCCATCAATGTAAGTCTGCATGGCCTCGAAATCCGCAACGGCCAGAGTCTGCGATTGAGAGGCGTCCATCAGGACACGGATTTGCCCGTCATGATTTGTTGCAATCCCTCTTAAGTCCTCCAGAGCTTCGTCTTTGCTCTTCAATGAATTACTGATATCGTCCATCCGGGCTATGATCTTTTCAAGGGCCTTTTCTCCTGCAATCCCTCCTCTCATTGCTTGATGACCGTCCAGCACTGCTGGTGTGTCCTCTGCTCCTGCCACCGAGCCCCCGTCAGGCGGGCGCATGTTGTTCAGAAGTGTCACCAACATGTTCTTTGTGTCATCCTGCAGGTCTGTGCGGAGGGTGGTAGTTAACCCTGTCAATGCCGACTGGAGATCCTGGACTGTCTGAGACAGACGCTGAACTTCGCCTTCCAGAAGCTGCACTTTATCGGCCCCGCCGTGTCTCGTCTCATGGTGTGCTGTCTCTCGGCGCTCTGGCCCTGAAACCATCGAGAAAGCTCTTAGTTTTTATCGTTACACATAGTCAGAGGATGTTGTTTAGTTCAATTGTTTATCGTAAACAGAGAAAGACACTTTACAGGAGCAGTGGTGTGATGGAGCCATCTTTAGTATCTTCACTATCTACATGTCAGTCTATCTTTAATCATTTAAAATAATTTCTGAATCCTTGGAACAAAGTTTTATGTCCTGTATCTGTGGAGGTAGGAATGTTTTCATACTCTGTACGTGTCTGGTTGTATATCCATGACCCGATAGAGGGAAAGTCTGTGATCCCTGCACTGTTTGTCCGTCTGCCGGCGGTTTGAGGTCTTTACAGGACGGTCCCTGGTACCCAGGACAGCATCTCCACTCCAGCGCCGTTACAGTCTTGTAGGCGGTCTTGTATGTGGGTTGAAACCGAGTTTTGTATCTAGAAAATAAGACAGACGTCATAAAAAATGTTTAATTTCTTTTACCAACACAAAGTAAAATTTTTACTTTCAAAATTTGAGTTATGTTGTTATATACAGTACATAAGAAGAAATAGTGGAATGATAAAGGTTTTCTATACAAAGTGTTAATACCTGCAATCCTCACAGCCTGTTTTTTTTTTTCTGTTTTAACATTTGGAAATGAAAAATGTTGCTTTCCAGCCACAGAAAACAACTCGCTCAGAAACAATAGATGAGATCAGTTCCTTGAAGACGGGGGTCATGTCATGCTCCCCATCTGGAAAGTTGATGTCTAAAACAATCATCTTTTCACATTCCCCAGCGCTGCTGATAAGTCAGCTCAGACGGAAACAATGGAAACTGAAACCCTGGTGGAAAACACCACGGCCGCTCTGAGCAACGTGTTTCAGGCTGAAGCTCACGTGATAACAGGCGGGCGGTATTTTCTCACTGCCTGCTCCTGTTGCGTTGCACAGAGTTTTGGAAACGCAGTCCGGTGACATAAGAATGACGAGCTTCCAGGAAACTTTTTCACTCCAGCTGAGTTTCTCTGTAATTGTGAAGATAAATCTCTGAGCTAAACCCCAGATACTTGATTGTGCCTGGAACTGACAATGATTCACAAAGATTATTAAAACAACGTCTTCCTGAACAAAACTATAACCAGTCACTGCCTGGATCTGCAGCGACCAGCCAGTCACAACACAACACTTTGTGTTATGTCGAATCAGCCTTCAATCAAATTGCGCTAATTTGGTATAAAATATTATTTACCTCTTCAAAGAGAAGAAAACACAATGATGAAAAATGTGCCACTAACAAAGAAGCACAACAATTCTTATTCTTATCGCCCAGAGAACGACACACACTGTGATTTGACTTTCATACAACAGCTCCTTATGAGGAGGTTTCCACATGATTTCATAATGCAGAACTTTATTTTACAAGATGACAAAGAATTCATCCATTGACACACACACACACACACACACACACACACACACACACACACACACACACACACACACACACACACACACACACACACACACACACACACACACACACACACACACACACACACACACACACGTCTATGAGCAGCCTGAGCTTCAGTCTTTACCTGTCGACACTCAGACATAAGCACCAGAGGAGAAGGGAATCGAACCACCAACCTGCAGATGACACGCTCCATTCACTTTCTGATGGTTCACTATTTTCCCTTCATGACCTCATGTAGGGAAATGACCACTCCCTCTGATAGTTATACTCAATTTGACCCTCACACTGGTAGAAACTACAAAGATTACTGATATAGTGAATAAATTCAGTAGAATATGAAAAGCTGTGACAGTTAGCCGTACTGTGAGCAGGAGCTCGCGTTAGCTACTTGGTAGTAACCGTAACAATACATACGACAAACCAAAGTAACATTTTCAGACACACTATAATTTTAACTAACTATTCTGAAGCTGCAGAGTCTGAACTTCTTCAGAAGCTTCTCCTTCTGCCTCAGATTCTGCTTCAAACTGGTTTGGTTGAACGACGGCAATTCTATGAGCCATAGCGCGAAATCCACCGTAAACATTAGCACATTGTATGAAACGTCTTCTACCGGGTTGCCAGATGTGACTCACTGTTGCCAGCCTCAACACCACGTAAAACCTGCCCACCTCAATGAAAACCAGCCCAAATATCTACCTCTGTAGAAACTCATGTTAAAACTGTAAAACTATTATTATCGTGTGTAATAAAGAACACACAACTGCACCAAAGAAGGAACACAGGCAACACAAACAGGCTCCCCAAGAAGCCCAATCTGGCAACACTGATCTTTTCCCCAAGAGGCCTCTGTGCGGACAGACACAGCTCATTAGCATTTAAAGGTACAGACACAGAAACAGCCTGTTCTCAGTAGAGTCACTCGAGGGACTTTTAGACTGAAGTTCAGAAACAAGGCTGGATTTGGGGAAATACACTTTGAATACAATGTTGTTGGAGCTCTGACACTAAAGTGAAACTGTTGAAAAATAATGTGGGAGCTTTAAATCCAAAACAGAGCTATTTGTACCTGTCATTCAACTACAGGGAGCAGCACAAACATACAGACTGTGAAAGATTCCAGATGTTTACATGACGATATGAGAAGCTCAGGTTACAGACGAGCAGTGAATCAAACAGGCAAACAGGATCTGAACAAGAGAACTCAGATTCAGTTAGGCTTTCGAATCGTGTTCATTTACATGGAACCAACTCAATATTTTTGAAATGTGGCCTAACTTTTCCACACCAGACTTCTGAAACACCTTAAGAGAACACCTGCTTAAGTTAGTTAAAATGGTTTAACCATCAAAAATTGATCAAATAAATAAATAAATTTAAAAAAAAAACACGGTAAAAGTAGTCAAACCAAAAGAAAAAAGAAAAAGGAAAAAATGGCTCCAAAGAAAATAAAAATACAGCCGAAATATCCAAAAGGGTTAAAAGGTGATAAAAGATTAAATTAATAACTGGATGGAAAGGTAAAACCTCATTAAAACTGCTCAAAAAACAAAAAATGTAATCAATGTCTCCTGTTTTAAATTATATTGATATAACTAATGTACTTATATCTAAACTTTGTGAGCTGTTTTCTTCATTTTAAAGGTTAAACATGTTTTGTGGCTCCAGTTGAATTTTATTAAGAACAAAGTGGTAAAAACGTCTATTTGGGTCATACAACTTGGGAACTGTGAAATGAAGAGTCGAGGCTCATTTCGATCATCAGAGGAATCATGAGGTTATTTTCTATAAGACGGATCGGAGAGGAGGATTCTTCTGGACATAACCAGGTCTGTTGACATGTTGTGTTGTGTTGTGGAGCGGTCTCTGATGACGGTGTGCTCACGTGACGTGCTGCGGGCAGTCGTGCTGGTAGGGCGGGCACGCGGCCACCACGGGCTCCTGGAAGCTCTCCACGCGCCCCTGCACGGTGCAGCTCACGTTCCTCTGCACCACGAAGGCGCACCAGTTCCTGGGAGGCAGACACAAGACTTAACGGGCTCCAACACCGGGACACCGTGAACATCCAGCAGCCCCGGCCTGAGTCTGAAAAGTTCCTCCAGCTGGTCCCCCTCCCCGGTCCCTCACCCCACTACTCCCCGGTCCCCCCCTCGCTGCTCCTCGGTTCCTCACCCTGCTGCTCCACCCCACCCCCCCACTGCTCCCCGGTCCCCCCCTCGCTGCTCCCCGGTCCCCCACCTCCCTGTTCCCCGGTCCCCTACCCCACTGCTCCCCGGTCCCCCCCCTCGCTGCTCCCCGGTCCCCCACCTCCCTGTTCCCCGGTCCCCTACCCCACTGATCCCCGGTCCCCCACCCCACCCCACCCCCCCACTGCTCTCCGGTCCCCCACCCCACTGATCCCCGGTCCCCCCCCCCCCCCCCCCCCCCCCCCCCCCTCGCTGATCCCCGGTCCCCCCCTCGCTGCTCCCCGGTCCCCCACCCCGCTGCTCCACCCCGCTGATCCCTACCTGGTTCTGTGTCTGTGGGCCACCGCGGAGCCCTGCAGGAGGTCGTAGGAGGAGGGCGACCCGGGACAGGGCTGGAAGTTGAGGACGAGCGTCAGAAGAGTCCACATCCAGTCCATGTCTGCAGGCTTCATGTCCTCGAGTGTCCAGCTGCTGAGCCTGGAGCCTGGAGCTGGAGCTGGAGCTGGAGCCCCGCACTGCCCGCACAGTGACGACCCGCCCGCCCGCACACTCCTCCCAGAGCAGCGCCACGGAGAGGAGGAGACAGCAGGAGAGGCTCGGCCACCAGGAAAACTGCAGGAAAACTACTGAAGGAAACTACTGAGGAAAACTACTGAAGAAAACTACTGAAGGAAACTACTGGAAGAAACTACTACAAGAAACTACCGGAAGAAACTACTGGAAAACAAAGAAGAAAACCTTGAAGGTTTCCCCTCTGAAGGGATAATCCCCTTATTGACTGTCCTGTTAGGTTGGATGTAAAGAAAACTCACTTGGTTACTTGGAAATAGTAATTCGTTGCTGATTACCTCTCCAAGAAAGTAATCCAGTTGCTTTATTGATTACTTGTTTTCAAAAGAAAGTATTTAATTAAATAATTACAGTTACTTAAAAAAAAAAAACATGATGCACAACCTGAATATAAACCTTTCTAATTCTATTATTTCTCCATCATATAATATCAAATGAAACAGTGACTTTAAAAACACCTTGTTATATTAGTTTTGCTGTAGATAAAACTGTAGATAAAACTTTTCTTCCCACACAGATTGTAGAGCAGAAACTAATGTTTTCATCAGCTTTTCCCTCTGTAGTGACTCTACAGCCGCTGCAGTGGATCCATGACGCTTTCTCTGAATTAAATTCAAATCAACTTTTTATTTTATTTACACAGCAGACAATCTTTCTAAAGGACTCTTACCTCACGGTTTAAGGAGACAAATTTAAAGTCAACAAAAGTTGCATAGTTCATCCAGTAAAATATTTCACTTCAGTAGAAAATAGTTGAGTTTCCAAAGTCTCCTCTTGGTAAGATAAGCAGGAATTAATCTAAATAAAGAAAAGTCTCAGAGTTTTCTTCATTTACTGTCACTGACAACCTGCTGCTTCACTTGCAGTTCTGACAGAAATACTTAAGAGTAATGAAGAAGAGCTAAAACTGTCTAATCGGTAAATTGGCTAAAAACACTTAAAAAATGTTATAAAGGTGTTAAAGGTCTAACAGCTCCCGGAAAAGTCTCTAAATGAGTCAAAAACTATTTCAAGAAATACAGTTGAAACAGTAGTACATTTACGCCAACTGACATTGAAGTAGCGAGGAGCGTTCAATGCTGCTGTAGCTTTAATTTGATTTGTACTTTGTAGGATCTGAAGGTTTTCACTATGTCCTGGTTATAGTTGAAGTAAACACTTTGCAAAGTACTTCGATCACTTTTCATTGTAAATGGAGTTGAGATTTGTGTGGTCTGTGGTTCTCACACCCTGAAGGGAGCCTCTATTTGTTTATTTGTTTACGTTGTGCCGTTGAGCTCAGAGAGGTTGACATGTGGGTGTCAGAGGCCCAGAAACAGAATCTGATAACTGGTGAGACACCAACACTTTTCTCAAACGGTCACTTCAATTCTCAAGTCAGGATTGTACCATATATGGAACTGATGATTTTTGGGGGATTAGTGGGTGAATTACAGTTAAACAAGCTGCGGTTGCAATGGCACCAACTTACAAGATGACATCATCAGCCAGCTCCTTTGTGATGTCACACAGGTCCTTTCTAACTGCCATACAGGCTGCAGGCACTCAGTCCTTCACAGTCACACAGTGAGCCAGCAGGACACAGCATTTATCCAACATCCGCTGCAGATTCAGTGTTTCTTAATGGTTGTTTAAAGGATGGACACCAGGAGGCAGAGCAAGAGGAAGCTGGAGAACGCCGAGGACCGCCGTGGGAGAGATTCCCTCAGGATTCAGTCCCTGCGTGAGGCGCACTTCCATTACCACCAACACAACATGGAATTCAGCAGCTTGCACCATGAGAAGGACACCCAGGTGAGAGCTTTGGAGGCCCAGCAACTGCTGATGGCCTCCTAGCTGGAGGAGAAGGACCGCCTGCTCTGGGAAGCTCTGGCAGCCAAAGACCTGATGGAGAGGAAGTCCGGCCAGCTGAAGGCTGTCACTGATAAGATGTAGTGGACAGCAACAAACACTGGGAGCTTCGCTGGGACATGAGAGAGAAACTAGTGGCTGCGAAGGAGGAAGCTCTGGTCAAGCATCAGCAGCAGCAGCAGGTCGTCCAGCCGACCGCAGGGAACCAGGCTCTCCGTAGAACCTTCAGAACCCTCAGAACATCGGAGGAACCCAAGACTGAGCCTCTGGCGGATTGGGAGCAGCGCAAGGTCGGTATTTCATTTCCAACGTTTCACACAACTTTAGCTATTTTCATGTTGCCTGGATATGGACCGGTTTCAGTGATGGCGGCAACGCGTTGCTCTAATATGACCACTTTTTACAGTAACCAGTAATCTAACATGTTACTATTTCCAAACCAGTAATCACATTGATGTTACTTCTCCAAGTACTATTGCAGCGTCACGCAGGACACACACACACACACACACACACACACACACACACACACACACACACACACACACACACACACACACACACACACACACACACACACACACACACACACACACACACACACACACACACACACACACACACACATCAAATGAAACAGTGACTTTAAAAACACCTTGTTATATTAGTTTTGCTGTAGATAAAACTGTAGATAAAACTTTTCTTCCCACACAGATTGTAGAGCAGAAACTAATGTTTTCATCAGCTTTTCCCTCTGTAGTGACTCTACAGCCGCTGCAGTGGATCCATGACGCTTTCTCTGAATTAAATTCAAATCAACTTTTTATTTTATTTACACAGCAGACAATCTTTCTAACGGACTCTTACCTCACGGTTTAAGGAGACAAATTTAAAGTCAACAAAAGTTGCATAGTACATCCAGTAAAATATTTCACTTCAGTAGAAAATAGTTGAGTTTCCAAAGTCTCCTCTTGGTAAGATAAGCAGGAATTAATCTAAATAAAGAAAAGTCTCAGAGTTTTCTTCATTTACTGTCACTGACAACCTGCTGCTTCACTTGCAGTTCTGACAGAAATACTTAAGAGTAATGAAGAAGAGCTAAAACTGTCTAATCGGTAAATTGGCTAAAAACACTTAAAAAATGTTATAAAGGTGTTAAAGGTCTAACAGCTCCCGGAAAAGTCTCTAAATGAGTCAAAAACTATTTCAAGAAATACAGTTGAAACAGTAGTACACATACGCCAACTGACATTGAAGTAGCGAGGAGCGTTCAAGCTGCTGTAGCTTTAATTTGATTTGTACTTTGTAGGATCTGAGGGTTTTCACTATGTCCTGGTTATAGTTGAAGTAAACACTTTGCAAAGTACTTCGATCACTTTTCATTGTAAATGGAGTTGAGATTTGTGTGGTCTGTGGTTCTCACACCCTGAAGGGAGCCTCTATTTGTTTATTTGTTTACGTTGTGCCGTTGAGCTCAGAGAGGTTGACATGTGGGTGTCAGAGGCCCAGAAACAGAATCTGATAACTGGTGAGACACCAACACTTTTCTCAAACGGTCACTTCAATTCTCAAGTCAGGATTGTACCATATATGGAACTGATGATTTTTGGGGGATTAGTGGGTGAATTACAGTTAAACAAGCTGCGGTTGCAATGGCACCAACTTACAAGATGACATCATCAGCCAGCTCCTTTGTGATGTCACACAGGTCCTTTCTAACTGCCATACAGGCTGCAGGCACTCAGTCCTTCACAGTCACACAGTGAGCCAGCAGGACACAGCATTTATCCAACATCCGCTGCAGATTCAGTGTTTCTTAATGGTTGTTTAAAGGATGGACACCAGGAGGCAGAGCAAGAGGAAGCTGGAGAACGCAGAGGACCGCCGTGGGAGAGATTCCCTCAGGATTCAGTCCCTGCGTGAGGCGCACTTCCATTACCACCAACACAACATGGAATTCAGCAGCTTGCACCATGAGAAGGACACCCAGGTGAGAGCTTTGGAGGCCCAGCAACTGCTGATGGCCTCCTAGCTGGAGGAGAAGGACCGCCTGCTCAGGGAAGCTCTGGCAGCCAAAGACCTGATGGAGAGGAGGTCCGGCCAGCTGAAGGCTGTCACTGATAAGATGTAGTGGACAGCAACAAACACTGGGAGCTTCGCTGGGACATGAGAGAGAAACTAGTGGCTGCGAAGGAGGAAGCTCTGGTCAAGCATCAGCAGCAGCAGCAGGTCGTCCAGCCGACCGCAGGGAACCAGGCTCTCCGTAGAACCTTCAGAACCCTCAGAACATCGGAGGAACCCAAGACTGAGCCTCTGGCGGATTGGGAGCAGCGCAAGGTCGGTATTTCATTTCCAACGTTTCACACAACTTTAGCTATTTTCATGTTGCCTGGATATGGACCGGTTTCAGTGATGGCGGCAACGCGTTGCTCTAATATGACCACTTTTTACAGTAACCAGTAATCTAACATGTTACTATTTCCAAACCAGTCATCAGATTTATGTTACTTCTCCAAGTACTATTGCAGCGTCACGCAGGACACACACACACACTTATCAAATGAAACAGTGACTTTAAAAAGCGGCACAGAAACGGAATCTGATAACTGGTGAGACACCAACACTTTTCTAAAACGGTCACTTCAGTTGTCACGTAGGGATTGTGACCATATATGGAATTGATGACTTTTTTGGGGGGGAATAGTAGGTGAATTCTCTCCCTTGAACTGCTACCTTATCGTGGTGGGGGAGTTTGAGTACCCGAATGATCCTAGGAGCTTCGTTGTTGGGGGGCTTGCCCCCCAGTGGGTTCTCCCAAGGCAAACTGGTCCTAGGTGACGAGTCAGACCAAAAGCAGCTCAACAAGCCTCTATGACAAAACAGCAACAGAGGAAAAGGACGTCGCCCGGTGAAGCGCAGCCGGGGCCTCATCCTGGAGCCAGGCCTGAGGTTGGGGCCCGCATGCGAGCGCCTGGTGGCCGGGCCTTTGTCCGCGGGGCCTGGCCGGGCCCAGAGAGAGAGAGATACCGGAGTTGCTTCATCAAATCCGAGGAACAGAGTGCTGACCCATCCTGGACATGAAGGTCCTCGTGGACAGGATCATCGAGCTGGTGGCGCTCAGCTCAGAGGAAGGCGCTCTGAGGAAGGAGCTCAGAGGAACGAGCTGAGAGGAAGGAACTCAGATGAAGGAGCTGTGAGAGACGCACTCAGAGGAGAGAGTTCAGAGGAAGGAGCTAAGAGGAAAGAGCTCTGAGGAAGGCGCTCAGAGGAAGGAGCTCAGCAGTACGAGCTGTGAGGAAGGAGCGGAGAGGAAGGAGTTAGGAGGAGAGACCTGAGAGGAAGGAACTCAGAGAAAGGAGCTCAGAGGAGAGAGCTCAGAGGAAGGCGCTCTGAGGAAGGAGCTCTGAGAGAGGCACTCAGAGGAGAGAGCTCAGAGGAAGGAGCTCAGAGGAGAGATGTCAGAGGAGAGACCTCTGAGGAAGGAACTCAGAGAAAGGTGCTCAGAGGAGAGAGCTCAGAGGAAGGGCCTGAGATGAGAGAGCTCAGAGCAAGGAGCTTATGGGTCTGAGCTCAGAGGAAGGAGCTCAGAGGAAGGCGCTGAGAGGAAGGAGTCAGGGGAGAGAGCTCAGAAGAAGGATCAGTGAGGGAGGCACTCAGAGGAGAGAGCTCAAAGGAAGGAGCTCAGAGGAGAGAACTCAGAGGAAGGAGTTCAGAGGAAGGAGTTCAGAGGAAGGAGTTCAGAGGAAGGAGCTGAGAGGAAGGAGTTCAGAGGAGAGACCTCAGAGTAAGGAACTCAGAGGAAGGAGCTGTGAGAAAGGCACTCAGAGGAGAGAGCTCAAAGGAAGGAGTTCAGAGGAGAGAACTCAGAGGAAGGAGTTCAGACGAAGGAGCTCAGAGGAAGGAGCTCAGAGGAAGGAGCTGAGAGGAAGGAGTTCAGAGGAGAGACCTCAGAGGAAGGAACTCAGAGGAAGGAGCTGTGAGAGAGGCACTCAGAGGAAAGAGCTCAGAGGAAGGAGCTAAGAGGAAGGAGCTCTGAGGAAGGCGCTCAGAGGAAGGAGCTCAGAGGAAGGAGCTGAGAGGAAGGAGTTCAGAGGAGAGAGGTCAGAGGAGGGAGCTCAGAGGAGGGAGCTCAGAGGAGAGAGCTCTGAGGAAGGCGCTCAGAGGAAGGAGCTGAGAGGATGGAGTTCAGAGGAGAGACTTCAGAGGAAGGAACTCAGAGAACGGAGCTCAGAGGAAGGAGCTCAGAGGAAGGAGCTGAGAGGAAGGAGCTGAGAGGAAGGAGTTGGGAGGAAGACGCTGGGATGAGAGAGCTCAGAGGAAGGAGCTCAGAGGAAGGAGCTGAGATGAGAGAGCTAAGAAGAAGGAGCTCAGAGGAAGGAGCTGAGAGGAATGAGTCAGGGGAGGGACCTCAAAGGAAGGAACTCAGAGCAAGGAGCTGTGAGAGAGGCACTCAGAGGTGAGAGCTAAGAGGAAGGAGCTAAGAGGAAGGAGCTCTGAGGAAGGAGTTCAGAGGAGAGACCTCAGAGGAAGGAACTCAGAGGAAGATAAAGAGATGAGAGAGCTAAGAGGAAGTAACTAAGAGGAAGGAGCTAAGAGGAAGGAGCTGAGAGGAAGCGGTTAAGAGGAGAGAGCTCAGAGGAAGGAGTCAGAGGAGCGAGCTAAGAGGAAGGAGCTAAGAGGAAGGAGCTCTGAGGAAGGCGCTCAGAAGAAGGAGCTCAGAGGAAGGAGCTGAGAGGAAGGAGCTGAGATGAAGGAGTTCAGAGGAGAGACCACAGAGGAAGGAACTCAGAGGAAGGAGCTGTGAGAGAGGCACTCAGAGGAGAGAGCTCAGAGGAAGGAGCTGAGAGGAAGGAGCTCTGAGGAAGGCGCTCAGAAGAAGGAGCTCAGAGGAAGGAGCTGAGATGAAGGAGCTGAGATGAAGGAGTTCAGAGGAGAGACCTCAGAGGAAGGAACTCTGAGGAAGGAGCTCAGAGGAGAGAGCTCAGAGGAAGGCGCTCTGAGGAAGGAGCTCTGAGAGAGGCACTCAGAGGAGAGAGCTCAGAGGAAGGAGCTGAGAGGAAGGAGCTGAGAGGAAGGAGTTCATAGGAGAGAGGTAGGAGGAGGGAGCTCAGAGGAGAGAGCTCAGAGGAAGGATTTCAGAGGAAGGAGTTCAGAGGAGAGACCTCAGAGAAAGGCACTCAGAGGAAGGAGCTCAGAGGAAGGAGCTCAGAGCAGAGAGGTCAGAGGAGAGACCTCTGAGGAAGGAACTCAGAGAAAGGAGCTCAGAGGATGGAGCTGAGAGGAAGGAGTCAGGGGAGAGAGCTCAGAAGAAGTATCAGTGAGGGAGGAACTTAGAGGAGAGAGCTCAAAGGAAGGAGCTCAGAGGAGAGAACTCAGAGGAAGGCGCTCAGATGAAGGAGCTCAGAGGAAGGAGCTGAGAGGATGGAGTTCAGAGGAGAGACCTCAGAGGAAGGAACTCAGAGAATGGAGCTCGGAGGAAGGGGCATAGATGAGAGAGCTCAGAGGACGGAGCTGAAAGGAAGGGGTTCAGAGGAACTAAAAGAAAAAGAAACTCAGAGGAAGGAGTTTAGAGGAAGCGGCTGAGATGAGAGAGCTAAGAGGAAGGAGTCAGGGGAGAAAGCTCAGAAGAAGGATCAGTGAGGGAGACACTCAGAGGAGAGAGCTCAGAGGAAAGAGCTCAGAGGAGAGAGCTCAGAGGAAGGCGCTCTGAGGAAGGAGCTCTGAGGAAGGAGCTCAGAGGAAGGAGCTGAGAGGAAGGAGTTCAGAGGAGAGACCTCAGAGGATGAGCTGTGAGAGAGGCACTCAGAGGAGAGAGCTCAGAGGAAGGAGCTAAGAGGAAGGAGCTCTGAGGAAGGCGCTCAGAGGAAGGAGCTCAGAGGAAGGTGCTGAGAGGAAGGAGTTCAGAGGAAGGAGTTCAGAGGAGAGACCTCAGAGGAAGGAACTCAGAGAAAGGAGCTCAGAGGAGAGAGCTCAGAGGAAGGCGCTCTGAGGAAGGAGCTCAGAGGAAGGAGCTGAGAGGAAGGAGTTCAGAGGAGAGACCTCAGACTAAGGACCTCAGAGGAAGGAGCTGTGAGAAAGGCACTCAGAGGAAAGAGCTCAGAGGAAGGAGCTAAGAGGAAGGAGCTCTGAGGAAGAAGCTCAGAGGAAGGAGCTCAGAGGAAGGAGCTGAGAGGAAGGAGCTGAGAGGAAGGAGTTCAGAGGAGAGAGGTCAGAGGAGGGAGCTCAGAGGAGAGAGCTCTGAGGAAGGCGTTCAGATGAAGGAGCTCAGAGGAAGGAGCTGAAAGGATGTTGTTCAGAGGAGAGACCTCAGAGGAAGGAACTCAGAGAACGGAGCTCGGAGGAAGGGGCATAGATGAGAGAGCTCAGAGGAAGGAGCTGACAGGAAGGGGTTCAGAGGAACTAAAAGAAAAAGTAACTCAGAGGAAGGAGTTTAGAGGAAGCGGCTGAGATGAGAGAGCTAAGAGGAAGGAGCTGAAAGGAAGGAGTCAGGGGAGAAAGCTCAGAAGAAGGATCAGTGAGGGAGACACTCAGAGGAGAGAGCTCAGAGGAAAGAGCTCAGAGGAGAGAGCTCAGAGGAAGGCGCTCTGAGGAAGGAGCTCAGAGGAAGGAGCTGAGAGGAAGGAGTTCAGAGGAGAGACCTCAAAGGATGAGCTGTGAGAGAGGCACTCAGAGGAGAGAGCTCAGAGGAAGGAGCTAAGAGGAAGGAGCTCTGAGGAAGGCGCTCAGAGGAAGGAGCTCAGAGGAAGGTGCTGAGAGGAAGGAGTTGAGAGGAAGGAGTTCAGAGGAGAGACCTCAGAGGAAGGAACTAAGAGGAAGGAGCTCTGAGGAAGGCGCTCAGAGGAAGGAGTTCAGAGGAGAGAGCTCAGAGGAAGGAGCTGAGAGGAAGGAGCTCTAAGGAAGGCGTTCAGAGGAAGGAGCTGAGAGGAAGGAGTTCAGAGGAGAGACCTCAGAGGAAGGAACTCAGAGAAAGGAGCTCAGAGGAGAGAGCTCAGAGGAAGGTGCTCTGAAGAAGGAGCTCAAAGGAAGGAGCTGAGAGGAAGGAGTTCAGAGGAGAGACCTCAGAGGATGAGCTGTGAGAGAGGCACTCAGAGGAGAGAGCTCAGAGGAAGGAGCTAAGAGGAAGGAGCTCTGAGGAAGGCGCTCAGAGGAAGGAGCTCAGAGCAATGTGCTGAGAGGAAGGAGTTGAGAGGAAGGAGTTCAGAGGAGAGACCTCAGAGGAAGGAACTCAGAGAAAGGAGCTCAGAGGAGAGAGCTCAGAGGAAGGCGCTCTGAGGAAGGAGCTCAGAGGAAGGAGCTGAGAGGAAGGAGCTCTAAGGAAGGCGTTCAGAGGAAGGAGCTGAGAGGAAGGAGTTCAGAGGAGAGACCTCAGAGGAAGGAACTCAGAGAAAGGAGCTCAGAGGAGAGAGCTCAGAGGAAGGTGCTCTGAAGAAGGAGCTCAAAGGAAGGAGCTGAGAGGAAGGAGTTCAGAGGAGAGACCTCAGAGGATGAGCTGTGAGAGAGGCACTCAGAGGAGAGAGCTCAGAGGAAGGAGCTCTGAGGAAGGAGCTCTGAGGAAGGAGCTCTGAGGAAGGCGTTCAGAGGAAGGAACTGAGAGGAAGGAGTTCAGAGGAGAGACATCAGAGGAAGGAACTCAGAGAAAGGAGCTCAGAGGAGAGAGCTCAGAGGAAGGTGCTCTGAAGAAGGAGCTCAGAGGAAGGAGCTGAGAGAAAGGAGTTCAGAGGAGAGACCTCAGAGGAAGGAACTCAGAGGAAGGAGCTGTGAGAGAGGCACTCAGAGGAGATAGCTATGAGGAAGGAGCTCAGAGGAAGGAGCTCAGAGGAACACGCTGGGATGAGAGAGCTCAGAGGAAGGAGCTGAGATGAGAGAGCTAAGAAGAAGGAGCTCAGAGGAAGGAGCTGAGAGGAAGGAGTCAGGGGAGGGACCTCAAAGGAAGGAACTCAGAGCAAGGAGCTGTGAGAGAGGCACTCAGAGGAGAGAGCTAAGAGGAAGGAGCTAAGAGGAAGGATCTCTGAGGAAGGCGCTCAGAGGAAGGAGCTCAGAGGAAGGAGCTGAGAGGAAGGAGTTCAGAGGAGAGACCTCAGAGGAAGGAACTCAGAGGAAGATAAAGAGATGAGAGAGCTAAGAGGAAGGAGCTAAGAGGAAGGAGCTAAGAGGAAGGAGCTGAGAGGAAGCGGATAAGAGGAGAGAGCTCAGAGGAAGGAGTCAGGGGAGAGAGCTAAGAGGAAGGAGCTAAGAGGAAGGAGCTCTGAGGATGGCGCTCAGAGGAAGGAGCTGTGAAAGAGGCACTCAGAGGAGAGAGCTAAGAGGAAGGTGCTCTGAAGAAGGAGCTCAAAGGAAGGAGCTGAGAGGAAGGAGTTCAGAGGAGAGACCTCAGAGGATGAGCTGTGAGAGAGGCACTCAGAGGAGAGAGCTCAGAGGAAGGAGCTCTGAGGAAGGCGCTCAGAGGAAGGAGCTCTAAGGAAGGCGTTCAGAGGAAGGAACTGAGAGGAAGGAGTTCAGAGGAGAGACATCAGAGGAAGGAACTCAGAGAAAGGAGCTCAGAGGAGAGAGCTCAGAGGAAGGTGCTCTGAAGAAGGAGCTCAGAGGAAGGAGCTGAGAGAAAGGAGTTCAGAGGAGAGACCTCAGAGGAAGGAACTCAGAGGAAGGAGCTGTGAGAGAGGCACTCAGAGGAGATAGCTATGAGGAAGGAGCTCAGAGGAAGGAGCTCAGAGGAACACGCTGGGATGAGAGAGCTCAGAGGAAGGAGCTGAGATGAGAGAGCTAAGAAGAAGGAGCTCAGAGGAAGGAGCTGAGAGGAAGGAGTCAGGGGAGGGACCTCAAAGGAAGGAACTCAGAGCAAGGAGCTGTGAGAGAGGCACTCAGAGGAGAGAGCTAAGAGGAAGGAGCTAAGAGGAAGGATCTCTGAGGAAGGCGCTCAGAGGAAGGAGCTCAGAGGAAGGAGCTGAGAGGAAGGAGTTCAGAGGAGAGACCTCAGAGGAAGGAACTCAGAGGAAGATAAAGAGATGAGAGAGCTAAGAGGAAGGAGCTAAGAGGAAGGAGCTAAGAGGAAGGAGCTGAGAGGAAGCGGATAAGAGGAGAGAGCTCAGAGGAAGGAGTCAGGGGAGAGAGCTAAGAGGAAGGAGCTAAGAGGAAGGAGCTCTGAGGATGGCGCTCAGAGGAAGGAGCTGTGAAAGAGGCACTCAGAGGAGAGAGCTAAGAGGAAGGAGCTAAGAGGAAGGAGCTCTGAGGAAGGAGCTTAGAGGAAGGAACTCAGAGGAAGGAGCTAAGAAAAAGGGGCTGAGATGAGAGAGCTAAGAGGAAGGAGCTAAGAGGAAGGAGCTGAGAGGAAGCGGTTAAGAGGAGAGAGCTCAGAGGAGGGAGCTCAGAGGAGAGAGCTCTGAGGAAGGCGTTCAGATGAAGGAGCTCAGAGGAAGGAGCTGAAAGGATGGTGTTCAGAGGAGAGACCTCAGAGGAAGGAACTCAGAGAAAAGAGCTCGGAGGAAGGGGCATAGATGAGAGAGCTCAGAGGAAGGATCTGACAGGAAGGGGTTCAGAGGAACTAAAAGAAAAAGTAACTCAGAGGAAGGAGTTTAGAGGAAGCGGCTGAGATGAGAGAGAAAAGAGGAAGGAGTCAGGGGAGAAAGCTCAGAAGAAGGATCAGTGAGGGAGACACTCAGAGGAGAGAGCTCAGAGGAAAGAGCTCAGAGGAGAGAGCTCAGAGGAAGGCGCTCTGAGGAAGGAGCTCAGAGGAAGGAGCTGAGAGGAAGGAGTTCAGAGGAAGGCGCTCAGAGGAAGGAGCTCAGAGGAAGATGCTGAGAGGAAGGAGTTGAGAGGAAGTAGTTCAGAGGAGAGACCTCAGAGGAAGGAACTCAGAGAAAGGAGCTCAGAGGAGAGAGCTCAGAGGAAGGCGCTCTGAGGAAGGAGCTCAGAGGAAGGAGCTGAGAGGAAGGTGCTCTGAGGATGGCGCTCAGAGGAAGGAACTCAGAGGAAGGAGCTGTGAAAGAGGCACTCAGAGGAGAGAGCTAAGAGGAAGGAGCTAAGAGGAAGGAGCTCTGAGGAAGGCGCTCAGAGGAATGAGCTCAGAGGAAGGAGCTTAGAGGAAGGAGCTGAGAGAAAGGAGTTCATAGGAGAGAGGTAGGAAGAGGGAGCTCAGAGGAGAGAGCTAAGAGGAAGGAGCTAAGAGGAAGGAGCTGAGAGGAAGCGGATAAGAGGAGAGAGCTCAGAGGAAGGAGTCAGGGGAGAGAGCTAAGAGGAAGGAGCTAAGAGGAAGGAGCTCTGAGGATGGCGCTCAGAGGAAGGAGCTGTGAAAGAGGCACTCAGAGGAGAGAGCTAAGAGGAAGGAGCTAAGAGGAAGGAGCTCTGAGGAAGGAGCTTAGAGGAAGGAACTCAGAGGAAGGAGCTAAGAAAAAGGGGCTGAGATGAGAGAGCTAAGAGGAAGGAGCTCAGAGGAAGGAGCTGAGAGGAAGGTGCTCTGAGGATGGCGCTCAGAGGAAGGCGCTCAGAGGAAGGAGTTCAGAGGAGAGAGCTCAGAGGAAGGAGCTGAGAGGAAGGAGCTCTAAGGAAGGCGTTCAGAGGAAGGAGCTGAGAGGAAGGAGTTCAGAGGAGAGACCTCAGAGGAAGGAACTCAGAGAAAGGAGCTCAGAGGAGAGAGCTCAGAGGAAGGTGCTCTGAAGAAGGAGCTCAAAGGAAGGAGCTGAGAGGAAGGAGTTCAGAGGAGAGACCTCAGAGGATGAGCTGTGAGAGAGGCACTCAGAGGAGAGAGCTCAGAGGAAGGAGCTAAGAGGAAGGAGCTCTGAGGAAGGCGCTCAGAGGAAGGAGCTCAGAGCAATGTGCTGAGAGGAAGGAGTTGAGAGGAAGGAGTTCAGAGGAGAGACCTCAGAGGAAGGAACTCAGAGAAAGGAGCTCAGAGGAGAGAGCTCAGAGGAAGGCGCTCTGAGGAAGGAGCTCAGAGGAAGGAGCTGAGAGGAAGGAGCTCTAAGGAAGGCGTTCAGAGGAAGGAGCTGAGAGGAAGGAGTTCAGAGGAGAGACCTCAGAGGAAGGAACTCAGAGAAAGGAGCTCAGAGGAGAGAGCTCAGAGGAAGGTGCTCTGAAGAAGGAGCTCAAAGGAAGGAGCTGAGAGGAAGGAGTTCAGAGGAGAGACCTCAGAGGATGAGCTGTGAGAGAGGCACTCAGAGGAGAGAGCTCAGAGGAAGGAGCTCTGAGGAAGGAGCTCTGAGGAAGGAGCTCTGAGGAAGGCGTTCAGAGGAAGGAACTGAGAGGAAGGAGTTCAGAGGAGAGACATCAGAGGAAGGAACTCAGAGAAAGGAGCTCAGAGGAGAGAGCTCAGAGGAAGGTGCTCTGAAGAAGGAGCTCAGAGGAAGGAGCTGAGAGAAAGGAGTTCAGAGGAGAGACCTCAGAGGAAGGAACTCAGAGGAAGGAGCTGTGAGAGAGGCACTCAGAGGAGATAGCTATGAGGAAGGAGCTCAGAGGAAGGAGCTCAGAGGAACACGCTGGGATGAGAGAGCTCAGAGGAAGGAGCTGAGATGAGAGAGCTAAGAAGAAGGAGCTCAGAGGAAGGAGCTGAGAGGAAGGAGTCAGGGGAGGGACCTCAAAGGAAGGAACTCAGAGCAAGGAGCTGTGAGAGAGGCACTCAGAGGAGAGAGCTAAGAGGAAGGAGCTAAGAGGAAGGATCTCTGAGGAAGGCGCTCAGAGGAAGGAGCTCAGAGGAAGGAGCTGAGAGGAAGGAGTTCAGAGGAGAGACCTCAGAGGAAGGAACTCAGAGGAAGATAAAGAGATGAGAGAGCTAAGAGGAAGGAGCTAAGAGGAAGGA
Source organism: Lipophrys pholis (assembly GCF_963383615.2). Lineage (NCBI taxonomy): Eukaryota > Metazoa > Chordata > Actinopteri > Blenniiformes > Blenniidae > Lipophrys > Lipophrys pholis. The sequence continues at coordinate 27,796,238 of NC_137635.1, read as the reverse complement.
GCTAAGAGGAAGGAGCTGAGAGGAAGCGGATAAGAGGAGAGAGCTCAGAGGAAGGAGTCAGGGGAGAGAGCTAAGAGGAAGGAGCTAAGAGGAAGGAGCTCTGAGGATGGCGCTCAGAGGAAGGAGCTGTGAAAGAGGCACTCAGAGGAGAGAGCTAAGAGGAAGGTGCTCTGAAGAAGGAGCTCAAAGGAAGGAGCTGAGAGGAAGGAGTTCAGAGGAGAGACCTCAGAGGATGAGCTGTGAGAGAGGCACTCAGAGGAGAGAGCTCAGAGGAAGGAGCTCTGAGGAAGGCGCTCAGAGGAAGGAGCTCTAAGGAAGGCGTTCAGAGGAAGGAACTGAGAGGAAGGAGTTCAGAGGAGAGACATCAGAGGAAGGAACTCAGAGAAAGGAGCTCAGAGGAGAGAGCTCAGAGGAAGGTGCTCTGAAGAAGGAGCTCAGAGGAAGGAGCTGAGAGAAAGGAGTTCAGAGGAGAGACCTCAGAGGAAGGAACTCAGAGGAAGGAGCTGTGAGAGAGGCACTCAGAGGAGATAGCTATGAGGAAGGAGCTCAGAGGAAGGAGCTCAGAGGAACACGCTGGGATGAGAGAGCTCAGAGGAAGGAGCTGAGATGAGAGAGCTAAGAAGAAGGAGCTCAGAGGAAGGAGCTGAGAGGAAGGAGTCAGGGGAGGGACCTCAAAGGAAGGAACTCAGAGCAAGGAGCTGTGAGAGAGGCACTCAGAGGAGAGAGCTAAGAGGAAGGAGCTAAGAGGAAGGATCTCTGAGGAAGGCGCTCAGAGGAAGGAGCTCAGAGGAAGGAGCTGAGAGGAAGGAGTTCAGAGGAGAGACCTCAGAGGAAGGAACTCAGAGGAAGATAAAGAGATGAGAGAGCTAAGAGGAAGGAGCTAAGAGGAAGGAGCTAAGAGGAAGGAGCTGAGAGGAAGCGGATAAGAGGAGAGAGCTCAGAGGAAGGAGTCAGGGGAGAGAGCTAAGAGGAAGGAGCTAAGAGGAAGGAGCTCTGAGGATGGCGCTCAGAGGAAGGAGCTGTGAAAGAGGCACTCAGAGGAGAGAGCTAAGAGGAAGGAGCTAAGAGGAAGGAGCTCTGAGGAAGGAGCTTAGAGGAAGGAACTCAGAGGAAGGAGCTAAGAAAAAGGGGCTGAGATGAGAGAGCTAAGAGGAAGGAGCTAAGAGGAAGGAGCTGAGAGGAAGCGGTTAAGAGGAGAGAGCTCAGAGGAGGGAGCTCAGAGGAGAGAGCTCTGAGGAAGGCGTTCAGATGAAGGAGCTCAGAGGAAGGAGCTGAAAGGATGGTGTTCAGAGGAGAGACCTCAGAGGAAGGAACTCAGAGAAAAGAGCTCGGAGGAAGGGGCATAGATGAGAGAGCTCAGAGGAAGGATCTGACAGGAAGGGGTTCAGAGGAACTAAAAGAAAAAGTAACTCAGAGGAAGGAGTTTAGAGGAAGCGGCTGAGATGAGAGAGAAAAGAGGAAGGAGTCAGGGGAGAAAGCTCAGAAGAAGGATCAGTGAGGGAGACACTCAGAGGAGAGAGCTCAGAGGAAAGAGCTCAGAGGAGAGAGCTCAGAGGAAGGCGCTCTGAGGAAGGAGCTCAGAGGAAGGAGCTGAGAGGAAGGAGTTCAGAGGAAGGCGCTCAGAGGAAGGAGCTCAGAGGAAGATGCTGAGAGGAAGGAGTTGAGAGGAAGTAGTTCAGAGGAGAGACCTCAGAGGAAGGAACTCAGAGAAAGGAGCTCAGAGGAGAGAGCTCAGAGGAAGGCGCTCTGAGGAAGGAGCTCAGAGGAAGGAGCTGAGAGGAAGGTGCTCTGAGGATGGCGCTCAGAGGAAGGAACTCAGAGGAAGGAGCTGTGAAAGAGGCACTCAGAGGAGAGAGCTAAGAGGAAGGAGCTAAGAGGAAGGAGCTCTGAGGAAGGCGCTCAGAGGAATGAGCTCAGAGGAAGGAGCTTAGAGGAAGGAGCTGAGAGAAAGGAGTTCATAGGAGAGAGGTAGGAAGAGGGAGCTCAGAGGAGAGAGCTCAGAGGAAGGATTTCAGAGGAAGGAGTTCAGAGGAGAGACCTCAGAGAAAGGCACTCAGAGGAAGGAGCTCAGAGGAAGGAGCTCAGAGGAGAGAGGTCAGAGGAGAGACCTCTGAGGAAGGAACTCAGAGAAAGGAGCTCAGAGGAGAGAGCTCAGTGGAAGGGCCTGAGATGAGAGAGCTCAGAGCAAAGAGCTTATAGGTCAGAGCTCAGAGGAAGGAGCTCAGAGGAAGGCGCTGGGATGAGAGAGCTCAGAGGAAGGAGTTCAGAGGAAGGAGCTGAGAGGAAGCGGTTCAGAGGAGAGATCTCAGAGGAAGGAGCTCAGAGGATGGAGCTGAGAGGAAGGAGTCAGGGGAGAGAGCTCAGAAGAAGTATCAGTGAGGGAGGAACTTAGAGGAGAGAGCTCAAAGGAAGGAGCTCAGAGGAGAGAACTCAGAGGAAGGCGCTCAGAGGAGAGAGCTCAGAGGAAGGCGCTCAGAGGAAGGAGCTAAGAGGAAGGAGCTGAGAGGAAGGAGTTCAGAGGAGAGACCTAGGACTAAGGACCTCAGAGGAAGGAGCTGTGAGAAAGGCACTCAGAGGAAGGAGCTAAGAGGAAGGAGCTGAGAGGAAGCGGTTAAGAGGAGAGAGCTCAGAGGAAGGAGCTAAGAGGAAGGAGCTCTGAGGATGGCGCTCAGAGGAAGGAACTCAGAGGAATGAGCTGTGAAAGAGGCACTCAGAGGAGAGAGCTAAGAGGAAGGAGCTAAGAGGAAGGAGCTCTGAGGAAGGCGCTCAGAGGAATGAGCTCAGAGGAAGGAGCTTAGAGGAAGGAGCTGAGAGGAAAACGCTGTGATGAGAGAGCTCAGAGGAAGGATCTCAGAGGAAGAAGCTGAGAGGAAGGGGTTCAGAGGAGAGAGCTCAGAGGAAGGAGCTTAGAGGAAGAAGCTGAGAGAAAGGAGTCAGGGGAGAGAGCTCAGAAGAAGGAGCAGTGAGGGAGGCACTCAGAGGAGAGAGCTCAGAGGAAGGAGCTCAGAGGAGAGAACAAAGAGGAAGGAGTTCAGAGGAAAGAGCTCAGAGGAGAGAGCTCAGAGGAAGGCGCTCTGAGGAAGGAGCTCTGAGGAAGGCGCTCAGAGGAAGGAGCTCAGAGGAGAGAACTCAGAGGAAGGAGCTCTGAGGAAGGAGCTCAGAGGAAGGAGCTGAGAGGAAGGAGTTCAGAGGAGAGACCTCAGAGGAAGGAACTCAGAGGAAGGAGCTCTCAGAGAGGCACTCACAGGAGAGAGCTCAGAGGAAGGAGCTCTGAGGAAGGCGCTCAGAGGAAGGAGCTCAGAGGAAGGAGCTGAGAGGAAGGAGCTGAGAGGAAGAAGTTCAGAGGAGAGAGGTCAGAGGAGGGAGCTCAGAGGAGAGAGCTCTGAGGAAGGCGCTCAGATGAAGGAGCTGAGAGGAAGGAGCTGAGAAGATGGAGTTCAGAGGAGAGACCTCAAAGGAAGGAACTCAGAGAACGGAGCTCAGAGGAAGGGGCAGAGATGAGAGAGCTCAGAAGTAGGAGCTGAGAGGAAGGGGTTCAGAGGAGATAGCTCAGAGGAAGGAGTTCAGAGGAAGGAGTTCAGAGGAGAGACCTCAGAGGAAGGAACTCAGAGGAAGGAGCTGTGAAAGAGGCACTCAGAGGAGAGAGCTTAAAAGAAGGAGCTAAGAGGAATGAGCTCTGAGGAAGGCGCTCAGAGGAAGGAGCACAGAGGAAGGATCTCAGAGGAAGAAGCTGAGAGGAAGGGGTTCAGAGGAGAGAGCTCAGAGGAAGGAACTCAGAGGAAGGAGCTCAGAGGAAGGGGCTGAGATGAGAGAGCTAAGAGGAAGGAGCTAAGAGGAAGGAGTTCAGAGGAGAGACCTCAGAGGATGAGCTGTGAGAGAGGCACTCAGAGGAGAGAGCTCAGAGGAAGGAGCTCTGAGGAAGGAGCTCTGAGGAAGGAGCTCTGAGGAAGGCGTTCAGAGGAAGGAACTGAGAGGAAGGAGTTCAGAGGAGAGACATCAGAGGAAGGAACTCAGAGAAAGGAGCTCAGAGGAGAGAGCTCAGAGGAAGGTGCTCTGAAGAAGGAGCTCAGAGGAAGGAGCTGAGAGAAAGGAGTTCAGAGGAGAGACCTCAGAGGAAGGAACTCAGAGGAAGGAGCTGTGAGAGAGGCACTCAGAGGAGATAGCTATGAGGAAGGAGCTCAGAGGAAGGAGCTCAGAGGAACACGCTGGGATGAGAGAGCTCAGAGGAAGGAGCTGAGATGAGAGAGCTAAGAAGAAGGAGCTCAGAGGAAGGAGCTGAGAGGAAGGAGTCAGGGGAGGGACCTCAAAGGAAGGAACTCAGAGCAAGGAGCTGTGAGAGAGGCACTCAGAGGAGAGAGCTAAGAGGAAGGAGCTAAGAGGAAGGATCTCTGAGGAAGGCGCTCAGAGGAAGGAGCTCAGAGGAAGGAGCTGAGAGGAAGGAGTTCAGAGGAGAGACCTCAGAGGAAGGAACTCAGAGGAAGATAAAGAGATGAGAGAGCTAAGAGGAAGGAGCTAAGAGGAAGGAGCTAAGAGGAAGGAGCTGAGAGGAAGCGGATAAGAGGAGAGAGCTCAGAGGAAGGAGTCAGGGGAGAGAGCTAAGAGGAAGGAGCTAAGAGGAAGGAGCTCTGAGGATGGCGCTCAGAGGAAGGAGCTGTGAAAGAGGCACTCAGAGGAGAGAGCTAAGAGGAAGGTGCTCTGAAGAAGGAGCTCAAAGGAAGGAGCTGAGAGGAAGGAGTTCAGAGGAGAGAGCTCAGAGGAAGGAGTCAAGGGAGAGAGCTCAGAGGAAGGAGCTAAGAGGAAGGAGCTCTGAGGATGGCGCTCAGAGGAAGGAACTCAGAGGAAGGAGCTGTGAAAGAGGCACTCAGAGGAGAGAGCTAAGAGGAAGGAGCTAAGAGGAAGGAGCTCTGAGGAAGGCGCTCAGAGGAATGAGCTCAGAGGAAGGAGCTTAGAGGAAGGAGCTGAGAGAAAGGAGTTCATAGGAGAGAGGTAGGAAGAGGGAGCTCAGAGGAGAGAGCTCAGAGGAAGGATTTCAGAGGAAGGAGTTCAGAGGAGAGACCTCAGAGAAAGGCACTCAGAGGAAGGAGCTCAGAGGAAGGAGCTCAGAGGAGAGAGGTCAGAGGAGAGACCTCTGAGGAAGGAACTCAGAGAAAGGAGCTCAGAGGAAGGGCCTGAGATGAGAGAGCTCAGAGCAAAGAGCTTATAGGTCAGAGCTCAGAGGAAGGAGCTCAGAGGAAGGCGCTGGGATGAGAGAGCTCAGAGGAAGGAGTTCAGAGGAAGGAGCTGAGAGGAAGCGGTTCAGAGGAGAGATCTCAGAGGAAGGAGCTCAGAGGATGGAGCTGAGAGGAAGGAGTCAGGGGAGAGAGCTCAGAAGAAGTATCAGTGAGGGAGGAACTTAGAGGAGAGAGCTCAAAGGAAGGAGCTCAGAGGAGAGAACTCAGAGGAAGGCGCTCAGAGGAGAGAGCTCAGAGGAAGGCGCTCAGAGGAAGGAGCTAAGAGGAAGGAGCTGAGAGGAAGGAGTTCAGAGGAGAGACCTCAGACTAAGGACCTCAGAGGAAGGAGCTGTGAGAAAGGCACTCAGAGGAAAGAGCTCAGAGGAAGGAGCTAAGAGGAAGAAGCTCAGAGGAAGGAGCTCAGAGGAAGGAGCTGAGAGGAAGGAGCTGAGAGGAAGGAGTTCAGAGGAGAGAGGTCAGAGGAGGGAGCTCAGAGGAGAGAGCTCTGAGGAAGGCGTTCAGATGAAGGAGCTCAGAGGAAGGAGCTGAAAGGATGGTGTTCAGAGGAGAGACCTCAGAGGAAGGAACTCAGAGAAAAGAGCTCGGAGGAAGGGGCATAGATGAGAGAGCTCAGAGGAAGGATCTGACAGGAAGGGGTTCAGAGGAACTAAAAGAAAAAGTAACTCAGAGGAAGGAGTTTAGAGGAAGCGGCTGAGATGAGAGAGCTAAGAGGAAGGAGTCAGGGGAGAAAGCTCAGAAGAAGGATCAGTGAGGGAGACACTCAGAGGAGAGAGCTCAGAGGAAAGAGCTCAGAGGAGAGAGCTCAGAGGAAGGCGCTCTGAGGAAGGAGCTCAGAGGAAGGAGCTGAGAGGAAGGAGTTCAGAGGAAGGCGCTCAGAGGAAGGAGCTCAGAGGAAGATGCTGAGAGGAAGGAGTTGAGAGGAAGTAGTTCAGAGGAGAGACCTCAGAGGAAGGAACTCAGAGAAAGGAGCTCAGAGGAGAGAGCTCAGAGGAAGGCGCTCTGAGGAAGGAGCTCAGAGGAAGGAGCTGAGAGGAAGGAGCTCTGAGGATGGCGCTCAGAGGAAGGAACTCAGAGGAAGGAGCTGTGAAAGAGGCACTCAGAGGAGAGAGCTAAGAGGAAGGAGCTAAGAGGAAGGAGCTCTGAGGAAGGCGCTCAGAGGAATGAGCTCAGAGGAAGGAGCTTAGAGGAAGGAGCTGAGAGAAAGGAGTTCATAGGAGAGAGGTAGGAAGAGGGAGCTCAGAGGAGAGAGCTCAGAGGAAGGATTTCAGAGGAAGGAGTTCAGAGGAGAGACCTCAGAGAAAGGCACTCAGAGGAAGGAGCTCAGAGGAAGGAGCTCAGAGGAGAGAGGTCAGAGGAGAGACCTCTGAGGAAGGAACTCAGAGAAAGGAGCTCAGAGGAGAGAGCTCAGTGGAAGGGCCTGAGATGAGAGAGCTCAGAGCAAAGAGCTTATAGGTCAGAGCTCAGAGGAAGGAGCTCAGAGGAAGGCGCTGGGATGAGAGAGCTCAGAGGAAGGAGTTCAGAGGAAGGAGCTGAGAGGAAGCGGTTCAGAGGAGAGATCTCAGAGGAAGGAGCTCAGAGGATGGAGCTGAGAGGAAGGAGTCAGGGGAGAGAGCTCAGAAGAAGTATCAGTGAGGGAGGAACTTAGAGGAGAGAGCTCAAAGGAAGGAGCTCAGAGGAGAGAACTCAGAGGAAGGCGCTCAGAGGAGAGAGCTCAGAGGAAGGCGCTCAGAGGAAGGAACTGAGAGGAAGGAGTTCAGAGGAGAGACATCAGAGGAAGGAACTCAGAGAAAGGAGCTCAGAGGAGAGAGCTCAGAGGAAGGTGCTCTGAAGAAGGAGCTCAGAGGAAGGAGCTGAGAGAAAGGAGTTCAGAGGAGAGACCTCAGAGGAAGGAACTCAGAGGAAGGAGCTGTGAGAGAGGCACTCAGAGGAGATAGCTATGAGGAAGGAGCTCAGAGGAAGGAGCTCAGAGGAACACGCTGGGATGAGAGAGCTCAGAGGAAGGAGCTGAGATGAGAGAGCTAAGAAGAAGGAGCTCAGAGGAAGGAGCTGAGAGGAAGGAGTCAGGGGAGGGACCTCAAAGGAAGGAACTCAGAGCAAGGAGCTGTGAGAGAGGCACTCAGAGGAGAGAGCTAAGAGGAAGGAGCTAAGAGGAAGGATCTCTGAGGAAGGCGCTCAGAGGAAGGAGCTCAGAGGAAGGAGCTGAGAGGAAGGAGTTCAGAGGAGAGACCTCAGAGGAAGGAACTCAGAGGAAGATAAAGAGATGAGAGAGCTAAGAGGAAGGAGCTAAGAGGAAGGAGCTAAGAGGAAGGAGCTGAGAGGAAGCGGATAAGAGGAGAGAGCTCAGAGGAAGGAGTCAGGGGAGAGAGCTAAGAGGAAGGAGCTAAGAGGAAGGAGCTCTGAGGATGGCGCTCAGAGGAAGGAGCTGTGAAAGAGGCACTCAGAGGAGAGAGCTAAGAGGAAGGTGCTCTGAAGAAGGAGCTCAAAGGAAGGAGCTGAGAGGAAGGAGTTCAGAGGAGAGACCTCAGAGGATGAGCTGTGAGAGAGGCACTCAGAGGAGAGAGCTCAGAGGAAGGAGCTCTGAGGAAGGCGCTCAGAGGAAGGAGCTCTAAGGAAGGCGTTCAGAGGAAGGAACTGAGAGGAAGGAGTTCAGAGGAGAGACATCAGAGGAAGGAACTCAGAGAAAGGAGCTCAGAGGAGAGAGCTCAGAGGAAGGTGCTCTGAAGAAGGAGCTCAGAGGAAGGAGCTGAGAGAAAGGAGTTCAGAGGAGAGACCTCAGAGGAAGGAACTCAGAGGAAGGAGCTGTGAGAGAGGCACTCAGAGGAGATAGCTATGAGGAAGGAGCTCAGAGGAAGGAGCTCAGAGGAACACGCTGGGATGAGAGAGCTCAGAGGAAGGAGCTGAGATGAGAGAGCTAAGAAGAAGGAGCTCAGAGGAAGGAGCTGAGAGGAAGGAGTCAGGGGAGGGACCTCAAAGGAAGGAACTCAGAGCAAGGAGCTGTGAGAGAGGCACTCAGAGGAGAGAGCTAAGAGGAAGGAGCTAAGAGGAAGGATCTCTGAGGAAGGCGCTCAGAGGAAGGAGCTCAGAGGAAGGAGCTGAGAGGAAGGAGTTCAGAGGAGAGACCTCAGAGGAAGGAACTCAGAGGAAGATAAAGAGATGAGAGAGCTAAGAGGAAGGAGCTAAGAGGAAGGAGCTAAGAGGAAGGAGCTGAGAGGAAGCGGATAAGAGGAGAGAGCTCAGAGGAAGGAGTCAGGGGAGAGAGCTAAGAGGAAGGAGCTAAGAGGAAGGAGCTCTGAGGATGGCGCTCAGAGGAAGGAGCTGTGAAAGAGGCACTCAGAGGAGAGAGCTAAGAGGAAGGAGCTAAGAGGAAGGAGCTCTGAGGAAGGAGCTTAGAGGAAGGAGCTGAGAGTAAAACGCTGTGATGAGAGAGCTCAGAGGAAGGATCTCAGAGGAAGAAGCTGAGAGGAAGGGGTTCAGAGGAGAGAGCTCAGAGGAAGGAACTCAGAGGAAGGAGCTAAGAAAAAGGGGCTGAGATGAGAGAGCTAAGAGGAAGGAGCTAAGAGGAAGGAGCTGAGAGGAAGCGGTTAAGAGGAGAGAGCTCAGAGGAAGGAGTCAAGGGAGAGAGCTCAGAGGAAGGAGCTAAGAGGAAGGAGCTCTGAGGATGGCGCTCAGAGGAAGGAACTCAGAGGAAGGAGCTGTGAAAGAGGCACTCAGAGGAGAGAGCTAAGAGGAAGGAGCTAAGAGGAAGGAGCTCTGAGGAAGGCGCTCAGAGGAATGAGCTCAGAGGAAGGAGCTTAGAGGAAGGAGCTGAGAGAAAGGAGTTCATAGGAGAGAGGTAGGAAGAGGGAGCTCAGAGGAGAGAGCTCAGAGGAAGGATTTCAGAGGAAGGAGTTCAGAGGAGAGACCTCAGAGAAAGGCACTCAGAGGAAGGAGCTCAGAGGAAGGAGCTCAGAGGAGAGAGGTCAGAGGAGAGACCTCTGAGGAAGGAACTCAGAGAAAGGAGCTCAGAGGTGAGAGCTCAGAGGAAGGGCCTGAGATGAGAGAGCTCAGAGCAAAGAGCTTATAGGTCAGAGCTCAGAGGAAGGAGCTCAGAGGAAGGCGCTGGGATGAGAGAGCTCAGAGGAAGGAGTTCAGAGGAAGGAGCTGAGAGGAAGCGGTTCAGAGGAGAGATCTCAGAGGAAGGAGCTCAGAGGATGGAGCTGAGAGGAAGGAGTCAGGGGAGAGAGCTCAGAAGAAGTATCAGTGAGGGAGGAACTTAGAGGAGAGAGCTCAAAGGAAGGAGCTCAGAGGAGAGAACTCAGAGGAAGGCGCTCAGAGGAGAGAGCTCAGAGGAAGGCGCTCAGAGGAAGGAGCTAAGAGGAAGGAGCTGAGAGGAAGGAGTTCAGAGGAGAGACCTCAGACTAAGGACCTCAGAGGAAGGAGCTGTGAGAAAGGCACTCAGAGGAAAGAGCTCAGAGGAAGGAGCTAAGAGGAAGAAGCTCAGAGGAAGGAGCTCAGAGGAAGGAGCTGAGAGGAAGGAGCTGAGAGGAAGGAGTTCAAAGGAGAGAGGTCAGAGGAGGGAGCTCAGAGGAGAGAGCTCTGAGGAAGGCGTTCAGATGAAGGAGCTCAGAGGAAGGAGCTGAAAGGATGGTGTTCAGAGGAGAGACCTCAGAGGAAGGAACTCAGAGAAAAGAGCTCGGAGGAAGGGGCATAGATGAGAGAGCTCAGAGGAAGGATCTGACAGGAAGGGGTTCAGAGGAACTAAAAGAAAAAGTAACTCAGAGGAAGGAGTTTAGAGGAAGCGGCTGAGATGAGAGAGCTAAGAGGAAGGAGTCAGGGGAGAAAGCTCAGAAGAAGGATCAGTGAGGGAGACACTCAGAGGAGAGAGCTCAGAGGAAAGAGCTCAGAGGAGAGAGCTCAGAGGAAGGCGCTCTGAGGAAGGAGCTCAGAGGAAGGAGCTGAGAGGAAGGAGTTCAGAGGAAGGCGCTCAGAGGAAGGAGCTCAGAGGAAGATGCTGAGAGGAAGGAGTTGAGAGGAAGTAGTTCAGAGGAGAGACCTCAGAGGAAGGAACTCAGAGAAAGGAGCTCAGAGGAGAGAGCTCAGAGGAAGGCGCTCTGAGGAAGGAGCTCAGAGGAAGGAGCTGAGAGGAAGGAGCTCTGAGGATGGCGCTCAGAGGAAGGAACTCAGAGGAAGGAGCTGTGAAAGAGGCACTCAGAGGAGAGAGCTAAGAGGAAGGAGCTAAGAGGAAGGAGCTCTGAGGAAGGCGCTCAGAGGAATGAGCTCAGAGGAAGGAGCTTAGAGGAAGGAGCTGAGAGAAAGGAGTTCATAGGAGAGAGGTAGGAAGAGGGAGCTCAGAGGAGAGAGCTCAGAGGAAGGATTTCAGAGGAAGGAGTTCAGAGGAGAGACCTCAGAGAAAGGCACTCAGAGGAAGGAGCTCAGAGGAAGGAGCTCAGAGGAGAGAGGTCAGAGGAGAGACCTCTGAGGAAGGAACTCAGAGAAAGGAGCTCAGAGGAGAGAGCTCAGTGGAAGGGCCTGAGATGAGAGAGCTCAGAGCAAAGAGCTTATAGGTCAGAGCTCAGAGGAAGGAGCTCAGAGGAAGGCGCTGGGATGAGAGAGCTCAGAGGAAGGAGTTCAGAGGAAGGAGCTGAGAGGAAGCGGTTCAGAGGAGAGATCTCAGAGGAAGGAGCTCAGAGGATGGAGCTGAGAGGAAGGAGTCAGGGGAGAGAGCTCAGAAGAAGTATCAGTGAGGGAGGAACTTAGAGGAGAGAGCTCAAAGGAAGGAGCTCAGAGGAGAGAACTCACAGGAAGGCGCTCAGAGGAGAGAGCTCAGAGGAAGGCGCTCAGAGGAAGGAGCTAAGAGGAAGGAGCTGAGAGGAAGGAGTTCAGAGGAGAGACCTAGGACTAAGGACCTCAGAGGAAGGAGCTGTGAGAAAGGCACTCAGAGGAAGGAGCTAAGAGGAAGGAGCTGAGAGGAAGCGGTTAAGAGGAGAGAGCTCAGAGGAAGGAGCTAAGAGGAAGGAGCTCTGAGGATGGCGCTCAGAGGAAGGAACTCAGAGGAATTAGCTGTGAAAGAGGCACTCAGAGGAGAGAGCTAAGAGGAAGGAGCTAAGAGGAAGGAGCTCTGAGGAAGGCGCTCAGAGGAATGAGCTCAGAGGAAGGAGCTGAGAGGAAAACGCTGTGATGAGAGAGCTCAGAGGAAGGATCTCAGAGGAAGAAGCTGAGAGGAAGGGGTTCAGAGGAGAGAGCTCAGAAGAAGGAGCAGTGAGGGAGGCACTCAGAGGAGAGAGCTCAGAGGAAGGAGCTCAGAGGAGAGAACAAAGAGGAAGGAGTTCAGAGGAAAGAGCTCAGAGGAGAGAGCTCAGAGGAAGGCGCTCTGAGGAAGGAGCTCTGAGGAAGGCGCTCAGAGGAAGGAGCTCAGAGGAGAGAACTCAGAGGAAGGAGCTCTGAGGAAGGAGCTCAGAGGAAGGAGCTGAGAGGAAGGAGTTCAGAGGAGAGACCTCAGAGGAAGGAACTCAGAGGAAGGAGCTCTCAGAGAGGCACTCACAGGAGAGAGCTCAGAGGAAGGAGCTCTGAGGAAGGCGCTCAGAGGAAGGAGCTCAGAGGAAGGAGCTGAGAGGAAGGAGCTGAGAGGAAGAAGTTCAGAGGAGAGAGGTCAGAGGAGGGAGCTCAGAGGAAGGCGCTCAGATGAAGGAGCTGAGAGGAAGGAGCTGAGAAGATGGAGTTCAGAGGAGAGACCTCAAAGGAAGGAACTCAGAGAACGGAGCTCAGAGGAAGGGGCAGAGATGAGAGAGCTCAGAAGTAGGAGCTGAGAGGAAGGGGTTCAGAGGAGATAGCTCAGAGGAAGGAGTTCAGAGGAAGGAGTTCAGAGGAGAGACCTCAGAGGAAGGAACTCAGAGGAAGGAGCTGTGAAAGAGGCACTCAGAGGAGAGAGCTTAAAAGAAGGAGCTAAGAGGAATGAGCTCTGAGGAAGGCGCTCAGAGGAAGGAGCACAGAGGAAGGATCTCAGAGGAAGAAGCTGAGAGGAAGGGGTTCAGAGGAGAGAGCTCAGAGGAAGGAACTCAGAGGAAGGAGCTCAGAGGAAGGGGCTGAGATGAGAGAGCTAAGAGGAAGGAGCTAAGAGGAAGGAGCTGAAAGGAAGCGGTTCAGAGGAGAGAGCTCAGAGGAAGGAGCTTAGAGGAGGGAGCTGAGAGGAAGGGGCTGGGATGAGAGAGCTCAGAGGAAGGATCTCAGAGGAAGGAGCTGAGAGGAAGGGGTTCAGAGGAGAGAGCTCAGAGGATGGAACTCAGAGGAAGGAGCTCAGAGGAAGGGGGTGAGATGAGAAAGCTAAGAGGAAGGAGCTAAGAGGAAGGAGCTGAAAGGAAGCGGTTCAGAGGAAAGAGCTCAGAGGAAGGAGCTTAGAGGAAGAAGCTGAGAGAAAGGAGTCAGGGGAGAGAGCTCAGAAGAAGGATCAGTGAGGGAGGCACTCAGAGGAGAGAGCTCAGAGGAAGGAGCTCAGAGGAGAGATCTAAGAGGAAGGAGTTCAGAGGAAAGAGCTCAGAGGAGAGAGTTCTGAGGAAGGCGCTCAGAGGAAGGAGCTCAGAGGAGAGAACTCAGAGGAAGGAGCTCTGAGGAAGGAGCTCAGAGGAAGGAGCTGAGAGAAAGGAGTTCAGAGGAGAGACCTCAGAGGAAGGAACTCAGAGGAAGGAGCTGAGAAGATGGAGTTCAGAGGAGAGACCTCAAAGGAAGGAACTCAGAGAACGGAGCTCAGAGGAAGGGGCAGAGATGAGAGAGCTCAGAAGTAGGAGCTGAGAGGAAGGGGTTCAGAGGAGATAGCTCAGAGGAAGGAGTTCAGAGGAAGGAGCTCAGAGGAGAGAGCTCAGAGGAAGGCGCTCTGAGGAAGGAGCTCAGAGGAAGGAGCTGAGAGGAAGGAGTTCAGTGGAGAGACCTCAGAGGAAGGAACTCAGAGGAAAGAGCTGTGAGAGAGGCACTCAGAGGAGAAAGCTCAAAGGAAGGAGCTAAGAGGAATGAGCTCTGAGGAAGGCGCTCAGAGGAAGGAGCACAGAGGAAGGAGCTGAGAGGAGAGAGGTCAGAGGATAGACCTCAGAGGAAGGAGTCAGGGGAGAGAGCAAAGAGGAAGGAGCTAAGAGGAAGGAGCTCTGAGGAAGGCGCTCAGAGGAAGGAGCTCAGAGGAAGGAGCTGAGAGGAAGGAGCTGAGAGGAAGGAGTTCAGAGGAGAGACCTCAGAGGAAGGAACTCAGAGGAAGGAGCTGTGAGAGAGACACTCAGAGGAGACAGCTCAGAGGAAGGCAGTCAAAAGAAGGAGCTCAGAGGAAGGGGCTGAGATGAGAGAGCTAAGATGAAGGAGCTCAGAGGAAGGAGCTGAAAGGAAGCGGTTCAGAGGAGAGAGCTCAGAGGAAGGAGCTTAGAGGAAGGAGCTGAGAGGAAGGAGTCAGGGGAGAGAGATCAGAAGAAACATCAGTGAGGGAGGCACTCAGAGGAGAGAGCTCAGAGGAAGGAGCTCAGAGGAGAGAGCTAAGAGGAAGGAGTTCAAAGGAAAGAGCTCAGGAGAGAGCTCAGAGGAAGGCGCTCTGAGGAAGGAGCTCAGAGGAAGGAGCTGAGAGGAAGGAGTTCAGAGGAGAGACCTCAGAGGAAGGAACTCAGAGGAAGGAGCTCTGAGAGAGGCACTCAGAGGAGAGACCTCAGAGGAAGGAGCTAAAAGGAAGGAGCTGAGAGGAAGGAGTTCAGAGGAGGGAGGTCAGTGGAAGGCGCTCTGAGGAAGGAGCTCAGAGGAAGGGGCTGAGAGGAAGGAGTTCAGAGGAGAGACCTCAGAGGAAGGAACTCAGAGGAAGGAGCTCTGAGAGAGGCACTCAGAGGAGAGACCTCAGATGAAGGAGCTAAGAGGAAGGAGCTCTGAGGAAGGCGCTCAGAGGAAGGAGCTCAGAGGAAGAAGCTGAGAGGAAGGAGCTGAGAGGAAGGAGTTCAGAGGAGAGAGGTCAGAGGAGGGAGCTCAGGGGAGAGAGCTCTGAGGAAGGTGTTCAGATGAAGGAGCTCAGAGGAAGGAGCTGAAAGGATGGTGTTCAGAGGAGAGACCTTAGAGGAAGGAACTCTGAGGAAGGAGCTCAGAGGAAGGGACTGAGAAAAGAGAGCTCAGAGGAGAGATCTCAGAGGAATTGACTGAGATGAGAGAGCTCAGAGGAAGGAGCTTATGGGTCAGAGCTCAGAGGAAGGAGCTCAGAGGAAGGAACTCAGAGTTAGGAGCTCAGAGGAAGATGCAGAGATGAGAGAGCTAAGAGGAAGGAGCTAAGAGCAAGGAACTGAGAGGAAGCAGTTAAGAGGAGAGCGCCAAGAGGAAGGAGCTATGAGGAAGGAGTCAGGGGAGAGAGCTCAGAGGAAGTAGCTAAGAGGAAGGAGTTCAGAGGAAGGAACTCAGAGGAAGGAGCTCAGAGGAAGGAGCTGAGAGAAAGGAGTTCAGAGGAAGGAACTCAGAGGAAGGAGCTGAGAAGATGGAGTTCAGAGGAGAGACCTCAAAGGAAGGAACTCAGAGAACGGAGCTCAGAGGACGGGGCAGAGATGAGAGAGCTCAGAAGTAGGAGCTGAGAGGAAGGGGTTCAGAGGAGATAGCTCAGAGGAAGGAGTTCAGAGGAAGGAGCTCAGAGGAGAGAGCTCAGAGGAAGGCGCTCTGAGGAAGGAGCTCAGAGGAAGGAGCTGAGAGGAAGGAGTTCAGTGGAGAGACCTCAGAGGAAGGAACTCAGAGGAAAGAGCTGTGAGAGAGGCACTCAGAGGAGAGAGCTCAAAGGAAGGAGCTAAGAGGAATGAGCTCTGAGGAAGGCGCTCAGAGGAAGGAGCACAGAGGAAGGAGCTGAGAGGAAGGAGCTGAGAGGAGAGAGGTCAGAGGATAGACCTCAGAGGAAAGAACTCAGAGAAATTAGCTCAGAGGAAGGGACTGAGAAAAGAGAGCTCAGAGGAGAGATCTCAGAGGAATTGACTGAGATGAGAGAGCTCAGAGGAAGGAGCTTATGGGTCAGAGCTCAGAGGAAGGAGCTCAGAGGAAGGAACTCAGAGTTAGGAGCTCAGAGGAAGATGCAGAGATGAGAGAGCTAAGAGGAAGGAGCTAAGAGCAAGGAACTGAGAGGAAGCAGTTAAGAGGAGAGCGCCAAGAGGAAGGAGCTATGAGGAAGGAGTCAGGGGAGAGAGCTCAGAGGAAGTAGCTAAGAGGAAGGAGCTCTGAGGAAGGTGCTCAGACGAAGGAGCTCAGAGGAAGGAGCTGAGAGGAAGGAGCTGAGAGGAAGGAGTTCAGATTAGAGACCTCAGAGGAAGGAACTCAGAGAAAGGAGCTCAGAGGAGAGAGCTCAGAGGAAGGCGCTCTGAGGAAGGAGCTCAGAGGAAGGAGCATAGAGGAAGGAGTTCAGAGGAGAGACCTCAGAGGAAAGAACTCAGAGGAAGGATCTCAGAGGAAGGAGCTGAGAGGAAGGGGTTCAGAGGAGAGAGCGCAGAGTAAGGAACTCAGAGGAAGGAGCTCAGAGGAAGGGGCTGAGATGAGAGAGCTAAGAGGAAGGAGCTTAGAGGAAGGAGCTGAAAGGAAGCCGTTCAGAGGAGAGAGCTCAGAGGAAGGAGCTTAGAGGAAGGAGCTGAGAGGAAGGCGCTGGGATGAGAGAGCTCAGAGGAAGGATCTCAGAGGAAGGAGCTGAGAGGAAGGGGTTCAGAGGAGAGAGCTAAGAGGAAGGAGTTAAGAGGAAGGAGCTGAAAGGAAGCGGTTCAGAGGAGAGAGCTCAGAGGAAGGAGCTTAGAGGAAGCAGCTGAGAGGAAGGAGTCAGGGGAGAGAGCTCAGAAGAAACATCAGTGAGGGAGGCACTCAGAGGAGAGAGCTAAGATGAAGGAGCTAAGAGGAAGGAGCTCTGAGGAAGGAGCTCAGAGGAAGGAGCTTAGAGGAAGGAGCTGAGAGGAAGGCGCTGTGATGAGAGAGCTCAGAGGAAGGATCTCAGAGGAAGGAGCTGAGAGGAAGGAGCTGAGAGGAGAGAGGTCAGAGGAGAGACCTCAGAGGAAGGAACTCAGAGAAAGGAGCTCAGAGGAAGGGACTGAGAAAAGAGAGCTCAGAGGAAGGAGCTCAGAGGAGAGAGCTCAGAGGAATTGACTGAGATGAGAGAGCTCAGAGGAAGGAGCTTATGGGTCAGCGCTCAGAGGAAGGAGCTCAGAGTAAGCCGCTCTGAGGAAGGAGCTCAGAGGAAGGAGCTCAGAGGAAGGAACTCAGAGTTAGGAGCTCAGAGGAAGATGTAGAGATGAGAGAGCTAAGAGGAAGGAGCTAAGAGGAAGGAGCTTAGAGAAAGCAGTTAAGAGGAGAGAGCTCAGAGGAAGGAGCTCAGAGGAAGGAGTCAGGGGAGAGAGCTCAGAGGAAGGAGCTAAGAGGAAGGAGCTCTGAGGAAGGCGCTCAGAGGAAGGAGCTCAGAGGAAGGAGCTGAGAGGAAGGAGCTGAGAGGAAGGAGTTCAGAGGAGAGACCTCAGAGGAAGGAACTCAGAGGAAGGAGCTGTGAGAGAGACACTCAGAGGAGAGAGCTAAGAGGAAGGAGCTAAGAGGAAGGAGCTCTGAGGAAGGACCTCAGAGGAAGGATCTCAGAGGAAGGAGCTGAGAGGAAGGGGTTCAGAGGAGAGAGCTCAGAGCAAGGGACTCAGAGGAAGGAGCTCAGAGGAAGGGGCTGAGATGAGAGAGCTAAGAGGAAGGAGCTCAGAGGAAGGAGCTGAAAGGAAGCTGTTCAGCGGAGAGAGCTCAGAGGAAGGAGCTTAGAGGAAGGAGCTGAGATGAAGGCGCTGGGATGAGAGAGCTCAGAGGAAGGATGTCAGAGGAAGGAGCTGAGAGGAAGGGGTTCAGAGGAGACCGCTCAGAGGAAGGCAGTCAGAAGAAGGAGCTCAGAGGAAGGGGCTGAGATGAGAGAGCTAAGATGAAGGAGCTCAGAGGAAGGAGCTGAAAGGAAGCGGTTCAGAGGAGAGAGCTCAGAGGAAGGAGCTTAGAGGAAGGAGCTGAGAGGAAGGAGTCAGGGGAGAGAGATCAGAAGAAACATCAGTGAGGGAGGCACTCAGAGGAGAGAGCTCAGAGGAAGGAGCTCAGAGGAGAGAGCTAAGAGGAAGGAGTTCAAAGGAAAGAGCTCAGGAGAGAGCTCAGAGGAAGGCGCTCTGAGGAAGGAGCTCAGAGGAAGGAGCTGAGAGGAAGGAGTTCAGAGGAGAGACCTCAGAGGAAGGAACTCAGAGGAAGGAGCTCTGAGAGAGGCACTCAGAGGAGAGACCTCAGAGGAAGGAGCTAAGAGGAAGGAGCTGAGAGGAAGGAGTTCAGAGGAGAGAGGTCAGAGGAGGGAGCTCAGAGGAGAGAGATCAGAGTTAGGAGCTCAGAGGAAGATGTAGAGATGAGAGAGCTAAGAGGAAGGAGCTAAGAGGAAGGAGCTTAGAGGAAGCAGTCAAGAGGAGAGAGCTCAGAGGAAGGAGCTCAGAGGAAGGAGTCAGGGGAGAGAGCTCAGAGGAAGGAGCTAAGAGGAAGGAGCTCTGAGGAATGCGCTCAGAGGAAGGAGCTCAGAGGAAGGAGCTGAGAGGAAGGAGCTGAGAGGAAGGAGTTCAGAGGAGAGACCTCAGAGGAAGGAACTCAGAGGAAGGAGCTGTGAGAGAGACACTCAGAGGAGAGACCTCAGAGGAAGGAGCTAAGAGGAAGGAGCTGAGAGGAAGGAGTTCAGAGGAGAGAGGTCAGAGGAGGGAGCTCAGAGGAGAGAGATCAGTGGAAGGCGCTCTGAGGAAGGAGCTCAGAGGAAGGGGCTGAGAGGAAGGAGTTCAGAGGAGAGACCTCAGAGGAAGGAACTCAGAGGAAGGAGCTCTCAGAGAGGCACTCAGAGGCGAGACCTCAGATGAAGGAGCTAAGAGGAAGGAGCTCTGAGGAAGGCGCTCAGAGGAAGGAGCTCAGAGGAAGAAGCTGAGAGGAAGGAGCTGAGAGGAAGGAGTTCAGAGGAGAGAGGTCAGAGGAGGGAGCTCAGAGGAAGGAGCTGAAAGGATGGTGTTCAGAGGAGAGACCTTAGAGGAAGGAACTCAGAGAATGGAGCTCAGAGGAAGGGGCTGAGATGAGAGAGCTCAGAACAAGGAGCTCAGAGGAAGGAGCTGAGAGGAAGGAGCTGAGAGGAAGGAGTTCAGAGGAGAGACCTCAGAGGAAGGAACTCAGAGGAAGGAGCTGTGAGAGAGACACTCAGAGGAGAGAGCTAAGAGGAAGGAGCTAAGAGGAAGGAGCTCTGAGGAAGGAGCTTAGTGGAAGGAGCTGAGAGGAAGGCGCTGTGATGAGAGAGCTCAGAGGAAGGATCTCAGAGGAAGGAGCTGAAAGGAAGCGGTTCAGAGGAGAGAGCTCAGAGGAAGGAGCTTAGAGGAAGGAGCTGAGAGGAAGGCGCTGGGATGAGAGAGCTCAGAGGAAGGATGTCAGAGGAAGGAGCTGAGAGGAAGGGGTTCAGAGGAGACAGCTCAGAGGAAGGCAGTCAGAGGAAGGAGCTCAGAGGAAGGGGCTGAGATGAGAGAGCTAAGATGAAGGAGCTCAGAGGAAGGAGCTGAAAGGAAGCGGTTCAGAGGAGAGAGCTCAGAGGAAGGAGCTTAGAGGAAGGAGCTGAGAGGAAGGAGTCAGGGGAGAGAGATCAGAAGAAACATCAGTGAGGGAGGCACTCAGAGGAGAGAGCTCAGAGGAAGGAGCTCAGAGGAGAGAGCTAAGAGGAAGGAGTTCAAAGGAAAGAGCTCAGAGGAAGGCGCTCTGAGGAAGGATCTCAGAGGAAGGAGCTGAGAGGAAGGGGTTCAGAGGAGAGATCTCAGAGTAAGGAACTCAGAGGAAGGAGCTCAGAGGAAGGGGCTGAGATGAGAGAGCTAAGAGGAAGGAGCTCAGAGGAAGGAGCTGAAAGGAAGCGGTTCAGAGGAGAGAGCTCAGAGGAAGGAGCTTAGAGGAAGGAGCTGAGAGGAAGGCGCTGGGATGAGAGAGCTCAGAGGAAGGATGTCAGAGGAAGGAACTGAGAGGAAGGGGTTCAGAGGAGACAGCTCAGAGGAAGGCACTCAGAAGAAGGAGCTCAGAGGAAGGGGCTGAGATGAGAGAGCTCAGAGGAAGGAGCTCAGAGGAAGGAGTCAGGGGAGAGAGCTCAGAGGAAGGAGCTAAGAGGAAGGAGCTCTGAGGAATGCGCTCAGAGGAAGGAGCTCAGAGGAAGGAGCTGAGAGGAAGGAGCTGAGAGGAAGGAGTTCAGAGGAGAGACCTCAGAGGAAGGAACTCAGAGGAAGGAGCTGTGAGAGAGACACTCAGAGGAGAGAGCTAAGAGGAAGGAGCTAAGAGGAAGGAGCTCAGAGGAAGGCGCTCTGAGGAAGGAGCTCAGAGGAAGGAGCTGAGAGGAAGGAGTTCAGAGGAGAGACCTCAGAGGAAGGAACTCAGAGGAAGGAGCTCTGAGAGAGGCACTCAGAGGAGAGACCTCAGAGGAAGGAGCTAAGAGGAAGGAGCTGAGAGGAAGGAGTTCAGAGGAGAGAGGTCAGAGGAGGGAGCTCAGAGGAGAGAGATCAGTGGAAGGCGCTCTGAGGAAGGAGCTCAGAGGAAGGGGCTGAGAGGAAGGAGTTCAGAGGAGAGACCTCAGAGGAAGGAACTCAGAGGAAGGAGCTCTCAGAGAGGCACTCACAGGAGAGAGCTCAGAGGAAGGAGCTCTGAGGAAGGCGCTCAGAGGAAGGAGCTCAGAGGAAGGAGCTGAGAGGAAGGAGCTGAGAGGAAGGAGTCAGGGGAGAGAGCTCAGAAGAAACATCAGTGAGGGAGGCACTCAGAAGAGAGAGCTCAGAGGAAGGAGTTCAGAGGAGAGAGCTAAGAGGAAGGAGTTCAGAGGAAAGAGCTCAGGAGAGAGCTCAGAGGAAGGCGCTCTGAGGAAGGAGCTCAGAGGAAGGAGCTGAGAGGAAGGAGTTCAGAGGAGAGACCTCAGAGGAAGGAACTCAGAGGAAGGAGCTCTCAGAGAGGCACTCACAGGAGAGAGCTCAGAGGAAGGAGCTCTGAGGAAGGCGCTCAGAGGAAGGAGCTCAGAGGAAGGAGCTGAGAGGAAGGAGCTGAGAGGAAGAAGTTCAGAGGAGAGAGGTCAGAGGAGGGAGCTCAGAGGAGAGAGCTCTGAGGAAGGCGCTCAGAGGAAGGGGTTCAGAGGAGAGAGCTCAGAGGAAGGAGTTCAAAGGAAAGAGCTCAGGAGAGAGCTCAGAGGAAGGCGCTCTGAGGAAGGAGCTCAGAGGAAGGAGCTGAGAGGAAGGAGTTCAGAGGAGAGACCTCAGAGGAAGGAACTCAGAGGAAGGAGCTCTGAGAGAGGCACTCAGAGGAGAGAGCTAAGAGGAAGGAGCTAAGAGGAAGGAGCTCTGAGGAAGGCTCTCAGAGGAAGGAGCTTAGAGGAAGGAGCTGAGAGGAAGGGGCTGTGATGAAGGGGTTCATAGGAGAGAGCTCAGAGTAAGGAATTCAGAAGAAGGAGCTCAGATGAAGGGGCTGAGATGAGAGAGCTAAGAGGAAGGAGCTAAGAGGAAGGAGCTGAAAGGAAGCTGTTCAGCGGAGAGAGCTCAGAGGAAGGAGATTAGAGGAAGGAGCTGAGATGAAGGCGCTGGGATGAGAGAGCTCAGAGGAAGGATCTCAGAGGAAGGGGTTCAGAGGAGAGAGCTCAGAGGAAGGAACTCAGAAGAAGGAGCTCAGAGGAAGGGGCTGAGATGAGAGAGCAAAGAGGAAGGAGCTAAGAGGAAGGAGCTGAAAGGAAGCGGTTCAGAGGAGAGAGCTCAGAGGAAGGAGCTCTGAGGAAGGCGCTCAGAGGAAGGAGCACAGAGGAAGGAGCTGAGAGGAAGGAGCTGAGAGGAGAGAGGTGAGAGGAGAGACCTCAGAGGAAGGAACTCAGAGAAAGGAGCTCACAGGAAAGGAACGGAGAAAAGAGAGCTCGGAGGAAGGAGCTCAGAGGAGAGAGCTCAGAGGAATTGACTGAGATGAGAGACCTCAGAGGAAGGAGCTTATGGGTCAGAGCTCATAGGAAGGAGCTCAGAGGAAGACGCTCTGAGGAAGGAGCTCAGATGAAGGAACTCAGAGTTAGGAGCTCAGAGGAAGATAAAGAGATGAGAGAGCTAAGAGGAAGGAGCTAAGAGGAAGGAGCTGAGAGGAAGCGGTTAAGAGGAGAGAGCTCAGAGGAAGGAGCTCAGAGTTAGAAGCTAAGAGGAAGGGGCTGAGATTTTAGAGCACAGAGGAAGGAGCTCAGAGGAAGGAGCTGAAAGGAAGCGGTTCAGAGGAGAGAGCTCAGAGGAAGGAGCTCTGAGGAAGGCGCTCAGAGGAAGGAGCACAGAGGAAGGAGCTGAGAGGAAGGAGCTGAGAGGAGACAGGTGAGAGGAGAGACCTCAGAGGAAGGAACTCAGAGAAAGGAGCTCACAGGAAGGGACTGAGAAAAGAGAGCTCAGAGGAAGGAGCTCAGAGGAGAGAGCTCAGAGGAATTGACTGAGATGAGAGACCTCAGAGGAAGGAGCTTATGGGTCAGAGCTCATAGGAAGGAGCTCAGAGGAAGCCGCTCTGAGGAAGGAGCTCAGATGAAGGAACTCAGAGTTAGGAGCTCAGAGGAAGATAAAGAGATGAGAGAGCTAAGAGGAAGGAGCTAAGAGGAAGGAGCTGAGAGGAAGCGGTTAAGAGGAGAGAGCTCAGAGGAAGGAGCTCAGAGTTAGAAGCTAAGAGGAAGGGGCTGAGATTTTAGAGCACAGAGGAAGGAGCTCAGAGGAAGGAGCTGAGAGGAAGCGGTTAAGAGGAGAGAGCTCAGAGGAAGGAGCTCAGAGTTAGAAGCTAAGAGGAAGGGGCTGAGATTTTAGAGCACAGAGGCAGGAGCTTAGAGGAAGGAGCTGAGAGGAAGGAGTCAGGGGAGAAATCTCAGAAGTAGGATCAGTGAGGGAGGCACTCAGAGGTGAGAGCTCAGAGGAAGGGACTGAGAAAAGAGAGCTCAGAGGAAGGAGCTCAGAGGAGAGCGCTCAGAGGAAGGAGCACAGAGGAAGGAGCTGAGAGGAAGGAGCTGAGAGGAGAGAGGTCAGAGGAGAGACCTCAGAGGGAGGAACTCAGAGAAAGGAGCTCAAAGGAAGGGACTGAGAAAAGAGAGCTCAGAGGAAGGAGCTCAGAGGAGAGAGCTCAGAGGAATTGACTGAGATGAGAGAGCTCAGAAGAAAGAGCTTATGGGTCAGAGCTTGGATGAAGGAGCACAGAGGAAGCCGCTCTGAGGAAGGAGCTCAGAGGAAGGAACTGAGAGGAAGCGGTTAAGAGGAGAGAGCTCAGAGGAAGGAGCTCAGAGGAAGGAGCTTAGAGGAAGGAGTCAGGGGAGAGAGCTCAGAGGAAGGAGCTAAGAGGAAGGAGCTCTGAGGAAGGCACTCAGAGGAAGGAGCTGAGAGGAAGGAGCTGAGAGGAAGGAGTTCAGAGGAGAGACCTCAGAGGAAGGAACTCAGAGAAAGGAGCTCAGAGGAGAGAGCTCAGAGGAAGGATCTCAGAGGAAGGGGTTCAGAGGAGAGAGCTCAGAGGAAGGAACTCAGAAGAAGGAGCTCAGAGGAAGGGGCTGAGATGAGAGAGCAAAGAGGAAGGAGCTAAGAGGAAGGAGCTGAAAGGAAGTGTTTCAGAGGAGAGAGCTCAGAGGAAGGAGCTCTGAGGAAGGCGCTCAGAGGAAGGAGCACAGAGGAAGGAGCTGAGAGGAAGGAGCTGAGAGGAGAGAGGTCAGAGGAGAGACCTCAGAGGAAGGAACTCAGAGAAAGGAGCTCACAGGAAGGGACTGAGATGAGAGACCTCAGAGGAAGGAGCTTATGGGTCAGAGCTCATAGGAAGGAGCTCAGAGGAAGCCGCTCTGAGGAAGGAGCTCAGATGAAGGAACTCAGAGTTAGGAGCTCAGAGGAAGCTAAAGAGATGAGAGAGCTAAGAGGAAGGAGCTAAGAGGAAGGAGCTGTTAGGAAGCGGTTAAGAGGAGAGAGCTCAGAGGAAGGAGCTCAGAGTTAGAAGCTAAGAGGAAGGGGCTGAGATTTTAGAGCACAGAGGAAGGAGCTCAGAGGAAGGAGCTCAGAGGAAGGAGCTGAGAGGAAGGGGCTGAGATTTTAGAGCTGAGAGGAAGGAGCTCAGAGGAAGGAGCTGAGAGGAAGCGGTTAAGAGGAGAGAGCTCAGAGGAAGGAGCTCAGAGTTAGAAGCTAAGAGGAAGGGGCTGAGATTTTAGAGCACAGAGGCAGGAGCTTAGAGGAAGGAGCTGAGAGGAAGGAGTCAGGGGAGAAATCTCAGAAGTAGGAACAGTGAGGGAGGCACTCAGAGGTGAGAGCTCAGAGGAAGGGACTGAGAAAAGAGAGCTCAGAGGAAGGAGCTCAGAGGAGAGCGCTCAGAGGAAGGAGCACAGAGGAAGGAGCTGAGAGGAAGGAGCTGAGAGGAGAGAGGTCAGAGGAGAGACCTCAGAGGAAGGAACTCAGAGAAAGGAGCTCAAAGGAAGCGACTGAGAAAAGAGAGCTCAGAGGAAGGAGCTCAGAGGAGAGAGCTCAGAGGAATTGACTGAGATGAGAGAGCTCAGAGGACAGAGCTTATGGGTCAGAGCTCAGAGGAAGGAGCACAGAGGAAGCCGCTCTGAGGAAGGAGCTCAGAGGAAGGAACTGAGAGGAAGCGGTTAAGAGGAGAGAGCTCAGAGGAAGGAGCTCAGAGGAAGGAGCTTAGAGGAAGGAGTCAGGGGAGAGAGCTCAGAGGAAGGAGCTAAGAGGAAGGAGCTCTGAGGAAGGCACTCAGAGGAAGGAGCTGAGAGGAAGGAGCTGAGAGGAAGGAGTTCAGAGGAGAGACCTCAGAGGAAGGAACTCAGAGAAAGGAGCTGAGAGGAAGGAGTTCAGAGGAAAGACTTCAGAGGAAGGAACTCAGAGAAAGGAGCTCAGAGGAGAGAGCTCAGAGGAAGGCGCTCTGAGGAAGGAGCTCAGAGGAAGGAGCTGAGAGGAAGGAGTTCAGAGGAGAGAGCTAAGAGGAAGGAGCTAAGAGGAAGCAGCTCAGAGGAATTGACTGAGTTGAGAGAGCTCAGAGGAAGGAGCTTATGGGTCAGAGCTCAGAGGAAGGAGCTCAGAGGAAGCCGCTCTGAGGAAGGAGCTCTGAGGAAGGAGCTCTGAGGAAGATGCAGAGATGAGAGAGCTAAGAGGAAGGAGCTAAGATGAAGGAGCTGAGAGGAAGCGATTAAGAGGAGAGAGCTCAGAGGAAGGAGCTTAGAGGAAGGAGTCAGGGGAGAGAGCTCAGAGGAAGGAGCTAAGAGGAAAGAGCTCTGAGGAAGGCGCTCAGAGGAAGGAGCTCAGAGGAAGGAGCTGAGAGGAAGGAGCTGAGAGGAAGGAGTTCAGAGGAGAGACCTCAGAGGAAGGAACTCAGAGAAAGGAGCTCAGAGGAGAGAGCTCAGAGGAAGGCGCTCTGAGGAAGGAGCTCAGAGGAAGGAGCTGAGAGGAAGGAGTTCAGAGGAGAGACCTCAGAGGAAGGAACTCAGAGGAAGGAGCTGTGAGAGAGGCACTCAGAGGAGAGAGCTAAGAGGAAGGAGCTAAGAGGAAGGAGCTCTGAGGAAGGCGCTCAGAGGAAGGAGCTTAGAGGAAGGAGCTGAGAGGAAGGAGCTGAGAGGAAGGGGTTCAGAGGAGAGAGCTCAGAGTAAGGAACTCAGAGGAAGGAGCTCAGAGGAAGGGGCTGAGATGAGTGAGCTAAGAGGAAGGAGCTAAGAGGAAGGAGTGAAAGGAAGCGGTTCAGAGGAGAGAGCTCAGAGGAAGGAGCTTAGAGGAAGGAGCTCAAAGGAAGGCGCTGGGATGAGAGAGCTCAGAGGAAGGATCTCAGAGGAAGGAGCTTAGAGGAAGGGGTTCAGAGGAGAGAGCTCAGAGGAAGGAACTCGGAAGAAGGAGCTCAGAGGAAGGGGCTGAGAGGAAGGAGTCAGGGGAGAGAGCTCAGAGGAAGGAGCTAAGAGGAAAGAGCTCTGAGGAAGGCGCTCAGAGGAAGGAGCTCAGAGGAAGGAGCTGAGAGGAAGGAGCTGAGAGGAAGGAGTTCAGAGGAGAGACCTCAGAGGAAGGAACTCAGAGAAAGGAGCTCAGAGGAGAGAGCTCAGAGGAAGGAGCTGAGAGGAAGGAGTTCAGAGGAGAGACCTCAGAGGAAGGAACTCAGAGGAAAGAGCTGTGAGAGAGGCACTCAGAGGAGAGAGCTAAGAGGAAGGAGCTAAGAGGAAGGAGCTTATGGGTCAGAGCTCATAGGAACGAGCTCAGAGGAAGCCGCTCTGAGGAAGGAGCTCAGATGAAGGAACTCAGAGTTAGGAGCTCAGAGGAAGATAAAGAGATGAGAGAGCTAAGAGGAAGGAGCTAAGAGGAAGGAGCTGAGAGGAAGCGGTTAAGAGGAGAGAGCTCAGAGGAAGGAGCTCAGAGTTAGAAGCTAAGAGGAAGGGGCTGAGATTTTAGAGCACAGAGGAAGGAGCACAGAGGAAGGAGCTCAGAGGAAGGAGCTGAGAGGAGAGAGGTCAAAGGAGAGACCTCAGAGGAAGGAACTCAGAGAAAGGAGCTCAAAGGAAGGGACTGAGAAAAGAGAGCTCAGAGGAAGGAGCTCAGAGGAGAGAGCTCAGAGGAATTGACTGAGATGAGAGAGCTCAGAGGAAAGAGCTTATGGGTCAGAGCTCAGAGGAAGGAGCACAGAGGAAGCCGCTCTGAGGAAGGAGCTCAGAGGAAGGAACTGAGAGGAAGCGGTTAAGAGGAGAGAGCTCAGAGGAAGGAGCTCAGAGGAAGGAGCTTAGAGGAAGGAGTCAGGGGAGAGAGCTCAGAGGAAGGAGCTAAGAGGAAGGAGCTCTGAGGAAGGCACTCAGAGGAAGGAGCTGAGAGGAAGGAGCTGAGAGGAAGGAGTTCAGAGGAGAGACCTCAGAGGAAGGAACTCAGAGAAAGGAGCTGAGAGGAAAGAGTTCAGAGGAGAGACCTCAGAGGAAGGAACTCAGAGAAAGGAGCTCAGAGGAGAGAGCTCAGAGGAAGGCGCTCTGAGGAAGGAGCTCAGAGGAAGGAGCTGAGAGGAAGGAGTTGAGAGGAGAGAGCTAAGAGGAAGGAGCTAAGAGGAAGCAGCTCAGAGGAATTGACTGAGTTGAGAGAGCTCAGAGGAAGGAGCTTATGGGTCAGAGCTCAGAGGAAGGAGCGCAGAGGAAGGAGCTGAGAGGAAGGAGCTGAGAGGAAGGAGTTCAGAGGAGAGACCTCAGAGGAAGGAACTCAGAGGAAGGAGCTCAGAGGAAGGGGCTGAGATGAGTGAGCTAAGAGGAAGGAGCTAAGAGGAAGGAGTGAAAGGAAGCGGTTCAGAGGAGAGAGCTCAGAGGAAGGAGCTTAGAGGAAGGAGCTCAGAGGAAGGCACTGGGATGAGAGAGCTCAGAGGAAGGATCTCAGAGGAAGGAGCTTAGAGGAAGGGGTTCAGAGGAGAGAGCTCAGAGGAAGGAACTCAGAAGAAGGAGCTCAGAGGAAGGGGCTGAGAGGAAGGAGTCAGGGGAGAGAGCTCAGAGGAAGGAGCTAAGAGGAAAGAGCTCTGAGGAAGGCGCTCAGAGGAAGGAGCTCAGAGGAAGGAGCTGAGAGGAAGGAGTTCAGAGGAGAGACCTCAGAGGAAGGAACTCAGAGAAAGGAGCTCAGAGGAGAGAGCTCAGAGGAAGGAGCTGAGAGGAAGGAGTTCAGAGGAGAGACCTCAGAGGAAGGAACTCAGAGGAAGGAGCTGTGAGAGAGGCACTCAGAGGAGAGAGCTAAGAGGAAGGAGCTAAGAGGAAAGAGCTCTGAGGAAGGCGCTCAGAGGAAGGAGCTTAGAGGAAGGAGCTGAGAGGAAGGAACTGAGAGGAAGGGGTTCAGAGGAGAGAGCTCAGAGTAAGGAACTCAGAGGAAGGAGCTCAGAGGAAGGGGCTGAGATGAGTGATCTAAGAGGAAGGAGCTAAGAGGAAGGAGTGAAAGGAAGCGGTTCAGAGGAGAGAGCTCAGAGGAAGGAGCTTAGAGGAAGGAGCTCAGAGGAAGGCGCTGGGATGAGAGAGCTCAGAGGAAGGATCTCAGAGGAAGGAGCTGAGAGGAAGGGGTTCAGAGGAGAGAGCTCAGAGGAAGGAACTCAGAAGAAGGAGTTCAGAGGAAGGGGCTGAGATGAGAGAGCAAAGAGGAAGGAGCTAAGAGGAAGGAGCTGAAAGGAAGCGGTTCAGAGGAGAGAGCTCAGAGGAAGGAGCTCTGAGGAAGGCTCTCAGAGGAAGGAGCACAGAGGAAGGAGCTGAGAGGAAGTAGCTGAGAGGAGAGAGGTCAGAGGAGAGACCTCAGAGGAAGGAACTCAGAGAAAAGAGCTCACAGGAAGGGACTGAGAAAAGAGAGCTCAGAGGCAGGAGCTCAGAGGAGAGAGCTCAGAGGAATTGACTGAGATGAGAGACCTCAGAGGAAGGAGCTTTTGGGTCAGAGCTCAGATGAAGGAACTCAGAGTTAGGAGCTCAGAGGAAGATAAAGAGATGAGAGAGCTAAGAGGAAGGAGCTAAGAGGAAGGAGCTGAGAGGAAGCGGTTAAGAGGAGAGAGCTCAGATGAAGGAGCTCAGAGTTAGGAGCTAAGAGGAAGGGGCTGAGATGTGAGAGCACAGAGGAAGGAGCTCGGAAGGAGCTGAGAGGAAGGGGTTAAGAGGAGGGAGCTCAGAGGCAGGAGCTTAGAGGAAGGAGCTGAGAGGAAGGAGTCAGGGGAGAGATATCAGAAGTAGGATCAGTGAGGGAGGCACTCAGAGGTGAGAGCTCAGAGGAAGGGACTGAGAAAAGAGAGCTCAGAGGAAGGAGCTCAGAGGAGAGCGCTCAGAGGAATGAGCACAGAGGAAGGAGCTGAGAGGAAGGAGCTGTGAGGAGAGAGGTCAGAGGAGAGACCTCAGTGGAAGGAACTCAGAGAAAGGAGCTCAAAGGAAGGGACTGAGAAAAAAGAGCTCAGAGGAAGGAGCTAAGAGGAAGGAGCTCTGAGGAAGGCGCTCTGAGGAAGGAGCTCAGAGGAAGGAGCTGAGAGGAAGGAGTTCAGAGGAGAGACCTCAGAGGAAGGAACTCAGAGAAAGGAGCTCAGAGGAGAGAGCTCAGAGGAAGGCGCTCTGAGGAAGGAGCTCAGAGGAAGGAGCTGAGAGGAAGGAGTTCAGAGGAGAGAGCTAAGAGGAAGGAGCTAAGAGGAAGGAGCTCAGAGGAATTGACTGAGTTGAGAGAGCTCAGAGGAAGGAGCTTATGGGTCAGCGCTCAGAAGAAGGAGCTCAGAGGAAGGAGCTCAGAGGAAGCCGCTCTGAGGAAGGAGCTCTGAGGAAGGAGCTCAGAGGAAGATGCAGAGATGAGAGATCTAAGAGGTAGGAGCTAAGATGAAGGAGCTGAGAGGAAGCGATTAAGAGGAGAGAGCTCAGAGGAAGGAGCTTAGAGGAAGGAGTCAGGGGAGAGAGCTCAGAGGAAGGAGCTAAGAGGAAAGAGCTCTGAGGAAGGCGCTCAGAGGAAGGAGCTCAGAGGAAGGAGCTGAGAGGAAGGAGCTGATTGGAAGGAGTTCAGAGGAGAGACCTCAGAGGAAGGAACTCAGAGAAAGGAGCTCAGAGGAGAGAGCTCAGAGGAAGGCGCTCTGAGGAAGGAGCTCAGAGGAAGGAGCTGAGAGGAAGGAGTTCAGAGGAGAGACCTCAGAGGAAGGAACTCAGAGGAAGGAGCTGTGAGAGAGGCACTCAGAGGAGAGAGCTAAGAGGAAGGAGCTAAGAGGAAGGAGCTCTGAGGAAGGCGCTCAGAGGAAGGAGCTTAGAGGAAGGAGCTGAGAGGAAGGAGCTGAGAGGAAGGGGTTCAGAGGAGAGAGCTCAGAGTAAGGAACTCAGAGGAAGGAGCTCAGAGGAAGGGGCTGAGATGAGTGAGCTAAGAGGAAGGAGCTAAGAGGAAGGAGTGAAAGGAAGCGGTTCAGAGGAGAGAGCTCAGAGGAAGGAGCTTAGAGGAAGGAGCTCAGAGGAAGGGGCTGAGATGAGAGAGCAAAGAGGAAGGAGCTAAGAGGAAGGAGCTGAAAGGAAGCAGTTCAGAGGAGAGACCTCAGAGGAAGGAACTCAGAGAAAAGAGCTCACAGGAAGGGACTGAGAAAAGAGAGCTCAGAGGAAGGAGCTGAGAGGAGAGAGCTCAGAGGAATTGACTGAGATGAGAGGCCTCAGAGGAAGGAGCTTTTGGGTCAGAGCTCAGAGGAAGGAGCCCAGAGGAGAGAGGTCAGAGGAGAGACCTCAGAGGAAGGGACTGAGGTGAGAGAGCTCAGAGGAAGGAGCTGTGAGGTAGGCACTCAGAGGAGAGAGCTCAGAGAAAGGAGCTCAGAGGAGAGAGCTCAGAGGAAGGCGCTCAGATGAAGGAGCTCTGAGGGAGGCATTAAGAGGAGAGAGCTCAGAGGAAGTAGCTCAGAGGAGAGACCTCAGAGGAAGGAACTCAGATGAAGGAGCTTCGAGGGAGGCACTCAGAGGAGAGAGCTCAGAGGAAGGAGCTCAGAGGAGAGACATCAGAGGAAGGAAATCAGAGGAAGGCACTCAGAGGAAGGAGGTCAGAGGAAAGAGTTCAGAGGAGAGAGCTCAGAGGCCGAACCTAGGAGGAAGGAGCTCAGGGGAGAGAGCTCAGACGAAGGAGCTGTGAGGTAGGCACTCAGAGGAGAGAGCTCAGAGGAAGGAGCTAAGAGGAAGGAGCTCAGAGGAAGGAGTTCAGAGGAGAGAGGTCAGAGGAGTGTGCTCAGAGGAGGGAGCTCTGAGGAAGGCTTTCAGAGGAAGGAGCTCAGAGGAAGGAGCTGCGAGGATGGAGTTCCGAGGAGACAACTCAGAGGAAGGAACTCAGAGGAAGGGGCTGAGATGAGAGAGCTCAGAGAAAGGAGCTTAGGGGTGAGAGCTCAGAGGAAGGAGATCAGAGGAAGGAGCTGAGAGGAAGGGGTTCAGAGGAGAGACCTCAGAGGAAGGCGCTCAGAGGAAGGACGTCAGAGGAAGGAGTTCAGAGGAGAGAGCTCTGAGGCCGAACCTAGGAGGAAGGAGCTCATGGGAGAGAGCTCAGACGAAGGAGCATTGAGGTAGGCACTCAGAGGAGAGAGCTCAGAGGAAGGAACTCAGGCGAAGGAGTCCAGAGGAGTGACCTCAGAGGAAGGAGCTCAGAGGAGAGAGCTCAGATGAAGGAGTTCAGAGGAAGGAGCTCAGAGGAAGGGGTTCAGAGGAAGGAACTCAGAGGAAGGAGCTGAGAGGAAAGAGTTCAGAGGAGAGACCTCAGAGGAAGGAACTCAGAGAAAGGAGCTCAGAGGAGAGAGCTCAGAGGAAGGCGCTCTGAGGAAGGAGCTCAGAGGAAGGAGCTGAGAGGAAGGAGTTGAGAGGAGAGAGCTAAGAGGAAGGAGCTAAGAGGAAGCAGCTCAGAGGAATTGACTGAGTTGAGAGAGCTCAGAGGAAGGAGCTTATGGGTCAGAGCTCAGAGGAAGGAGCGCAGAGGAAGGAGCTGAGAGGAAGGAGCTGAGAGGAAGGAGTTCAGAGGAGAGACCTCAGAGGAAGGAACTCAGAGGAAGGAGCTCAGAGGAAGGGGCTGAGATGAGTGAGCTAAGAGGAAGGAGCTAAGAGGAAGGAGTGAAAGGAAGCGGTTCAGAGGAGAGAGCTCAGAGGAAGGAGCTTAGAGGAAGGAGCTCAGAGGAAGGCACTGGGATGAGAGAGCTCAGAGGAAGGATCTCAGAGGAAGGAGCTTAGAGGAAGGGGTTCAGAGGAGAGAGCTCAGAGGAAGGAACTCAGAAGAAGGAGCTCAGAGGAAGGGGCTGAGAGGAAGGAGTCAGGGGAGAGAGCTCAGAGGAAGGAGCTAAGAGGAAAGAGCTCTGAGGAAGGCGCTCAGAGGAAGGAGCTCAGAGGAAGGAGCTGAGAGGAAGGAGTTCAGAGGAGAGACCTCAGAGGAAGGAACTCAGAGAAAGGAGCTCAGAGGATAGAGCTCAGAGGAAGGAGCTGAGAGGAAGGAGTTCAGAGGAGAGACCTCAGAGGAAGGAACTCAGAGGAAGGAGCTGTGAGAGAGGCACTCAGAGGAGAGAGCTAAGAGGAAGGAGCTAAGAGGAAGGAGCTCTGAGGAAGGCGCTCAGAGGAAGGAGCTTAGAGGAAGGAGCTGAGAGGAAGGAACTGAGAGGAAGGGGTTCAGAGGAGAGAGCTCAGAGTAAGGAACTCAGAGGAAGGAGCTCAGAGGAAGGGGCTGAGATGAGTGATCTAAGAGGAAGGAGCTAAGAGGAAGGAGTGAAAGGAAGCGGTTCAGAGGAGAGAGCTCAGAGGAAGGAGCTTAGAGGAAGGAGCTCAGAGGAAGGCGCTGGGATGAGAGAGCTCAGAGGAAGGATCTCAGAGGAAGGAGCTGAGAGGAAGGGGTTCAGAGGAGAGAGCTCAGAGGAAGGAACTCAGAAGAAGGAGTTCAGAGGAAGGGGCTGAGATGAGAGAGCAAAGAGGAAGGAGCTAAGAGGAAGGAGCTGAAAGGAAGCGGTTCAGAGGAGAGAGCTCAGAGGAAGGAGCTCTGAGGAAGGCTCTCAGAGGAAGGAGCACAGAGGAAGGAGCTGAGAGGAAGTAGCTGAGAGGAGAGAGGTCAGAGGAGAGACCTCAGAGGAAGGAACTCAGAGAAAAGAGCTCACAGGAAGGGACTGAGAAAAGAGAGCTCAGAGGCAGGAGCTCAGAGGAGAGAGCTCAGAGGAATTGACTGAGATGAGAGACCTCAGAGGAAGGAGCTTTTGGGTCAGAGCTCAGAGGAAGGAGCCCAGAGGAAGGAACTCAGAGTTAGGAGCTCAGAGGAAGATAAAGAGATGAGAGAGCTAAGAGGAAGGAGCTAAGAGGAAGGAGCTGAGAGGAAGCGGTTAAGAGGAGAGAGCTCAGATGAAGGAGCTCAGAGTTAGGAGCTAAGAGGAAGGGGCTGAGATGTGAGAGCACAGAGGAAGGAGCTCGGAACGAGCTGAGAGGAAGGGGTTAAGAGGAGGGAGCTCAGAGGCAGGAGCTTAGAGGAAGGAGCTGAGAGGAAGGAGTCAGGGGAGAGATATCAGAAGTAGGATCAGTGAGGGAGGCACTCAGAGGTGAGAGCTCAGAGGAAGGGACTGAGAAAAGAGAGCTCAGAGGAAGGAGCTCAGAGGAGAGCGCTCAGAGGAATGAGCACAGAGGAAGGAGCTGAGAGGAAGGAGCTGTGAGGAGAGAGGTCAGAGGAGAGACCTCAGTGGAAGGAACTCAGAGAAAGGAGCTCAAAGGAAGGGACTGAGAAAAAAGAGCTCAGAGGAAGGAGCTAAGAGGAAGGAGCTCTGAGGAAGGCGCTCTGAGGAAGGAGCTCAGAGGAAGGAGCTGAGAGGAAGGAGTTCAGAGGAGAGACCTCAGAGGAAGGAACTCAGAGAAAGGAGCTCAGAGGAGAGAGCTCAGAGGAAGGCGCTCTGAGGAAGGAGCTCAGAGGAAGGAGCTGAGAGGAAGGAGTTCAGAGGAGAGAGCTAAGAGGAAGGAGCTAAGAGGAAGGAGCTCAGAGGAATTGACTGAGTTGAGAGAGCTCAGAGGAAGGAGCTTATGGGTCAGCGCTCAGAGGAAGGAGCTCAGAGGAAGCCGCTCTGAGGAAGGAGCTCTGAGGAAGGAGCTCAGAGGAAGATGCAGAGATGAGAGAGCTAAGAGGTAGGAGCTAAGATGAAGGAGCTGAGAGGAAGCGATTAAGAGGAGAGAGCTCAGAGGAAGGAGCTTAGAGGAAGGAGTCAGGGGAGAGAGCTCAGAGGAAGGAGCTAAGAGGAAAGAGCTCTGAGGAAGGCGCTCAGAGGAAGGAGCTCAGAGGAAGGAGCTGAGAGGAAGGAGCTGAGAGGAAGGAGTTCAGAGGAGAGACCTCAGAGGAAGGAACTCAGAGAAAGGAGCTCAGAGGAGAGAGCTCAGAGGAAGGCGCTCTGAGGAAGGAGCTCAGAGGAAGGAGCTGAGAGGAAGGAGTTCAGAGGAGAGACCTCAGAGGAAGGAACTCAGAGGAAGGAGCTGTGAGAGAGGCACTCAGAGGAGAGAGCTAAGAGGAAGGAGCTAAGAGGAAGGAGCTCTGAGGAAGGCGCTCAGAGGAAGGAGCTTAGAGGAAGGAGCTGAGAGGAAGGAGCTGAGAGGAAGGGGTTCAGAGGAGAGAGCTCAGAGTAAGGAACTCAGAGGAAGGAGCTCAGAGGAAGGGGCTGAGATGAGTGAGCTAAGAGGAAGGAGCTAAGAGGAAGGAGTGAAAGGAAGCGGTTCAGAGGAGAGAGCTCAGAGGAAGGAGCTTAGAGGAAGGAGCTCAGAGGAAAGGGCTGAGATGAGAGAGCAAAGAGGAAGGAGCTAAGAGGAAGGAGCTGAAAGGAAGCAGTTCAGAGGAGAGACCTCAGAGGAAGGAACTCAGAGAAAAGAGCTCACAGGAAGGGACTGAGAAAAGAGAGCTCAGAGGAAGGAGCTGAGAGGAGAGAGCTCAGAGGAATTGACTGAGATGAGAGGCCTCAGAGGAAGGAGCTTTTGGGTCAGAGCTCAGAAGAAGGAGCCCAGAGGAGAGAGGTCAGAGGAGAGACCTCAGAGGAAGGGACTGAGGTGAGAGAGCTCAGAGGAAGGAGCTGTGAGGTAGGCACTCAGAGGAGAGAGCTCAGAGAAAGGAGCTCAGAGGAGAGAGCTCAGAGGAAGGCGCTCAGATGAAGGAGCTGTGAGGGAGGCATTAAGAGGAGAGAGCTCAGAGGAAGTAGCTCAGAGGAGAGACCTCAGAGGAAGGAACTCAGATGAAGGAGCTTCGAGGGAGGCACTCAGAGGAGAGAGCTCAGAGGAAGGAGCTCAGAGGAGAGACATCAGAGGAAGGAAATCAGAGGAAGGCACTCAGAGGAAGGAGGTCAGAGGAAAGAGTTCAGAGGAGAGAGCTCAGAGGCCGAACCTAGGAGGAAGGAGCTCAGGGGAGAGAGCTCAGACGAAGGAGCTGTGAGGTAGGCACTCAGAGGAGAGAGCTCAGAGGAAGGAGCTAAGAGGAAGGAGCTCAGAGGAAGGAGTTCAGAGGAGAGAGGTCAGAGGAGTGTGCTCAGAGGAGGGAGCTCTGAGGAAGGCTTTCAGAGGAAGGAGCTCAGAGGAAGGAGCTGCGAGGATGGAGTTCCGAGGAGACAACTCAGAGGAAGGAACTCAGAGGAAGGGGCTGAGATGAGAGAGCTCAGAGAAAGGAGCTTAGGGGTGAGAGCTCAGAGGAAGGAGATCAGAGGAAGGAGCTGAGAGGAAGGGGTTCAGAGGAGAGACCTCAGATGAAGGCGCTCAGAGGAAGGACGTCAGAGGAAGGAGTTCAGAGGAGAGAGCTCTGAGGCCGAACCTAGGAGGAAGGAGCTCATGGGAGAGAGCTCAGACGAAGGAGCATTGAGGTAGGCACTCAGAGGAGAGAGCTCAGAGGAAGGAACTCAGGCGAAGGAGTCCAGAGGAGTGACCTCAGAGGAAGGAGCTCAGAGGAGAGAGCTCAGATGAAGGAGTTCAGAGGAAGGAGCTCAGAGGAAGGGGTTCAGAGGAAGGAACTCAGAGGAAGGAGCTGAGAGGAAAGAGTTCAGAGGAGAGACCTCAGAGGAAGGAACTCAGAGAAAGGAGCTCAGAGGAGAGAGCTCAGAGGAAGGCGCTCTGAGGAAGGAGGTCAGAGGAAGGAGCTGAGAGGATGGAGTTCCGAGGAGACACCTCAGAGGAAGGAACTCAGAGGAAGGGGCTGAGATGAGAGAGCTCAGAGAAAGGAGATCAGAGAAAGGAGCTGAGAGGAAGGGGTTCAGAGGAGAGACCTCAGAGGAAGGCGCTCAGAGGAAGGAGGTCAGAGGAAGGAGTTCAGAGGAGAGAGCTCTGAGGCTGAACCTAGGAGGAAGGAGCTCAGGGGAGAGAGCTCAGACGAAGGAGCATTGAGGTAGGCACTCAGAGGAGAGAGCTCAGAGGAAGGAACTCAGGCGAAGGAGTCCAGAGGAGTGACTTCAGAGGAAGGAGCTCTGAGGAGAGAGCTCAGAAGAAGGAGTTCAGAGGAAGG
Organism: Lipophrys pholis; assembly: GCF_963383615.2. Taxonomy (NCBI): domain Eukaryota; kingdom Metazoa; phylum Chordata; class Actinopteri; order Blenniiformes; family Blenniidae; genus Lipophrys; species Lipophrys pholis. The sequence continues at coordinate 27,761,131 of NC_137635.1, read as the reverse complement.
AGCTCAGAGGAGAGAGTTCAGAGGAGGGTGCTCAGAGGAGAGAGCTCTGAGGAAGGGGTTCAGAGGAAGGAACTCAGAGGAAGGAGCTCAGAGGAGAGAGCTCAGAGGAAGGAGTTCAGAGGAAGGAGCTCAGAGGAGAGAGGTCAGAGGAGGGTGCTCAGAAGAGAGAGCTCTGAGGAAGGAGCTAAGAGGAAGGAGCTCAGAGGAAGGAGCCCAGAGGAGAGAGCTCTTCGGAGAGAGTTAAGAGGAGGCTTCCAGGAGGAGCGACAAGGAGATGGAGAGGCAGCAGAAGAGGACGGAGGATTAACTAGACAAATAAATTCACCTATTTCTCTTCCTCAGTTTCTTCTTGTCAACTTTTATAAAATGTAAATAAAGTCATCCTGAGTGAATCTTCTAGCTCCTGTTTTTCAATCATCACATCCAGTAAAAGACACAAAAGAAGAGTGTTTGTCATGAGTGAAGCACCCTGCGCCTCTCCTCTGCTCACCCCACTCATCTAATGGATTCGCCTCTAAACACAGGAAAGATTCATTTTTTGCCAAAAAGAAAAATTGTTACAACAAAGCAGCAGCATACAAATTTATATTTCCCTTTTTTTTCTGCAAAGTTCATAATGTAAAACATGAAATGGTGGTGCTGGTAACGTGTTCATTACTAACACGTTACTCTCATATGACCAGTAGTAATCTAACGTGTTACTATTTCCAAACCAGTAATCTTATTAAAGTTACTTCTCCAAGTCACTGAGTTACTGATGCAGCGTCCAGCAGGACCAGTTTGTTCTCTGTAAAGCTGCTTTATTATTACACTGAACCTTCTTAGTTCTCCAAACACACACACACACACACACACACACACACACACACACACACACACACACACACACACACACACACACACACACACACACACACACACACACACACACACACACAACTCTGTGATTTGGTTTTTTTACTGAAAGAATAAAACTTATAGAGAAACTTGAAGCAACGACGGTCTCTGGCAAACAGCGCACTGCCCCCTACAGGCAGGCACTAGTATTTCACAAACCATGTGTACAGGATTGACCTTGGTGACGAACTGGGAGAAATAAAAGTTTCAGCTGTGAGTTTCACGCTGGTAATACTTAAAATTAAACTATGTAAGAGGAAATTGATGATTTTATGGCGATGACAACCAAACAGAGTTTTCAACGAAGAATTGAAACTGTGACAAAATTAAAGACTATGTCGTGGTGTGTCTGCTCTCCCGGGGCGACGTCACTGTGTCTCTTTTTTGGCGGACATTTTGTGGCCTCCGTAGAAAATGTATGAACCTTCACATTCATTGATGATGGGAGACGTTGGGGCGTCACCTCGTCCAGGCATGGCCGTGTAAATCCTCTATCGCCTCCAGTTCACGTCAGACACTCACCCAGGGTTTGGTTTTCAATTCACCACGTCTCTTGATACAGACTCACACGAGAGAGCAGCAGCTGCTCTCACCGTTTCATTTCATGTGTTTGTAGATGTGCAGGTTGGATAGAAGACGCGGGGCAACCAATGCTTTAAAGTGTTCCCCGACTTTCATCAAATCCAATTTAATGTATTTTTCCACACTTTTCCAAAGAAAACTTTTCTGTTTGGATAAAGTCCCACTGATCAGAGACTAAACCTTCATTCTGACGAGAGTCACGCCATGTATTTGCTATTGGATTAAAAGAATCTTGTTCAAATTGAGATGTTGAGCTGAAAATGTACCATTATGTAAACGTGTATTTCCCTTTAAGACAACCTTAACATAAATCATCATGGCAACAGTAGACAAGAGACTCATGTTCAAAAATATGTCCAACATCATTATTTAGTTCAGATCCTGACAGTTAAACAGACGCAGATGATGAAGGCTGGAGATGAAACTTACACCTGTTACACTGAATGTTGGCCTAAATTTGCTCATAATCTCAGTTGAGAGAATAAATCCAGCCTCCTCTGCCCCTTTGAGGAAGGCGAGGGTAGAATACAGCTGACTAAAGTAGTGATGAAGATGAAGCTCTGTGAGCAGAAATAATGATGAAGGCCAGAGCTGAAGAGACGAGAAAAAACTGGATCAGCTGCATGAACGTCTAGAAAAAACACGATCATCCAACATCCTCCGCTGATGACAGTAACAGTAAAGACTCAGTGAAAATGACAGTAAATTGACAGTAAAGTAAAAGTAAAGACACAATAAAGTAACAATAAAGACACAGTAAATTGAAAGTAAATTGACAGTAAATTGACAATAAAGTAAAAGTAAAGACACAAAGTAACAGTAAAGACACAATAAAGTAACAATAAAGACACAGTTAAGTAACAATAAAGACAAGATAGTAACAGTAAAGACATAGTAAAGCAACAGTAAAGACCCAATAAAGTGGCAATAAAGACACAGTAAATTGACATTAAACTAACAGTAAAGACACAAAGTAACAGTAAAAACACAATAAAGTAAAAATAAAGACACAGCAACGTAACAGTGAAGTAACAATATATATACAGTAAAATGACAGTGAAGTAACAGTGAATGTGTTACTTTACTGTCTTTACTGTTACTTTACAAACCAAAAACTCTCTGGAAAGCGTTTGAACGTGTTCATTTGGTCCATTTTAATAAATCCAATCATTTTATGAGGAAACGAGCCTGAAACGTGAGACCAAAGAGCTGTTCTGACTGTTCCCTTGGCGTCCAGCAGAGGGCAGCACAGCAGCAGGTAATAGCCGCAGCAGCAGCAGCAGCTCCTTGTAGTCATGGTAATTCCTCTGCAGAGGTGCAGCCGTGAGGACAGGACATTTCATCTCCACTTCCATCAACCTGCTGCTGCTGTCAGTGCTGTGGAATCCAGCCTGCTTTATTTATGACTGCACGGCTCACCACCGTCATTCTCAGTCTTCCTCACGCCGTCTTTTACTGGAATCATGAACTTTTCCCGCCTGCTGTCAACAGGTGATGGATCAGTTTCACGGCTCGGGGAATGTCTGCGTTTTTAACACTCTAATTGCAGGTGGATGGGGTCGTTGCTCTCTACTCGCTCTGCTGTAATTTGACAATATGACATTATCGAGGCGTGCAGCTTACAACAACGTGTTCTTCTCAAGTTAAAAATAGCCGTTAACTTCACATTTTGCTTTGGCATTCATGTGAAGCGGCAGTGAGATGAGTCATGACCAAAGGGAAATACCATTTGGGAAATGCCATTTTCTCCTGTAAAAAATAGAGCGCACACTATGAAACACACCAGGTTTTATAACCACACAAAGTTCTTTAAGTACTTGAGGACAATTTCCACTTTATAGGTTTTAATTAACAGTTGGAATGTGTAACCTGACCGAAACCATACAGATTTCTTTTTTGTAGCTGAAAGTCTGTTGCAGCCATGGAGTCTTCTCACGATGAAGGGATGTGAAGAATTTCTGAGATAATCTTAAAATCTAAATGTTCATAATGATGATGATGATGATGATGATGATGATGATGATTTCTGAGAATAACTGTTGTGTCTATTTCTTAGTCTTTTCACACTAGGGGACTTCACACTGGAGCCATGCTGAGATGTTTTCCTAATACTTTAAATACACTCATTAAAATACTAAGATCAACCCTACAGATACTATTTTAGGACTTTAATCATTTTTATCATTTTTGAAATGCAAGTCCACATCTTTGTATACTATTTCTCTGTCCAACAAACGCATGATCAAAATCACCCAGAATTCATTATTTCTGGCTGAAACTGAGGCGAGATTATCCCTGCATTGTCCACGCACATCCGCCTATATAACGGGCTCTACTTTACAAAGGAGTTAATATGACTCACTGGATGTATTGGACGTATGTTTGAAAGCTGACAAACTGCCATTTACACAAGGAGAGAATAAATCAGGAGGTGATATAACACAGTCAGCTCCTGAGGAAGAGTGAAGAAAAGAAATGTGAGGACTGTTTCCTCGCGTCTCGGACGGATGTGTGTCTTTGCGGGGAAGCCCCTCGTCCCTCGTCCCTCGCCTCTCTGCTCTCAGTGCTGTCACTCGGACGTGCTCCCGCTGAAGCTCCCACCTTGATCTTTGCTTCATGGTGTAATAAATGGGGGGGGGGTGCAGGACTGATACCAAGGCAGCACAAAGCAGACTTCCCATGCCTGTGTGCTGCACAGCCAATTAGAAGCAGCCGCTGTGCGTGCAGGTGCATTGTGGATCTCAGGGGGGCTGGGGGCTGACTCCTTAAAAACAAATGTGCCCTTTCTACAAAGAAACCTAAAAAACAAGGCTGACATTTAGCTTGTGTGTGTGTGTGTGTGTGTTTGTGTGTGTGTGTGTGTGTGTGTGTGTGTGTGTGTGTGTGTGTGTGTGTGTGTGTGTGTGTGTGTGTGTGTGTGTGTGTGTGTGTGTGTGTGTGTGTGTGTGTGTGTGTGTGTGTGTGTGGTTATGGCAGGGGGGTGCACACCATTACAATAGTGGCTCAGTGGGAGAAGCCAGACCTGCACAGGGTGGGGCTTTTCCAGCGGGGCGAAGGGGCATCTGCGGGGATTGTTTCTCAATCTCTCTGCTTTTAGCTCCACAAGCTGAAACTGAAGCAGACCGGTCACATTGTTTTCACACTCCCCTGCAAGGCAATCTGAGGAGATAAGAAATGGTTTTAATCTGAAAGCCTGGATGTGGAAAAAGAAGCTTCCAAATAAATGCACATAAACAGGTTTTTTAACGGTGGACGACTCCCAGGCTCACCGAGGACGTTCCACCCACTCTCCGAGGCTGCTCAGATTAATGTTCAGCGGAGGATCAGAGTGCATTTCCTCAGGAAAAAGATTCTCATTGCCAACAGGCTGTTTGCCTGCTAATGCTCACATGCAATATGATGCCATGGCCATAGTCACTGCCACTACACACGTTTTCTAACTTCAGTATGAAGCAGAACTGAAGAGACGCAGTGGTGGATTAGCTGGTTCGTATCTACAGAGAGTCGTTTTCTGATCAGATACTGTGTGAGTACCAGACATGACGTCAGTTATAGGCGTTATTGGACTGCAGGGAAAACGTCAGTATTTTGAAAGAATCAGTGTGTAAAAAATGAACTTGTGTCTCTCTTGTACACCAGGTGGTAGTCATGTCCAGCTCTTCCCTTGCTGGGTGTGGTTTAATTAATGATTACTAACAGCTCACTCTGTCGTATTTCTAAAAACTGTTAATGCATGTTGCACATTTCCTCTGTAGGAACAGCATTGAACATTTAACTTCTAGTTTCTGGAAATAAACAAAAACCAGAAAAAAAGTAAACAGAACACAGTTATAAAAGTAGAACTATACTCGGTAGAACGCAGACATTGGCCAATGCCACATTTGTTTGCAGAATCGAGTTAGCATCACGAGCATGATAGCTGTTAGCTCAAATCAATGCTAACTAAGTTGGTCAGGCAACATCACTGTGTGAAACACTGAGCAGGGAGCGTCTCCATGGCAACAGACGCTGATCTCTTGTGATCTCCTGTGATCTCCTTCCATGAGGTGCCTCTCCCGTCCACTTTGTATGAGACATTTCATCGCACTTTTTTGGGATTAATTTGGAAACGGTCAGCCGTTAACGTCCCAAAATCTAATCGATTGGTCTTTGGATGATGACAAGTCATCCCTGAAGATTTCATGAAATTTGGGTGTGTAGTTTTGTAAAAAGTTGGTAAAATACTTACACATACAGACAGACAGACAGACAGACAGACAGATAGATAGATAGATAGATAGATAGATAGATAGATAGATAGATAGATAGATAGATAGATAGATAGATACATACATAGATAGATACATAGAAATAAAAAGTACATACATACATACATACATACATACATACATACATACATACATACATACATACATACATACATACATACATACATACATACATACATACATACACGCAGACAAAAAGCATAACCTTCTTGACCAACTTGGTTGGTCACCCAGCTTTGGTCGGTGAAGTTAAGTTAAGTTAGTTAAGTCCTGACTTGGCTGCACGGTGGCGCTGTGTGGAGTTTTGCAGGTTCTCCCTGTGCGGTCCAAAGCAGTCCAGAAACATGCATGTGAGGTCAATTGGTGGCGATATAGGTACTAATATGAGTGTGTGTGTATTCTGCTCTCGCCATCGTAAGCTGGAATGAACATTGAACTTCTAGTTTCTGCCCGACAACTCTGGAAATAAACAAAAACAAGAAATGGATGGCTGGATACTGTTTCTTTGACTGGACTGGGGGCAGACTACATGCTGGATGTAAAGACTGCACAGGGGGTGGCTGACTTCAGTATCCACAGTACAACACCAGTTGGTAAAGCAGGTACTCTTCCAATCACAAGGTTCGTGGTTCGATCTCCATTTGTCAGTGCTGTTGTGCAAGACACTGAGCCTACAAATATATTTATTGAATTTATTCATATAGTACATTTCATGATCCGTCACATTCACATACACCCACACATCAGTGGAGACGGCTGCCACACAATGTTGTAACTTGGGGTTCAGTGTCTTGCTCAATGACACATGGACAGGACAAGATGGGAATCAAACTTCCGACCGTGCGATTGGAAGGCAAGCGGCTTTGCTAACTGATCAACAGCAACACAGATCAGTCTGAGTGACGGAGGTTGAGTTTGTAAGTGGGCAGGAGCCGTATAACATGGAAACGTCCAAACCTCTGAAGACACAGTTCTCTACCTGCTACCATTTGTTATAGTGCAAAAATATTAACGAAAAATTTACATTAGAAATTTATTTTTACCCATGCCGTCTTTCACAAAATGCATTGAAATAAAAGAAAAGTCACGGCAGTATTCAGCATGCATGTTCTCATAAATTCACCTCAGTGTAGTTCTGATGTTTTGTCTTCAGTTGTTTGAATCAGCTCAGGTCTCACTTTCTGGTTCTGGCAGTTACTCTTACTGCAATCCCCAGAAAATAGATAAAAAACAGCAGTTATCTCGACTGAAATCGTTCCATGACTTGTTTCACACTTAGAAATGCCATCCCACCGTCCAGTTGGGGAATCACACTGACAACCTTACGATTTACCAGCTGACACACAGAGTCGCGTTTCCTCTCAAAGTTCAGAAAACTTTATTTGTCCCCAGGGAGCAGTTATACAGGCACATAGAACAAGCAGTGCAATAGTGAAGTAGAAATTAAGAAGAAAAAAGACATTTAAGATAAGTAACTTCAATATAACAAACGGGGATGAATAAAATAGACTATAAATAAAACAAACTGCCAATGAGGTAGAGACATTACGGAGAGTAAAATGACAGAGTGTGTGTGTGTGTGTGTGTGTGTGTGTGTGTGTGTGTGTGTGTGTGTGTGTGTGTGTGTGTGTGTGTGTGTGTGTGTGTGTGTGTGTGTGTGTGTGTGTGTGTGTGTGTGTGTGTGTGTGTGTGTGTGTGTGTGTGTGAGTGTGTGTGTGTGTGTGTGAGTGCAAATGCTGTGGATAGAAGAGGTGAGAAAGCAGAGGAATGCTGAATAGAGTTTGACCCTCAGAGTAGACAAGCTTTATAGTTTATATTCCTCTACATCAGGTCCCGGAGGTGCAGCCCTCAATGTTTTACTCGTCTCCCTGCATCAACGCGGCTGGTTGCAATGAGCGGCTCGTTGTGCTGAAGAACCATCTGGACATTCAGGTGTGCTAAAGAAGGGAGACATGGAAAACATGCAGGGCTGCGGCCCTCCAGGATCTGAGTTTGAGACCTCTGCTTTAGATCTAATCTGAGTTCATATAGATTCTATGTTTTCCTCTTCTTCTCTTTTGCAAACACTTCACGGGCCTTTCTGTGTGGAGTTTGCATGTTCTGCCCGTGGGTTTCTTCTCAAAGTCCCATAAAACATGCATTGTGTGTCCTTGAGCAAGACCCATCAACCCACCCAGAGCGCCATCCTGTGGCCCTCCACCGAAGGGGGATTAATGAAATATCCTCAGAGAGTGGGAAACGGTTAACGAAGACCTGTCGGTGGGGTTTCTTTCTTTCTTTCTTTCTTTCTTTCTTTCTTTCTTTCTTTCTTTCTTTCTTTCTTTCTTTCTTTCTTTCTTTCTTTCTTTCTTTCTTTCTTTCTTTCTTTCTTTCTTTCTTCATGGGAAGTGGTGGGAATGGTATGGACTTGCTGGAACCAGCAGATGGCGGTAGTGCAATTTTATGGATGCAAATTGCTGCTAAACCCAGAAGAAGAAGAAGAAGAAGAAGAAGAAAGTATCCTCCTCCTCCTCCTCCTCCTCCTCCTCCTCCTCCTCCTCCTCCTCCTCAAAGCTTGACTATAGGCCCACTCCTGTTAAACATTGACCCACTCAGATTCTAGAGTCACACCATCGACAAGCTTGGTGGTGTGAGCCCCAGCGTTCAGCTTGTCTTCAACATGAGCCTGAGTCTTCCCTCCTGCAACTCCTCATCATCTTCCTGCTCAACCACATGTACACCCACCTGGACAGACCCACCAGCACTGAGTCATGTTCTTGGACTTCACACCAGCGGGCTCTGGAGATGGACTCTGTGTAGGTAATCTGAGAGAGAAGGCTCCGGTCCAAACTGAGGTCCATCTTGAACATGATGTCCTGGTCAACAGACAATCTTCAGCAACAGACTCGTTCTATCAAATGCTCCGGCAGTGGTGGACAATCCTGGTCCTGGAGGGCTGCAGCCCTCCATGTTTTCAATGTGTCCTCACATCAACACAGCTGACAGCAAAGATTGGCTCCTTATCGAGCCTTCTGCAGAGCCTCATCATGATCACTCAGGTGTGTCTGAGCAGGGAGACATGGAAAACATGCAGGGCTGCGGCCCTCCAGGACCAGGAATGTCCACGCCTGCGTCACACCAGATCCCGTCTTCCAGTGGCAATCAGACATGTTTTTATTGTGATTTTAATGTCACGCCATTCTCTGTGCATATATTAGTCACTGTTAAGCTTTTTATTGCTTAAAAAGTTGTTGAAAATAATGATTAAATACATCAAATATATCTGAATACACACCTAATCAATTTCAACACTATTATATAATCTATTATTATCTATTACAACACTAAATACTGAGATTTAAATATTTTCTGAGCCTTTTCATTTGTAAACTGTTTGATTAGTCTTAATGAAATTCTTATTTTAGTCCACAGAGAAATGAGCTGCCTTATGTTTCCATGTCTGTCCTGTCTCTTTCTCGCTGCACTTGTTTCATTTACATTTTATTTCCAGAAGTAAAGACTCCACAAACACTGAGTTGCTGTCACTTTGCAATAGTTGACCAAACCAAGAAAACCTCTAATGAGTCACCGACTCCAGGATTCACCACACATCCATGTGTGAGCTTTGCTACATCTCATTTAAAAGAGACTAATAATTGGCACAACACTGTGATTGACCTCCTTTGTATGGGGCTTTAGCTCAGATGTTACTTGTTTTTCTCAAGAAAAAGAAAATCAAGATGAAAAATGAGAAAGTTCAAACAAATGTCATGGGCAGAGGAGACAGACGGAGACAGAGAACATGGAGACAAACTGGGAGAGAAAGGCAAGTTCACACTATTTTTATACAAAAATGTGAACGCACGCACGCACGCACGCACGCACGCACGCACGCACGCACGCACGCACGCACACACACACACACACACACACTGACTGGAGGAAGCTGATTGATTGGCTGTAAAATGTTAATGTAGCTATAAGCCTGGCTTATAAATTGTTCATTAAGGCCTTGACATGCTCGTCACCTGAAATGTTAATGAGGTGAGATTGCATGGAGGCTGAGAGGTCTCGCTGAGCGAATGAGCAAATACAACAGATGAGCAGAATCCACAAGACCCCCCCATCATGTTATAATAAGAAGCAACCGGGTATCTGAGGCGACTGTGCCCCCTCAGCCATACAGTAATTAAATTAATGAATGACAGTGTGTGAATTAACCACGGAAATAGAGATTGATAAATATGAGTATTCTCATCCTCACCCAGCCTTGAGTTACCATGTCGTCTAACTATCTAATCAGAGATGGAAGCTATGTGAAGTATTTAGAAGATAATCTTTTATATTCACAATATTAATGAGAATGGACGTCGTGTCCACCTCTGACAGGCTTTACACGTGGAGAGATCCACCGTGGAGCTGAGTTGTTAAACAAGCAGATTGTCTTGATGAAAATTAACCAAAGTTTTTTTCTGTGCCTTGGGTGGACGTGAGAGGCTCCAGTAGTGTCCAGTCCGCCCCAGTCATGGCGGCCCCCTGATTTTCCATCCTTCGCCATCAAAGAGGAAGCATGTCTAACAACTCTACACATGCTCCAACCTGCCTCAAACGTTACATGCTTGATCAAAGTCTTGCCCTGATCAAATCCACATGCCAATATCCATTCACAGATGCCAGCAGGTGATACTATATTTTATGTTTTAATCATTAGCCATTTGACAGTCTAAATCTTAAATGTGGTGATCTGAGTCTTAAGACGATGATGATGATGATGATGATGATGACTGAAGGTGAAAATTGTGAGATTTTGTAAAAGGGCGTGTCTGTGGCGGCACTCTGAACTTTGATGCTTCACCATTAAAGAGCAAGTCCCGTCTCCCGACCTTCTGCATGCTGCTGTCAGGAGAATTATTCCTAGTAATAAAACCTCAGGGGGACAGAATACACTGGAATCAGACTGAGAGCGATTTGAGAAAGTTTTAAACTATTCTATTACATTATTCAAGAGACAAAGTCACAGTACAACCTCTGCGTGATTGTCCAGGAGTTTGTCTCACTCTGAAGACAGACAGTTCCTTCTTAAAGGCTGAAATTGTTTTGAGTCTCCAGTGAAGGACACCAAAAGCAGCACGGAGGTTCCAACAGTGCTGACACAGGTCATCCCTGAACACAGACTGAACATTACACATCATTCTTTATGAGACAAAACAAGATTTCCATAACATTCCCACCTGCTTTGATTAATAAAGAATGAATGAAAATAAAAATGATAATAATAAGGTTAGCAGGCGTTTCTTCAGTGCAAGAGCAGTAGATCATGTGGAGAAAAAAATTAAACCAGAAGATTTGAAAACCAGCAGTCATAAGAGTTGTGAGGGCGAAAAACCTGTCAGAGTATTGTTCTCATTTACACGACGGGAAGATTCCCTCACTCCCCCAAAAACCATCCGACCAACCATGGTGAGAAGTGGAACTCTAACTCTGTGGCAGGTTAACATAAAATAAAAATAAAACATCAAAACAACAAAAACACAGAAGACAAAGACAAAATCTCATAAAGCTTCTTCAGCTGCATCGTCGCCACACCGAACAGATCTGAATGAAAAATGTCCATAATTAAAGTTATCTCAGTTGATTGATTTTTAAGTGCATACTCATAAACTAAAGTTATTAAAAGTCTAAGTATAACACATTTATATATTCTAATCAGGAGACATTGTCTAAAAAGTATTAAAATGCCAAAAGAGGAGGTCCAGTCAACACCTCCTACCTAAGGCATCTGTTGGTGCCTAAACAATCACTATCCCTCAAAAATTAATGCAAAAAAACCTAAGTTATCTTCTCCTAAGCAGTTATTGAAACAGAATTATTAACACTAAACTATTTCAGTTGATCTTGGTGGCGATGCAGCCAACATCAGTTTCTCCTTCTGGATCCACCTGCCACATCTCACCAGATTAGACAGTTCAATACATCCTTATTAATGATTGACCACCAGAGTAATACTGACTTTAAACATTCTGCTGTCATTAGAGTGTACCTATGTGCTCCTTATTATCAAATGTGTCCTTTGCAGATTATCTTTTAGCTCTCGTCATGTTCCTCCTTGCTGTTTTATCTATCTATTGCCATTCCCCATTTATGAAAAAACCATAAAATAATATTATTTACTTTAATTTAACATTACTTTTAATTTAAAGTATTTTCTCTTTATCTTCTTTTTTATATCAACACATAAAGCCATCTCTAGCTGGATCACTGTGCAGCCCCTTCTCCTTTCCTGTGACAGTGTCTCCCTCGAGACCTTTTCTCCACAAAAACATCATCATCATCTTGTGAGGAGGTCATGTTTCCACCTCTTACTCCTCGTCTGTGGCGTTTCCGGTGATGCCTCTCATCACTCTGCAGAGAACCACGTTCTATCCTCAACCTTCTTATCAGACAGCTGCTGTTCCCTTCATACCACAAACCACAGTGGAGTCTGCTGAGGGTCTGGGAGGATGTTGGTCAGCAGGAGGACAGGAGGAGGAGGTGGGATGATGATGGTCAGCAGGAGGAGGAGAGGAGGAGGAGGTGGGAGGATGATGGTCAGGGAGAGGAGGAGAGGAGGTGGGAGGATGATAGTCAGCAGGAGGAGGTGGGAGGATGATGGTCAGGAGGAGGAGGAGAGGAGGAGGTGGGAGGATGATGGTCAGGGGAGGAGGAGAGGAGGAGGAGGTGGGAGGATGATGGTCAGGAGGAGGAGGAGAGGAGGAGGAGGGAGGATGTTGGTCAGCAGGAGGAGAGGAGGAGGGAGGATGATGGTCAGCAGGAGGAGGAGAGGAGGAGGTGGGAGGATGAAGGTCAGGGGGAGGAGGAGAGGAGGAGGTGGGAGGATGATGATAAGCAGGAGGAGAGGAGAAGGGAGGATGTTGGTCAGCAGGAGGAGGAGAGGAGGAGGAGGGAGGATGATGGTCAGCAGGAGGAGAGGAGGAGGTGGGAAGATGATGGTCAGCAGGAGAAGAGGAGGAGGAGGTGGGAGGATGATGGTCAGCAGGAGGAGAGGATGAGGTGGGAGGATGATGGTCAGGAGGAGGAGGAGAGGAGGAGGAGGGAGGATGTTGGTCAGCAGGAGGAGAGGAGGAGGAGGTGGGAGGATGATGGTCAAGAGGACGAGGAGAGGACGAGGAGGGAGGATGTTGGTCAGCAGGAGGAGAGGAGGAGGTGGGAGGATGATGGTCAGCAGAAGAAGAGGAGGAGGAGGGAGGATGATGGTCAGCAGGAGGAGAGGAGGAGGGAGGATGTTGGTCAGCAGGAGGAGATGAGGAGGAGGGACGATGACGGTCAGCAGGAGGAGAGGAGGAGGGAGGATGGTGGTCAGCAGGAGGAGGAGAGGAGGAGGTGGGAAGATGATGGTCAACAGGAGGAGAGGAGGTGGGAGGATGATGGTCAGCAGGAGAAGAGGAGGAGGAGGTGGGAGGATGATGGTCAGCAGAAGAAGAGGAGGAGGAGGTGGGAGGATGATGGTCAGCAGGAGGAGAGGAGGAGGAGGGAGGATGATGGTCAGCAGGAGGAGAGGAGGAGGGAGGATGATGGTCAGCAGGAGGAGAGGAGGAGGTGGGAGGATGATGGTCAGCAGGAGGAGAGGAGGAGGTGGGAGGATGATGGTCAGCAGGAGGAGAGGAGGAGGGAGGATGATGGTCAGCAGGAGGAGATGAGGAGGAGGAGGTGGGAGGATGATGGTCAGCAGAAGAAGAGGAGGAGGAGGTGGGAGGATGTTGGTCAGCAGGAGGAGAGGAGGAGGGAGGATGATGGTCAGCAGAAGAAGAGGAGGAGGAGGTGGGAGGATGATGGTCAGCAGGAGGAGAGGAGGAGGAGGGAGGATGATGGTCAGCAGGAGGAGAGGAGGAGGGAGGATGATGGTCAGCAGGAGAAGAGGAGGAGGAGGTGGGAGGATGATGGTCAGCAGGAGGAGAGGAGGAGGTGGGAGGATGATGGTCAGCAGGAGGAGAGGAGGAGGGAGGATGGTGGTCAGCAGGAGGAGGAGAGGAGGAGGTGAGAGGATGATGGTCAGCAGGAGGAGAGGAAGTGGGAGGATGATGGTCAGGAGGAGGAGAGGAGGAGGGAGGATGATGGTCAGCAGGAGAAGAGGAGGAGGAGGTGGGAGGATGATGGTCAGCAGGAGGAGAGGAGGAGGGAGGATGTTGGTCAGCAGGAGGAGATGAGGAGGAGGGAGGATGACGGTCAGCAGGAGGAGATGAGGAGGAGGGACGATGACGGTCAGCAGGAGGAGAGGAGGAGGGAGGATGGTGGTCAGCAGGAGGAGGAGAGGAGGAGGTGGGAAGATGATGGTCAACAGGAGGAGAGGAGGAGGGAGGATGATGGTCAGCAGGAGGAGAGGAGGAGGGAGGATGGTGGTCAGCAGGAGGAGGAGAGGAGGAGGTGAGAGGATGATGGTCAGCAGGAGGAGAGGAAGTGGGAGGATGATGGTCAGGAGGAGGAGAGGAGGAGGGAGGATGATGGTCAGCAGGAGAAGAGGAGGAGGAGGTGGGAGGATGATGGTCAGCAGAAGAAGAGGAGGAGGAGGTGGGAGGATGATGGTCAGCAGGAGGAGAGGAGGAGGAGGGAGGATGATGGTCAGCAGGAGGAGAGGAGGAGGGAGGATGATGGTCAGCAGGAGGAGAGGAGGAGGTGGGAGGATGATGGTCAGCAGGAGGAGAGGAGGAGGAGGGAGGATGATGGTCAGCAGGAGGAGAGGAGGAGGGAGGATGATGGTCAGCAGGAGGAGATGAGGAGGAGGAGGTGGGAGGATGATGGTCAGCAGAAGAAGAGGAGGAGGAGGTGGGAGGATGTTGGTCAGCAGGAGGAGAGGAGGAGGGAGGATGATGGTCAGCAGGAGAAGAGGAGGAGGAGGTGGGAGGATGATGGTCAGCAGAAGAAGAGGAGGAGGAGGTGGGAGGATGTTGGTCAGCAGGAGGAGAGGATGAGGTGGGAGGATGATGGTCAGCAGGAGGAGAGGAGGAGGAGGGAGTATGATGGTCAGCAGGAGGAGAGGAGGAGGGAGGATGATGGTCAGCAGGAGAAGAAGAGGAGGGAGGATGATTTTCAGCAGGAGGAGAGGAGGATGAGGTGACATTTTCAGGATGCATCTACAGTTTTAATTATTATCATTTGAATTGAAAAGGAATGTCTCTCACATTAGTTTGACTTTTAACATATATAAAACAGTCTGACTAGTTATTTCTTATTTGTTGATTTATTCATCTAATTTAAATTGATTCATTGGTTAACTGTTTCCACAACGATCTTTCCCGGTAGAAATGAAATGCAAATCAGTAAGTTTGGAAAGTTTTGTCTGGTTATATTGCATCTAATGATTTATTACTGAGCTTGATAGTTCAGTTCTGTTATGAGACCCACAGCATCTTTTGTTTGAGACTTTATTCCTAATGACTAAGTATTAATTAAAACCTCTTCTGTTTGTTCTTTTAACTAAACCTACGGATTTAGAGTAATAACTCTAATTTTATTTAATTTTATCCATTATCAATAACTATATTTCTTTCATTTCTGTAGTTTGTAAGAATCTACATAAGTTAACCATTGAAATTTTTTTTAGAGAAATTTGAAATCCATTTATGATATGAACCTTCCCTCCTGTTGAGATATGAGATCATCCATGGCTCATTAAAGCAACATATCATAAACTAGCTTGAAGTTCTTTATAGATTATGTCTGATAATCATTATTTCATCCGAGCAGAGGTAATCTATTATGTACAAAATTATTGAGAATCATCTCATTAGTTTCTTAATTTGAGTTTTTTTTTTTTAAAGATGGCTCTTTCCAAGCTTCATCTAAATTTTTATTTTATTTTATTTTATTTTATTTTAGTTAAGTTTCGTTAAGTTTAGTTTAAAGTTAGTCGTCACGGTAGTTTAGAAGTCAGTTATCTATTGTTGATTTTATAAACACACGTTGCCTACACAGGATTTTAACAACAAAAAAACTCAAAGAAAAGAAAAGAAAAGAAAAATGAGTATTAATCTTTTTTTTATATTTCTCTATTAAACAATGCCGGTCAGTCACTCACATTTTCTCCTCAGGCTGTGAGCCTCCATGATTGTTTTCATTCAGCGTCCTGGGCTCAACAGCAGTTTGATAAGGACTCTGCGTCTCTGCTTCATGTTGTGACACACAAAACAATGTAAACAATTCCCTTGTTGCTGCATGTTTTTCATCCAATTATTTTATTCAGTAATTTATCTATTTTATTTTATTTTTTTAAGTTTAAAATCAAAATAAATTGATGAGTTTATTACCACTATGGTTAGTACTAAAATAGTCTCTAACCAGGTTTGGTACTCAGCTTCCAGTCTTTTTGAATCTATCATCCATACATCACTTGGCTTTTTGGAGCAAGCTTTAGAAGGCTGCTGTTCGGTTATTGTTTCAAGTCCCATGTTTTCTATTCCGAGGCTGTTCAGTGTGGCGAGGTGTCACCTGCACACACACTGAACTGTCTGTGTGTCTTCCGTCTGTACTGTCATGATTCCGGAAGGGCAGACCCAAGATGCAGAACACACGAGACCATGTGGGACAGGTTTGAAAGGGGAAAAAAATCAAATGTTTATTGAGAAGGCTGATCCTTCGGCTCCCAGGCAACCACTGCTGAGAAGCCTCTCCACGGCGCAGGATGGGAGAAGATGGCGAGGACCGGGAGTCCGCAGGGGGGGAACAGAAAACGCTGCGAAAGCAGGGGGGGGGAGAGCCGAAGATTAACAAAAATCCAACGATACAAAACCCGGTATTGATGAGTCTTGGCTCAATGTTTCAACTCGCGAGCTCCGAGAGCACCACGAGAAAAACTATTCTGAAGAGAGCTAGACCAAACAATTACCGCAAGCAGTAGTACGGACTGGCAACGACCATCTGGCAGCTCCAGGCTTTTAAGGGCGGGGCCGCTGATGAGCCACAGGTGAAACGAGTTATCCTCCCCCAGGGCTGCGCCTGCTCTGCTGTCAAAATGCGAGGGGGAGGAAGGAACACCACACACAGAACAGAAAGACAACACTCACCAAAACAAACAGAACACAAAACATAAAACATAAAACTGCCAGGACCGGACCAACCGAATCCTGACATGTACTGCAAAACTACTGAAGGAAGACAAGATTTCTAAAAGACAAAATGGCTGAAATGATTAAGAATAAAACTCTAAATCACCCAGAACACCTAAAAATAAACAAACAAGCAAATCAAAATCACCAAAACAGCTGTACAGAAAGAAACTTTTGAAAAGGTCAAATAAATGTCAGAAAATGTTTAAAACATCTCGGCAATATTTCTAAGATCAGAAGAGTCAGACTGTCTAAAATGTTTTAAAGTGTCACAGATGTGTTTGTGAAATTGTATCTTGGAGGCAGAAAGAGGAATATCTGTCTCTGTCGGCGGTTCTTGTTCGTTCTGCGTATGAACCATGAGGAGCGTTCACGATATGAGCCCTTCTCTCTCCTTCTCTCCTCTCAGTCCGAGTGTCACAATTAAACACAACACTGTTCTGTAAAATGTCTCAAATTAACAGTTATTTCTTATTTTTGAATTATTCTAAAAGAAAGTCAAGCTTTTTAGATTTATTTGCATCGTACTTCTCATCACTTCTCATATTAGTTGCCTCCCTTTCAGGACTTTTCATATTCTCTCCCTCCAGCGGCCACCGGTTTGTATGTGAATTTCTTCCCGAGCAACCAGAGTGGTCAGTGTGTTTCCATGTCCTGTGTGGTCCCACAGTCAATGTGCTTTACACTGAGACACCGCTGGATCTCTACCATCCAGCTTTAAATAGAATGAGGAAACACATTCACACAGTTCTCATTCATGTGAGTGTTCACCAACGCTCTTCAAATCTTTAACGTCCGGGACAAAGTTTTTTTTATGCCTGTAGTCTTCTTACAGTGACTTTGGCCTATTCAGCATTAAGGAAAAGTAGACCAAATATTGTTTGTCTGAAATGTTATATTTTCTTTTACCTCCCTTAAACAGGGTAACCTTAAATACCTACACCTCGTAAGGACAAGTTTGACCCAATATTATTTCTCTAGAATAACCTGGTATTCACTTTTACCGCACTGTGCAGCCTTACTGAGCCTATGGACGGATATCCGACACCGTCCCTTCCACACAAGAGGATCTTTCACACAGAAAAAAACTCACTCACCCCAGTTGATCCTGGGTCTGTCTCCGTTTGTAAACTGTTGTTCGGATTCCGTCCCCCTCACACCTCCAGTGGAAGCCGGCCTACAACAATTCAGTTGGAGGACTTCTCTTTAGGGAAGACCAGACTGGTGCACGTCTCAGCCCTCGATCCTGGCGATGAGAGGGATGTTGGAATCCGGCTCGAAGGACCAAGCTGTCAGGAGAATTTTCCTAGTAAGAAAACCTCAGGGAGACAGAATACACCAGAATCCGACTGAGAGCGATTTCAGAAAGTTTAAAATATTCTATTACATTATTCTTGCAAGAACAGATAAAGTCACAGTACAACCTCTGCGTGATTGTCCAGGAGTTTGTCTCTCTGAAGACAGACAGTTTCTTCTTAAAGGCTGAAATCGTTTTGAGTCTGCAGTGAAGGACACCAAAAGCAGCACAGAGGTTCCAACAGTGCTGACACAGGTCGTCCTTGAACACAGACTGAACATTACACATCATTCTTTATGAGACAAAACAAGATTTCCATAACATTGCAATCTGCCGCAAACTTTACATGTTGGACCTGCAAAGAACAACTTCTACAATTCGATTAAACAAACCTTAATTTACTTTAGGCCGTTGTAGCTCCATATAACATTGTTATTTTGTGTTTTAACTATCACACCTGTGTTTAATCTAATTTGATTTAGATTTAGGGCCTAGCATAGGATTTGGTTATGTTGGGGTCAGTTTTTGTTACCGTTTGTGTTGCTTATCTGTTACCCCTTTTTCATTGTTTATTTAGGTTTATTGTATTTGTTCTTTTCTTTAATTGTCACTGTTTTGCATTAGGACTAGGGGTGATTCCTCTCAGGTACTGCTCATTGAAATGGCACATAACAGAAATACAATTCAGATTTCATTATACTGGTTGTTTTGACTGTATTTATGTGAATAAAGCCTCTGTCTATTTTTGGAAACACACGTCTCTGCTCAGCGTTTGTTTGCAAGCAGCTCTGTGTTAACTGGCTGTGTTGCTTTGTTGGCTGACAGGAGAGGCTGGAGCGAGCTGTAATTCCAGGGACAGTCTGTGTAGCGTCTTTGTTCCTGGCTGCAGGTCCAAGGAAGCTGGACATAAGCTGGGATTGTTAGCGCAATCTGATTCTCCTTGTTGCTGGAAATGTAGTGGCAAAACCTTTGGTTTGCACTCTAATTTCTGTGGTGAAGGTTTAGCCGGGCCATGGGCGTGCGGGCGGGCGTGCGTGCGGGCCATGGGCGGGCGTGCGGGCGTGCGGGCCATGGGTGGCCATGGGCGGGCGTTCGGGCCATGGGCGAGCCATGGTCCTAGAGAGGACAGGGAAGGTTGAGGTGGAGCCAGAGGATAAGAGCAAAAAGAAGTCCTGCTTCATAGCAGGGCTGAAGAGAAAAGATACAGAACTGGAACAAGGACAGGCGTTATTCTGTGTTGATGACATCACAGAGGGGCCTGTCCTCTGTGACATTGTCCAATCTGGTTTCTTTGTTCCTTAACATCAGACCAAATATTGTCAAAACAACAGACTGGAAAACTGACGCAGTGTATAATCTGCAGCAGAATCTCCACTGTGGTAATCTGGACGTAATCCCCAATCAAGCACTCACCAACAAAACATGTCAGCATTCCCACATCACAACTACAATACACTAAACTAGCACCAAGGTATCATTGGAGGCAGTAAAAAGATCCATGTCGGTGCACTAAGATACCCTCTGATAAGTAGGGATTCTGGATAACTGACAGGAGAGGCGAATCATTTTAAAGTACAAAACCCCTCAGAATATTACGATGGCAGGTTGACTCCCATCTGCCCTGTTTTTTTTTATTAAAGGAAACAGCTTTATTTTAGATGTGAACTTGACATGGCTCTCTAAAGCAGACACTATTTTTCTATTCCAAGTGCAGCTGTGACGTTTTAAATTTATCAAGTTCATCACACACAGCTTTTGTGTAGAAGAGACACTCTCCACTCACTCCATCCTTTCAGACTTCTGTTGAGCTGCTCAATGAGCCTTTCAAGAATCACCCTTGACCTTCTGCCTTTCATTCTTCTTGATGTTCTTCCTTTCAGCCCCCACCTTCATCTTTCTACTGCTCTGTCTGTCGGTCACGTGCCTCCTCCTGTATGTGTTTTCCTCAGAATCAGATGAAGAGATTTAAAACTTTCATGTGTTGTGGTCTGGTTGTTCAGAGAGAACAAATTCGCCTCCATCTATAGACGTGTGAAGAAGAAATGACCCTCAGCTCTCACTCATATGCCACAGCATCCTTTGGGGAAAAGTTTCAAAACAGTTTATAGTTTTGAAAGTATAGGTGTTATAGTGTGAAGCTTTTGTCCCTGCAAGGACACCTGGGGCCTCATCTAAAAAACATTGCGTAGGATTCCTACTAAATATATACGTGGGCCCAAAAATATTTGGATCGGAAAAACCGTGCATACGCACATCTCCTTCATTTTTCTTTTACAGATCACAGTCCACCTGCAAGGTTGAGCAGTTCATATTCCGCCCTAAACACACGCACTTTCTACCATAAATGGTCAATGCAAAGTACTTCAGGAATATTTTTTGCATCTCAATCAGCCTGCTGATCGCCAGCATTTGATGCTAAAACCCTGAGAGAACGACGAGGAAAAGGAATTACGGAGGGAGAAATAGTCATGGAGGAGGTGGAGAAAAAGCAAGTGATCAGCAGCACGTCGTCACCGCTGTAAATACTGTGAGGGTCTCAGAGAGATCAGTGACTGCAGAGGTGGAGAAGTAGAGTGGTGGAGGCCAGAGGAGAGTGGCATCCTGAGGGCCATGGAACACCGAGTCCACAGCACCTGGACACCAAAACAACCTCCATTATCATTGTGACGTTCAGTGTGAGGCAGAGTGTCGGAGAGGGAAGGAGACAGAGTTGGAGGAGACTGATAAAGTACAGTTTTATCTTTTTTATTAAATGTATAGATTTAATATTTCAACAGAGGCTTGTAAAAATGCACAGTGGACTTGTGTCTTTTGTCCTCGGTCAGTCTAGAGTTGAAAGCGATGTCCAGGAGGTCGTCCGTCCGCAGCACCAGTGCATCCAGAGCGCATGGCGGTGCCAGTGCATCCATACGACAGCGTTAGGCACAGCGGTCCACCTGCTATTCATGTGCTTCCTCTGAAATTAAACTAATTGTTACACACATGAGAATCAATCAGTTCTATCCACCGCTCTATATCATTTGAAGATGAAAACTTGACTCGTAGTAAAGTCTCACTAAAGAAACATCTGACACACTGCAACTTGGTTGTTAATGTTTATGTGGATCAATAAATCTGATATCTGAAGACATTCATCTCATACAGATGAATCTGACTTCAATTCACCACCTCACCATCAGCGCCGCCAGTTTCCCTCCAAAATGTGCGTGCTCAAGGTTCAAAGTTTGCGTACCAGAACACAAATTCTCCTGCAAAGTACATTTTTTTAGATCACAAAGTTTGCGTGGGAAGTGGCGTACGCATCTTTCAGGACCTGTTTTGTGTGCAAGCAACCTTTATAAATGAGGCTCCTGGACTGCTGAGTCCAGATCCAGATGTTTTTATGTCATCTCAGACTTCTCTCAGACTTGCTGGTATTCGACCCGGACTTGTCTTGTTTTAAATGGTTCAAAAAGGTTCAGATTTTCAAAAATGACACACAATGACGGTGACCGCTTGGTAACCATGGTTACCAGGCAACCAGGCATGTGATTGGTTTACCTAAAAGCGAGCTCCAGAGCTCCAGTACGCTGTACGCCGGCAGCCATTTTCTGAAATCATGTCGGCGAATAGCGGTTTTATAAACCACAGAGAAGAGGGTTTACTCTTGATCCTATCTGGACTCGGACCTTGTGGACTTCGACTCAGTCAAAATGAACTTGAATACAGCCCTGAAGGATATGTGTTTTATTAGACATGTGACCATTTCTGGTAAAATGTTTATTTTAGTTCTTCAGTTTTTACAGAATAAAAATAATAACCTCACAACAATAAAGCTTCTCTGCACATTATAATAGGTATTTTGAGTCCAGGACATAAAGAAAAATGAACAGACACACGTGACACTTCTGCTTAAATTTATCGATTTGATGTGTTTTTCTGCTCAGCTTTGGCTTTGTAGATATAAAACATTGACACAATATGTAATCAGAGTACCCAGAAAGGACAACAGACACATTGTGGGCCCTTTTAAAAAACCTTCTTGTGTGTCATGGTGTTTTCCGGAGGTTCGAGATAACGACGGGAGGACGGTGATGCTCTGAATGAAAGACTCTGTTCATCCCTCCTCTTCCTTAGACGTCTTTTCCCAAGTAGAATCCAGCAGAGTCACATAGAAGTAGTCAACTCTTCCAGGAACAAAGAAAAAGACAGAACATGCAGCTAAGCGGTGGCCATGTTGGTGTGTGGAATCTGTCTGCCCTTAGAAGGAGCGAGGAGGACTTTTAAGAAGCCTCAGATTTTCTTAAACCGACCAAGATGAAGGAAAGACAAAGAGAAAAGAAAGATGTTCTCTGTTTGTTTCACAACAATGATTTAATGACACCCTACTGGCTCGATGGTGGAGGAATAACGTTTGTGGTCGACCTCATCATGGAGGAGCTTACTTCTTCCCCACAGCGAAGCAACGCAATAACGCTGAGATGAAGGTGATCACAACACTGCGATACCTGGCTACAGGTGAGCTGCAGCAGAGCAGCGGTGATGACTGGGTCTTTCCCCACCCTCCGTCAGCAGAGTGTCAGTCTGACCGCTACGGCGCTTTCACAGCCCCTCATTGGTGGTAAATCACAGGAATCGATGACGCTGCGTCCAGGTCCACCATAAGTATCAAATACATTAAGTGGGAGAAATAACCAGCGTGGACAGAAAAGATAATAATCAAATCAATGTAATAATCAGCATGTGAACGAGGTAAGCTCAATCATTTTTAAGCTGTGTACAAATTAAATACATTTATCTGAGTTTCATCATCGTTACACATTTTTAATACAGTCCAAGATATTTGATGGGTCCATGTTTCTCTCCGTTCATTACGAGGAAGACAGAGGCTTTTTTCTGTCTTCCTTTCTCTAACAACCAATCAGCTTTCAGCAGACTGCATCATACATAGCAACAAGGTCAACCACACCTCGTCACTAAGATAAAAGTTTCTGTCAACTCCTCGCTCAGAGTTGCTCTTGGAAACTTCCTCATTCACCTTTAAGATGAGATTCCTTGCTAGGAATTTTTAGGCTGAGTTAGGAGCTCTGAGATACTCTGAGATACTCTGAGATACTCTGAGATACTCTGAGATACTCTGAGACGCTTAGTAATACGGGCACTGGTTGTCACAGTGCAAATTCTTTATCAGTCTCACACTGTCTCGTTTCAGGCTCCTTGACTTCCCCTCCTCATGTCTCCTCAAATGGGACCCAATTCAGATTTTATTTTATTTTTTTACACCAGACCCAGGCCTCGTTCGTATATGGTACCAATTCGGATATTTTTCTACATGCGACTGCTTCGTCATCGACGTGTGACTGACGTCACAGATAAGCACCGGAGGAAGCGGCTCCGTCAATATGTTAAAGGGGACATATCATGCTGAATTCACTTTCTAATGGTTTTCCTACAGTAATATTCGTCCCCATACCTGGAATGACGCTCCAGAAGTGAAGAAAGTCTGTCGTCTGTTTCTCTGACTTGTTTAATTTTTTTCTAAAGTGTGTGCTCCAATGAGCGAGTCGGAAATCAGACCCTGTGTAGTGTCACCAGGTTTTTTAGCCAACCCCAATCCAGGTAGACCGTCCCTTTGACCCGCCCACAACCAGTCCATTCAGCGAGCGCCCCCTTTGTTTTCCCCTCCTACCGCTGCAGGTAAACAAACATGGCGAAGATACGAGCAAAACACTCCAGAAGCACCGTTATTAATCATATTAACGAGCAGAGGAGTCGATTTTTACTGCCTTCATCTGACCCAGTGGATTAATTTGATCTTTAATAGGAATCTACCAACAAGACTTCCTAAAGTTTTATATGTCGCTCCCAGCACTTCACAGAGGAGAGTTTTCAGAACATCGGCCAGAACAATGCTGGATTCACTGCAAAACTTCTAATAAAGCTCAGATCTGTACCAACTATCCGTGACTCTACTGCAAATGTGGGGACTGTAAGTAAAATATTCTGATTTATGCTTTTATATTACTTTTGGAAGCACCAGGCTGGTTAGTTTGGAACAGCTGAGGCCAGTTTCTTGTTTGTTTGTTTGTTTATTGTGAGGTATTGTTCATGTCTGCAAAGTTGTGCTGATAGAGACTGTAGATCAAATGTAGGATTTGCAGAGTCTGAGGTCTGTGTATGGGCTTGATAATTGTAAAGTGATCTTTTTATTTATTTCTATGATTCAATGCTGGCTCAGGATGTTCTCCTGTCTGCTACTAATTATGATCATTAGTAGAGGATAGTTCAATTATCTGATCTCAGTGTGGCATGCACATAGTTAGATAAGTGCATAGTCACTCAGGTTGGTCTGAATAGTCGTTTATTTGCTGTTAAAACAGCACATGTCTTTGTAAAGAAAATATTCAGTGCAGCTAATTAACATATTCAGACACAAGATGTTTTACTAACCTTCTGAGACGTCCACCTGCAGCAGCAGAGGAGGAACTTCTTCAGGAGCTTCTCCTTCTGGGTCACATTCTGGTTCTTATTGGTTTGGTTGAACTGCGTTTCTCCATAACGTAGTGACAGATAGAATGTAAACAGTAGGGCATGGCATAAGGAGAGGAAGCACTTCCTCCTCTTCCCAAGATGGGCATGTGGGCGGAGCCAGTCCAGCTCCCTGAAACCAGCAGATTCTGAATGTGGCTGGAATGATCGAATATTCAACTGGCTGAAGATTAAGGACAAGCAGGATTTGCTGCAAAAAACTTTGAATACAATGTTTTTGGACCAATAGGAACCACGTGGAAGTGTTGAAAAGTTGTGTGATATGACTCCTTTAAAAGCTGTGCTCTCTTTTTTTCTCATTCTCCTTCCTCTTTCAGTGGTCATGTTTAGATTTTGTCTGCTCGTATTTAACAACCACTTGAAAATGGCACGTGTTACGGCTTGTGGTGTGAGCAGGACCCAAAAGCTGACAAGGAGATGGACTGCAGTGAGTGAAAGATTGTTTATTAGAACAACATTATTATATGGATCCACGGGAGCAGTCCGAGGTCGAGCAGGGGTCAGGCAGCTGGAGTCGAGAGCCGGCGGTCCAAAACAATGCAGCACACACTGAATCTGAGCAGAGGAGGAAAAACACGAGTTGGCAAAAACAAAGTCCACAAAGGTACAAAAGTTTCTTTCCAAAACGCCGAGCTGGCCGAGCATAATACCACTTGGGTAAATGGACGATCTGGCGACGAGAGTAGAGTGATCCAGAGACTTCATGGAGGAGATGAGAACGATGAGCTCTCAGGTGTGCAGCTCAGCTCCAGTGCAGGGCATACAGACTCCGAAAAAGCACAGCAGAAGGCCGTGACAACACACACTGACCAGCGTTGCCAGATATGGCGGTATCCCCCAATTGGGGAACCAAACTGTCTTACCTTTTAACTTTGTTTATTTCATTCAATTGTGTGTTTAAGGCATGTTCTTTATTACACATAATAAGACCAGTTCATGCTGCCCAACAATTCCTTGCAGCGACAACATTTAAAGGGACCCGCTCATACGAGCGTTCAGGGAAACTC
The DNA here is from genome assembly GCF_963383615.2 of Lipophrys pholis. Classification (NCBI taxonomy): domain Eukaryota; kingdom Metazoa; phylum Chordata; class Actinopteri; order Blenniiformes; family Blenniidae; genus Lipophrys; species Lipophrys pholis. Next base: position 27,735,474 of record NC_137635.1, on the reverse strand, counting down.
ACCATGTTGGAAAAAGGAGCAGATCATGTAAGTTACCAAAGCAATAATCTGCCTTGAACAAGTTTGAATCATCTAAAACCCAAATGAACTTTTTGTAGTCCATTTTCAGAAACTTCTAGTTCTTTCCCCGCCATGGCAGACGTCACTAACTTGCGACGCCGTCGGATTATTATAACATCACTAAGTGAAAGTGCTGTCTGACTGTTATGCGGACGACAGCCAGATTTATGTCCCACTTAATAAGAAAGATGCCCCCTCACTGTCTCCTCTCCTGTCATGCCTTGAGGACATTAAAACCTGGATGGCTTTTAACTTTTTAAGTTTTAATGAAAACAAAACTGAGGTGATGGTGTTCGGGCCCAGTGGCTCCTGTAAACCCCCCTCTTTTTGACCTGGGTCCCCTGGCTCCACATGTGAAGCCAGTGGTTTTGAACCTAGGTTTTAGAATGGACAGTGATTTTAAATTGGACTCTCAGATTAGGGCAGTGGTAAAGTCCAGCTTCTTCCACCTCAGAAGGCTTGCAGAGGTAAAGACCATTCTGGCACAGCAGCACTTTGAAACAGTAATCCATGCTTTTATTCCATCCCGGCTGGATTACTGTAACGCACTTTATGTTGGAGTCAGCCAGTCGTCCCTCGCTCGTCTCCAGTTAGTTCAGAACGCTGCAGCCCGCCTTCTAACTGGAGCACGTAAGAGGGAGCACATAACACCCGTTCTGGCGTCTCTCCACTGGCTGCCTGTGCATTTTAGAATTCGTTTTAAGATTCTTTGATTTGTTTTTAAATCTCTGAATGGTCTTGCCCCGCCCTACCTCTCTGAGCTGCTCCACCCCTACACCCCTGCTCGATGCCTCCGGTCAGCTGATCAGCTTCTTCTGGAGGTACCGAGGTCCAAACGAAAGCTCAGAGGGGACAGGGCCTTTTCTGTTGCAGCCCCTCTGTTGTGGAATGAGCTACCACTGCCCGTCAGACAATCCCCCTCACTGTCCACTTTTAAAACTAATCTTAAAACCCACTTTTATTCCTTGGCTTTTAACCATGTTTGAGACTCTGTCCCTGGTTTTATTGTTGCCAATCTATTGTTTGTTTATTGTATTTCACTGTTTTTACTCTTTACTCTTTACTGTACTTTTTTTATTTTAGTCTTTTATTGGAAAGCACTTTGGCCTCAGCCACAACTGTTTTAAAGTGCTGTATGAATAAAGCTGACTTGACTTGACTTGACTTGACTGCCACACCACCATGATCGCCTTTCACTAACTCCTTTAGGAAGCCTCCTAACACCTTTCCTTAACCCTGTGATGTCATCCAGCGACTTCACTGAAAGTGCATAGATAAGGAGATAGGAGGGACAATTCGGACATAGTCCATGTTTAGAAGAGCTTTTCATGATTTTCATTCAATGTTCCATTCATGTTCAGGACACTTCATGTTCAGAATAAATCATTAAAACTGTTAATAATGACGTTTGAGGATTTGTTTGTACAACTTTTTTTGTGGAATCCCTGATGTGGCCCAGCCTCACCCAGACTCTGCCTCCAGCGGCCCCCAGGTCAATTGAGTTTGAGACCCCTGATTTAGAGACTGTTGGGTGACTACTTATTTTTTCTGAACTATTGTGCCCAATTGATAATTAACTGATCAATCTTGACTCACGTTTGCTTTTTTGTTCACACTTGATTGAAACTGGTAAGTAACTTTGACTTTGTGTGTAATTGACACCTGAAAATATTCGCATTGATCTACGTATCTACATAGCCTCACTCTGTGGATAACTGACGTTAGCAATGAACTAACTGAACTTAAGTTAATTTTTCTCTGAACATAATAGAAACTTGTTAACTATGAACAAAACATTTAAAATTGTCTCAGTGTTTTCACAAAGCGATAAATACAATGAAGCAGTAAATCTTATAACACTGGAAAGCCTGAGTATGTTTCTTTTAAGTGGCGCTGCATTTGTGGGATGTGTTGAACGGACAGAGTTTGGGTGTTTGTTGTCCTTTGTCGTTTTGAAAGTTTAATTACCATCCATCGATCTCTGAGCAAGTCTTTCTATCAGGAAGATTTTCTCTGTTTTAAAGCAGTGCTGTTATAGATTTACTTCCTGATTTGTCTTGTAACATCGTCAAGCTTCCACTGAGCTCCAGCTGGTGGACAGACACCCTGAGGAAGTCCTGATGAAGAGGTCATTCATTAGTAAGCTATATGGTGTGTTCTCGACAGGGCTTTTAGAGATGTAACAGGATGTGAATCTCATCTCACTATCATCACCAATACAGTTATCATGTTTATCAATTTTGCATCAAAACTCAGTCCTCATTCAAATGCTGTGTTAACTGTAACTCTGGGTATGACTATAAATTCTTACAGAAGTTACAGTTGACTCTTGGTGATAATCAGAACTATGAAACAAACAGATTTTGGCTTCCATACAGTGGCGGGAGAGCAGATCTGTTGGCAGTAAAGGCTCATCTGCAACACTGGAGATGGTGATTAGACAGAGAGAGAGAATCAATAATACATTAAGGGATGGCTAATGTACCACAGGGACTGAAAGACAGACAGCGACATTGCTGATACCCGCCCTGCAGTCTCATATCCGCCGATTCCAACGCAAGCACACAAGGTATGAAAAGCAACAGGGGAAATAAGAACTGGGTAAGGGAAAGGTTAGACAAATAGAGATAAAAGAGCTTGAAAGTCAGGAAAGAAAAATGTAGTTTCTATAGGAGCAAAGCCGTGGGAAATGTACGGGCACACAGTCCGTGTAGATTTAGAATATTAAGAAGGGCTCAAAATTATAAACACAATGTAAAGCAATAGCTGCCGTCATGTCTCAAGGATGTGAGAATTATGCTGTAGAGCAGGGGTGGCCCACCAGTCAGGGACCAAGAGCCACAAAAATGACCGTGGTAAGACAAAAAAATCACATCACACACAAGTAAAACGACTTAAAGTGAAAATACATATACACTGCTCAAAAAACTAAAGGGAACACTTAAACAACACAATGTAACTCCAAAGGTACGTCTGAATTGTCCCTCCTAACTCCTTAACTATCGATTTCTTCACAAGTGTTTTGTGTGGCGGCCATGATAAGGACTGTCTGAATTCTCAATAAGCAAAGGAAAGGAGGCTCGTTGCTTCCTTTTGAACCTCCTTTAGCTTAGGAACCACTGATGCATCCTTTAGCAAAGGAGGCGAGCTCAAGCTGCCCCACAATTCCTTGCGGCGACAACATTTAAAGGGACACGCTCAGCCGAGCGCTCAGGGAAACTCACGATGTTGGAAAAAGGGAGCAGATCATGTAAGTTACCAAAACAATAATCTGCCTTCAACAACTTTAAATCATCTAAAACCCAGATGAAGTTTTTGTAGTCCATTTTCAGAAACTTGTAGTTCTTTCCCAACATGGCAGACGTCACATTATTATGACGTCACTAAGTGAAAGTGCAGTCTGACTGCCACACCACCGTGATCGCCTTTCACTAACTCCTTTAGGAAGCCTTCTAACACCTTTCACTAACTCCTTTAGGAAGCCTCCTAACACCTTTCACTAACTCCTTTAGGAAGCCTCCTAACACCTTTCCTTAACCCCGTAACATCATCCACGGGGTTAAGGTAGAGTCGATAGATAAGGAGTAAAGAGGGACAATTTGGACCCCCAAGTTTATCACACTGGTGTGAAATCAACCTGTCCATGTAGGAAGCAACACTAATTGTGAATCAATTTCTCCTGTTGTGCAAATGAAACAGACAACATGAGGAAATGAGAGGCAAATAGCAAGACAACTCCTAGAAAGGAGGTTCTGCAGGTGGTGACCACAAACCATGATGCTGTTCTCCTGGTTCCTGGCTGATGTTCTGGTCACTTTTGAATGTTGTTAGTGTTCTCAGTCCTTGAGGCAGCATGAGGCGAGTCTACAACCAACACAAGTTGCTCAGTCCTTTATTGTTCTCCCATCGTTGTTATCTTGTTAAACTGTGTGACAGCGAGAGTGGGAGGGATGTTGTGGTGCAGTATGCTGAGTGATGCATTTGAGTACGTTCTAAGAAAATCCTACCTCACACAAATTTCACATGATGATTTCAGTTAATGGACCCAAGAGCCGCACAGTGACAGGTAAAGAGCCGCATGGCCACCCCTGGTGTAGAGGTATGAGCTGATGTTAGCAAGCTAATACCACTTTGTACCACACAGCACCGTAAAGAGACAGGACACTGCTAAAACCGCCTCCTGGTACTAAATACCCTAAAACGCACCTTGAGAGTTGCTCACTATGATTTAGGAAGCTTTATTGTCATTGTTCAAGTGCAACGAAATTCCGTTTGTTGCATCACTAATAGCAGCAGCATTATGATATTGATATTACGTAGGGCTGCAAAATATATGACAAATGTATCCTTATTTTAATGTCAACATGCTAGATAATCTTAGAACTGAACTGTGATGAGTGGTATTTATTATTCACTCTTATCAGTTCCCCTTCTGTGTCAGTGTAATGTCTTTGTCTCTTACCTGTTTTATTATTTCCCTCTCCTGTCTCATCTCATTGATGTGCACTTTCTTCCTGTATGCCCTTCTTCTATGCATCTCTCTGGGCGTCTGATTTAACAATGTCACCTGTGTCTTCCCCAAAACATCAGGATCAGAGTCTCCATCTCTTCCACTTTCATCCTGAACCCTGGCACTCCTCAGGTCTGTGTCCTCAGCCCTACTCACTGTTATCCTGTTCACACCAGCAACACCATCGTCAAGTTTGCTGATGACACGACCATCATAAGACTGATTAGAGACATCGGTGGATCAGCCTACAGAGAGGAGGTCCGCCTGACCACAACGACCTGAACCTCAACACCGGATAAAAAAACCAAGGAGATGATCATAGACTTCAGGGGATCAAAGCAAACAAAGCAATCAGCCCTCTACATTGATGGAGAGTAGGGAGGGAGGGTGGAGAGCTTCAGGTTCCTCGACTTCACATGGTCCACACACATCTCCCATCAGGTGGGGAGGCCCCAGCAGAGACTGGACTTCCTCAGGAAGCTGCGTCAGGCTTATCTCCACCAAAAACTGCTCACAAACTTCTACTCCTCCACCACTGAGAGCCTACTGACCTTCTGCTGTACAATGCGGTTCGGCTGCTGTGCTGCAGAGGACAGGAAAGACCTGCAACAGGTGATGAGAGCAGGAGACAGGGTGTTTGGGACCCCACTACTTCCTCTCAGAGACAGATACACCGGAAGACTTCAGACGAAAGGGGAATCACCAGAGAACCATCACACCCACCAGCCCGAGTTTCAATTCTGAATTAGTCTGTTGGCACATGGATCCACCCGGTGCTCCGTCTCCTACCTTTTAGCCAGTAACAGTGTGCCCCGGCCGCCTGCCCACCAAACGCCCCTGCTTCCGCATTCCACTCTACTCTGCTCCACTCTAAAAACCGGCTCTGCAAACACTCGGCTCCGGTGAATAAACATTGTTAAAGTTGACTGCAGGTTTGCTTTCAGCACCTGAGCCTCTGATGGTGCCCCTTAACAGCTTCTTTATTCATTTATATATTTGTTTATGTTTGGTAAGTGCTGCTCAGGCTTGTCTGGTTGTGTAACGGTTGTTGGTCAGGAGGTGTTTGGATCTGTGTGGTTATGGTGACTGTGTTATGTGGTCTCTCTCTAAGCATTCCCACCCCGGTCGTGTCCAGCAGCCATGACAGTTTCCAATATCGGCAGCAACAGGAGAAGATTGCCAATCTCCTGTTCCAAGAGCACAAACTGTTCTGACACTAAAAGTCTCTCAATCATATAATATTGTACACCTTAGCTGCTGAATAGTACAGGGGAAAAAAGACTATTACATTCGGATTCCTTCTGAAACAGCTCACTGCCTTGTTTTCCATTTACTTGAGCAGTCAGAAGGCTGAATAACAGTTGACACATGTATAATGTATAAGAGGTGAATATTCATTTCACACCACTAAGAATGTCCTTGTATTGATGTTGTACTCTGAAAACAGTTGAATATCAGCAGGTAAACACAACAAGCTCATCACAGCACTGAGAGGACCCTCCATCCTCGAGCTGACAGGATGTTTAAAAAATCAATAACATGGGCTGTGAAACAGGCCAAAATGAAATAAGTGTGCGAGCTATCCAGGAAATAAGATTGGCAGGCAGACAGAAGCCTGCCACCGGTCCCTGGGGACAAATGCTCGCCAAGCTATCTGTGTGAGGGAGGAAGAGGGGATTAATGTCTCCTCTGCATTAACATACCAGCACCACAACACATAGAATGCACACATGTGTGCAGACATGCAGGCATGGACGCACACACATAAACACAAACACACATGCATGGACACACACACACTGACACACACATGCACACCTATAAAGATGGACATGCACCCATGAATACACACATGTTTACAGACACATGTATGGAGACAATGAATATCTAATTGATCAGTGATTAGAACAGCAGATAGCTGTAACCGCCTCATCTCTCCCCCTTAATTGAGCGCAAATCATCATCAGTGTATAATAACACACAAGCATAGCCCACAGACTCAGATGCAACGATATTTGTTTGTCCAGACAGGGTTGGACTTGGCTTCTGTCTCCATGAAGCCTGATTAGTGGGAAGATCCTCCAGGAACATGCTTGTACCACCACCACTCCACAGGTGGCTGATTATTGTTCCTGTTTCCTGCCACATGCTCTTCTTCTACATCGGCATGCCCTCCAAATTAAAGATCACGGTAGAGCAATGCTCAATCTCACAAATCCAACATTTAATCCCTGAAATGGTGGTGCTGGATGCAGAATGCCTGTTTTGTCTTGTGAAGGTCGCGAACGTCGAGACGCAAGGCAGAACAGTGTGTGCGAATGAAGCGTTACCACGGAAACACACGTGAAGTTACAGAAGTTTTTTGACTCTTAACCTCCTTTCAAACTCTAATAATATATAACTCAGAGATGAACAAAGCTGATTTTCATGTTGCAGGTGGTCTATTCAGAAAAAGTGAGTCATATCACACGACTTAGGTCCATTCAGACATTTCAATGTCACTCAGTGGCCTTGAAACGCTGCGGTATAAGATTCTGAATAAACCCATGGGTTTATATATCGTACAAGCTGAGCGTACAATAAAAACAGTCAGAAGATCATCCAGATTTCCATACACATGAAATTTAGGCGTTCAGACTGTATCTCTCACCTTTTAAAACAAAAATAAATGTGTTGTGTTTTTCAAAACCATAAAAAGAATCATGTCATTACTTGCAATTTATAATTAAAAAGTGTTCTGCACAATAGTAACGCGTTACTTAAATAAGTCTAATATCTATGCACTACAGCTGCTGTGAATACAGGTTAATACTTATGGTTTAGCCTCTCTCTCGTGGTACTGTAGCTTACTTCTCATATTTTGGAAAGAAATATGTATCCAGAAGGAAGGCAGCTTGCATGCGAATTTCACCATTAGCAGGTGTAACACTGAAAATAGTTATGTAACCGGCTTCTGATCTCTCTAAAAAAGCTGCAAAATACTGGATACTATGACTTTGTTGCCTCCTGATGGAAAAATCTGTTAAATCAGCTTAGGATTCCGTCCAATATTAACTTCATAATGACTTAGAAAGTTTCCTGTCACCACACCAATTATTAAAAGAACCACTCTTTTGGGACGGAGCTTAAAGGTCATTTTCCTCTGATGTCATGTCTGGTGCCATGTCCGTTCCCTTGAACATAACCGGGACGTAAAGCCATGATGGCCTATGAGTAACACTACAGGAAGCAGGCAGGTTTGTGGTAAACAGGCAGGCTGGCCCCTTTGTGAGGCGCTCGGTCACTTTCTGTCGCTGTGTACGCTCTTGGCGAGAATCCATGATGTACCTCCCACTGTTGAATGTGCCGGTGAGTCCTCCTTCTGAATCGCCTGCAGTGACATTTTCATTTGACCCGTAGCCAACATTTCCGTAATGAGAATCCATCAAAAAGCAATCTCCTAAACTAGAAAGAGATTTCAATTTGTGCATGCCGAAGGTGATATTCAACAAAAAACAAACCCACGTTTCTGCCCGATCAGGAAGCTACATTGGAGTCCATCAGTGGCAGCTGCTCATCTTTCGCAGAAGCTCATTCGGGATCTCCAAGATCCACTTTTGACCTGGGATGGTTTCATTAAGAGGCATGGCCAACAATACATTCCTTTATTGTCACAGTAACACCTATGCCTTCAGTGGTGTCCTGCCTGAATTCATCAACCTCTTAATACCGTCTTTATGATGCTATCGCTATAGAAACCATTGGTTATACACAGTAACACAGTATAACATCATAGACAGGTATCTCATGAAGCCAGAATGAATGTCATTACTAAAGCAAGAAACACAATTAACTCAATTCAACACATTTCCTTCTATGCAGCCACAGCTGCATTACATAAATAATCAGAGTATATTAATGTAATAAAATGACAAAATATAAAAAATATGGATACAATGCATTTTGCTCACCAAAAGTCTTTATTTGTAAACATCCTCTTTTCTTTCCCCAAGAACAGTTCAACTACTCTGTCATACAGGTTTCATTTCCAACAAAAAGCTCTCTTCCATCGTCAGGGAGACTTGTGTTGAATGTCGACTCTCCCTTGTTGTGTTTCTACCATTAGTTTTAATTTGAGCTGATAAAGTCCTCGGGACAGAAGCAATACCAGGGACAGGGACACGTCATGGCCCATGCTATCACCCAGATTCTTCTGCTGAAGGAAATGAAGGAGCTCAACAGGACTTCTTCAAAATGTCTCTTCAAAATCAATCATGGCTTCCCTCACAGTCCCTTCTTTCTTCGGGTGGGTCAGGCCAAAGAGTGGTCATGACTCTGCGTCAAGCTGTATGTGGAATTCTTTCAGGTATGTCCGAGACTGCTGGGAATCTGGCAGGGGGAAAACATAGATTCTTTGTGGTCTTGAAATCTCTTCTGCATTTGGGAGAGAATATTGTCAAGAATTTTGCTGTAGATTTGGTAGTATTGTGTGTGACTGTCTTAGATGGGGCCTCCTCAAGCGCTAGAAGCACTTGCTATGCGAGCAGAAGCCTTGTTGATCTCACCAAACCAGCCCCTCTCTCTCTGTGGTCTCAAAACTTTTTCACTCCTGCCAGACAGAAATATACATTCAGTGTTTTCCTCTGCAAAACTCAACAAACAGATATGAATCCTACAAAATCCTATTAAAATTGTGATGTAAAGAACTAAACTCAAAGGTTTTCAGACACACTGTTGCTTGAAGGTGTTATGGCTCAGGTGTCTCATTGCCGCCAAGCTTAGACAACTCAACTTTGTGAACCCTGAGTGGCAGGAAACTCCAAGATAATCAGTAGCAAATAGCAGGCTCCTCTGAGGCTGTACCTTACTGAACTGAAAGTGTTGGACAAACCTTTTCTCAGGTTGTGACATCCTAGATTCGGAGTTGGTTAACCTATCCTAATGATGTGCTGCTTTTCTTGAAAAGTCTGTCTTGAATGGACCTCGTAAGTAAATCAACGACCCAATACACTTCTCTTTCAGTCATTGTGGGTTTAAAAACAGCTATTGAATCAAAATAAATGTGGTTTAGCTTGTACAGTTCATTGCAGATTGAGCTCCTTAGCGCTGATCAGCGATCTCTCTGACCATCCAATCGAAGGACATGAAAATGCTGATGTTGTTGAAAGCCTGATGGATGGTTCCGGTGTCGCCAACTCAAAATTGTATTCGTTAAAGCAACTGTTTCAATATCCTTTTGTTGAAACTGCAAATGCTTGCACTGTTAATTATGAAAACATCAAGGAAGATTTCTTTGACCATAACAACACATGACGTCCTAAATATGATGAGAGTGTCTGGAAGCTGCAAAACCAGGAGAAAAGCAACCAAATGAAGATAATTTGTATTAAGTCAATAGATAATAATGACTCGAGAAAAATATCTAATGGTAAGTTAATGGTTGTGACAGTTTGTAGGAGAGCAGAGAAGGGCTTCACATTCAAAACTCAATAAATTTTATGAACAAGCTTCAGGACTTGAATCTGAATCCAGATGGAACCATGTGACTTTTCTCTTCACCTTCATTCTCACAGCAGTAGAAAGAAAATGCTCCTAAACAACATGCTCCTTAACAGAAGTAACCTCAGTCCAGATTAGATCTGACTGAATTACATGAACTATGTTTAAAGACCAAATATTTCTGCTTCAAAGACATTTTGCACACAGAAGCATGGTTGTCCTAAGAACTATCTGGTGTCTACTGCGTCCAACCAGCACAAGGCTTCACATTCTAAAGAGGTACGACTCCTAATCACATGTATAGATACTGTACATTCATGACCATTGGGTCAAAATCAAAACCAAATAAGTTCAAGCTTTTACTGAACATCTCAACTCAGTTGAGAAACAAATCATGTTTATGAGGGAAGATGTCGACAACATTCACTTTCCTTTCTTGACTTTTGACGTACATGTTGGTAAGAACTGGTGCCTCCACACTGATTTTTTTTGTACAGAAAACTCAGAGAAACCTGTTCTGTGACTCTTACAACTCAACTGAACACAAACTGGCTGTTGTCAAAATGCTGCAGAGCTGATAAGATCCCATCAGTACTCGCAGAAACACAAACATTTGTAGAAAGCACTTCAAACTTGTGGCTACTCCAGTTGGATCTTGAGTAAAATAACAATAACTTCAGAAAGAGAAACCCCCCAGTGGGTGTGGAGTGAAGAGAAAACAGACGTAACAACAGTGTAATTCCCTCTGTGTCGGGTGGATCTGATCATCTGAGACAAGTCTTCAACAAATATGTCATCCTGGTGTCTTTTAAACCCAGTATGACCGTCAGACAGACATTATGCCATCCACACACTGAGAAGAACGACCTCCTGCTGACAGTGTAGCCAGCAGCTCAATGAGCTTGATATCTGTGTGACTCAACAACCACTGCACAAACACAGAATATTGAGTTCCTCAGTTCAGACTCAGCTGTGTGTTCACCTCTCAAAGAGCAGTCTCACTCTGTCAAAGACAGAACAAAGATGGTTTGAGGGAGGGGTGAAATGTGAAAAAAGGAATCAAACTTCAAATGGTGACAGTCAATCAGAAGTGGCCTCCTTTGAATCCCATGTGACCTTGTGTGACTGCAATGAACTTTGTCAGTCTCTGTTTTCAACCCATCCTATTCCAAATAAACCTGAACTATGCTCTGAACAGTGGACTTCCTGCAGTTTAGCAGTGGGATCAAGGGTGTTGCTCAGGAATTCATAGTAGTGACCAGTCTGGAGTGGAAATAGAACTCAACGTCTCTTGGCCACTAACATATGAAACTTTGGTTACAGACCGAAACAGTTTAAATAACTAAACTCCACTATTCAGTCAGAGTAACCAGCCTCGTCAAGAGGACAGTCCGAACTGAGATTGGATGAGACATCTTCCAAGAATTCAATTTCATTTATTCAGCACCAGATACAACACAGCCATCTCAAGGCACCTTCACAAAGGGACACTGGCTTCCGGGTGCGCAGTGGGCTCCCCTTCTGCATCTGGAAGGTCTGGGTGGGGCCCTGGCTTGTGGGGCTTGGGAACCCTTGGTCCAGCCTGGGGGCTCTGGGCTCTGCGTCCCTGATGGTGGACGTATTACGATCTTCCTCTGGTGCCTCTTGATTAATTGCAGAGGACAAAATGAACACAGGGTGTCATAAAGTACATATGTTAAGTCACAGGACACCGTATGTGGCTTCTGATTTGAAATAAATATATCTTGTTATCTTCATGAACCACCTGTTGACATTCATTGGGAGTTATTATTACACTTTTTTAAATCATACTCTATTAATCCCGAGAGGGGTAATTTCTTCACCAGGCAGCTACACAGCACGGCGCTCAGGGGGAGCCGATGGGGTCTTACTCAGGGAACCACAGTGCAGGTTTTTTGGACCGTGGGAGGAAACCGGAGTGACTGGAGGAAACCCACACACACACAGCAGAACATGCAAACTCCCTGGCCAGTATTTGACCCCAGACATTCTGGCTGTGGGGCGATAGTGTAACCACTGTGCCACCGTCATGGGACCTGTTTTCATATTATTTCAGCACAGTGTAAACACCTCAAGTAGCTGCACAGGCATTAAAAAGACCCAGCCTGAGCAACACTGCTCATTTTAATTGTTGTGAAGGAAACAATACCTTCCAAAAAGAGCAGAGAAAAGAAAAAACACAGTATGGTAATCTTTGTTTAATTTCCCTCCATGGGTGAAACCTGATGAAAACATTACATGCTTTGGTGTCAATGGAAGGTTTAATTTTCTCCGGAGCCTTGGATAAGATGTAGCTTATTGCCACCTCCAGCCTCCCCAATAACCCACACAGCATAATGAGAGAATATTTCCCCAGAGTGTGAAAGCACATCCAAGCTGGACTTTTAGAAACTTCATTAAATCGAGCACATCAATTATTTTTCTGTTTGTCTTCCCTCTGATGAGCAAGGATTCATTCAATAAGGCTGGCAGATGTTAATGTGGAATGAATTTTCTGCAGAGCTCTGCCAGCGATCACCGACTGTAGCTTTGATGCCTTGCAGCAGGCTTGGTTTGGCAGCACAGACCAGGAGATTGCAGGATTGCACCAGCAACAGTTACTCTGATGAAGAAATATTGCATTTCAATTCATAAGACTGGCTCGACTCCAGCAGGGGAAAAAATGTTTCATTAAATATCCCAGTTAGACCGTGATCAAACATGTGGGCGGATCGATTGCATTCCACGGCTGACATTTATCCATTTGTCTTTTTAGCAAGAAAAAAACAACTATCAGGCTGCAGGAATGCGATGCCTCTGACTGATTAGAAGCTGAAGGACTTTAGGCCTGAAAAGACACTTGAGATCCTCACAAGTCAGATAGTGATCATAAAGGAACACTGGAAAAACCACTTTTCTTTTTTTTGTTGCATTTTTGTCAGTAAAGAGGTTTAACTTGTCATTTTTCAGGTCGTCAGATTTCACTGCTACAGAAATGTTGAGTGACTCTGAACATGCAGGCAGAGATACTTTTGTCTTTATGAAGGTCATGTCAGCACACAACAGCCCAAATCACTTAGACCAGAGGTCCTTCCACTAAAAAATGTCCATCTGAAACTACCCCCCCAAAAAAATAATCTGTGTATCAATCATCTATTCGTTTTTCAAAATAAAAACAAAAGTGAAAAACAAAGAATGACCCGAACGCAGACTGAGACTCAGTGTTGGGATTTATGGTTGGTTATTAGCATTAAATTACTGTAAGCAATAGATTACTGAAAGTAATAAATCACTGGAAGTAATTTCTGAAAAATTTAAGAAAAATTTATGGGAGTAAACGGTCATTTACTCATTAACAACTCCTAAAGTAATCGAGTAATTACTTAGTTAATTACTAAAGTTAATAAATTATCAAAAATAATTTATTAATGAAAAATTATCAATTTGAATAAATTTGTTATTTAATTATTAATAATAAATTGGGGCACCACCAGACAAACTGGTCTCCTTTGTAAAAAGGTTTATTTAAGTTAGTTAATATTTCTGGGTAAAATATAACAATCTTAAATAGAATGGAAGGTGTGAGATCCGAGCATAGACTGTTACAAACCAGTGAATTGTCAAAAATAAATACACAATAATCACCAAGAATCGTTCAATTCAGCTAACAGGCGTTTATTAACAAACTGTATTAATTCATAAATAATTCAGAAATCATTTCATAAATCAACACACTTAAGTATCAAATGTCATCTAACATGGAGATGTAATCTACTAAACAGCAAACACTATGTACAAAGAGTGTGTGTGTGTGTGTGTGTGTGTGTGTGTGTGTGTGTGTGTGTGTGTGTGTGTGTGTGTGTGTGTGTGTGTGTGTGTGTGTGTGTGTGTGTGTGTGATGGGCGAAATGACCCCGAACGTCCACCAGGTGAAGGTAGAGGTTGGCGGGTCAATGTGAGTGGGTGTGATGACCTCGAACGTCCACCAGGTGGAGGCAGACGTTGGCAGGTCAGTGTGGTGACCGTGACGACCACTAGGGGTGTGCAGCGGCGTGCAGAGGGAGAGCGCAATGACTTGATGCGTCCACCAGGTGGACGTCAAGAGGGATTGCGATGACCCACGTGACCACTGCAGGCGTTTGACTCGCTCTTTCTGGAGGACGCGGCGGTTGCTTAGCGGCCAGATAAACAAGACGTCCGTCACACGCGCATGCACGAGGGCGGTCTTGGAGCGTAACGAACGGGTGGTTTCGTTGTCCCGGTTCTGAGCGGCGGAGTTCTAAATGGATGTCGGGACATGCAGTTAGAACTCTGGTGATCGAGGCAGAGGTGGTCTTGCAGCATCAGATGGCAGTTGGTTGCTATATGTAGCTGTGTGTGTGTCTGTGAGTTTATCTGATCAGATAACACGAACGCAGGGCTGCGCAGACCCGGGTTAGTGAGGGGGGGTGGGGAGAAAGGGGGGGTGGGGGGGGGGGGAGAAAGGGGGGAGACAAGAGAAAGACAGAGAATCCTGGCGAGGCTCGGTTCTGAACCCTGGTTTGCTCCACACAGAGCTCCCAGTGGGCCTGGAGCTCACTTGGACTGGGTCGGGTTCGACCATTACCATTGGTTGCCAACCTGGGGGGGTTGGAGACTTCCTGGGGTCTTTGGCCTCTTCCCTGCAGTTTTATGGCCTGTTCATTGTTGCTGGTGTTTCTCCTCTGTCACAGAAAACTGCTTGGAGGAGTTGAATGGATCTTCAGCCCAACATCAGGTAGTTGACAGAGTTTTCTTACGATCAGGGCGTACAAAACCAGTAGGAACGTTCAAAGGCAAGCAGTCAGAGACAAGCTATAAATGAAAGATCGAGCAACGAGACAAAATGACAAAGGGCTTTAAATCAACACCGGGGCCCACCAAAGATGTGTGCTTAGCCTTCTGCTCTACATTCTGTTAACGCATGACTGCTCTGCTTCCTTTCCTTCCAATAACATTGTTAAATTCGCAGATGACACCACAGTGTTCAGACTCATCATCAATAACGAGATGGAATACACGACTGAAGTGCAACATGAACACATTTAATCCTCCGGACTCTACTGGAGTCCTGGAAGTTCGAGGAGCTGCTCATAGGACTGTGCTCTTCTGGACTGAGCTTCAGATGTTGTTCCTGGGATCTGCTGCAGCGTCTCCTCTAGTTATGGGGTACCCAACCTGAGTGCTGTCTGTCCATCCATCCATCCATCCATCCATCCATCCATCCATCCATCCATCCATCCATCCATCCATCCATCCATCCATCCATCCATCCATCCATCCATCCATCCATCCATCCATCCATCCATCCATCTATATAACTAAATATTTACCTAAAGGTTATGTATGGATGAGTTCATTAAGTAGAGGAGGGGGTGTTCTTGAAGCAGTGACCCCCAGTGAAGCCTCCATAGATGTGGTGAGGAAGCTATGCCGTAATTATTTTCTCATTAACAAATGTTACACTGACAGATTCAACAAACTCAGTTCACACTTTCTCTGAACTCTCCACAGCACAACCTCCTGTTACCACGGTAACCATGGGAGCCGCCAGAGTGTAATATGTGTTGCAGAGGAGACAAACAATGTTTGGAGTTGTCCTTCTATCGACTCCAGACTTTTTCACGATGTCAAAGCTGTGTGCGTGGAAACTTCTGGAAAGGCATACGAGTGGTTTTAAATCAGGGAGGATTTTCACACGATGAGCTACAGAGAAAGGCTGATGTGACGTGCTGAAATAAAGGCTGAGAAGCTCACTGCTGTATTCACTCCAGGGAAATTAGAGACTGAAATGTATGGAGATAATTATTTCCTCTATTTTTCCGGTCATCCTCCTCCTTCCCTGCTCATCCATGTCTGACCCCTGCTCCCCAGGGAGGTGTGTGTGTGTGTGTGCGCGTGTGTGTGTATGTGTGCTTGTGCGAATGTTAACACGAATGTTAATATAATAAAAAAATAACTTCTCATGAAATTTGCATGCAAATCATGTAAACCAATGGGTTTTTCTGTGTTTGCTGGTGAGGCGCTTTATATGAATTACATTTCATAAGTCATGATCCGCAATATATTCAGGCTGCGTTTTACTGTACTAACATGTTATACTAATTACTGATATAATGGGATAAACCTCTTTGTTGCAGTGTGGTTAAACTGCACTATGAATGCGATTAAATCAGTGGCGGGCCGTGCATTTCACACCAAGGCCTTCAGCAGTGCTCACTCTGAATCAATCCGCCTCTCGCTGCATCGCAGTTAGATAGATACTCATGTTGACAGAATGAATGCCTTGACTTAAGAAACAAACCTGGAGTGCTGACCCATAAATTTAAAATACACACTCTAATATCACCTCATCAACCTTCAGACTGAAAATCAGAAAGAATTGGGAGCAATCATGAATCTAGATTTATCTCACATTTGCCAGTTGTTGAGCTGGTCAGGTGAGCAGGAGATCTACCAAGATTAACAATGTCAGACAGGCTGTGGTTCAGTTGGTAGTGCAGGTTGTTTCTCAACTGGAAGGTTGCAGGTTCAATTCCCTATATGTCCAGATATTGAAGTGTCCTTGAGCAAGACACTGAACCTCAGAATGGCTCCCACTGGATGGATTGAGTGCCTTGCATGGCAGCTGCCTCCGTTCGTGTGTATGAATGAGTGAATGTGGGTAACAATGTAAAGCAACTTGGGCTCAAGCAGTAAAAAATGCTATATATGTGAAAATTGTTTACGGCACGAACACCATGAGCCAGGAGGGAGATAAAACACATCATGTAAACATCACAAAGTGGAAAATGTGTACCCAACTTTCTTGTTGTGGGTTTTTTCAAGTCATGGTTTTTGAGTTTGTGTTGTTGGACTTGGGCGACTCTTTCAAACCACCTTTTCTCTGTATCACTGAAGTCTGTATTATGATGTGAGACTATATGTTTGATATCCAGCTTGAGTCAAAGAGGCATGTGGGATCCAGTGAAGAAGTATCACAAAGCTGGTCATCCCTTCTCTAACTGAACCCTGGATGTTCTGCTCTGCCTCTTACATCGTACCAAGGAAGTGATGGCCATCACATTAACATGTGGATTCATTCACTCAACAATCAGCATTGCTGCAGCTGCTGAGGCATGGCGACTCTGTTCATGTGTAAATTAGTGGGATATCAATATCAATCCCCCAACATGACTTGACTGGTGCAGCTCACTATAGCAATGCAAATAGATAGAGCTTACGTCAAAGCTGCTGGGAGACTTACTATGATATGCAAATGTTCCTATTTTAAACAGACTCGGTACTCAGATGGGGCGACAGAGCGATGTGATGGATATTTTTTTTGTCTTCTCAGCTTCAGCTTCATGTATTCATTAAAAAGTAAAAAATAAAAAAAAGGCCATTATGTGTCCCCAGACAAGTAACTATATTTAGCTTTGATTTCAGAACCATGGACAGTTCAGTTCACTGAGAGTGTGTGGGAGTATTGTAGTCTGTGTGCAGCGTAGTACACATACACACATACAAACTGGATGTTTCAGACTTATACTCACTTCATAAATGTTAAAATTTAATGAACACATTTTTATAATCCTTTTGATGAAGGTTTTGAATATTGAACAGCTTCTGATCTGATTTCATCCTGCTGCCAGGTCTGTATGTAGAGACAGGAAGTGTATTTCTAGTAGTTTCTCTTGCTAAGAAACACAAAGAAGTCATACAAGTCTGTCTTTCAAGAGAGCTGATTGGTCCAAAGGCATTGTTTCATACCTGCAGATCTAATGATCATAACCAACATCCAGAATGCGTTACCGTGGCAACGTCTCAATGGAAAGCAGGACTGTTCTCCAACAGGAAATATTTCACAGATCACCTGAGAAAGTTCCTTTCAGTTCGATCAGAGAGACGCAGCAGAATGTGAGTCTGGACAGAAGCTAAGAACAGCATCAGCTATCAGATATGAGGATGAGAAAGATGAGAGCCTATTGTTTGGCCCGGTGGAGGGAATCATGGCATGAAAGCTAAAAATGCAGCCACCAGCTATCACTAAGGTTATTACTACTGTTAGATTTAAACTTTGCAGACCAAATTAGTTTATGGAAACTGAATAAATGAACCTGATTTATTTGTGTAGACAATGAAATCAGAAGAAAAAATGCTGCTTCTTGTGTCAAATACGAAGATTAAATTCAAACGTGATTAATTACAACAAATTAACTATAAATCTCCACAATGATTTCCCCTCCACTAATTAAAACAGTCTGCTTCTCGCTGTCGTCAATTTAAATGTCACTTTTTAAATCAAAGACCAATAATTAAAAATCAGTTCAGTTTCACTTTTTATCAAATGCTGGTTCACATCTGTGCAAATATAAAAACCAGCTCATCAGATGGAGTCTGAACGAGTCCTGAGAGGTGAGCGGCATGACGACTGATGATGGGCTTTATGTGACATGGCAGCACTGTGAATATTTCTGCGGGTGTGGGGGTTGAGGGGTCATCCATCTTTCACTGGAGACAGAGAGACAAATAGGCTGACACTCTCCTGTGACTGGCTGTCATACATCTATCTCATTATTATTGAGCTGCCAGCGAACGGAACCCCATCAACCTGTGTCACACTGCCAGCATTAACACTCAGCAGGATCAGACACCGCGACAGCGGATGAAAGCGTCTCTGCTGTGTGTTCGGAATCCGAAGAAGCTTGAAGTTTGTCTCTCAACTTTGGACACAAGAAGTTTGTTTTAACAGGTGAAGGTTTTGAATATTGATCCAGCCACATCACATCTCTTATCAGCTTGTGTGATCATTTCATTTGTTATGTTTGTAGTTTGTACATTGGAGAGTTTTGTATGAAAAATGATCTGTTTAATGTAATAAGTTTTTATTATAACAGAAACTTATCATAGCACAGTTTCCAACAAGACATTAGTACTTTTATGTAACGTATCCAGATCTTAGAATGTTGGCAGTGTTGAGTAAATTTGGTAACTAGCTCTGAAGTTTTAACTTTTTAAGATGTCGGATGAGTTGTGCAGTTTACCCTGATCAGTCACTACACCAGCTGGTTTTTTGAAGTGGTGTTATAAGATTGTTGGCGCTGGTGTTTGTTTGCTAACATTCATGAAGCACGTCAGGATGACAAAACACACATGACTTTGCCGTGACACCATGACTGTTTTGTGATATTTTACTGCAGAAAATGGTCCTTTTTATTGCTTTCTTCATAAAAGATTTTACAGTTTGACAACAAAGACAAAGTGCATCTTTTGGAATCTGAAAGCGTTGGAACGAGACAAAAGTCAACTACATGGTGGTGAATTCAGTTTGTCCCAATATGCTACCTTCTCAACTGGAGATGCTGAGAGACAAAAGACAAAGTGAATTTGATTTGTTGTAATTGTAAAACCTGCTATTTGAAAATACCAAATGACTGAAATGACTGTCTTTGTAACTGTTATTGAGGATACAAGAGAGACTGGTGAGGCTGAAGGAAGGGATGATGTTGCGTGAGGGTCGATGGAAGTAACCAGGCCTTCACTGAGCATATCCTGATGATCTGTTTTCTTTAAGCTCGGCTGCTCCCTGTAACCACCAGGTGCAAAGAAATCTCATTATCCCGGGTCCTGATCCCTGCGTGCTGAGCTGAGGAGCAGCAGTGGTCAGCCAGTGAGCTGTGACTTTGACCTCCTGCATTAATTGGGCATGACTCGATGGAAAACCTGCGGTTGGAATGAGTAAAGGCTGCTTTTTCTTCCAATGGTGTGCAGAGTGGGCAGAGCACCGGGAGCGTGAGGGGTCAACGTTCAAGATGGACTATAAACACAGAGTATTGTGCACAGGAGCTCGGATACCGATAGCTCGCAGTTTTTCTTAAAATGAAAAGCCTTCCCGTTCTTCAATAAGACAGTTTGACTGTGAAAGGCCAATAAAATTCATTAAGACAAAGAAGGCAATAAGTACGCTCAGAGGCCTTTGGAGGAAAGAGACAAATACTGAAATGACTGTCCTGTGGGCTCCGTGTGGTGTTATACGAGTTCTCTGCTGGTAAGCCTTTATGTGTGATTGTGTGTGTCTTTGTGTGAGTGTGCATGTCTACAGCAAAGCCTGAGGAGCAGACACGGTTGCCCCTCGAGATTAGAGTGCAATAAAGGAGGATGAACGCGTCCGGAAAGCTCCAGAATGCATTCCAGACACCGCCTTACTGGAAATCAATCCGCTTGGTCAGGCCCCCCGTGTACTGGGTTTTAAGTGGGAGTGATAGCAAGGGAGAAGCAGCCGAGTAAAGAAACGCAGAGAAAGAGAGGGAGGGGCTGACGGGGGGAGTGAGGAGACTGACTAAGTGAGAGGGTCTGATTGAAAGCCTTCCGTTAGCGGGATTAGCAGGTTGCCTCTGGGTTCTCAGGGCTGAGTGGTGGTCACTGCAAGCCAAAGGTGCAAGAAGGCACAATGGCTGCACTTAAAAATCCTGTTTGTTTTTTTAAACATCCTTTCTGCTGATGCTGAGATTCATTGAACGCTTCAGTTGAAAACACCAACATCGTTCGATATCGCGGAGAGGGGCACAGAGGTGAAGCGTCACACTCCCGGCTGGAGCCAAGCAACACGGGAGCAGGAAGAAAAACTGATTTTGTTTTCAATCTGGTTTAATCTTCCTGTGAAACTACGTCCTGCTCTGGTTCTGTGAGTGCTTGTTGCAGGCCAGCATTATACTGTACCTACAAATAGCACACTGCCCTCTTGGAAAAGGAGTTTACAACCCTTAAGTGCTTTCTCATTTCATTGCCTCTAAAAATAGAGCATTGTCAATATATTTAGGCTTTTTGATAAGGCTTTACAATCTCTTTAATGTTACATTGAAACTGATTTCTACTCAGTATTTGCTAGTAGCTGAAAAAATAGAGCAGTGGTATTCAATTCCACATTCATTTGGTCCAGACTCTGATGCCAAGAGCATTATCAGCAGAGGGAATGATGTCAGAGAAAAACCACTGATGATATTCAATGTTTAGTCAGGACTGATACCGGTCTTGACTGGAGTACTCCATCCATCCATCCATCCATCCATCCATCCATCCATCCATCCATCCATCTATCTATCTATCTATCTATCTATCTATCTATCTATCTATCTATCTATCTATCTATCTGTCTATCTATCCATCCATCCATCCATCCATCCATCCATCCATCCATCCATCCATCCATCCATCCATCCATCCATCCATCCATCCATCCAGCCATCCAGCCATCCAGCCATCCAGCCATCCATCCATCCTCTTTACTGATTAATCCTGTTGCAGGGCTCTGGAGCCGATCCCATCTGACTCTGGTCCAGGGAAAGATCCACCTGGACAGGTCTCCAGTCCATCCCAGCACAAACACACAGAGAGAATCATGCACATACACTCACATTCACACCGTGGGGCAAGCCAGATAACCTCACATGCATTTGGACTGTGGTGGAAAACTGGAGTACCTAGTTTATCTCCATGAGACGCTGTTCACCTGACGTGGACCATTTCATTTGATTAATAAATCAAAAAAGGACTAAAACATTATACCAAACGCCCCGGTGGAAATTCTTGTAACAAAGCTCCAAATAGAATGAGAGAGAGTCAACGTTCAGGATGGACCTCAGTTTGGACCAGCCCCTCCTCTCGCAGACCACCTGCACAGAATCCATCTCCACCCCCACCAACTCACCAGCCTTTGTTTGTTTGTTTGTTGAGCCTGTTGGCGTCAGCCGCCAACAGAATGTCCATATATGGAGATGGTTCTCCTAGAGCAGTGATTCTCAACAGGGGGTCAGTGGACCCCTAGTGGTCCATGGTGTAATTACAAGGGGTCAGTGAAAATCAAACATCTCTTAAAAAAAGATCCTATGACGCGGTTCTCAATAGGCAGCCCGCGGGAGCCACCATTCTGGCCGGCAACGGCCCATTAGCTGCACATCAACGTGAAATAAAGTGATTTGTGGGTAAATAAATGCGCTGCTCTACCTTTTTAATCAGAAGCCAGTGTCTAAGTGCATCTGACGGAATTATGTCAATGCTGCTCCGCTCGGACGTCCACGGATTTCAATTTCACGACCAGCGAAACAACACGTCATCCAACCTTGAGTCAAAATTTTAAAAAAGAAACAACATGACCTGCAGCGTGAAAGAGTGGAGCAGGAAAGCCTTCAGTTGAACTCTGACAGGACTGAACAGTTTAGTTTTACCTTACTAGCCCATGCTTGATCTGCACGCAGATCGGAGCTGTCGGCAAAGTGGATCATCACTGCAACTTTCTGCATGCAGCAGCTTTAATACCAACGACCCTCCAGAATCCCACAGCCACAAAACAGAAATTGAAAACATAACGTGATACAAGCCCCCCGTGTCTAAGATATGTCGGCATTGGCACAAGTCAGCGCAACAGCGCACCATCGCTTGTTTCATGGAAACTTGCCAAAGCTAAGAAACCATTTGCTGATGCTGAGTTAATTTTTTTTAAAAAGCGCAATTAATATGGTGATGAAGTTTTAAGTCTCAACGAGAAAAGCAAGACGATGGTTGTGGAGCTGTTAAGGTGCATTTACACAGAACGACGACTTCCTCCAACGAATTCCTGACCGCGGATCAGGATTTTGACTTGAATTCTATGATTCAGGGTCGAGGCGTCACGCCATCCCGGACAGTTGCCACCTTTTATCACGAGTTACAAGTAAGAGCAGGAAACAGTGGTGGATCATCAAGTCATTACGCACCGTCAGCATTATTGTTCCGCAGTGTTGCAAACTAATATGCGCAAAGCTGCGTGCTGCGGCGTGCTGCGGCGTGCTGTGGCGTGCTGCGGGGGGGCTGCGGGGGGGCTGCGGTGAGCCGTTGTGCAGTCATTAATCTGTCAGGAATGTGGCAAATCGGGAGAATTTGTTATATTCAGTTGTGGATTTTTCTATGAGAGATGTGTACAGCTGCCCAGAGCGCACCAGAGGAAATGAGAATCACCGTCTCAGGTGAGTCTGGTGGACGCGGGTGTTCGCTCAGGACGTAAAACAAGTCAGGTCCGCTACTGAGTTTAAAAATATATGACTCCACACACCCCAGTTATTCTACCAACAGCTACTGAACAGTTCACACACTCCAGATCGCTCAGCATTCAGAGAAGTTGATCAGAGAGGAGGATGCAGCAGGGAACGAATGCTGTCACTCTGTAGAACACATCAACACACATCACAACTAATCCACACTCTCAGTTGCAAACTTCACCAATACAGGTGATTCTTGATATTCTTGGAAGATTTATTGGAGCCAAAAAGATGTTCCAGGAATATCAGGAGTGTCAGGCCATTTAGGAACTATATTCAGATGCATTAGGTCATATTACGAATGTCAGGAATGTGGCAGGAATGAACTCAGGAACTCATCGTGCTGATGTGTAAACGCAGCTTTAAGCAACTGCCGCTGTCGGATAATACTGCGACAAGAAGAGTGAAGGATTTAGGAATCGTAAATCTTTCCCTGTATTTCTGTCTCTGTCTCTCTCAGCATGTAAATAATTAGATAGTTGCTTTTACACCTACTTTTTTCAAGAGTGCTTTATCATGTGACCCTCAACACAAGTTTTGAAAATCCCAGGCTTAAATTATTACTACAACCAACTTGACTACTACTACTCATAATAATAATGATGATAATAACAATAATAATGTTAATAATAGTAACATCAGCTGAAACATCTCCAATTAAATCAACTTTTACTGACAAAGTGCCAAAAACCTGCGACTGTTCCAGCCCTTGGTTTAGCATGCTGGTCTGATTTTTGTCCTCGGGGGAGAAATAATTGAGGACCCCTGTCCTATGACATTTACAGGGGTGGGGGCGGGGGGGTCCTCAGGGTTAATCTTTAATATGCAGCGGGTCAAGGACCCCAAAAAGGTTGAGAACCACTGCACTAGAGAACACACAGACCTCTAATGTTGGCGCTTTCTTTCCAACTTTCTCTAGTATTTTGTCTCCAATGTGACATCAGCAGTGAAATACAGCCTCACTGACACACAGTTTTTGTGCCTTTGACTTCTGCACCAAATGTTTTATGACATGAATCTGATCTATCTACGTAAATCATTCTATTTTGAAAGTAGACAGTTTTATTATGCCCTTCAGGTGGATACTTCTTGCGTAGCTTCAGTTAAACAGAAGTTTTTGAAGTTTTTGAAAACATCAATCCAGGAGTTTGTTTCATTTGTATAAAGTACTTTTATCTGTATGAATAGACTTAGATTCCAAACATGTGACTGAGTTGAACTTTGATTTCAATATAAAAAGCTTTGGTGGCCCTGAAGGCCCCCACTATGGAAGAACAACCCACATATATGAAACCTGCAAAAGTTATTGTTTGGCTTTTGTTTTGTTTGCAAAACATGATATTTTTTGACTGAAGCACAGGACTTCCAAAGGTTTGCTCTCCTGAACAGTGCAGTGCCCTGTGGGCCCATGTTGCTGGGTTACGTGAAGTGTTGCATCGAAGGTCTGGTACATTGTTAGAGTTTTTGTAAGAAATATAAATATATATATATAACTGAGGCATTGATCACTTCTCTAAAATAAGCTTAACCAAGAAGAAAACTTTAAAACCCAAGATAGTAAATAATTAGAAAATAATTATTGCAACTTAAAGGAATCTGAGTTTCAAATTAATAATCCTAAATAGTACTAAAACACTATAGCAAACTCCAAAATGGGAGTTACTTATAGAGGTGATATGTTTTATTTTACAGGTAAACTGTACACACAGATTATTGTGAGTCAAATGCGTGAATGAATTGGAACCAGTACTGTTTTATTTTCTGTCCACTTGTCCGTATATAAACGAAGCAGGAAAATAATTTATCTTCATTACGAGTTATGAGTTATTTTTGTGATCACTTTGTGCTGCTCTTTACAAAACCTACTCACTGATCCGAAGTAGCTGTACCCATTGAGAATGCTCCATAGTTGGAAGGCAGCATGTAGTTCACATTGAGACATGCCAAGACTTCAGCGGTGGCTCTCTGGCTGTATACAATCATATAATATAATATAAATATAATATAAAATCACTGTGCACGATACATGTCTGCTTTTACTGTTCATTTTCTGTATTTTTCCGACACCCTGTGCTCTAGGCTCCTCTCCGACCCTCTGCAGGGATTTTCGGGATCGTTATGTTACAGAATGAGCATGGAAGTGAACCCAGAGTGTCGTATGGATGCAATCATGTATCACCCGAGGCCTGAAAATTTTAATAATCATGTCCAGCTCAAGAATTTTGCTCGTTTCAGTGTCCCCTCAGCTTGAAATTTGCCAAGAAAACCTGTCTGTTGTCCTCGAAGTGTCAACAGAGTAATTTTGTTTACAACATGCGTGCCGCCATGTTGAATTGCACTCTGACTCAGAAACACTCACTGCACATGTCCAGTAGTTGGATGAGATGGTTAACTTGTAGGGTCCTTGATGATTAGGACTACCTGACCCTCGGTTAACTACTGTGGATGAGTTTCTTCAGGCAGTACTTATGGATCATATCGGGGCCTGGTGATATCCAACTCTTTATCTCAGACACTCTTTCTTGGATGTCTGTCACAGAGATGTTTGCTTGCTCTTGCTGTGGGAGGTCACCGTGGTCGGTTCTCAGGTCCACTAGCCATTGGGTATTAGGGTGGTCTTTGTCCAATGGAAAAGCACACAACTTGGATATTTCCCCAGATATTTTACATTTTTGAAAAGAAAAAGTCGTTTGCAAAGTTTCACAAAGATCTGTGTGTGTTTAAAGGTAGCTTAAAGGCCTTGAAGTTTATCTGGTTGTGTCTGTCAGTCATCAATCATTATTGCCAATGCACCGAAGATACTGCAATTAAAAAGTCACATCTATGCAGGATACAAAACCTTGTTCACTCAACAGACACACGCATTTCCTGTAGAAATAGTCTCTGTACATTGCTTTAGACAGAAAACATGTTAGTGGTTGACAGAAAAATATTTTATTGATATTAATCATGTTTACAAAAACATTACACTGAAGACTTTTTTAATTAAAGGCAACACGATACAAACATTGAGCAAGTTTTGTCATACAAAGACAGATGTGGCTCTAAGAACTATGACTTTAATGACAGTACATATACATGAATTGCAAGGAAAGTCTTCCAGCTACTTGGTTCTGTTCAGAGACGGTTTGCTTGAGAGCAATGGGAAACTTTTTGCGATGGTCTGCGACAACTTGCAAAAAGAACTGCAGCTGCTCTTCATCATGTGTCAACCTGCCACTGAAGTCTTGCACGAGAGCAACAGCACGCTCAGCATGGTCATTGACCACCGACATACACTTCACTTTGTTGCTTGCCAATTTAAAGACTTCTTAACTATTCCAAGTTGATGCTCGAGTCTCCAGAAACTGTGATGGAACACTGAGAGAATAAAAAAATGTTAGTGTTCTTTGTTGTGAAGTCGGGAAGGGGCTTCATATTCCCTATGCTCATGTCAAGTCAGCTTTGTTAAGTGGCTCTTTCTCACCAACATTTTATTTCATAGCTTCAACCATAAGAGACTTGGTCTCCTCTGGTACATCTGGGTTACAGACTGCAAGGCCGAAAAGGTATTCTGACAGATACCAAAGGTGATTTTGAAATTTTCTGGCTGGTCGCTTCTTAAGCAAACTTCCGGGCCTTTGAGCTATCTCTAAATAAACATTTGTCATAAAACTTTACAAGCCATCTTTATTTAGTCAATTGGAGGATTTTGGGAAGGTTAGATTCACAAAATGCTGAAGGTTAGGATTTCAAAAGTTTAGGACCATCCTATTGGGCATTAGTGGACATGTTTAGATATAATAGGGGTGTAGCAGTCGACCCTGCTACTGATGGGGGACACAGAATGCCAGTTAATCCAAAAGAAAAACAGAAAGATCTTAACTCAAATCCAGGCTTTCAAACTCCAGCGTCCTTTCTTTGCCTCCAACATAAATAGTCCTTTCCAAAACGTCTTCCTTGGTTGTCCAGAGATTTTGCTTCTCTCAGCTCCATTTTATTAAGTATGAATCCCACTGTGCACTGCTTCACTATACTTGTGGTAATAAACTGCATTAGGTATTGTTTATGTTGAGTTTCTTCACAGCATGTCGTCACGCACAAGGTCAAACATGGTCTATTCCATGATCTTATCCACATGGTGCTGCACACAACTTGTGACAAATACTTTAACAGTGCAGAGCAGGAAGACCTCACAAGAGCTGCAGAGAGACAATCTGAAGATATCATCCAACCTCACAACGTGGTCTAACGGTCCGATCCTTACACTAGTCTTCTTATCTGCTCATGCTCAATCACCACTAAGAGGTTTCACAGTACAGAGATAATTTAGCCATCTGCAGTGTTATAGCTGTTTAATGTGTCATCTGTTTTATATGTATAATAGTCTGCAGTGGTATAATGTTGTGTGAGTGGTCTGCACTGATATAAAATCATATACATAATCTAGTTTTATGACTTTATGTACCCTGAGGTTCACATAATAAGGGCACTCACTTTGCCAGGCCTCCAGATCTTTAGATGATACTCACATTTTACTGAAATATCTCTGATAATTTTAATATATTCAAAGTCTGCCTCCCCCATCAATGGTAAAGAAATTAGATTATGAATCAGACTTGATATTTTGCTCATACTGGTCATGTTATCTATTTATTATTCCTGATATGATGGTAATTATATCACACTGTGTATAAGTATCACTTTTACTGTTCAACAGTGTGTCAGGACCATTTTACACAACATGACACAGTACTGAGATATAATTCTATCATGTCACAATGCAGCATGTACCCCACGCTGTGCCGTGCTTTATTCCCATTTACAAAATACACCGTATGAAATAATAGAATAATAATTTACCATTTACCACATAAAGTTAGAATGTCAAAACAAATGACCATACTGAAAACTGGTGAAGGATTAATACATTATTGTTGAGTGCAGTTATACAAATGAAGGCGGGAGGAGGTGAGTCAGTCTTTGTTCAAAATAAAGTGATCGAAGACTCTGCACCACACTGAGGTTTATTCATCAGCTGAGCTGTTGCTGTCATTTGGCCAGGGCCACTTAGAGCTCCCAGGAAAGAAATGATCCATGTCTACATCTGAATGGAGGACCACATATTGTTGTGTCAATACTTTGCTATTAAAAGTGCAGACAAAGATTTCCCTGCAAGGCAAAGAAAGCTTGACCTTCAGCGATTCACAGCTCTTTCACTGCAGCATAAACACCTCTGTCTGTCTTGTCTTGTGTCTGCTTGGCTCAAAATCACTCCAATATAAAGCCTTGGCAGCAGATTCCACTCAAGCAAATCTGTTTTTCCCCTTCAAGTCCTGAAGCATGCTGCAGTTCTGCTGTGCCTCCTCCTCCAGGTGTGATTGTATGAGAAAGCAGCAGTTCCATTACGAAAAAAGTTTTAAGAACTCATTCATTGCATCAGTTACTTCTGCGCGGGGTGTGGTGGCCGCAGTTCAGCACTGGTTTCCTCCAGGCTGAAGAGCTTAAAGAGCACGTTGTGCTCTCTCATGAAAAGCAAATGAAATGATCCTCACTCAGGTGAGCCTTTCTTTCTGTGCTGATTCAGACCAGTCTCAGTCCAAATTGTGTAAAACCTGTTTGTCCACGGCACAAAAGGTAGTCGTTTCACAAACATTCTCTGAAATTGTAACACACAAGGGTCGTCATGGTTCATGTTTGTTCCGGTGTTTCTGCGTGAGTTTAACTCTTATTTCAGGCTAATTGGCCTTCCTTCCTCGTGTCTGATTTGCACTTTCCCGCCCAAATGTCTTTCACCTGTGTCTGAGTGTGTGATTGTTTGCACCTGGTGCCTTCAGTATACAGTCATGTGAAAAAATTAAGACACCCAATTAAATGTTCAGTACTTTATCAAGAAATGTTCACATTTTGATGTCAAATCTTGTTTTTATTCAGCTCTGGAAAAGAAAGTGACTTCATTGCAGATAAGCAACAAAAACTCATCAAACAAATGATACCAACAAAATGCAGATTCTAAGTGAGAAAAACTTAGAACTCCATACCTACAAATAGATAGTGTTACCCCCTGTAGCTGAAATAACTAAGTCCCATGGTGACATTTTAGGTTTTTGGAGATTTCTTTTAGCCTCTTGCGTTCTGGGTGAACGAGGTGAACTTGCTTGGACAGCCAGACCTGGGCATGTTAGTAGTTGTTTTGACTGTCCTCTACTTGTAGACTACTTTCTGGACGGGTGAATGGATGATTGAAATTGTTTTGTGATCTTAGTAAGCTCATAGGCTACTACAATCTTCTATCTGATGACCTCGGGAAGCTCTGTGGATCTCACCATGGTGTTCAATCTCCATTCATCAGTCAGGAGCACAACAGACTACATTTCCAAGGTTTAGATAAGGGAAGCCTCCTTCAAAATGCTCAGTCATGATGTTCTAATCAAGTTTAACAGATCTGATAAAACTGTGTGTGATTTTATCCTTTTCAGGTGGGAATAAATGTTTTTTTATTATTTACATTATACATAAAGTTTTTTAAATTACTTTCTTCAGTTTTTTTTACTTAGTTATATTAGTCAAATTTTAGTATTGTTAAAATTGATATTAAATATTCATAAGTCCAAATGGACACATGAGTATTTAACCACGGTGGCACAAAGGCTCGCGCCCTTGCCTCACAGCAAGAAGGTCTTGGGTTCAAATACCACCTGGGTCTTTTCTGTGTCGAGTATGCATGTTGTCCCAGTGTGTGTGTGGGTTTCCTGCACCATGGGTCCCTGAGCAAAACCTCAGACGGAAAAAAAGGCAGCGCTGAAGAGGAGGACTGAGGACTTGGTTTTAAAGATACTATAAAGCATAAAGCGTCCATATCAACACTGGAAACACAAGATTTGACCCATAGATCCCAAATTTCTTCAGTGTCAGACTTCAACAGAGGGAAAATTAAATTCGGAGCGATATTTGCACGGAACAGATCAAACTGAATGATTCACTGTCCAGAATTTTGTACGACTGTGGATTCCACATGCAGCCACTGTAGTCTGGTGTTAGTGAAAACATCTGGTAAGTTATTAGGTCCTGGTTCAATTCAACTGGGAGTAGCTTTTTTTCTCAGAAGAATTCATTCAAATAGGTTATTTTATTTGATCACTATATGCAGATGCCCATTTGTTTTTTGGAACGCCGGTCACACATCCGGAAATAATTGGTCCATATAAAGTCCCACTTGGGGATCTTCTCCCACACTTACTGCTGTTACAGGTATTTTTAATGGTATCTCACTTGAAGGCAACTCTGGAACCCCCCGCTCCTGTTACGTTTCTCTTTGTGTTTTCCTATTATTCCATTCTCGTCATTCCTCACGTTCTACCTGACCGCCCTTCACCATGCTTGTGACACGATTAGAATCGTTGAGAAGGCCATCCCAATTTTTAAAAAACATATACAAGCACATACAAGTCTAATATACTTCAGCATGCAAGTTATTTTAGTTTAATGTGATTTAATGGGGTCTGTTTGTCAGTCACACAACAAATGTTTTTCAGCCAACAAATCACATTTCAGGAGCCTCTTCCCTCTGCAAGTTCACACCTGTTCATCCGATGGTTATTTCCGTCCTTCCAAGGCCCTGCTGTTTCAGATAGTCCTATGATAATCTCTATATTCACAAAAACACTTCATGCTTTTTATTTTTCCCTACACTCTAATTTGGCCTATACACTAGATACAGACCTGAAACTTAAACTGTGAGACCTCTGAAAATTATAAAAATATAACCAAGTAATGTTTCTTATATTATCATTAAACATACAAATGTTAACATTTCAGAGCTGTTTTTGTTAAATGACTACATGTTGCACTGTTGACAAACGTAGGATTTCCACAATTTGGAGGGAGACTGGGCTGCTCAGGACCGACTTTATTAACATAATCAACGTTTCCCTGAAGAAACTCCACGAGACAACATTGTGCATGACAAGCGATTTGCGTTGCATTTGTTGGTTTCTATTCCAGGTTGGCTTCGGGCGAGAGCGTGAAAAAAGCCTAAGGCAGAGCTGAGACATCAAACACAGAGAGCGGAGCTGGAGAACCTGTCATCAATCCTCAGTCTACCTGCGGGAATCGCTGCTACTGCTTTAAACGGGAGTCAGTAATTTACTAATCCTCAGGGGGGGTTTTTGTGTGTGTTTTGTCCTTCCCTCCATTGGGCATGTTGTGTATTGAAACAGTCCTACTCAGAGATGAGCCTCAGAAAGCTCAGCTGGAGGAGCTGGTGTGATGAGGCTGAGCAGAAGCCTGTGATGCTTTGCCTCCTGACAGTCCTCCCCCACCAACACATCCAGCCACAAATGGGCTCATTTAAAAGCAGATGCGCTGCCGTGAGGCTAAAAGTCAGGCAGCCGGCTCTGACAGGTTTAAGGTGCCCAACTGCCTCACTCTGGCTGCTGGACTGCACTAATTTTACGTTCGGGTGAAATCAGGTGCGCAGAGAAGGTCTTTTCAGGGCGGATGGAAGATTTAAAGCTTCTCTCTGAAAGATTGCTGCCATATCAGATGGATTCTTTCAGATGGAGTCACAGCTTGAAAAAAGTCCAATACAATGGAAATATAATATAAACAGATAACAGAGTGATTGACAGATTAACTGGAGTAATCAATTATATAAATATGAGTAAAAAATGTGTTTCATTTTTGTTTTAAAGGTTTTAAAAACTATTTATTGCTCCTGGGTGTAAGTTAAAAAAAGGAAAGAACAAAATGATTTTGCTGTATTTTATGTGGATTATTGTGGAGAGCTAAAGGAAGTGTTGTGTCGAGTACACAACTGCTGCCAGTCATTTGGATTATTAGCTTATTAGCTTCACAAGAACGAAAACCTGAAGTGATGCGCAAAGCTTTAGCTTTAGCTTGACTGTGAGAGTTAATATGAGTTTCTTGATCGTTAACCCGATAGTCATTAGTGGACACTCGTTGAATGCTGTTTGGATTGCCTATGGACATTTTCAGCTTCAAGTTTGACCTGTGGTCGGATGTTTTGTGGCACTTTGAAATGGTTTAGCCTGGGGACATTTAGCATTCACCTGCTAAGTGGATGTCTCCCATGAGCAAGGCCATAGCTGCCCTTGAGGACACCGAGGTCTAGACCTAGGTTTTTGTGTATGTGATGATAAATAGTTAAACCAATACTTTGAACTGGGTCGTGATGTCAGTAGTTCCACCAGGTTGCCATTGGAGGTGCTGCAACTGCACAAGGCAGCCAAAATAAACGTCCACGAAGAAGAGCGCAGCCAACAGTGAAACATAACAGAGGTAACTGGCTGTAAATATTGTACTTCAATTCCATTCTTCTCCTAATCACAGTTGGGACACGAGTCTTCATTCATCATGACACTTTAAGTATAGCTTGAGTCAATACTGCTTATTGATGACGTTATTTGATTTGTGTGCATCCTTAAGTGAGTCGTGTCTGTCAACAGACTAGTGATGGTTCTGTTTCAAGAGTTAATCCTTTCAGTCAGACTGACAAGTTGTACTTTTTTTTTTTACCCGTAGCTTTTATAAATGAACATTGATCCTTTGTTGACTTCATTCAGATGATGAAGAGGCTGCACTGAACAGCTCAGCTCTGGGAGGGAAAGTGTGAAGAAAAAAAAGGTGATGAAGGTTAGAGAGACAAAGTATTTGTGTTTTTTTATTAAACATATTTCATTGGGTGAAATCTGAAGTGAATTCAGGCATACAGAAGGTAAATTAAACAAAATTATTTTTTGAATTTGTCAGAAGAGGTGAACGTTTAAGTGCAGAGGCAAGAAGACAGCAGAAAGAAGGACAGAGAGACAAAGGAAGAGGACAGACTTGATGAGAGATATGATGGAGGGAGTGGTTCATAAAAGACAGGAAGACACAGAAAGATCATGAAAGACAAAATAGAAGAAGAGCTGAAGGAGAGCAGGCAGAAGGAGAGGGGACAGAAGCAGTGCTTTAACAACAAAACATTAACATACTGAAATGAGTTCTCTCTTTTTAAGCTTAGTTTTAGCAGTTCTAAGCATGATAACCAAAAATCAAAGTTTTATGACAAACATTCACACTATAACATGAAGTGGGAGGAGAAATATTTTGGATTAGATCTTCAGCTTCAGAAGATTCTACCTACGGTTTTACCTGTATGTCATGTAGCACAAAAAAAAAACAAATGCAGTTTTCAATGAAGGATTTCAAGACTGGAAAAATACAGTTGGAGACAATTAGGAGTCATTTAACCTCACAGGAGGATCTCCCTGGTATTTGAAATCTTTTTTTTTTTTTAAATTTTGTAATTTTTAAATCTTCTATGTTTTCAATGTGTTTGTGCAGTGTGAACAGTTAACATCCATGAAAACTGATTCATGTTGTTTCAGTGAGTTGTCATGGTTCAGCTCTTCTTGCTGCAGATGATGATGTCACTCTCCAAGGAGTCTCACTCACACGTATACATGTCATATACCGTACACATTGAAGGCACTTGTGTTTTAAATAAATGAATCCATTTTAAATGAATTCTGCTCTTTCTTTAGTTTTCTACTTTGTAACTAATGTGCAGGAGGATGATGAGTGGTGGACCTCAGTATTTCTAAAACTCTGGACACGGCTAGGGTTGCCCACTTTCCCATAAGCAAATAAGGGACAAGAGTTTTTGACCGGTGGTCAGCGACACCACAATGGTGAATTAGCGTTATCACAACACTGACATTTTTTCATTTACTGGTATACACGACCTTGGAAATGTATTGACGGCAAATACCTTTTATTTATGATGGCCACTATTTTTCTGAAAATACTGTCATGAAAAAACA
This sequence comes from Lipophrys pholis, assembly GCF_963383615.2. Lineage (NCBI taxonomy): Eukaryota > Metazoa > Chordata > Actinopteri > Blenniiformes > Blenniidae > Lipophrys > Lipophrys pholis. The sequence goes on along the minus strand of NC_137635.1, from coordinate 27,701,549 downwards.
TTTCAACTCAAGATTAACTGGACCTTCAAATGAATATCCCAAATAAACACACAACCTGCGCACACAGGCATTTCTAAAACAATTCAGGAGAATGTTTGACTCACCAAGTCTACTTTTTGCTGCTCCTGATGGACTCCAACAGTCCTTGGTCTATTTGCACAGCTTGGAACAAGTCTTTGCATGGCAAGTCACAGTTTACAGAGATCTGAAGTTATTTTCTGATTAATTCAGTGCTGCACTTGTTTCTGGAGTCTGACCATTTATTGGCCATCAGAGAAAAGCTCCTCTCAGTGAAGACATTGAGCCTGGCACACTGAGGACAAATGAAACCATCCTGAACATGTTGGCCTGCACAACATTCACATACAGTTGATCCATACCGACGGTCTCTGTCAGTTTTAGGGCAGCAGAGCTCCTCTTAGCATCCGATGGGTTTCAGTTTCACCAGAGCATTTTCTGGAGAAAAGTCAAACCACTTGTCAATGTAAGTGATGACAGAGTTGTAGAACTTCAAAAAGTCCAGTTGTTGCCTGGACCTTTGTGCTGGCAGCTGTTTGTCCATGAGTTGTTTGGTCTGGTATCCCAAAAAGTTGTCCTGTTTCTGCATCATCATCTTAACTTTGACCTTCTGGATTTCTTCATAAACATTGGTGATTCTTAAGCTTTGTTTCCTCCAGATGTTTCACAAGTTGGTCAAAGACGCAACCCACATTGTGAAAGAAGCACAGATAAATCTCGGCTGCTTCTAGTGATGAGAAACCTGACTCCTTGAACTGACTCACGGGTTTTTGAGTCGTTCATCCAAGTGAATCGGTTGTGTGAGTCATTTGATTCAGTTTCGTATGTACACCATTTCCACCCACTGCAGGACCTGGAGGCTCAGCTGAACTGCTACGAACGACGGGGGAGCATCATGTATAAATGCTGAAACACTTCTGAGGAAAATAAACAATAAGTAGACACTAGTTTTTAGTGGCCCTGGTCTCTTTATTCTAGATTATGTGTGTTGTTTCAGAGGTTTGTTTGAACCAGGAAATAAATAAATGATTAAACTGAATAAATACCAGGCATCCAGAATGACAGATATACAGTAAATATTAATATGTAAATGTGATATTATAGTTTAGTTTTTTTTCCTCCAACATTGCTTTATGTTTACACCACGGGCCAGAAAGAAATGGCATTTCAAAACTCTGTATGTCCTGTACATATTGAAGTATTGATAATAAATTTGACTTTGGCTTTGACTTTGAACATTCTCATTTTTTACTCATATCAATAAATAACGTGATGTTCATATGGCAGAACTAATTATAGGGGACAATATTAAATGTAACACAATGCACGCTACAGTCGTGTTTCAACATTATTTATTGTGTATTTATTCATGTATTTATTTCTACAAGCTTTGTGAAACAAACAATGTGTTTTTTCTCCACCGTCACTCATAAAACTTTCCGAGCTCAGCGCCGCTGCAGACTTTCAGGTGAGGGAGAGGTGGAGCCTCACTGCTCACGAGGTGAACGGAGCAGCTCAGAGCTGCTGACCGATTCAGAGGAGGTGAACGATTCAGAGGAGGTGAACGACTCTTTCAAGTTTCGAGCTGACTCGGGAATTCGTGCTGAACCACTCAGACGAGATGACTTGGACATGCGTGCTGAACTACTCCTACGAGCGAGCGAGCTGAAAGCCTCATGTGACTTTAAGGAGCCGGTAGCTGCTGTGCTCAGCAGCTATTAGCATTAGCGACGTGGCTACTATCGCTATAAGCTACTTTTAGCAGCTATTAGCAGTAGTAACACAGCTGCTGACATGAGAAAGACATAGTTCGTTGAGATAGCATAAGCGGCACCACCAGTTCTTTGACGTGAACTTATGTGTTGTGTAAAGAGCATTGAGCGGATAAGATGTAGGATGAGTCGGGACAGATGTAGGATGGGTAGCTGTGGGCGACCGTCTGCCTGGCTGATTGCTGGGCATGCCGAATAAACTTTTGAGCAAATTGGACGTAACACAAGCGGGCTGAAGGCCCTCCAGTGTGAACCATGATGATATGCAAAGCTTCTGCCTTGAGCCTTTCAAGAACAAATTATGCTCATCAGGAAGGTCAGGAAGTGGGCCTTGGAAGGAATTAAGTTGTATTAAGGGAAGTGAATTCACCAATGCAAAGAGCCGTCAATTGCCAGGAGTACGATTTGTATGAGTGAGTGAACTTAGGTGGTGCGCGGAGCGATCTGTGTGGGGATGGCAAGGTGAGAGATTCCTCCTATCGGCGGACCAGAAAGAGTTTCACGAGTCCTCTGAGGAGACATTGATACAGTTATTTGCGAATGGCTGCAAACGATGGGCTGACGGCATTTGATATGGAAATGATACTACCATGCTTTTGAGTAGAGGACTTTGATCTGAGCCATAGATGATGGAGGCCAGGACTGTGTGAATGCGTGATGGGAGCTAAATGAAGGCTGAACAGAATTACGGAGTAGATTCTGAGTGGGTCATGGGTTTTTAGAGTGGACGGAGCAAGCCTGGTTGATGTAGCTGGTTGCTTCAATGAACGGTTGCAGGGAGGAGTGAGGAAGTTGCAGCGGATGACATCAGCGGAAAGCACGAGCGATGGAAGTTAAACAGGTGTCTGTGACAGCGTTAGGTGGCCGTGGATGTGACGACCTGTCATGATGAAATGTTTGAGATACTTGCTTGGATCCACGCGTGGACGGCATTAGTGTTTGAAGAGGGACGTCCATCATTAATACCTCGGCTATGGTGATGTTGTCGCACACTGATGCTATCTTTTCCCTCCCGGAGGGCTCTGAGTCGCGAGCCACGCGAGGGATGGATTTCCTGAAGAGCAGACAACTCTGATTTATAGAACGACGGAGGCCGTTTCTCCAAACTATTTGCCCTGATAGGATGCTCCCAAAAATAACTGGAGGGGTCTCTGAAGAATTGCGAGGCATCTGCAGGTTACGTGACATCATCGTAGATGGATGAAATGAAAGACGACTGTCGGTGGGTTCATTGCGGGGAGGGGGTTCTAGTGGTGCCCTCATGTGCATGAGAAAAGCGGCTTGCCCAGGGCGGAAACCATCGGGGCCATGGCTGTTTGTGAACCTTGATTTTCCTGCACAGCGGCCTGTGGAAGGCAAGGCCAGAGCGGGCAAGCGCATCTGAATGAAAAGTGTGGGGCAGGGACAGGATGACTGGGGCGACGAGGTGCTTGAGAGCATGGTTGGATCTTGGTATCATGAATGGGCTGGACGTGTGTTATTAGAATGCTGAAGGGGCCAGCTGAGCTTTATAAATGATGGAACATAGAACAGCCGTATTTGGTTGCAGGTCGCTGCTCAGCAGAGGTGGAAGTCGAGCTTGGCCCCTTGTGTAGACTGCTAATTTTTCAGAAATCCCCTCCCCAATGTATTTATTTATTTATTTAGCATAGATGTGGCTGGGTTGACAGGATCAGAGTCAGACGTGACTTAGCCTACTCCTAACGTGAGGTGACAACACGGCTGGCATGACGAGGCTTGAACATGGGGCTTAAGAGGCGAAGCCTGGGCAATGATTGGCCGAGGCCGAGATGATCCACAGCAGGGATTGGCTGCCACATGGGGGTGTGCCTAGAGACAAGCAGTGATTGGATGATAATAATAACACATCAAACGTATATAGCGCTTTTTTATACCCTCATATATTTTTGATCTGATTTCTCCCACTGATTTGCAAGGCTTTCTTGACATTTTGCCCTCAACACAAGCTTCACAGAAGGTTTCCTCCTCTTCTGCTGCAAGGTTCACACCTTTAACCATGTTTTTGAGTCCTTTCAACTCTGTAGTGTGGCCTAAGCGCTTATGCCACAGACTTACTGGAACTGATGCACTTGATGCTCCATGACAGGTTGTGCAGCTTCCCTCGGTGTCCAGCTGATACAACCCATCAGATCTCTGTGTTCCCATTCCATGAAGAGTTCCATCCTTTCCTCATATGTAGCAGCGAGACTTTTTGAGCTGCACTGTATTTCCTTTCCTGGCAGCAGCTCCCACTGAGAAAAGATTCATAGATAACTTGGGGATATACAGTACATCATAAATGGTTACATTTTTAACACCACTAACTCTGAATGACATTTGCAGCCTTATGTTCCCCAGTCCAAGAGCCTCAACCACTCTACCATCACCAAGTTTCACAGATTGTGGTTTTGAGAACTGCTGGGAGTGTTGAAGTCCTTCTTTGTTCCATGTCATATGTTTTGATGCTCCAGAATCAATCAACCAGTCTCCTTGTTGTAAATCACTTTGACTTGACTCGCTTACAACAAAGGCACCCTCACACGAGTCCTCTGTATCCTCACACTTCATGCTTTTAGCCTGGTGGGTTTTGTATTTCATTTAAGTGCTTGAAGAATCACATTTGATATGTCCCTCCTTCCCGCATTTGTAACATCTCCATGAGCTGGGGCTGTCGGCTCCCACTGTTTTTGACTTGTCCTGCATACTTGAGTTGACATGGCTGATGCACTACTGGACTGATGCACCACTGGACAGCTGTGCTGTTGTCAGCATGCACACGTTTTTGTTCCTCATGTTTCAATGCTTGTTGGACAAACTGTAGTGTCAAACTCTCCATCTTTGTCCCCATTGCAGTAACGACTGTTGCATAGCTTTGTGGTAGACTTCCTAGAAGAGTCACAATTTGGTCCTCCTCTTCTAACACAGAACCTATTGCACCTAGCTTATCAGCAAGCTCCTTCTTTCTTTTCAAATGATCATCGAGATTTTCTCCTTCCTTCATTTCACACCGAAAGTACTTTTTCTTCAGAAATAGCTTGTTAGCAACAGTGTCTCTTTCAAATTGTCTTTGTAACGTCTCCCTTGCTTCGTTGGGGTTCCTGAAACTTGTTATCAAGTATAGCTGGGGTGTACTTACATTCAGCACCAACACTGAAAAAGCTTTTTCTCTCTTTCTTTTAAACTCGGCTCGTGTGTTAGCATTAGCATCTGCGGCTAACTGTTCTGTCTCTTGTACCATACCCCACAGTCCTTTCGCTTTCAGAAGATGCTCCAACTGAAATTCCCATGTTGCCCAGTTCTCAGGTCCACTCAGCTTGTCAATAAACAGTTTATCTTCCATTGTGAACCCCACAACACTGTTTATGAGCCACAAAAATCTGTGTTTAGCAGCTTTTTCCAGCGACCTCTGGGCCCATAACTTGTATTTTGTTTACATGGTTTTATTGAGAGTAACAAAGCTGTGCCACTAGATGGCAGTAATGCATCTTGATAGAACATACATTGTAAAATTACTATTACAACAGTCCATAAAGAAGACTATTGCAATAATCGAGTATTTCGGCTGTGGTCTGGGAGAGGGAGGGAAAGAGGCGGGTGATATTCCGGAGATGGAAGAAGAATGTTTTTGAAATATGGTTGATGGCCGGAGGTCCCTCTTACAGGTTGAATTACTGCTTTAAACTCCATAACAAAAAAAAACATATATTCGGGCTCCGTAAAAATCAACCTGTTGAGGCAATATATATGTCACCTCAAGTGAATGGCCCGGCTGTTGGTATATTTTTCCGTATGTGGCCCTTGGTGAAAAAACTTTATACACCTCTGCCTTAAACAGGCCTCTACATACGGAGTAACCCGGACAAATTGTATTATTTTGTATATTAAGTGTTTGCTGATTATGATTTAGGAGTTCATTTGCTGCCAGTTCTGGCATTTAGAATCAAAACATATCTTTGAGGGTTGATTCATTATAAGAATAAAGAAGGATAACATCCAGGTAGCTTTTCTTGCAGGATTGAAACATGTTTGCTTTTCTTCATTTGGATCCGGGAGGTAGAGAGAAGTTGACATTGATATCTGGCGCCGTAAATTACGAACACATATCAGAACACAAGGACAAGGAAAGCAGGTTTGTTATGGTTACTGGAAAAGTAGATGGTAGTTTGATGAATCTCCTTAAGGTTCCCCCGGGCAGTGACGGGTCCTCAAACACATAGTTCATCTAATGATAACAAAAAGCCCAGGGATTTTAATACGTGGCAGAGATTTCACAATCCAATTAGATCCAAAAATTTATTCATCAAACTGCAGATCTGATGCAAAAATTAATAGCAAAAGATTTAATACTTGCATGCATGAAGGTGGGATTGTGAACATGTGGACAGATTTAAACCAGACAAGTTGAGAGTACACTCTTTACTCTCCCGCTCATGTCTACTCAGGCATTGACTACTTTTTTGTGCTTTAAAGAGATCTACCTAAGGTAGTTATCTGTGAAATAGGACCCAGCACAATTTAATACCATATTCCTGTCTATTTGACAGTTGATCTGAATAATATGATCAGAACCACTCTGTGGAGACTGAATTCAAACATTCTGAATTACCTACTAATTAAAGATAAACTAAGTAGGGAAGTGAAATGTTATTTTGGAAACGTTGATAATGAAGAAGTGACCAACTGGGGGTGCAACTCTGGGATGCACAAAGGCACGTTTACGGCAATGCAACCGCCAAACACACACCCTCCACCTCCATTCACACACACACACACACACACACACACACACACACACACACACACACACACACACACACACACACACACACACACACACACACACACACACACACACACACACACACACACACACAGTGTTTCTGGCTTCATGACAGATGCTGTAGCTTCGGTTGACACACTCACATTAATCTGAATGTAACTGGTTTAAAGCCCCACTGTGACCCCCACATGACCCACAGTTCAGCTGCAGGTCACAGTGGTGATCCACAGGTCACCACTGTGACCAAAACCCTTGACCCCCATCAGCTCCCTGGAGCGTCGTAATGTGGCTGCACCTCCACGCCACACAAATAGGACGGCTCAATGCAGAAATGAAATTTCCCTAAGGGGATTAATAAAGTGTGTTTAGTTAGTAATGAGACACATTTGTTCTGCTTTAACAAGAAACAAGAAAACATCTCATGAATGTACATTTCATAATAATGTTGTGCAGGTTAACAGTTATTGGTTTGACCTCTTTTGTTCCTTTCTGGGATGTGTTGTTAGCTGTGTTATTGTTGTGTTATTGTTCAGTGCAAATCACATAAGTGCGCACGCTCACATGAGCAGTGTAATAAGAAGTTTGTGACGTCAGTTAAGCAGTTGAAAGTTGGATGTCGAATGGTTCTCACTGCATGGACAGGCTGGCCTGCTGTTCAGTGCCCAAGCTAGAGACCACAACTCAACAAAAACCTCAGACTCTGATATTACAGCCGTTATGTTCTGTATTTACCTGCTGAACAACACTAAAGTTCATAAACAGAGATTCCTTGTTGTGTGAGGTACTTTCCAGCCACGTGAACTCAGAGGAAAGAGCTAAACTCACCCAAAAGGCCAAAGCACAACAATAAGTTACTCAGTTAATTTTGTTTCACTGACAGACCAAGACGGTTCTCTTTAAATTGTCATGGTACCTTCGTTTCTTTCATATGTTCAATCCCTCCAAGTTCAGAGGAAAGGAAGCCGCATGCTGGTTCTCCACCTTGATTTTCAGTAGGCGATCTTTCTTTCTATATACAAGCTTTGAGCACAGCTCTCTCACACCCATACCACTGTAAAAAAAATGCTCTGTTCTTACATTCAGTTCCTCCATATCAAAACAACTTTGATTTTATGCATCTTCTTCAAGGTTCATACTTTTTTTGTTTGTTTTCTGTTAAATGTCATTGCCATGGTCAGTTATTGATGACTGGCCAGTGTCAGGTGTACAAAACATTTAGAAAACATGATGGAAATGTGGCATGCAGGTGTCCAGAAAATACCAGTTTTTAGAAAAATCACCTTATTGTTTGTGATCCTTATTAAACTTTTCTAATGTTACTTTAAACATTTTCCCAGTGAGGAACGTTTGAGCCTTACACTTTTATCGACGTTATCAATATTAATACCTGACCGATGAAGATGGTTTTCAAAAATACGGTCAGAATCCAGTGAAGAGCGTAGATGAATGTGACATAAGTTAAAGGCACAAACAAGAGAAGACTGGTTGGAGATTGAAGTGCTGTCATGGAAATGTTTTTCTGTTAGGATGTGGACAATAAAATAAGTAAGAACAGACACAAAATGGAGAAAAACAGCGTCTGCTGAGTTACAGCAGTAAGGCTGGACAGGTTGTCACGATTTGCTCAGTTTGACTTCAAACAAGTGATATTTTTAGAGCACTATAACACTTCCCGAAAGGTCTCCTGTGTAAAAGAAATACATAAAAAATACAACAACAACAACATTCTTCAGCTTTGAAAATTCAGTTTTCATCAAGTGAATTTGCCATGATCCAGAAGCCTGACATATTAAGCTGGTGTTCGTTTTCATTTCACTTTCATGTTTGTTTAGGGAGTTTACTATTTACAATGCAGCTTTTCTTATCTTGTGGTGTTTGCACTTGTTTTACAGCACACACACACACACACACACACACACACACACACACACACACACACACACACACACACACACACAGACACATAGACACACACACGCAATATATAAGTAAAAGAACATGCAAAACGAAGTATTGTAGCCATTTTTACATTAGCATAGTTTACAATAGTTAACGTAAAACAAACACAAATGTTTGTCAGTCATACATCCTGACACCATGTTGCTCCACCCACCGTGGACCAGCGAAGTCTGTGATAGAAGATTTGTGTCTGGACACCAATCAATAGATTAAGTGTCCTGACTTTTTCCATAAACTGTGAGACCGGGTTGCTGCACCGCTGACATCATGGCTTGCTGTAGATGGTTTGGGCAATTTCCATATGCATTCGGCAACCTTCATTTTTCCAAGATGGCGGACATTGGGGAATCAGGAATTAGAAATTGTCACCGATTTTGGTGTCCGCTTGACTTGAAATTTATCAGGAGAACATGTCTGTTGTTGACGTTAGGCATGTTTTCTGCTCATGCAGGTGTGTTAACAGTTAAAAACCTGTCCGTGCACCCTAACCTGGTCGCTCAGTACAGGGTGTCCTCTGTGCTCGGGTCCCCTCACCGAGCCCCACTTGGTTTCCCCAGAAATCACTTTAGGCAAAGTATGTTATTAATTCTTTAAGATTATCTAGGATATTTTCTTGTGTGTGGATATAACTTGCTCCTAAATTGGACTTATTGGTCTCTTCTTGTCGGTTCAGGCTGTGTTTTCTCCTGATCCACACAAATGGATGCATGAAGAGAGCTCGCCCCTCTCTCACCATGAGTGTATATTGCATGTGAAAAATATGTGTGCATACTCAGGCTGTGGCTCCATTGATTGAGATCACAGGATTTCTATGTGGATTTTAGTGGGGTTTCCAGCTCAAAACCTCACTGCAGCGTCATTTAGAAGTCCAGAGCTGATTGGCTGGCGCTAATGTAGGCACTGCTCGACAGAAATGTTGTAAAATAATATTTTCGGAATGTGTACATTATAGCATGCAAAGCCTGACAGTTTTATGTAATGTGTCTGTGTAATTTCAATCCTATCAAAGAGAATGTACAGGACACTTAAAGAGATGAAAAGAAAGCACAAGAAAATGGTGTCGGGTGGAACTTTCTTAACAAAACCATTGGATTGAGATTGTGTGTGTGTGTGTGTGTGTGTGTGTGTGTGTGTGTGTGTGTGTGTGTGTGTGTGTGTGTGTGTGTGTGTGTGTGTGTGTGTGTGTGTGTGTGTGTGTGTGTGTGTGTGTGTGTGTGTGTGTGTGTGTGTGTGTGAGTGTGTGTGTGTGTGTGTGTGTGTGTGTGTCTGTTGTGTGGGGTAACAGTCTTCATACTCTTCATCTTCTTCAATGCCGTTTTCTCTTCATCCTCACTGATCTGCTTCGTTCTCATCCTCTGCACTCATTTCATCCTCCCCTTATTAGCTCCTCATGTTTCTCCTTCCACCTCGTCATCTCGTTCTCCATCACACTGAATTGCTGGTCATCTTTCCCATCCTGCTCCTTTGCCTTGACGACTCACATGTTTTTTGGAATATTGACTAAAGACCATATGAAGCCGAATGGAGGAAAACATTATGTGGTCACCATATATAAATGTAAATTATTTGATGATTTGGATGTTCTCCCCTTGCTTGCATGTTCCAGTGTGGATGTGACTGCGTATCTTTTGACAGAGTGTCTAGAAAAAGGATGTGACCTTAAAACTGTGATGGATGAGCAGGTGGGTTGTAGAATACTAAAGCCTCCGGCTTCAGGCGTCAGCCCCGTTGGCTTATTGCTTAAGGTCACCCCACGGTGACAGGGATGGGGAGGAGAAGGAAAGCAGAAAAAAACAGACAGTTCATGGGGCTAAGGCCCGAACCTTCGATCTCTCATCACTACTCTGTCTCGCTCTTCTTGTGTTTTAGCAAAGACGTGTCACGGTGAATTAGGCAAACTCACTCGCCAGTAATTGGTTTCTGGGGAAAGGTTGTTAGACTGACATTAGGGAAAGGGTGGCTCCCTTCGCTTGTTAATTGAGTCTTTGGTTAGAGTCAAAGAACATGCCAGACCTGTTCCTCCAGTGAAAAATGGCATTAAGAGGATCTGAGCTTCCAGGTTTCTCCTTCACTTTATTGGGTCTGCAAAAATCTGTCCCGTTTGCTGAGACATTTTGATTTGTATGCTCGTTATGATTATAGTGGGCTGGTCAAACTGTACTTTACTCCTAAAGTGAGCCGAGCCAATTTGCTCAGACGAGTTGAGGGCGCTGAGTGCTGGATTGGTCTGGTGGGGTCCACAACACCTGGCAGCTCTTTAAACTTTTATGTAGCTGATGCATTTTTGATGTTATGACCCTGTTGGCTGCATATAGAATAGGGGATCAGCCATATTACCTCATACTGATATGGCGGCACGTATACGTGCATTATGAATTCATTACAGTGAGTAGGTTCACAGATAGTGACTCATTAGATAGATCTGTAATTTATAAAGTGATTATCTGGAGGTAAATGTGAAATGGCTTCTGAGAATGAACCAATGAATGCACATCTTTACAAGGTGTGGAAACCTTGTAAAGATGTGATTTTATTAATTTAATTAAGAACGCTCCTAAATTAAAGTTAGTTCTGACTAGAGATAATCTTGAAAAATTTGACTTTTTATTAGTATTGTCTTATGGTATAACGATACAAAAAAAATAAAAAAAATCCTGTAGAAATCTCTAAATCAAAGATCTGCTGTTCTTCAGTCCTGTCATCAAAAATACGGCTGCTTCGAAGGTATTCGTTTTAGCACATCTCCGACAGGTTTGGTGGGAATTTCTTAAAATAGATGGATCTTCACTCATCCCATGCAGACTCACAACATCTGAAACAATTCTGACATTCTCCAAAGAAAGAAACCAATAAACTTCCCAAGATGGCAAAACAAAGGAATAAGACACCTAGAACAACTCCTCTCCAAGAACTCTTTTATTCCATTTAATGACCTGATGGAATCATAAAGAATCAGCCACAACAACTATCTTGAATACCTTCAGCTAAAGTCAATAACTGAACTTAAATTTGATTTAGAGCAGGTTGATCTGAGTCCAGCCCAGACAGTTACAAACCTCCTTAAGTCCTCACCATCAGAACCATTTTATAAAATTGTGTCAATCTTATGGAATTCAAACATCAAAATATCCCTTCCAACTTCCAAATTAGAAGATCTCAACACAGATACAATCTTTTGGTCACAACTGTGTCCAAACATTTTTAGAATGACAAATATCACCAATATACCCGGAGGTCATTATAGAGGACACATATATGTTGAAACTCGTCTCCTAGATAATCATCTACACACACTGTGTGCGCAGATCAAACATTTGGTAAATGACAATCTGGAACTGGAAACATTTCAATACTTTGATCAAAGTTCTCTGGATATAGAACACAGCATTAATCAGGACAACAGGATGGATAAGGACGGTCAGCTATCGATTCTGCACGTCAACAGTAGGAGTTTGTGTGCAAACTTCAAAAAGATCTGGGAATATTTATGGATCAATAATGACAGACGAATAAACTTTGAGATGGAGAGTAATGAATTTGTTTACATGGAAAACAAGGCAGCAGGAGGAGTTGCGATCTATGTTGACAAGAATACACTTGTCAGAGGGTTGGACAGTTTGTCAACTGATGTGTCTGATCTACTTGGACGTCTGTCATTAGAAACACACCAAGAAGGTTCCCAGCATATAACAGTTTGCTGTATAAACAGAACAACCATCCAACAACTATGTTTGGGCTAAATTTGGGCCACATTTGGACAACAGAACAACCATAAAAAAACAACCCAATTTCATGACTATATTTGGGCTACATCGAAGACGACAGACTGACCAGATTTAGCCCAAAAACCACGTAAATCACATCGGATCTTTGGTGGGATATTTCTTCTCACTCCCTTTCAGGGATGCGACCTGCTGCCTTCCAGCAGGAGAACTCACAAGGCCTCGCTACTCCCCAAATTTAAAATTGCATTGACACACATAATGCACCCACATCTTCATGCACCAAAACACACTCTTAATGCCTCCAACACATTCTGAGGTTTGGGGACAGGAGCTGTGGAGAAGGGTACTTCCAGCACCTCCCTCAGCCAGGATGGGGGTTTGTAGACTGAAGTGTGTGCGCTTGGTCATGCCACCACCAGAGAGTGTCGGCAGGTAAAGTAGCATTATGGGACTGAACAAGCCAGGGCTGTTTGAAATCTCTGGATGTCTGAATAAAAATATCACATCCAGGACAGGACATTTACAAGTCTGAAGTATCCTCTCAATTAGACCCCTTCAGCCAGACGATGAGCTACGAAAGACACTCTGGTAGAGTTGCGGAATACGGGAAAAAAAATTCACATTAAGGACAAAATGTTCCTTTTAGAAAGAGTAGTTCTTGATCATTTTCTGTCTTCTTTTGAGGAAGGTGATGCGTAGAGAGAAAATCATGTCTTCCACACCTCCCCATGAGTGTGTGAGGTTAAGAGCTGAGAAACAGATAAAGTACATCTTTCACAGTTAAAGTACAATGCTGACACGCGCAGATTTCTTTGCAGCCAGCTCAAAATGTGCTATCTCTGATCTTTACCATTCTCATAGGAACAGCAGAAAGAAGCTGGTGGGAACACTGACATGTCATCACCTTTATGTTCAGAGTGACAAACTTGTCTGGAGACGCTTGTTGACTAACGCTGCTAACAATGTTTTGTCGGCACAGTTAGAGAGCAGCACTGTCTTCGGTCTTTTGGAGTCATGTTTCTGGCCACCTGGCAAATGGAAGTCCGTTACTCATCGCAGCCTTGTTTTTCATGAGTCACAGGGCGATTTCAGTCCCATCATCAGCTGCAGCCCACTTTTTGTATCTTTTGTGATTCTCTATAAATCACTTTTCTCTCCTTCAATTGTCACACATCTACTCACTAACACCTTCTCACCAACTCTGTTACTACAGTGCTGGCCAGAATTACTGCTCCCTTGATTTTTTTAACTAAAGTTTGATATCCTCACAAACACCTTTAAATAGCTCACTACTATACTATCAGTACATTCAATAAAGTTTCCAAAGTAACTGGAAAACAACAAGAACACAGAATACACCCTGCTCACAATGTTTTGCCCTTGTAATATAAACTGACAAATAATCTTGCTTAACTAACAATGCTCATTAAATCCCAAAAAGCGATAGTTTTACAATAAAGGTTACATACATGTGTTGAACATCTTTCAATCTTCATTTGAACAATAATTGAGTAAAACCCTAAGTTTTGTCTTATAAAACTCTGATAAAAAAGCTGAAAAATGAAATGCTCACTGAGAGCTCTACAGATGCATGAAACCGCAGTAAAGCTATACGAGATTCCAGAGAATCAGTTTGTTTGTTGGCTGCTAAATAAAGGCTGTGAAGAAAAGTCCAAGGCCTACCTGATGTAAAGCATGGCAGAGGTACCATCATATTGTTGGGCTGCTCCCTCTGTTTATGGAGAAATTAAATAGAATAGCAGAATGCTAAAATCTGAAGAGACATTGGATGCAGAAAATTGTTTGTCACCGTCATAACAGGTAAAGCTCTTGGATCACTTCTCACAGCGCTAAAGAAAAAATGACGGGAAAGATTCTAAAGTCAACTGAAAACTTTTGGAGAGAGATTAAATCTACCACTGTAGATAAAAACGTCTGTTAACTTTTTGTATAATAAGTCTGCATGGACCATAATGACGTGTCAAAAAGCCGAAAATTGCAAGAATCTTAAGTGTATTTTATTTTTGTTTATTTGTTTATTTTTCAGGGACCATGTATTGAAAACATTAATCTTAAAGAAAAGATGCTTTGTGGCAGATTTAGCCGTGGCGAGTTTCCATCTGCAGTCCCCAGTGGATCTTTAAGAAATCTTTTGGAACTTTTAACAGTTTGGGGAATATTTTGATTTTCAAAAGTTTGCATTTTTCCAATGAGAAAACATTTTGCACTTGAAGTTGAGGAGCAGTGTGTGTTTTCTGGTGGATTGTCCACATTACTGATGGAGGGTACTTGCTCCATCGCCATGTTCAGTAGAAACACAAGCTCATCCTTCAAAATAGACACTCTGCATGGCCACAGACATGCACATGTGTGTTTAACAGGACAGCACATTGTCTGATGCCTGGTGGAGGCTGTGTGCTTCCTCTCACTGTTAGTCCTTAATGTAACTGGATTTTCTCCTCAATGTTTTCTCTTCTCTCCCTGAACACTCAGCGCCGTCCGGAGACTTTGTCCTGGATGTCAAGAATGTAGACCCTTGTCCCGTTGGTGATGTGTGGCTCTTGTTTCTTCCATCTCGCCGTTCTCCCCGATGTGCTTTCGTTTCCTCCTCTTCTACGTGTGAATGATTTTCTGTGTTTCATCTCTTGTGTGTTTGCCTGATGACCTCCTGGATTATAGCTTTGATATATATTTGCACTATGGATTTTCAGTGTCATAATCTTGAACCTTTCATGATCTATCATGCTTCTTTTTAGGATACCACGTTTTCTCTGTGAAACTAAATCTTCATGCACAGTTTGGATCTAATGCCTGACAATGTATAATGGCTATATTAGGTATGAAACAAGGATATGGAGGCATTTTTTTTTGACTTTGTATTTTGAAAAGTAGGTCAAAATGTCAGGAGTAAAAGTGAAACTGAAAAATGTTTTCCTTCAGCTTGTTCAACATGCTTTATCTGATCAGATACATTCACACAATCACTCACACACTTCAGATTCAGTGTGTTGTCCAAGGACGCTTCAACTAATACACTTGGTAATTGTTGAAAACTGTCGATGATGGGACTGGAAGAATCTCTCTGATGCAGGATATAAAGAACAAGTTTGAAGGAGTCAAAATGTTGAGATTTCATAATATCTTGAGTTAAGTCAAAATGTGAAAGTAATATTAAATGATCAAAATGTCTAATATTAAATCAATATTTCTAGAATGAAATTGAAATACTAGCAATAAACAAAATGCCAATATCAGAGTAATATAGAAAATTTAAATAAAGTTGAAAGATGAAACGATTAAATTAAATATTAAATATTAGATTTAAAATTCCCATGACAAAGTTGAAAAGTTGACAAAATATACTTAAATGTTGAATTAATCCATGAAATCCAGATGTTGGAAGTAAAAGCAAAGTTGAAAAGTTAATGATGGACATGGCTGATGATAGACATCAAACATATGATTCAGTCTCAGTTCCAGAGTTTATTCAAAAACAAAAAACTAACTGCAAAGGTTCAGAATGCAGAAACCACAATTCAATATGGCGACTGGATCATGACAAGTACTACAACAACAGTAATCAGAGACTAGCAAGACTTAGAAGAATACAGAACATCTACTACAAGACTTTGAACAAAACAGATGGAAGTGACACAAACAGATCAAACCAGTCAGTACAGAGAGCAGAGGAGAGGAAGAAGGTTAAATCACACCTGCAACGTGTGGATCAGACAAAACTCAAGGTGACAAGCAAGCAGGTAAGAGCGGGAATCAAAGAGGCCGACAGAAACTGGAGCAGAACAGGACAGACTGAACGAAGCCTTGTATGGATGGAAACAATGAATGACACAAACATGATGTTACCAGACATAAACTACAGACAATAAACCTTTGAAACACAAGACTCACAGCCAGCAGGTAAAACCTCTGCTAGTCAATTATTAATTCACTGATTCCGGTCCTAATTAGTAAGTGAATGAATAAGTAGGTTTAATGACTGAATGTAAAACATGAAAAACATACAGTCCAAAGCTCATCACTGATGCCGTTCATCTTTTCCTTGGTGTATCTGGGCCTCATGTTTTTTTTAAATCTTCTTCATGCTGGTTATTTGTTTTTGATTAATCAATTAGTTTGACTTGGGTTTTGAACCAGGATTTTATTCCTGTTTTTTGTGAAAAGCCGTTGTATTTCTGGAATCATCCTTTGTTTGAGTCTTCTTTTCGAGTCCCTGACAGTGTTACTGTAATCCTCACCGCATGATCAAGGTTTAATTCAAAAAGGGAAAAAAAAGAAAAGAAAAAGAAAATAGTAGCATTAGCATGTGTATTAGCATATATATATATTATATAAATATATTGCATTCTCGCAATCAGTGCTGATCGATTTGCTGGAAGGAGACACTTTTCAGACATCATCTAGGAACCGGTAATGCCACAGTCATCGTTGAGCTCATCAGAGTAAAACAGGCATTAACCACATTTATTGCACCAGTGTCTCATTTCCTGAGAGTGGAGAAAGTGGTGAGATCAAACGCTTCTGTGTGGATTGAGAGCTTTCAGCAGAGAGCTTAGAGATGGGCATCGTGCCATTTGATAATCAGATAAGAAAAGGAGCAGACAGATGAGGGAATGGTGGGTGGATAAGTCCTCTGGATCAAAGAAGTTTCCGGTAAGATGCACACTTGTCAGGGTTTACATGCTCTGACTCAGTTCTGGGTGGGCCAGAGTGCAATGGATGGTAATTATCAGCAGATATGTGGGTAGTGGACTGGTTCTGACTGAGGATTAGCCTCGTAGTGATCATGTCATAAATATATTCAATGCAAAATGAAATCACTCGATGTCACAGGATCTTTTAATAGTCTGATAATGCTGCTTCATTTTAGAAAAGGGGACTTTGGTTCACTGTGGATGTAATTCACACATTTATCAGCGGCTGCAGGATGTTTATACAATGTTAGGTTCCTCCTCACACACAGCAAGTGTCCACACTCTTTTTTTACTCTACATGAAAGAATATTTACCTTAATAAATGTATGTATTCTTCTAAAATTAACAAAGAATTAATAAACAATAAATGGCATGTTTTCGAAGCAAATTGAATCAGTTGAACTGGAATCAGCCCGACGTGGTGGAAAATGTTTTCCATAAGTTGATGTCTGCTGCAGCGACACTGAGAGGAGAGTTGATAATTCATTTTCTACTATTTACATCTCGGTCAGGGAAAGGACCGTGGCCTAGAAAGGTAGGACATGTGGTGCCTTCCTACACCTGATATGCTTTCAATAACACGTGAATCCTGACCATCTGACCATCTGACCATCTGAGCACTGACCATGTGACCATGTGACCATCTGACCGTCTGACCATCTCACCATGTGACCATTTGACCATGTGACCACTGATCATGTGACTACTGATCATCTGACCATGTGACCACTAATCATCTGACCATGTGACCATCTGACCATGTGACCACTGATCATGTGACCACTGATCATCTGACCATGTGACCACTAATCATCTGACCATGTGACCATGTGACCACTGATCATCTGATCATGTGACCATCTGACCACTAATCATCTGACCATGTGACCATGTGACCACTGATCATCTGATCATGTGACCATCTGACCATCTCACCATGTGACCGCTGATCATCTGACCATGTGACCAATGGCCATGTGACCATCTGACCATGTGACCACTGATCATGTGACCATGGGACCATGTGACCACTAATCATCTGACCATCTGACCATCTGACCATGTGACCACCGATCATCTGACCATGTGACCATGTGACCACTGATCATCTGACTATCTGACCATGTGACCATGTGACCACTGATCATCTGACCATGTGACCATGTGACATCTGACCATCTGACCATCTGACTGTCACAGCTAAAAACAACTCCCAGGTTCCCCATACTGGTACTGGAGGTCAAAGTAACACCATACAGTGTTACTATATTATCTTAGCTTATAATATATGTTTTTTTATGTTATCCTTTCTTGTACAGGGAAAAATAATATGCAACGTAATCTGATTACCAGTACTCTTATAAAGTTGAATGTTAATTAGTAGGATTACATTTTAAACTCCAAATTGATCAACAGCAGATCATACCAGTTTAACATTTGACGAAAACAAGTTGACATGATGTGGATGTGATAGAAACACCTGCAGAGCCTCCATCAGGCACCAACACTTTCACCACGGACTGATGAAACCACGTCACTTTGACTTCACATCCATAAATCAGCTCAAAATCACAATGCAAGCTCTGCCTCCCTTAGACCGACATATTTACCCGCTGACAGACCGGTAACTTTATTTAGCTGCTGGTTTCAGTGACATCAACAGTTATGTTTACTTTGGGAACATTTCAGAGACAGGTACTGCAAAACAATGGTAATCTACTCTCATTCATCTGATTTTGGTTAATTATTGATGATAACAATTCACCCCTCAGAATTCTTTACATATTCTGGGTCTGGCCTGCACTAACCAGTAAATACTACGACTGGTACTACGCTGTGTTTTTCCTTCTACTGCTGAATGACATTGTTTATTCAGGGTTTGTAATAAAGATGATTACTATCATTGCAACCTGTGATCTAATCCGTGAAAACAGCTGAATAATTCATAATCAATAAGTTCATTGACTTTTTTCACTAAGTACTTTCTAGAGAAAACATGTGTTACCTGATCCTGACTGAAAAGCTCCTCCCCAGAGGACCTGAACATGACCCAGGACCAGGTCCAGAGGACCTGAACATGGACCAGGACCAGGACCAGAGGCCCTGAATATAGACCAGGACCAGGACCAGAGGCCCTGAATATGGACCAGGTCCAGAGGACCTGAACATGGACCAGGACCAGAACCACACTCCCTGAATATGGACCAGGTCCAGAGGACCTGAACATGGACCAGGATCCGACTCTGACCATCTCAGTTTCAACAGGCTGATAATTGAATTAGTTATTGATGATGTTCAGTCCTTCTCCTGGTTGAGCAGCATTCATTCAAAAAGCCCATTGAGAAGCTCATAGTTTTTTAATTCAAACTTCTATTTGTAACAGATTACATTTTTAAAGTAACCCCCCAACCTCTTTAGCCCCATTATGAAGTGGGACTGATATGGTGTCAAATATGACAATGTGAATATATGAGTATGTGAATATATGAGTATGCATGTACTGGTCTCATTCCTCAGTCCTCCTTTGTTACACTTGACATTTCTCCTCCGATGCCATGAGCATTGATGTGTACGTGTTTCTCCCAGTAAACCTTGTTTGTTTACTTCTGTGGTCAGTGGCTGTGATGAACTTCGACCGGCTCATATCACCTCGTGAAGAGTGAGATTGATCTCCGCTACGGGAGCTTCAGAGTGCAGCTCCAGTGTCTTCATGGGGGTTGGTGCTTTGTGATGCCTTTCTCTCAGTTTGCGTAATTGTCAAGTAACCAGGTTGTCTGCAGGAAATAATGGATTCTATTCACTCTAGTGTTTCAAATATTGAGATATTTACCTTTTGAGCAAACAGTTCCAGAGACATTTTGTAACCCCCTCAAACCAACTTGACTGGTCTCAGATCTGAACAAGCGCAAATGTTTTAATGTTTTACTTGATGTGTAGCATCACTATATTTTCAATGAATGAATGGATGACTTGAGAAGAAAGAATAACGGGTATGGCTTTATGCCACTTTATGCTTTTGACTGCAGGTGAACTCGCTCAGCTTCAGAACACCACACAAAGGTGAAGTTGTGTGTATTACTCTTTAAACTGAAGATAACAGAACATTATAACTTTGTGGTCAGTATTGTTGAAGTATTCAGGTATGCTCATTTATGGGACAAAATCTCATGTCTTCATGCAATGCAGAGAATATTAACCACAGTAAGCTGCGTTTCTCTCCTCAGTCAATAGGCTGAAGCAAACACCCGTTGAAAGACATATTCCTGTTCAGTTCCACAATACACCGATTTATTAATAGAGCATTAAATGTAGTAATGTTGAAGCATGAGTGTGATGGTTTAAATGTTTTCTGACGAGTTTATCTGATAGTTTATCTCAGTTCGAACTTTAATCAGATGAATCACAAGATTTTAGTTTCATCACCATTTCCCACTGAAGTCTGAGGTGAAACAAGAGAAAAGAGTTTATTTCTCTTTGTCTGGTTTTGATATTATCAGGTAAAATGGTTTCCTCCACCTGTGTAGAGACTGTGTGCAGGCTTCTTCACTGTCTGAATGAAGTGTCTCCTGTTCTGAATCGTTGGACCTCCTGGGCAGCTGAAATAAGAAGCCTTCAGATCTGTGACGGTTTTATTGCATAAGTCTGTCAAGAACAGTGGTTAACATGAAAGCAAGCGCAGCCAGCAGTGGCTGGGGCTCTGGCTATAAATAAACTCCTGCTCTGAAGCAGGAGTGTGTGGAGCGGGGAGAGCTGTACACACCTGTCTGGTTCTCTTTATTGTTTTTCCTCGTGTAATATCAGGACCCACAAAGGAGGATTAGACCCCCTCAATAGATTTTTAATAAGTGAAGAAGTCATTGTGAGGTAATTATCCACCCTCTCAGTAGATGTGCGATTATTGTGGTATTACCATCATTTCTCTCCTCCCTTCACTGTGCAGAGTGAGAAGACAGAGCCTGTGGTGTAGAGAGAGCACATGAATTGACAAGCTTTTCCTATAACTGGTGTGTATGTGTGTGTGTGTGTGTGTGTGTGTGTGTGTGCATGTGTGTGCGTGCACGCGCGTGTGTGTGCTTGCGAGAATGTTTGGTGTGTGGGTGGTTGCTGTGGCAGTTAGAGAAATAAAACTGGCTGCACGTGCCTTCCTGCGAGCACACATCAAATATGGTTGGTTGTGTACTAAGTGGGATCTGTTTCAGTGTTGACGGTAAAGCCGGGTTTCATGTAGCAACTCTAAATTGCTGCCAGTCCATCTCTGAAACTGCGAGCAAACAGTGGACTTGGTGTGATGATAAACATGAATAGTAACCAGGGTTTTTTTCCCCCGTCTTTTCACAGAGGCATTGAGAAGGAGCAGGAAAGCCAAGCATCCACCATGATTTGTATGTGGGCAAGGACCGACTCCTGAAGGTGAACAAGCTGCCGAGTGATAGCTTTGCTTTTTAATCAAGATGCATACAATGTCGTCTCAGCCAGAGATTTATTGCTGAATTGCTTTCGGGCAGTTACCTGGAAGAAAAGTGTGTGCTCTCGCAACAGAGGGGCGAAGCAGAGTCTAAATGAGAATGGCAATCCAACACCAAATTCAGATTGATCTTGAATTACAAAGAATGTTCGGAAGTAGCTTTCAAAGGCACTTTCTTTATTCTGATGAAGATCGTAAATGTTTTTAAACAGAGGTATGGATATTATACACTCCCTGGTGTCACACTTGTTCCGTCCACTATCTTTGCCAAGTGAAAAGCAGCTGCAATGGTACATAAGCCAATATTGTCTCTCCCTATCAATTCTCATTAGTGAAGTCGCTCGGCTTGTACACATAATATTATTATTCTGCTACAGATCGTATTCTCCAAAGTAATTTGGGAGAGCAAATGCAATTATTATTATTATTATTATTATTTTCATCATCATCATCATCATCATCATCATCATCATCATCATCATCATCATCATCATCATTATAAAACCACTAAATCTTCCACTCATCCAGTGCACCTATATTGCTGTGCCATACTTAAGATCAATATATGTCAAGCTAAATTAGGACTAAGGTTAAAACACAGTTGTATTAAATCACGTTTAGACAGCGTTTCACTCCCTGTGACCAGGAAGCTCTTCCGGCCTTCGGTCGTACCGTCTGTGTGGTTCAGCTTACTGCCACTAGAGCTCACTCTTAAGCAGAACAACACACTTGGTGAGTGTAATCTGATCCTGCCACGGACTAAAACACTACTCCACCCTGTTTGCTTTACATATCTGTTTCCACATGAAGAAGCAGATATAATTTTGGCAACGTGATTCCTGCCCACTATTTTTAGATCCACTTAATAGCACTCCTGCTACAGAATGTTCCAATTAGGTTTAGTGCTTTGTAACCCTTTGCAGGATGTGGTTGGACTGCAGTCTCTTTCTCCCTCTGTGGAATCCATCAGACTCTTTTCTACCCTTTTTCTGAAAGGTG
Organism: Lipophrys pholis; assembly: GCF_963383615.2. NCBI lineage: Eukaryota > Metazoa > Chordata > Actinopteri > Blenniiformes > Blenniidae > Lipophrys > Lipophrys pholis. The sequence goes on along the minus strand of NC_137635.1, from coordinate 27,679,119 downwards.
TGAACTTTCAGCAGAAGTTGAGTTTTTTTTTCTGATTGTCTTTGCAAAGCACAAGTCACCTCTGACCAAATGACTCCAAAGTTAATTTCCTTGGATTAATCTCTTGAACATGCTTCTCATACTGTGGTGAAGCTCGATGCAGCTCCAAAACCATGAATATAGTGAGTATTGGATCACACTGCTGATAGGAACCTGCCCTCTGTATGCACAGGTGTGTGTTTGTGAATTCATTTGCAATCGTTGGAGTTGAGCTGTAGCACCATGGGAAACAGAACAAAGACAAAGAAAGTCTGAGGCAGGAAGAACCACTCTGTCACAAAAGTATCATGACAAGTGTTCGCTTTTCCCATCACAAGACCCTGAGAAACTATCCCTTGTTACAAGGCAATGACAAGTTCAGGCAACAAAGGACAGGTAAATTGACAAGACAGGGGCTAGGGAATGAGTTGAAAGAGGTTTACAGAGTTAGAGAACACCCTGGGGAGAGAGTGGGTAGTGGAGGAGAAAGAAGGTGAGAGATAGACTTAGAGAGGAGTAATAATGAAGAACGAGAGCGAGTGGGAGGGAGCTGTCAAAGCACAAAGAAAGTGATCAAGTAGGTGTGTGGCTCTGAGGGAGGTTCGAAAATGTAGAGATGAGAATAGTGTGAAAAAGGCGAGAAGAGACTTTTTTAATAACTTCAACCTACCAAGGGTCAATTGAGATGAGATCTCCCCAAACACATAAACGCCTTAATAAAAGCCTCAGACGTCACTGTAAAAATCCAATGAAAGCTGCTGAGGCTTCGATAGACATATGAGCGAACATATGGATCGTACCACCTCGGAGAGCGCTGCCGCAGCAGTCATCACACCAAGCAGAAAAGAAATCGATGCAAAACAATGGTAAAGCAACTTTATTACATCCTATTAGAGCAGGTTAATGAATCCCACTGCTGTGTGTTGACATTTTTCTCCCCTATTAGCCTTTCCATAACTCCCCCTGAGCGATTGTTGGATCTCCCCATTGGAAGTGAGAACAGAGCTCCCATGTGAGAGCAGCTCTGTCACCCGTAGTCTTCAAGGAATCTTTTTTTTCCACCTTACGTACACAATGACAAATCATGGCAACCACAGGTTAGCTATAAATCCCCAGGCAGAAGTATTCCTGAAATCTAGAATTAGTAAGGAGTAGAACGAGCTGTACGTCACACTCGCTCTTGTTGACAAACCACAGGGATTCCCGGTGCAGTGACACTTTTACCCACGGGGGAAACCTGGGTTGGAATTAGCAGCTCTGCGTGCTCCCTCACTGCTCTCATCTTGTGACTGTTGGGTAACGTGGCACTGCGGGAAGCCAGCAACAGTCCTACCTGGTGGGGGCAGGGGGCAGGTTCAAGCATGCATAGAGAGGAGGGCAGGTACGTCACTGATACCCCGAGGGCTCTGCATCATGACTATTTCATCAACTCACCTTTTAATTAAAGATGACGGGAGATATGTTTTGGCCTCACTGCTGTTCACACAGTAACCTTGAAATGGCTTCAGTGGGCCACATTGTTCTGAACCGGACCCAGTGGCTTGAAATGTATCGATATCATTATTTTTATTGCAGTAAGAGGATTGAATAATTAGTTAAAAAAAATTTCATTGAATAGGAACTTTTTGGATGGTTAAATTCATAGGCCGTAGTATTCGGTCACAGTCTTCACTTAGTATCAGTCAGTGGCGGCTGGCCAATAGAGGGTGATAGGGGGTTGTGTTTCTGTCAAGCAGTGCCTACATTGGCACCCGACATTCAGCCCTGAACTTCTAAATTATGCTGCAGTGAAGCTTCAAGTTCGTAGCCCCACTTGACATAAAAATCTAGTGATCTCAAATAATTTTCCACAGCCTGAGTATACACACTTAAATATTCCACATGCAATACACACTGCATGGTGAGAGAGGGCCTAGCTCCATTCATGCAACCATTGCTGTGGATCAGGAGAACACAGCCGGAACCGACAAGAGGAGACCAATAACCAGGAATGAAAATCCTCACTTACAAATCATATGCAAGTTAGAAAGAAGTGATATACACAGAGAATAAAACTTTGCAGATAAGATTAAAGAATTAAAAACCTACTTTGCCTGCAGTCCTTCTGGTGACACCAGGTGCAGTGACATGCGGTCAGGGTAGGCAGTGCCGACCCAAGGCTGAATTGAAATAAATGAAATATTAATTTAGATTTTTTCTTTTAGTTAGAATATAATTCTAATTTATTTTTCAATTTCTGGTAGCTTACAGTACCTATAGGTTTGAAAGTGTCAGCATTTTGTGCTTTTCATAGTCCAAATAACTCAACACCTGTATTTCCTTGTATGACAGAGAGGCTGCACAAGTCACTCACGCCTGTGCTGTCTTACTGTGAAGGCCACGCCGTCTCCCAAAGTCACATCCTCTCCCAAAGGCCACACCCCCTCCCAAAGGCCACACCCCCTGCCGAAGGCCACACCCCCTCCTGAAGACCCACTGCTGCCCTGCCTTTGCCAGTCATATCCAGTGTATGGATGTTTGCCCATGTGCAGTCAGTTCCCCAATATGAAAATCATTTACATAAAAAGGCAGATCGCTACGCTGCCTTTGGACGTAACCGTGCTATGCTAAATGCTATACGTATGTTCACAGTGCATTAGTGAATTGATACTGCGCTGCTACGCTCTCTCGCTAGTTGGCGGGTTAACAGGCAGGATGACAGCGCTACAGACGGTAAAGACATTTTCACAACTTACTTTTGAGGAAAAACAGCAGCTTTTAAAAGATGGGAGACCAACACCTGAGCTACCAGACCTCCAGCAAAGGAAAGCTCAGAGAATTGTTCATACTTTTCCACAGTGAATGGTACAAAACATGCAAAAGCCTATTGTTGTAAAGGTTTTGGCTATCAGTTTCATGAGCATTTGAGGTGTGGACAGGCCGCAATAGTGGTTTCAGCATCCCAGACAGCTTTGCCGGAGTTGTTGTCATTTTGTCTGTGTTTCCAACACAAACAACAGATGTACTGCTATGTCATGAGATATATCTTTTTGGGAGAGTACGGAGACTGCTATTGAATAATTGTTTAAGTTTCTTGATCGATCTTGATTTTCCTGGCAACTGTATGAGCCCCGCAGCTCATTAACATGTTGGAGGGCAGCTTTACGTGATGCCCCTGAACGCATCACTCAAAGCTGTCAGTCCGTGCTGTTAAAACCTGCGGCTGAAACTGGACCAACATGGCGGCTCAGACACAAACTTTCTCTTTTACTACTGAAACAGTTCAGCGAAATGTATTTCTGAAAACATTTGAAGCAAAACATAAGCTGTGCAGTAGAAAAGTTAAATCGTCACTTCACAGAAGTGTGCCTGCTGTGAGGGGGCGTGGCCTGCGAGTTCCACAGCTTCTCCTGGGAGTATGAACTCTCCTGCTGAAAAAGCTTTTTTTTCGGCATCTGGCTGACGTCACTGCCTAATTTTCTTCTTCTTCTTATGGCTTCTAAATGGTAGTATGCAGAGGCCTTTAGATTAACACTTGCAAGGCGAAACATATGAAACTGTCATTGGTGTCGACATTAGTGATCTCAGTTTGCAACACCCTCTATTCTTCTTGAACTGCTATTTGAAAAATCTGTAAAATGTTGTCATTCTGACCACATTAGTAAAATTAGTTTGATCGTTATGTACTGTAACAGTATTCATCAATTCCAGTACGGATTTCTTTACATACTTAAAACACTGTAAATTTTACACAGACACTTTAGTACAATCTACATAATTCTATGTTGTTGCATATAGTCCTATTTATACTCCATTTTGGCAGTGTGCTCAGCTGTGATGTTTCTGCCACCAGGGGGGTGTTACACCCATAAAAGGGAAGGAACATATTATGAAGAACACAGGGAACCGGTTAGGATTTTTACAATTTTTATTTGCTTAATTTTCTTTCAGTTTGCTCGTTGGTTTTACTTCAAAAAAGTTGTGGAGCCAGAAAAGAAAGCGGGTTAAACAAAAACCAGAACACGACAAAAACCCATCACCAGCCCGTGTCCTACACTAATAAAATACCAAAAGAACAAGTACCTGGTGGGCTGGCAAAACAAAACAAACAGGTGCGGTGCCGGGCCAACCCTGTACAGGGCCTGACAGGTACCAACACACAATCTAAGAAAAGAAAACCCCAACCTAATTCTGATGGGAGAAATACAAAGCGAAAACAGGACCAACGGTCCCACCAGAGAAAAAGGATCCAACGTAACCCCAAACAAGACGAAGGCGGAGGAGCTGAGGAGGGCAGCCACCTGGCTGCGAGTCCGAAGTGGAGTGAGCGAGAGAGGGAGCCATCAGCGCTTCAGACACCACCTATTTATAGGCGGAGAAGCGGGCTTTAAACAAGTCTACAAAAATAAATATGAAAAATACAGAAATATTCCCTTATCAAGAAAACTGATAAGGGAATATAGAGATGAATTTATCTCAGACCAAAATAATTACTTTATATATAAAAAAACAAAATAAGGACACAATCATCTTGCCGTCTCAACGGAAGTAGAATAATAAGAAATAGGAAAAACCTTCCCTAATACCTAACAGCGGGCACTGTTTAAAGAGTCAACAGCTTTGTGTGTAAAAATTGTTAACCTAATAAGTTATTTGTTTTGAATTTTGTTCTAAACTTGTGTTTGTGTAATATGCTATTTATGTTTTGTATAAGAATGTATAAAGTTATTGATATTGGAATAAAATATTTACTATTTCAAGGAGCACCGGTATCCAGCCAGTTCCATTCATTTGTATTGAGATGGTTATTGGAACTGACTGATTAGGCTATATGCAATGCTCCACTACTTCCTGAATCCACACAGCTCCTTTATTCACTGTGGACAAACTTTAATCCAGGTGTGTTAGCCAGGTACACCTGGATTAATCAGTTTGTCCGTGCATAAAGCTCATAAAGCTCAGCCCACCAGCCATCACTGGTTTTAGTCATATGTTTAGTATTGAGATTTTGCACGTGGCGTCAGAAGTCTGGAGGTACTACTGAGTTCTCCATTTTGGACGTCCCCTGACCGTAACCAACACGCTAAACAGTCACACTTTAGGCATAATTTGACCAGATATCAGAGAAGATGGACATCTTGTGTGTCGCTGTCGGCAGGAAATCTGTCCAGATCTCTCAGTTTATCATGTCCCTGCTGACACCCACCGACTGGTGGCTGAAGGCTTTCCAGGGGCACTGTCACCCCTGAGGACACGTCTATTATCCATAACAGGTGTTTCAGTGTGACTTTTCCAACCGCTTTACCAAGACGTTCTGTGTCCATAATATTAAAAAGAGAAGTACAATTTGCAAAAAAAAACTAATTTCATTCTGTGGAAAAAAATCAGCTCTGATGTGAGCGCACGTCCAAGGTGTGTGAGGTTACTGATGTGTGGATGGAGAACGTTCTTCAGACAACTGATGCTGTTTGCTGAAAAGCAGTAGCGTTCCAAATAGGATTCTTCTGGGGATAACAGGACATTAATCTGGGTCGGAAGACTCTCTCGCGACGTAATGCATCTGAAATTCTTTCTGCTTCGATGTTGTTCGGGTTTGGAAAGAACTGACAATCCATTCCTGGTAGCTGCTTCAGGTTGGAGGAGATAGAAACTCAGGGTTTCCTTGACAAAACCTGCTAGCAAGCAGGTTCTGAGTCTGTTACCAAGGTGACTGACTCAGAGTTTAATTCAGCTCGCTGTCTTGAGGTTTCTCTCAACAGGGTTAACATAATGTTTTATGTTTTCACATAACATAGTGTGAGTTTGTGCATTGCTCTTATTGGTCATTGACCAATAAATCCATCCCATGTAGTCCTGGACCTTTTCTAACAGACAAGATCAATACATGTTAGTCCAGGACGACCCCGGACAAGTCCTGAAATATCAAAATGTTTTGATACGGCCAGGATCACTCTGAAACCTAATCTGGGACCAATAAATCTGGTGACAGTGTGTGTGGGTGTGTGTGTGTGTGTTTGTGTGTGTGTGTGTGTGGGATGGCAGGTAGGATCTTACTTCAAGACTATTTCAAGACACAAGGCAATGTACAGTGATTTACCAAGAAATAAAATAAATATATTAATAAAATAAATACATTAAAGCAATGAAGAATCTTAATCTTAATCTTAAAATGTTTCCCACAACCGCTGACCATACCGTCACCTGGGAACCACGTAGATCCTTAGGGTTCTGCACTTTTAATCCTTTATTCTGCACTTTTCCCAAAAGGTATTTGGTGTCCCAAATCACCTACAAATAATAATACTTCAACCTGAGAGTCACATCATGAACCAGTTTCTCAGATTCCCACACTGCCTGAGATGTCCTCATGGCATGCTTGCCTGGTGAGTCTGGAGGCCGGTGGAGGCTTCGGCCTACACAGACTGACTGGCAGACATGCCATCAAACTCAATCCCTCTGCTCGTTGTTCTGTGGGGGAGTGTCGTTTGGCTGTCGGTGAAGTTGTTGGGTTTGAAAGTGTGAAGGCTGCTTCAAGAATTAACGTTTGTGTTGTGTGTGTTTGCAGATAATTTGGAGAAAGTGGACAACCTCCTGGACTTCTGTTTTGTCTCTGGTGAATCCTGCAAGAAAGGTTGTTGTTTCAAACGTTCCTCCTTTCATCAGCAATGAACTGCTAGAGAAGGAACTAGCAAGGTATGGGCTGCAAATCTTTCCACCTGAGACATGTCATGTCTTTCAGAAGACAGGTATTTATTGTGCTGAAGAAAAGTTATGAATTAATGAATTAAATCCAACCTTTCTAATACTCAGGACAGTGAATGCAAAAGTACTCAAATGGATGCAGAGTCTCTTCTCTTTCACTTGTATCCAGTTTTTTCCTGATTTAACAAACTTGGTCTTGTGGAGGCTGGGAAAGATGAGACGGACGAAGGAGTCAAGTCGGCTGTCTTTATTGCTCCAGCCACAAGACAGTTCACCTGTCAAACATTTTTCCTGCGCGTCACCGCACTTCCTCTTTTGACACCTCCCCGTCACCAACACACCCCCGCACGTGACCGACACACCCACTTCATTCTGTCTGGGAGAATCTCCCTCAAGGTGCACACCAGTCTCCAGATATATAAATACAATTATGTTTGAAATTTACATAACCTCCAAAGACCAGAGTCCATACCAGATCTGATTCCAACCAACATACTGAACCTTCATCTGTTTTAGTAATAAGTGGAAGTTGTCAGCAGAGAACAGGAGGATAAATTGGAAAAAACATGCATTAGAGACGAAGTCAGAATAAAATTAAACCAATATATGCATATAAAAGAGTAAAACGGATGAAGCTGAGTTTGCTCAGAGAGAATGAGGGAAAGTTTCAAGGTTTTGCACAAAAACAGCAGGATTGAAGTGGAGAAGCAGTGGTGTGAACGTGTGACTGAGCTGGAGGGATGTCCTGAGGTGTGATGGATTCACGGACTGGCAGACTGTCTGGGTTTAAACCTTTCTCTCATCCACAGTCACGGGGGGTGGAAACAGTCCAGCTGGCAGTGTGTTAGTTGGTGCATATCATGAATAGGCTGGATTGAGGGCTGTGCCCTTTAAAAATGCTATTCGTTTGGTGATGTTTACATGGATGGTGCGTACTCTACTTCAGGTGAACACATTAAGTGTCAGAATTATTTGTGTCATACATGGACTAACAGTAATACTTTCCACATTTGTGTGGAGCAGTTATTTAATGATGAACATATTAAACCGAAGACAGTTGTAAGTTTTGCTGGAGTGTCAACCTAATGTTCAATTTCAGCTCATATTATAAGCCTTAGGTTTTGACCTTGCCAAGAACCAGTCTTTTTTTATCTTTCTGCATCTTTAAAATTCACTTTTTTTTTTAATTCTGTGCACTTCAGGCTGTGAAGAAACCGTGGAGAAATATTTGATATTACACTTTGTGCGCTTTGTGATTTAATCTTTAGTGTTTCATTGCCATAGAGGCGACGTAGTTAAACTAAAAGTCACATCATTCTACATCAATTCACTGAGTCAAACAAAAGCCAAGCGTGGGCGAGGTCTACAATTCATCACAGCTTTTCAAAAAGTTTGTAATCATCCTTGGCTGCGATTTCCACTTTAATGTCATTACAGTTTGGGGAACATCTGAATGGTGTGTCCTTGGTGTTGCCTGACAACCACAGCCGTTTTGTCGTACTTGAATTCCTCTTCTTTTGAATGGTGACACTTTCTGCTTCTCTTCACTCAGCTGGAGGCTCGCGGGTTTGACTTCACACAATCATCTGCTGTTAAAGCTTTACAAGAGTTGTGAATAAGTCACTTTTGGGATGACTCTGTCTTTTTGGGTTGTTTTTTTTCTTGATGCCACACAGAGTATAATAGATGTAAGATTTATCCCAATGTTTTAGAATACCTTTTCACATGGAGGAAAAGCTATAAAATAAAGATGTTTGGAAAAAACTGAAGAAACTGATGTTTGTAAAAATAGTCTTACAGATGTGAAAACTGGGCTTTCAATAGGCCCTTTGTGTGTCCTCCTCTTGTCAGCCTCAATAAATACTGACTTTAGATCATGTTTAATCACCATTTATAACAATTTGTGAGGACTTTGCAGACAATGCAATTCAATTAAACTTTATTTATATAGCACCAAATACAACACAGTCATTTCTATGTGCTTTTAACAGAGAAAAAAAACAACAAATCCACATGAGCAAGCAGATTTTTTTTGCGACTTCTAACAGGAAGAAACCTGCAGAAACCAGACTCAGAGGTGGCGGCTTTCTGCTGACCGGTTGGGGTGAGGGGATAGAGGAGAGGAAAGGATTGGATAGACAGAGAGAGATATTGGGGGAGGGATACAGACCCTGGTTTGGGTAGGGGGCAAGAAAAAGACCCTGGTTTGGGTTAGGATACAGATTCTGGTTCGGGTAGGGGGAGGTAGAGAGAGAGGTAGAGAGAGAGGATAGAAGAGAGAAAAGGATAGGACAGAGAGATAGATAAATTGGGAGAGGGATACAGACCCTGGTTCGGATAGAGGGAGGTAGAGAGAGAGGAGGTGGGCATGGCAGACAATATTAATAATGCCAACTGAAAAAAACACCATTAAAATATACACATTTAAAATATGTTATTGGATTCAAGAAACATTGTGTTATGTGTTTGAATTTGCATACAGACATAATTATTCTTTCAGCAAGCTCCTAAGTCAAAGTGGAATTAAAAATTCTTGGAGGACCGCTTTGTTTAAAAGGTTTAACCTGAAACTGTGGGAGGGTGAACACATGTAACATCAGACTAAAATCATTGGGAGGCACACTGAGCAAACGAGCTGAGCTGCGTAGCTGGAAGGAGTACTTTAAAAAGGGGCTAAATCAGAAAAAAGATATGAGGGCAGATAATAGATCATAAGATTGGTAAACGGAGTGCGGTTAGCTTTAAAGAAGAAGAGTGAACATGTACAGGTGATGTCCCTGTGTAGGTATGGAGATGTTAAAGAGTACTGGTGCAGCTGTATAAAGGTCAGACTTTCATACTTTCTGCGTCCGTGTGTCCACAGAGTCTGTTTTGGTCCGTGTGTCGTCGAAATGATCATCCACTCCTGTGTGTGAAGGTCCGCGCCGACCCCCCAGCGGTACACAGGGTGCAGCCGAAATTTTGTGATGGTGCAAACTGTGTGCTCCAACTGCGCATGCGCTACAACTGCCTAGGCGCTTGTGTGAGGAGATCCTCCGTCTCCCCGTCGGCACAATCACAATTTAAAAGAGTATAAATACCATCTTCATAGTCATATTTCTATTCACACATTCAAGTGACACTCCTGCAGCCTGCACATTCACACAAAGTCTGATACATGAATATGCATCACAGGTTTAAGGTTTTACATGTATTTTTACAGAAAAAGTCTAAAAATAAGAAATAGTAGCATAGACCTTAGAGCAGGGCTGTAGTCAAGTCCACCTTTATCGAGTCCAAGACAAGTCCAAGTCGGGGTTTGTCGAGTCCAAGTCAAGTCCGAGTCACAAAGGTCCAAGTCCAAGTTCACAAGGTCCAAGTCCAAGTCCCAACTCCAGATGAGATCAAGAGTAAACCTTATGACAGAAAAAAAATATTTTCACGACAACAGAATTAGAGACATTTCATTTTACTCAACTCTTCTTGTAGGGCTTTTCCACCGGAAAGAACCAGCAGTTAGTTCGGGGTCGGTGTCAGAGCCGGTTCTTAAATAAGCACCGCCAAAGAACCGGTTGTTTGTCCACCGTTAATAGAGCCAAGTGAGAGCCACGTCATTGTGCCCCTCCAAAACGTGATATGTGACTGATTTCACCAATTTCGCACAGGCAGCGCTCACACAGGAACCAGGAGACGGACTGTAACAGTGGTTTGGTCCGGGTCGCTCCATCTAGTCTGGTCTGAACCTCGGATGCACCAAAGAGCCAGAAAACATTCAGTCTCCTCGTATCTCTATTGGGGTTTTTTCACGTCCGTCTTGTTTTAGTCCGGGAGAAATAGAGAATTTTTTTTTAATAAAATAACGGGTGAATGAGTTTGGGTCTTATTGTTCAACATTTGGGCATTCCATAGTGAATTTCTGTTCCTTTCACTTTATTTCTGGACGTGTCTGAATCAAATGCTTCAACATGGAGGAATGGAGGTGTAGAATGATAGAACGCTGCTCTACAGCCGTTTCCAATAGCAACCTAGGTAAACACTCTGATTAAAGTTCTCTTTCACATGAAGCCATTAAAAGGCTCATTTTATGGCAAGAAAATCCAAGCTTTCATTTACAGCAGTATGTAGTTTGTTTAGTAGTTACTGCGAAACAAAACCTGGAAGGGAAGTTAGTTACAATGATGTCACCAGGAAAAGCCTGAAAAAAACACAATGGAAAACTGCTTCTAAATTATATATCTGACGTAGCTGACTGACAGCGACGGAGCTCTGCAGGTCGAAAGCCACGGCTCCGCGATCGCAGATTAAATGATCTCGTTCCCTCGTATTATTAACTTCAGGGAGCGACTTAGTATTTTATTCACACGTATTATTTTTATTTTCGCTATAACCACTCCGGGGCTCTGTGTTCACAGAAACGTCTCTTCCGCCTTGTAGGTAGCGATGCCTCCAGCGATAACTCCACCCCCACCTGCTCTGGCTCCGCTCTGACTCTGCTCTGGCCCAGGAACGATGTGGGGCCGGCTTAGCACCTATTTAACCCCTGGTAGGCCGGGGCTTTGGCGGTGGAAAGACAAAGAACTGGTGCTAAATCTGGCCCTGGACCAGAACTAGAACCTGGTTCTTTCCGGTGGAAAAGCTCCCTTAGATGGTATCAATCCTCACTGTGAATAAAGTGTTGAAAATGTGACAACCTAGTGTGTGCAGATAAACAACAAAAACATTTTCAAAAACAATGTTGCTTTATTAAACTATTTAACGAGACATTTTTTTTTTTTTAAAGAAAAGGCAAATCTGTTATGTATGTTTTTTTGGGTTTTTTTTCAAGATCCAAGCAGTGTTTACTGATGAAACATTCTCCACAAAATACAGTGAAATGTTAAAAAAATAAATCCTATCAATCCTGTATAACCACCTTGCTTGGTGGTTTCCACAGGCCTCATGTTTGACTGAAGTAAACTTCACAGCAGCTCTGTGCTGCATGAGGCTGTCTCTCATTGAGGTACGTTAACAATTGAAACCTCCTCGTGCTCGACTATTTATCTGTTCTCACAGGGTTCCTAGTAAGAGGTTCTACTGTACATATATGATCGTGTTTTGGTTTTTATCTGGTTTTTCTATGTGTTTCATTTTCCTTTTTCTTCTTGTCTTTACTCTTGAGTTGTTGTTTTCCTTTGTTTATGGCCCATTTTGGACACTGACACTGTGAATGTGTTCTTGATGTGTTTGTTCTACTCTTGTCTGTCTATTTCTTCTGTTGTGATGGTGGTTCATCCGTAAAGTGTTCTGACAACAGAAAGTTTGTGTACTGTGGAGTGTTCTGATGTCTGGAGGAGGTACTGGTACATATGATTTTTATCCTGCCATCCTGACTGTGGTGAATGTTCATGTCCACTAAGGAAAGGATCCTGTTAGTTTCCTGTTCATGTGTGAATTTTATGCTTCCAGTGTCGTCCATGTTGTTCAAATGGTCTGTGAGCTCTTGGATACTTCCAGTTTTTATTATTTCCAGGATGTCGCCTACTTATCTTTTCCAGAGGGTGGGTCTGCAGTGTGTGGCTGCTCTGTTGATGGCTTTGGTTTCCAGGTCCTCCATGAAGATATTGCTCATTATTGCAGACAGTGGATCTCCCATTACAAATCTTATTTTGTCTGTAAACATTTCCTCTGAATTAAAAGTATGTGGATTTGGCCGCGAACCGTAGGAATCTGGGGATTTCTTCTGCTGTAATGTCTGTGTGTATATTCAGAGTCCTGTCCTTTTTCAGTTGTTCTTGTACAATGTGTAATGTGAACTCATTGTGTAATGTGAATAATGATATTACATCATGTGAAATGAAGATTTCATCTTTTTCTATTTTAACGTTGAGGTCTTGTGGGGTGTCTTTTTTATGTATTTTTTTCTCCCATGAATTCGAGAGGTGATGCTGGCTGTGGGTGTTAAATGGTTGTTTGCTTATTGTGTTAATTTGTTTGTTTAGGTTTTAACTGAGTTTTTATTGTCCTTTTCATTTGTTCTGTGGCATCTTTTTTCAGTATTTCGAATGTGTTCCCATCTTCTAACATCATTTCTGTTTCTCATCTTCTCATTTTTTCCCCCTTTCTTTTGACACTTGTCCTGCTCGGCAGCTTGGGAAAACAATATGATGTGATTGAGAGCCTCCGGAGTCAGAACAGTTTTTGCTCTTGCAACAGGAAGAGACCTGGAGTCTCCTCCTGTTGCTGCTTTATTAGAAGTTGGCATGGCTGCTGTACATGACCGGGGGGGAACGCTCAAAGAGAGAGAGAAGAGAGAAGATTGAGGGGGAGAAAGAGGGGGGATAGGGGGACGGGTGGTGGACAACAGACAATACCCTTGTTAATGCGACGTATACTATTTACAGTTATCACATTGATCCAAACACTTTCTAACTGTTGTTAGACTAAACGAGCCTGAACAGCTCTATCTAGACCACATGTGTTGAACTCCAGGCCTCAAGGGCCGCAGCCCTGCACGTTTTGCATGTCTCCCAGCTTCAACACAGCTGATTGCAATGAGCAGCTCGTTATCTGGCTTTGTGCTGAATGTGATGATGAACCATCAGGACATTCAGGGCAGGGAGACATTGAAAACGTGCAGGGCTGCGGCCCACGAGGATCTGAGTTTGACACCCCTGATCTAGACAGTAACATGAGAGGAGGGATCTGCAGGGGTATGAAAAGTAGTCCGTCCAGGTGATACACGGCATCCAGCAGATCGATCTTTTTGTCCAGGGTTGTTAGACGGGAACAGAGTTGGAGGAGCAGGTCTGTTGTTTGCCGTTAGTCTGGTTCACACGCCGGCTCTCCTCCTCCTCTTCTGCTGTTGGCTGCACCACTGTCTGCTTCCATGCTGCCTCTTAAATTTACTGTTTTAGTCCAAATCTCCCCAACGCTGCCTTGACATCTGGTTCCAGTCCTGTGTTATATTTCCTTAGACGTATGTCATGAGCACTGTATTTCGCCCTCGATCTAATGCACAAGCTGCTAGTAAAAGTACAAAAAGGCCATACGCGAGCCGAGAGCAAGAAGCCGCTCCACCACCCTGTGCTGCTATCTTTAAAATAAGTAGATAAAGCAAACAAAAGGAGCCATCACAACGAGGAGTTTGAGAGACAGAACTTTGTAAAAAAAAAAAAAACATCAGCTTGTTCAAATCTCCAGTTTGGGATCATTCTGGTGTCGTTGTTCACAGATAGAGTGAAAACATGTTAAAGGGGACATATCATGCTAAATCCACTTTTTTAGCCCTTAAATGCATTTTGTTGTATATTTAGAGTGTTTAGAAGTACAGAAAAGTTCAAAGTAGTCTCTTCAGGTGCTCCGTTGATATCTTTATATTCTGTTTTGGTCATATTTTGCGATCGGTTTCGATTTTTCTATTCTCTATTACGTTTTTTGAACAATGACGTCACAGTATTCTCAGCGGAACTGCCAAATTAGGACATCGACACTTCGAGCAATCCGCCATTTTTGTTTCTCGCTGCGATTTTGTAGTCCAACCGAAGTGACGAGAGGATAAGTCGAAATGTTCGGTTGTTGGATGTAGTAACCCACAAGCTTCGTTACACCGTCTCCCAGCATCAGAACCTTTTCGAAGTGCCTGGTTGAGTTTTATTTTTCACAGAAATGTACCCACATCTGTGGGTAAGGTCATTTTTGTGTGCGCGAATCACTTTAAGGACGACTGCTTCAGCAACCTCCGCCAGTATAAAGAAGGATTTGCCGAAAGACTTCGTCTGATTGAGCGGTCAGTTCCTTCTATCTATGGAGACGACGAACAGAGCACTTCGGTAAGCTGTATATAACGCTACAAAGTGTGATGATAAGACGTCCCTGTCATTGTTTTGTTAGCATTAGCAGTTGCACCGTCTTCATATGTTAGCGCTGTGTGCTCGTTTTAGATTATAATGTAACTTCTGTGTTAAATAGTCGTTGTAATACAGGCAGTATTGTAGTAGTGGGCATGGATGGAGAAGTTAGTGTAAATATAGTAACACACCATTGCGTTACATCCATATGAAGACGTTGTTCTGTACGTGCATCATCGTCATTTTCATCTCGCTCCGCCGGGTCCGACTCTGGCTCCAACATGTATGGCTGGATGGACAAATCTTCCGTTGTTGACATTTTGTAAATAATGTGTGAATATAAAGTTTCTGCGCCGCTAGATAATTGTATCTGTTCTATCAAACTACAAAGATGGCCGAACAGGGTGGCGTTGAACCGAGTATCACCTCTGCAACCTGGAGAGGAGGCGGGGTATGAAGTGTCTCATTTGCATTTGAAGAGACCGCCCCAAAACGAGTTGCTCTCAGAAGCACATCAGAAAAGGGGTAGAAAAGGGGCCTGTGGAGCTATAATAATGAGGAATTCAGACCCAAGCATTGCAGTTCCTCGTTGTATAGACCACAACTGTATGATTTATATGTAAAAAGGAAGGATTTAAAAGCATGATATGTCTCCTTTAACAGAAATTTCACTCACACGCACGCACGCACACACTCACACACATGCGCACACACACGCACACACACGCACACACACACACACACACACACACACACACACACACACACACACACACACACACACACACTGAGGTGTGACACTACCCTCCCTGGTCCACAGTAAGTAATGATACAATGCGACCATTCACCTTCAGGGAGGCTGGCGATGGTCTCTAAAATGCAAAAAAACCAACCAAAAAACCCCTATGATGATCAGTGATTCTCCAAGAACTTGGCAAGATGGAAATGTGAAACTAAAGTGTTTAAAATGCAAAAAAAATTAAAAATAAAAAGGAAACAAGAGCATGCATCTCCAGCAAAAGCGCCTTGATGTAAGGCTTTCTGACGGTCCAGGACTCGAGAAGGTAAGGCATGTGAAAAGACACCTTACACAAATCAAAACCAAACAGAAACCATGGCCCAAAATCCGAGGTTCAGACTGAACTGTGGGCTTCTTGTACCATTCCACCCCTATTTTTTACATTGTTAAATAGAAATAACTTGGTGGAAAAGATGTGAGAAGATGCACAAACATATGCGTAAATAGGTATAGATTTTTTTGTGAACATAAATCAGTTTTTTTAATTTGTTGCCTAATGTCGATGTTGTCATGAGGCAAAAGCAGGCAGATGTAAATGATACAAAATGGACCCATTCACATTTTAGGGCCACTAATCATAACTAGGTATTTTAGAGTCATAGCAACGTACTGTGAACTTGAGGATGAGATTGACAGTAGGGAAGTGTGTACCCAGAATTAGATTAGTGATTAAGTTAGAAGATCAGGTGAAAACAATGTACAAACGTGTGTCCCAGTATGTGCTTGTGCACATTTGTGTATGTGCAGGCACTTGAATGTAGAATTATTGCATACAGAGAAGCATATTATCCATTACAATGTTATTTGCGTTTTTATTTTCATTTCCAAGCAGGACCCGTGAGTCATAAGGAAACTACTGAAAAGAATGAAGATTGAAATTAAGATGAAGAGGAACATGAAGAAGTATCTTCTGTATTGGCACCTGGTATTCAACACCTACCCAGATAGAGGGCAGTCATCAGTGCCAACATCCAGAACAGTAGGAAGCCTCCCAAGGTCAATTGGTACCATAGCCCCCTATCAATACAAACCCCTAAACACGATGACAAAAGAACTTGAGCAAATCCTGGGTACTGTGTTCTACATGTCACTATCGATTAACCACCTTCATGTTTTGGCATAAAGCGGAATGTCCAGGTAGTGACACCATGAATACATGAATCTGAATAGATCAAAAAAGCCCTGCCCTTTCATAAGATTGTTATTGGGTTAGGAACCTAACCCTAAACCTTTCAATAAGTAATATGAAGTATTTAATGCCAGTTAATCTGCAATCTGAGTCAATCAGTAAAAAACTTGTTTTGTTATCAATACAAATGACCTTCCTATGTAGCAAGTTTCTTCCCAAATATGACAATTTTTCATTAGTATGCAATCTCCTAACAATTATTGTGTTGGCAACAGAAGTGATTATCCATATTAGCACACACAGTGTTAATATTTCAAAATTATGCTAGTTAGTGTAAGTCTGTTGTACTTTCTAAAGACGATTCTTGTCACGGATCAGACTTATAGTGGACAGAGACGCTGTAGAACAGTCTCTCCATAAAAATAATAAAATAAAAATAAATCTGCTTTTATTCATAAGTGCTGAATATGTACATACTAAAATGTATTAACAGCAGGAATAATTACACTAAATCTCATATCCAAATATGACAGTCATTTACAATATATACAAGAATTGAGGAGGTAGGAACAAGATCTAAGGTAAGTGTCAGGTGTGGTGTGTGGAGGATTCAGGCGCCGACAGGATGAGGAAGGTTAGTTGGAAAAAAGAGTTTTATTTAGGTGATCTCTCCAGCAGACGAGTTATCCTCGGAGAGTGGCGTGGAGGCGGAGGTCGACGTCACCGGGACGCGATCTCCCGAGCAGGACAGAACGGAGCACACAGGGACTGCACAGGAGAGTAGAGAAAACAGATAACTCCAAGTATCTTAGAATACGAAAAAACAAACGGTCATACAAAAGGCTCGAGGGGCGGAGTCAAAGTACCGCGGGGGTAAACGTGACAATCTGGCGATGAGAGCCTGGAAACCCGGTTCCTAAATAGTGGCCTCACTCATCGGTTTCAGGTGAGCATCCTCCTCCGTCCGCTCCACCTACGCACACACGCCCACACACACACACACACACACACACACACACACACACACACACACACACACACACACACACACACACACACACACGCACACGCACACGCACACACACAAAAAACAAACCCAGCAGTATACACCTGCGAAAAGTGACAGTAAGAGGAAACATAACTCACTGAGGACTAAATGCTGACAAGAAACACAACGAGCAAACATGACACAGTACACGGGGGACACAAATAACAAATCCAAACTAATACTCAACAAGCCAGGAATTATTAGCACAAGAACACACAACTACTAAACTACACTAACAGGGATGGTGAGGACACTGGATGGTGGACAGGTGGTGAGGACAGTGGACAAGTGGTGAGGACACTGGACGGTGGACAAGTGGTGAGGACACTGGACAGTGGACAAGTGGTGAGGACACTGGATGGTGGACAGATGGTGAGATTGGAGTTTGATGTGTAGCAGTAAGTGAACAGAGACATTGACCAAGGGTTGGTTCAGCTGGGTTGGTCCAAACTAAAGCAGATGAAAAGCAAATCAGTACAATGCAAAGTCGGGATTCAACTAACGATTCATAGTTTACAGTCCGACATCAAATCCTGGTCTGAAGCCAGCTTTATGGAGGGAGAGAAGAGTCGCTTGGTGATCCTGTTTACATTTTCAATATCACAGAATATCTGAAATGGTATTAAAGGAGACATATCATGCTTTTAAATCCTTCCTTTTTACATATAAATCATACAGTTGTGGTCTATATAAAGCGGAGCTGCAATGCTTGGGTCTGAATTCCTCATTATTAGAGCTCCACAGGCCCCTTTTCAACCCCTTTTCTGATGTGCTTCTGAGAGCAACTCGTTTTGGGGCGGTCTCTTCATACCCCGCCTCCTCTCCAGGTTGCAGAGGTCACACTCGGTTCAACTCCACCCTGTTCGGCCATCTTTGTAGTTTGATAGAACAGATACAATTATCTAGCGGCGCAGAAACTTTATATTCACACATTATTTACAAACTGTCAACAACGGAAGATTTGTCCATCCAGCCATACATGTTGGAGCCAGAGTCGGACCCGGCGGAGCGAGATGAAAATGACGATGATGCACCTACAGAACAACGTCTTCATATGGATGTAACGCAATGGTGTGTTACTATATTTACACTAACTTCTCCATCCATGCCCACTACTACAATACTGCCTGTATTACAACGACTATTTAACACAGAAGTTACATTATAATCTAAAACGAGCACACAGCGCTAACATATGAAGACGGTGCAACTGCTAATGCTAACAAAACAATGACAGGGACGTCTTATCATCACACTTTTTAGCGTTATATACAGCTTACCGAAGTGCTCTGTTCGTCGTCTCCATAGATAGAAGGAACTGACCGCTCAATCAGACCAAGTCTTTCGGCAAATCCTTCTTTATACTGGCGGAGGTTGCTGAAGCAGTCGTCCTTAAAGTGCTTTGCGCACACAAAAATGACCTTACCCACAGATGTGGGTACATTTCTGTGAATAATAAAACTCAACCAGGGACTTCGAAAAGGTTCTGATGCTGGGAGACGGTGTAACGAAGCTTGTGGGTTACTACATCCAACAACCGAACATTTCGACTTATCCTCTCGTAACTTCGGTTGGACTACAAAATCGCAGCGAGAAACAAAAATGGCGGATTGCTCGAAGTGTCGATGTCCTAACTTGGCAGTTCCGCTGCGAATACTGTGACGTCATTGTTCAAAAAACGTAATAGAGAATAGAAAAATCGAAACTGATCGCAAAATATGACCAAAACAGAATATAAAGATATCAACGGAGCACCTGAAGAGACTACTTTGAACTTTTCTGTACTTCTAAACACTCTAAATATACAACAAAATGCATTTAAGGGCTAAAAAAGTGGATTTAGCATGATATGTCCCCTTTAAGATTTTTCAAAACTTCTTAAAAAAAAACAAAAAAAAAAACCCAACCTTTTATGACTAAAGCAAAAAAATCAAAGAACCTATTTAAACTGGAATAAGTACTTCATCTGAAATGTTCAATTAAACCCATGGACCCACAGTATCATTAATTCATAGCTTCAAAAAGTCAGTCAACTTTCCATTAAACCATTTCAGTCCCTGATTCAACTCTTCGTTGATATCAATCAAAAGTTTCAGAGCAACTTTTAAGATAACTGCAGCAGTGAATGTCAAAATGGCTATTTGCAGTGGAGTATCATCAGAAATGAATGTTATCAGAAATCGGACCTCCCCTCATAAGACAGCTTTCTATTTTCAGACTTAGCCCACTCACACAGTTGGCATGGAGTTGAAGCTGAGCTGCATAGATATCACATATCACATTATTTGAGTCTGCTGTCACACTGCTGCATCATTCAACAATAACCTTAAGTCCAAAACTTCCTCCTACTGAGTGTGACAGTCCTCAAAGCCACAAATTAATTAGCAGCAAAGACCTCTGGTTCATTCAACACCCAAGTCACAATTTTATCTCTAACATTTTCTAAACCTTGCTTTTATTGGATGATCTTTCGCAAAAGGTGAATCATTAGTTTTTCTTCTCCTTTTGGTGGTGGTGGGAATACAATATTATCTTGAGGATTTTACTTTGTCCTCTACGCCAAAAAACTTGATCCTTCCCAGATTTTGTTACTTATGTGTTTTAGTTTGTGAAGCGCCTCTGAGCGACTGGTCATTTATTAACATCAGCTATCATCCATTACACAATCTTTTTTCAAAAATTATTATACAGGTTAAGATGTTATGGTATACATCACAGTATAACATGCCTAACTCAACACAAATACACAGCAAACATGCTCCTTGTTATAACAAAAGGAAATCCAGATTAAATTAAACAGTGATTGGTAGTAAGCATACATTCAGATGAGAACAAAGCTCAGCACTGCAGTATATTCCCACACCCTACAACACACACAAAATAAAATTAATCAATAGTTAATAACAGAGATGTCATAATAAATAGAAAACAAATCAATTGTTTCCTTAATCAGTTGGATCCAAATCCCCAACAGTTACTAAAGGGAATCCATTTTCTCTCATAGCTCTGCTGTTTAGTCTTTATTATGTATCTTATCCTTTCTAATGGTGAGACTGACAACATTTGCCTTATCCATTGCTTGGTAGCTGGTTTATAATCGTATATACATGACATCGTGATATTTTTTTTTGCAGTGATCAAGCTGTGGTCGTTATGTGTCCGCTCATTTTTAACCCTTGTATTCTTAAGGGTCAATTTGACTCATTTCAGTTTTTGTGTTGACTAAAGGACTAGTTACCCTTTCTTTTTCTTCATGAAATGTTGTGACTTTTCCTCATTTGGGGTCATGAACATATAAATGTGCAAATTTGGAGTCTTTGATGTGGAGCAGAATGTCTGTGTGCGAAAATAGCTTGTATACAAACTTTGCATACGAAGATGATGTTGCAGATAATTTTGACCTGGACATTTTAATGTAGGTAAGTAGCTGTTAGCTATCCAACATACACCTGTCTCTTTGATGTACTTTATTTTGACTGCCTCTGAATAGCCATTTAGAGACCAGAGACCCAGGTGTCCATAGGGGAGGAACTTTCTCCCCCTTGTCCTGGTCACTTTTCTCATGTAATTTCGCACAAAAATAAGCTCCAGATGCCTTACAGCTGAAGAAGCTTTATCACAGAATTTGAACTGTGATAGTGATGCAGAGGAAGAGATTTTAGAGTCAGAGGACCTTCTAGAGACTGAGGACAATGTTATTGATCAGGGGTGGACATTCCTGGTCCTCGATGGCCACAGTCCTGCACGGTTTCTATGTGTCCTCACATCAAGACAGCTGACAGCAATTATTGGCTCGTTATCAAGCTTTCTGCTGAACCTCATCATGACATCTCAGGTGTGTTTGAGCAGGGAAACATGGAAAACATGCAGGACTGCGGCCCTCTAGGACCAGGAATGCCCACCTCTATTATTGATGATTCAGATTCTCAATTTTTCTACGGTGAGGATGATTCAGAGGATGAGTCTCCCATTGTATCTCCATTGAATGAAAACCAATGAATTCAGCAATCACCATTCAGAGATAGAACATGAGCATCTAAAGACAGTGTTATAAAATGGTCAACATCACCACATCAAAGCCAAGACAGACTGTCATCTTCCAATGTTATCAAAATGACTCCCACTTCTTCAGGATTTGCTGCGACAGAAAATTATGTTATTCAATCAGCATTTCAGCTCTTCATGTCCCCACCAAAAGAGAGAATTATACTGGACATGACCAACTTGGAGGGGAAGTGTGTATTCTGTAGAGGAAAAAAAATCATACTAATTTATGTAGTAGTGCTTAGAGATAAAAATAACACAAGCTCATGCAGAGGTGTTCAGAGTCATACTATCTAGCAAGGCCGGTAGGGAGGAGATGATGAAGTAAGGGCAATGGTCCGGGAGCCAATAGCACAACTAGGATTGTCTTTCTTAGGGACAGGAACAATGATGGACTGCTTAAAGCTTCCTGGGGATGACGCACTGGGAGAGCAAGAGCTTGAATATTTTAGTTAGTCAGTTAGTTAGATTTCTTGTTCTATCTCTTTCTATCCTCTAACTTCCAAGCTATGGAAGCGAATATGGCTCAAAAATCAATTTGAAATGTTTTAACAGAAATGCTTTTTCATTTTAGGATTAAACTGCATTTTTTGACTCATAAATAAACATTAATGATCAATCATCCAAACTGCATTTTAATTTTCTTATCAAGACTGCTTATTCTGTGCCTTAATTAAAATGAAAAAGAAAACGGCATTTAAGTTTTAATTTTCAAAAGATGCCCCAGCAAATAGTGACCAAAATTCATTTTGAAATGTCAAATTTGAAAATTAAAATGCATTAGCAGAAATGCTTTTTCATTTCAAGGTTCTGGCTGCATAGTTTGACTCATAAATGAAATTATAATGCATCATCCAAACTGCATTTTCATTTTCTTATCCAGGTTGCACATTTTGTAACAGAACTCAAAAGAAAACCTAAAGAGGGAATTACTTTTTCAATTTCATGTCCGCCGCGCAAAAAAAGGCTCAAAATTAAATTTGACTTCACATTTTCAAACGGCGCAGGAGAGTGACGTCAGTCGCCGTCTCCTTCCTCTGACTGGTGAAACCAGGAAAGTGAGAAAACAGCGTGGCAGAGGCGTATTGTCAGATTCTCTCATAGCGAGGGAACGCTGCTTGTTCAGTGATCTGCTCACGTACTGTGAGGTTGTGCAGTCACTGAAAGTACGGTCATCGTTGAAGGTACGGTGGTTGTTGACCGTACCACGGCCACTAAACGCACTGCGGTGGCTGAACGTACTGTGGTACACAGTCAGAGCTCCTCCTGACAAGCATTGAACGATTCAGTGAACACGTCTTTTTATTAAACTGATTCTAGTTGTTCAGTAACTCTAAAGAGCTGCTTTGCCCCTCATGTCTCTTCTCTTGCTCAAGCTCAAATATGCGTTTGCATATTTCCTATTCTTATTCCATTTTGGAAGTGAAAAATTACATAGATCATAGGGCCATATAATTCTGCAGATATAATTCGTCAGCATCATGGAAAGGAAAATCCTTCACTCTGCTTTAGCATTTGAAGGCACCAGGATGAGTCAGAGGATTATGAACCAATCAGAGGCCGCCTTTCAAAAGGTATAGACCACATGGTATCAATTGACCAATCATGTTGCTCGTTACTGGACATAATACAAAACCAGAAGTCACTTCCGAGTTTTATACGTTAGCCGATAATTTGCTATATA
Source organism: Lipophrys pholis (assembly GCF_963383615.2). Lineage (NCBI taxonomy): Eukaryota > Metazoa > Chordata > Actinopteri > Blenniiformes > Blenniidae > Lipophrys > Lipophrys pholis. The sequence continues at coordinate 27,655,911 of NC_137635.1, read as the reverse complement.
TCTGCGAAAAAAGATGAAATCAGGCAAAAGTAGATGGTGACAAATAGTTATGGCCATTATATACAAAAATTTACAGTCAAAATGACCGCTGGACGGCTCGCTGCTTAAAACCATGCCTACTTTATGCAGGGGTTGCACAAAGGCAGTCTTCCAGATATGTGGGATTTCATTAAAGGTTATGGATACGTTAAAAACATAAGTTCAGGGTTGAGCAATAACATCTGCTGCTAATTTTAAAAGCGTGGCTCCAAATTGTCAGGACCTACTTTCTTATTTACATTCAAGTGTTTAAGTGCTATTAAAACTGAGTTTTTCCTTTCCACTGTCACCAATGCTTGCTCATGGGGAATTGCTGGGTTTTTCTTTGTAAAGGTGCCAAGTTGTAATTTGTACTATATAAATAAAATAAGATTTGAGTCGACATTGATCTTCTCACTGGGAAGTGACCTTATGGCACACCATGCTGCCTCCTCTTCAAACAAAATTATACATTTTCTGCAAGGAAAACATTGTCCCTGTAATGTTTTGAAATGTTAATATTCTGTTTGATTTACATTTCAATCGCAGTCCCTGCTGCTGTGGAAATGGGCTTGTACCATAAATGTTTTACACTAGGTATAGTTTGTTGTCTGTGGGTGAAACAACAACACAACAATCTAAATGTGACATTTCCCTTTTATGAACATGGCCCTCGTGTGCACACATTTTTTCACCCATGTCAATTGTTTACACGTCTGGTCCAAGCTACAGTAGTGTGTTTTCAACAAGTTTGTACAGGCAAGATGCCCATGTGCTCAGCAGCAGTATTATTCTCCTGTAAAATGTCCCACTGTAAAAACAGCCAATTAGCCCCTTTCTCATTAAATATTCAAAGAATCTTGTATTTATCAAACAGGTTTCCCAGACAGATTTGTAATTCAGATTGTTCCTCAAGGATGTGGTTCATCCTTGACATGTTGCAGTTAAGCTTTGAGGCAAACAACTCCCCTTATGAAACCTTCCTCTTCACTCATCTCAACTACCTCAAATGCAACTATAGCCCAAGCCAAATTAAATCACGTTTTGTTTCAATGCTGAAACAGTTCAAAACTGCATCAGGTCCCTGGCTGGTACACACTCGTGATTTATGGGTGCTCTGTTGTTATTTTTTCTTCTGCCAGTTTCCAATGCATTCATGGAACAATGACTCTGCAATAAAACACACCCTCACTTACATTGGGGACGAGTGGGAGTGCGCTAGAATGACATGTTGCTAATAGCATTTATATGAAGATACTATGAAATGCAGTGAAATGAAAAACATGAGACTGGTTGGAGTATAAAGATTCCTCCTATAAAAAAAAAACTGCTGACCTGAACAGACCAGATTCTTACTCAGTTTTCATATTTCCATATGGTAAATGGATTTCACTAATATAACACTTTTCCACTGCGTAAGCAGCCCCCAAAGCTGATGGTAATCACCTACACACACATGCACACACACACGCACAAACGCACACACACACACACACACACACACCAAAAGAGGCAGCTGCCACGCACGGCGCTTAGTCCATCCAGTCTGGAATGGGAGCAGTCAGGGATTCAAAGTCTTGCTCAAGGACACTTCAACATGTGGACAGACAGAGAATCGAACCTGCAACCTGTCGATTGAGAGACAACCTGCTCTACCAACTGAGGCCAATGATGACAAATTGTCAATGTAAATGAAATCAATAAGATGATTTCATAATAATAATATAATAATAAAATATTAATAATCCAGTGTACGCGGAGGAAGAGGAGGGCAATTATCCTTTCAAAATGGGGCAGAGCTCATTTACCGATTTCTGAAACTGTAAATTAATTTGTTTTTAATAGTGTAGTTTAGTTAGAAATGATGTCATATTGACACATAGCTGTATTATTGAAGTTCCTTTTACACATTTCTTATTTCTTGTAGAATATTGTAAATGTCATTTCTTTGTTTTGGTAACAAAAGTATTTTGTTTGATTAAGAATCCGCTGGTTATATTGGTTTTTGGAGTAATGTGGGCGTGTCCACTCATCGTCGTATATATATTTCCAGGTTTACCGATGAACGAGAGACGGCATTTGGGACTTGAGAGGAAACATATATTCGCTGTGTGACTAAGGAAGGCATACAGTGGCTATGTAGTAGCCTCTTCTCAATTTGTCCACGTCCGTCATATTTAACTTTCCCTCTTTTAATTCAAATAAACATGCATATGCGTCTACTTCCTGCTACTACAGAGCCACTGCAAGCAGGAATCTTGTTATCGGGTATCGACTAGTCACCCTGAACAGAAAGACCCCCCACAGCCCTCGCTGATTTCCATTGTATTGCTTTTGTCTTTTCCAGACGGCTTGACTCATCGAGTAAATACAATGACAAAAAGCAAATGGAAAAGACAAAACAGGAGAAGCATGGACAAAATGGAATAAGCGAAGACAAGATAGAAAAAGAATATGACTACCTTTGTATATTTTTTATATTATTGATTCTTTTTATATTTCCACATTTATTTCCTTTTAATTGTGGCACTCCTGTGATTCCATAATAATCCAGCACCATCACAGTCATAACTCCGTTCACCGAGCCCAGCTGAATTGTGGGGCAACCAAGTATTGTACCTCCTTCCTCTCCTTCAGGGAACAGAAGTTATATCCATAAGATTTTGTTCCTTTCAGTCGATTCCCTCGGTACAAAACATATTGTATGGGACATACATTCACGCCCCGCAGAGCAGTTACCAAACCAGAGTCTAATCTGCACCCTCTAGTGCATTGTAGACCCCACAGAGAGGACAGACTGAGCCACCAAAAGAGACGTCCCGTCCAGCCGATAAAACCTCACAAACGTGTGTGGATGAGCAGTTAGCCGCTGCACAAACCTCACTCATCCACACCGCTTTAAAAAGGGCCCATGATGTTGCCATGCCCCTGGTAGAATGTGCCCTCACACCGTGGGGCAACGGGAGGCCTCTGCTGCTGTAGGCTAAGGAAATAGGCCTTACCTCTGGCTGGATTTGCTAAGCAGACAAACAATTGGTCACATAACCGCGCGCTTTTGGTGCGGTCAATGTACGTGCATAGAGCCAGTACTGGACACAATAAATGTAATCCTCTCTTCCTCAGACTCAAAATAAGGGGGGGGGGGGGAGCTCAGGAGCTCAAGGGTTATGGAACTGTAGGCCTCAGGGATGACCTTTGGTAAATACGCCACATTTGAGCGTAAGGTAACCTTGGAGCCATCGCCAGAGATCTGGGTACAAGAGGGATTTACTGACAAGGCATTCAGACCACCCACTCTTTTAGCAGAGCACAGAGCCAGGAGGAACGCGGTCTTGTATGAAAGAAATTTCATATCACCGACTCAAGAGGTTCAAATGAATGAGGCCCGTGCACTCTGAATCATTGCCACAACTGCAAGGGGCAGGCCCTTTGCTAATAAGTTGGACCTTTCAACAGGTAAGCGTGCAGTCTCCACAGTTCCGGTTGTGGATGAAGAGCAGTGTGCGTTCGCTTTGGATGCAAAGACATCAACTCTTGAAAAAAGAGCAAACATCCAGATTAGCAACATAAACAGTTGAAATAAAGGAAACGTGCAGACAGTCACAGACAGCTCTTAGAAAGGTAAGCTAATGCTGATTCTGCTAAATCACCATCAGATAATGTAAGTATTTAATGTTACAACTGAATTCATTCAGGATTATTGAGATGTGCCACAGCCAGTAAACAAAAGTTTAGTGAAGCGGTGACTGTTATGACGACAACTTTGCCTTGTGCTAAAATTAACAATTGGCTTGTGAACAAGATGAGGACAAAATTGCACCTTCAAAAATGTATTGCATGAACAACAACAAAAACAACATTGCTGAAACTCTAGTAAATTTGCCTGGGTTACCTATTGTTAGTGCTGTCAATCGATTAAAAGTTTTTTACTAATTAATTGCACTTTTTTCTGTAATTAATTACGATTAATCGCTTTGTTTTTCCCTTGAAGACTGAAGCTTGCAATGGATATTTATTCATGGCAAACCACGGAATTAATGTTGACTCAACACACAGAGTCTATATTTAAATTCATTTCTATAACGTCCTTTTAGCTTTGCGTGAAACTGTTTTTCTCCTAGATCAGCAAAATAATAAAAACATAAATTAATTAATTAATAAACATCTAACATACGTCTGGGTTTAGTTAGAGTGCAGGTCCACCACTTTGAGAATTTTAATCTTTCTAGAAACAAAGTTGTGAATTTATTACATGAACTACGTGCCAATAATATACTGTAATACACACACACACACACACCCACACACACACACACACACACACACACACACACACACACACACACACACACACACACACTTGTCTTGCTTTTCTTCCAACAGTCAGGCATTAACTAATTTTACTGTATGGCCAGTCCACGCTAATGACTATAAAGTTGTGTGCATCCACACTGACGAGCATTAACATTTTGTGAACGCCTGCTCTCAGCAGGTACCGTGTGTTTAGCTGCATAGAAGCTCCGTTTCCCTTCGAATATAAAAGGCAGAACAATATCCAGGCATTTTCTGGATGAACTGAAAAACATTAGTGATCTTGGTGGTTCTGTACGGAGCCGCCAGGGGGACAGGGTGTTGGTGGTCTGGACCCAGGATGACGGCGGGGGTACAGGGTTCTGCCGGTCTAGACCCACAGTGACTCAGGGAGGACAGGGTGCTGCTGGTCTGGACCCACGGTGATACAGGGGGACACCCCCAAAGCAGTGGTGTGCGATACTCCCAAGATTTGGTATCGATCTGATACCAAGTAAATACACAGCCAGTATCGCTGATACAGATCTGATACTAATACTTTTCTAATATTCAACGTTAAGCACAATCAAAGTGATATATCTGGATGGATTTTTGATGACCTTAAGTATTTTTATGATTTTTCCTTTTGTTAATCAATTAGTTGAACCTTTAACAGAATTTTGTAAAAGTTTATAGGTAAACAGAAAATACTGGATCATAAGGTAAAAATGTGTTCATACAACAGTACCAAAACACTTTTCTCACATGCATTGTAAAGTCTAGATTTTGTTCTTGAATAATGTAGAGTGTACAAACTATCACTTCAGAACAAATTAGAAGAAAATATTATTTTATGTAGAATGTTCAGGATGGAGCAGCAAGCAGGCGTCTCCTTCGTCCAGGTGATCATCAGAACCATAGTCAGGAAGCCTGTTTTGTTACTGAGTTTTACTCACTCTCTTGTGGCGTGTCTCTGCTGGTAACAAAAATCTGTCTGTCAGCTGATTCTGATGTGGATTTAGGTGGAGGGGGATGGGAGGATGGCAGTGGTTTCCTGCTCTTTTTAACACCCGCCGGACTAACATGGTCATTTCACACACACACACCTGCAGTAGAACACTGGAGCACAGCCGGACATCAAAAACAACACCTCCCATAAACAACACATGATATGACTTCACTTCCCACAATGCACTTGTCATTTAAAGTGACAGGCTAAGGATGTAACGCAGGAGAAAACGGAAGAGAAATTAAAATCAAGCATTGACTTTATTGCACTGGTATCATTCGATATCAATACCAACATAGGTATCGATATTATGGTTATTTGGATTGATCTGCCCAACTATCCAAACCGATAGCAGAAAAAATAATGGAACGTCGGTCACTGACTCCTGTATTCATAAGGATATATGTGGGAAAAAAGCAGGGGAAACAGTCAGGATTAGACGTGATTACATTCTGGGTTGAATGTTTTCAAAAGGTAATAAAGTGATGAAACAAGAGAGATACAGCCAGAAGTCCAGCAGCCTTCAGTGGGAACAGTTTGGATTATAATCGCTGTAGCTGCCCCTGGCCTCTCGAACAAAGCAGACGAATTCGACTGGTGCTACTTCTAGTTATTAAATCGGCACCGTGAAACTAAAAAGCAAAACAAACAACATTTCATTACAATTTTAAAACCATTCCGTTACAAAATATCTTTCCATGTTCATTATACTAATTCATTTAACTTAAATACACATTTTACTTTGTTAGAAAACCTGGCCATAATTAAAACCTCCATCGAATTAAATATTCACTACATTATACACACGTAATGCATTATAAACATAAGCAACTCATATTTAAACAGTTCCCACAAATAAACAAACACCAAATCACACCTCACTCTGCTGACCAAGTGTGCTATTAAAGTCTGCAGCAGTGTCAAGGACTTTCAGTGGGAGCGTATGCGTACTAACAAGAAGAAACAAATAATAAACAACCGGCCGACTTCATGAATGAATGAATGAAAGTAAACGGGAAACGCCGCAGTCCAACCTACCGTGCTGTTCCAGGAATGAAGCACAAATGACAACACTGGAGTGCGTCACTCAAATACTTCCTGACACAGCACAACTTCCGGTCGGAAAAAAGAAGTTCTGCAACAAAGAAGCATCCCAAAAATAAATAAATACATAAATAACAACGGTGATTGACCAAAGGGTAGCCAGGTACAATCGATACACAACTATGAACCAAAATCGCTGTAGGTTCTGACACAGTCGTGACGCTAGGCATCTTTCATGACTCATCACTCGCTCTCAAAGCGATCCCAACAGTATCGTTCACATCCATTGTTTATTTGTGACAAAATATATGTACTTTTACTCTGTTACATTGAGCTTTTTGTTATGTTCATTGTTCTGTAAATAACTAAAGTTCTGAACAGAAGAACACATGCAGGAAAACGGTGCCTGGTAGATGGACTGTGATCGTAGCAATGGATAATCTCATTATTGTAAACGAGTTGAGTCTGTGAGTTGGTGTAAATTAGCTATTGACAACAGAAAATCTCAAACTTTGTCTTTCGTCCGTGTTTGTGGGGAAAGTGCACGAGGCGTCATCAGGCGTTCCAGATGAGACAGTCAGCATGGAGGGGCTAACGGTGTTTCAGTGGGATAGGAGCAGCTCTCTCACTGGTAAATCCTGAGGCGGAGGTGTTTGCTTATACACTAACAACAACTGGTGCAACAATGGTGAGATAGTCTCATTTCACAGCTCTTCTGATGTAGAACTACTGACTATTAAATGCAGGCCCTTTTATTTACCCCGGGAATTCACTGTTATGATCTTCACGTTCCTCCCAGATGCCCTGAATGTTCTATACTGCACCATTGGTGAACTGCAATCTACACATCCAGAGGGAGTTTTCATCGTGGCAGGGAACTTCAATCAAGCTCACATGAAAACTGTGTTTCCTCATTTCCATCAATATGTGGATTTTGCAACCAGGGGTGGAAACACGCTGGACCTGGTCTACAGTAACATCAAACAGGCATTCCAGGCTGCACCCCGCCCCCACCTCGACTCCTCAGACCATCTATCTGTGATGGTAATTCCTGCATACAAGCCCCTGCTGATCATAAAAAAAACCCACAGTGAAGCAGGTGAGGGCCTGGCCTGAGGGCGCAATGGAAGCATTACAGGACTGCTTTGAATGCACGGACTGGGACATGTTCAAGGCGGCTGCTGCGGACAATCATCAAACATGTGTGGAGGAGTATGCCGAGCCTGTGTCCGCATACATTTAGAAGTGCATGGAGGATGTTAGCGTGATCAAAAACATCTCCACACAGCCAAACGAGAAACCCTGGAAGACCAGTGAGGTATGTGCAATACTGAAAGCTCGGAACGACGCTTTGAAATCTGGCAACATGGTGGCGCTTAAAACAGTCAACCTGAACCGTGCCATTAGGGTTGCAAAGCGTGCTCAGTCAGAAAGTGCAGGGTTTCTTCGAGGACCCCACGAACACCAGACATATGTGGCAGGACATACAAGTCATCACAGACTATAAAGTTAGTTAGTTAGTTAGTTAGTTAGTTAGAAGTTCTAAAAAGACGGGATAAATGTGACATACCACCATAGGGATTTTTAATGCATGAGTCACAATGGTGTAACTAAACCGTAAAGTGTTACGATTGGTTGTATGCACTGTGCAATTCTGGGAAATGCAGTTTTGTGTGTTGCGTAAATATAAGCCGTTAGTAAGGCACACAGTCGCCGTCCTCCTGTTTCTAAACATAATAGTAACGTCGCACCTATTGGATGGGGTCGGGTCGGCCGTGGTGACTATGGATGCGCGCCATACCCTTCTCACAGCAACAGTCAATCTGGACTTGCGTTAGTGCGCATGCGTGGATACAGCCGTGTCAACAGAAACAACTAATACTTCACTATCAACGGAAACACATAATTACCGTATTTTACAAAATATTTTAACTTGCCCACCTATGTGCCCCAAGCTTGCACTTGTGGACTGAGCGTCTAATGGGAACTGTACGGTAAATACAGTGTTATTTATTTTTGACCAGCTGCCTGCAACCCACCGGTTGAGAATAACGGCTCCAAATTATCAGTAATTACAGCTAAAATAAACCCAGCATGTCCTAGTTCATGCTGGAGAGACTGTGGAACACACAACCCAAATTATACCCACGTGTTCTGGTCTTGTCCCAAATTATGAATTTTTTACTTATTTTTGATGGCGTCAGACAGGTATTTTAACAAGATATTCCACAAGACCTGGCAGTTACTGTATTAGAGGTAATATCTAAGGGCCTGGATGGTAAGCCTAATAAATAATATCCCTCTTAAACACATTACTGACAGCAGCTCTATAACGTATAACTATCATGGATGAAGCTTGATCCCTCATATATAACATCTGGATCCAAAAGGTGTAGGACATATACCAAATGTCCACGCATATACCAAAACCTACGCACTAAAACTTCAAAAATCTGTCTTTACTCGTCAATGGAGTCCTGCCTTGTTCTTATTAATGCAATGACATTCATCTCTTAAAGATACCCCTCTGTCCAATATACCATATACAGTAAGTGTATAAAGACAATGTTGGTTTACTAATTATACTCGAGAGTAGACAATCTGGAGTGGAATGCTTATTGTTTTTCTTTTTGTTTGGATTTTCTTTTTTGTTTGCCTCTGTTTTTGCTGCTGTTTTGGTCCTTCTTAACTTAGTGTTGCTGTTCTGTCTGTCAACTGAAAGAAATCCCAAAACAAACGTATAATACATATACAGTACAAATTAATAGAATTGTGAATAAAGACAAACAAATAAAAAGGAAGCCAGGATAATAACTCAATTATACACTAGGGCACTTGTTTTTCCTTTTGTTGGCTAAAACGCATGGAACAGATCACCCTGAGTGTTTCTTCCTTCCTGTCTTTCTCTATGTCTTCCGTTCCAGCCACCACCCATATTTTTATTTATAACATTGTTCAAACAAGCTTTTGCCTAGTCTCACTGTGAGTAGTTAAAATGGGTTCAAAGACTTTAAACGCAGAAAAGCCTTATAAAATAAAGCCTGGTTAGCGACAGTGCTTTCAAGCCCACCCTGCCATAGTGAGACAAATACAACGCTGGCCAGCAGAGGCCTCGGGAGATGTTGTGCTGCCTGTGTGACTCATCCTCAGAGGCTGATCTGTCCCGGTTCCTTCCATTAATAACCATCTGAGCTCTTCTGAACTGTACTTTCAAACAGCTTCACACACTCAACTCACGAAACAAAGCTATCCTAAATAGTGTAGCCCAGAGGAATGAGAATGAAGCCACCCACACTTTACATTATGCAGGTGTCAACATCATTTAGCACAAACATACTTTGTCAAATAAGCTGCAGTTTTTGTTTCCTGCTTTTAAAACAAGTTATGACACCAGTCCGATGTGCTTCAGACGTGCAGGTGCAGACTTGGAGTAATGGACTACATGTAATGACGTTACATAATTAGGATTCTTTTAATATGTAAATTTGAACTGCTACAGTACAGGAAGAAATCAGATTATTGTTTTTTCTTTATATAACAAAAAATGGATTACTGAGTGGGTAAATACATTTGAAAATCAAACTGATCTACAGCGGGAAAATTCAGTGTGACACTTCACTGCATGCAGGTGTGACACAAACACCTTGAATAACCTCGCTCAGTGTCTCGGTGCACATTCACCACTGGCTGACACCCATTAAGCATACTAACAATGTCAACAACACGGGCCAAGGCTAAAGAAGACTTCACAACTTCTTCTGCAAGTCACTCTGGGGTCTGATAACATTCACACTGCCGTCTGACGGAGGTCGTGTTTAAAATGTAGTGTGAACAATCCCACAAAAAATCGGGATCTCAGAAAGAAATCGGAATTGAGCATCAAGACGTGCATTGTGAATGTAGCTGAAGTTAGCTCAGCCATCGACAGGAGTCAGATGTTAACATAGCATCAACGTCATTTCACGGTTTCTCTGTATCCTTTTGTGAGTGTGCGGAAGAACTCCGACACTCCATCCCTTAGACTGCAAGCAGCGTTGAATGGGTCCTCGCACACCTGCGCACGTCGAAATGTGTTGCGAGTCAAGGTTTTCTGCACGTCTCTACACTTTATGTTACCAGCAGGTGGCGCTATGCCCAATCGATGTAACCGGCTTCAGGCCGTGATCAGATGTGGACTCTCATGCAACTTGTAAAGTTTCAGCCAGAACGGAGCATGTACGCCTCACTTCCTGTTACCAGCAGGTGGCCCCATGGCTGATGGTCGTAATTGTTGTATGGCTGTGATGAGGGCTGGACTCTGGTGCAGCGTAAGTTTGAGGTCAATCTGATCACATTCAGTCTATTTACATTTCAAACGTCGCTATGATTCAGTCATCATATGGTTGTGACGATGGCTCTGATGCAACGTGTCAGGTTTGAGGTCAACCTGGTCATGTGCAGGCTCTTTGCATTGCACTTCCCTCAAATGGCATTACAACTTAGGCCAAATGCACACGACAACGAATTCAAGTGTATCCGCAAAACTTTCTTCACTTTTGGGGGGTCCGTTTACACGACACCAGTTTGCGGATGCACTGTATCTGCAAAGTTTTCAATCCGGCTCTCAAGGTGGAAAGATTGTTTCACGTCGCAAATCCCTCCTGCAGAGACTGATGGAGGCTACAGAGCCTGTTACTGCACATGCACCTCTCTCTCCCTCCCTCCTGCTCATCCAGTTGTAAACAAACATGGCGGCCGCGTAGTGGTACGACCCGCGGTCCATATTCTAGTTTTATCCTCCAGATCAGTAGTTTAATAATTGAGACTCACCCTGATAGCATCCGATGTGTCATCAGTCCATGCGGATGTCAGGTTCTCTGCACACGTCTGTGTAGTTTCATTACAAAATCCAGCAACAGCGCCCTCCAGTGGCCCGATATACGAACTACATCATTGTCTCTGTGTCCGCTGCTGCAGTGTAAACACACTCCTTAGATGTTGTCACGTGAAACGTTGTCGTGTAAACAGGGCCTTAGAGTCATCATATAGTTGTGTTGAGGACCGGACTCTGACGCCATATGTGAACTTTGAGGTTGATCTGACCAGGTTCAGCCGATTTACACTACACTTCCTGTTTCATGGCCAAACATCAAACTTTATTGCAAGAAATTTTGAAAACTTTTGCTCTTCAAACTGTTTTCTATCAAAAGAGCCCAAGTTGAAATATATTGGAGTTTCCCCCTGGAACGATCTCACTCTAGAAAATTTGTAAATTTGAGGAAACATTCACCCAAAAATATCTTACTTCCTGTTGTGTTTCGGTATGGCTATAAGATCATTTCTTTGTTCGTCTTGGCCTGTTACATATGTGTGCCAATTTTCGTAGCTTTCTGGAGGTACCTCATTCTAATTTTGCAGGTGGCGCCGTTGAGCCAATTCGCATGTCACATGTGTATCTCGAATTATTACTCGAGATATTGGCCTGACATGTGTGCAAAGTTTCACAAAAAGTTATGAATGTTAACGCCCTCAAAAATGTGTCTGTAATAATCCCTGCGGTTTCAAGAGGGTCCTGTCCACTGTCAGTGCCCGGACCCTAAATATTAGCCTGATGTCACATCAAGGTGCCAACCGCTACTATATTTTATATAATACACCGTAAAAGTGACAGGTCTAGTCTTCACAACACTTTTTGGTTTAGCTTAATCGGTGACGCTAAATGGGAGTGTGTGTTGTTGTCTGTCTCTCTGTGTAGCTGGACCCTCGCCCATTTCAGCTGAGATGGGCTCCAGCGCCCCGCTACCCTGAACAGGATACAGCAGTATAGATCAGTGGTCTCCAACCGGTACCGGTCCTTGGGTCAATTATTTATTATCTGATTCTGAACAATGTTTTATTTTGGAAAATTACCAGACTCTCTCTGCCACATTTATTTATGACTGTCTCTCACTACATGCCAAGATTTAGACCTCGGATACAGGTTTTACCTACACCCGCTTCCTTCTTGCAGGGGTTACACCGGTGGGTATTATGTAATACTGTAGAGCCGACGTCCGCAAGCTGGTGGGGTGGAGCAGAAATAATTGCTCAAGACTAAAACTGTATTTTGACACGCATACAGAAACACTCAGCACCGAAGGATTATTGCATCATTCCATCAATTCATGGTGCAACACAGAATGCAACTAAAGAAAACCAACAAAAGCATAAAATGATAAAGCAACGATAACCAACACCATAACTGAAACACAGAACTACGGCTCGCAAACGTCCCAACGGCCAAACAAAGGCAAAGAAAGCATTTCCCACAATCCCCTGCACCGCTCCCTCACTCCACTGCAGTCGCTATTAATTGAAAATCACAGGCGAGCAAAATGACAGAAAGATAAACTTTGGAAAGTTTCTTAGCGCAGGGCAAAAGAGCCAGTGACAGAAGAAGCATTTAAAGCACAAAATGGGTTTGTGGGGAGAGCGCGTTAACAGAGGAATATTTGATTTGTTTCAAACATTAGAGGGGATTTTGGAGAAGACTGAGCCGGAGTCTTTGTTTTCCCAGCTGGTGCATGATCACCTGTCTTTGCTTTTAAAGGAGACATATCATGCTTTTAAATCCTTCCTTTTTACATATAAATCATACAGTTGTGGTCTATATAAAGCGGAACTGCAATGCTTGGGTCTGAATTCCTCATTATTATAGCTCCACAGGCCCCTTTTCAACCCCTTTTCTGATGTGCTTCTGAGAGCAACTCGTTTTGGGGCGGTCTCTTCAAATGCAAATGAGACACTTCATACCCCGCCTCCTCTCCAGGTTGCAGAGGTGACACACGGTTCAACGCCACCCTGTTCGGCCATCTTTGTAGATTGATAGAACAGATACAATTATCTAGCGGCGCAGAAACTTTATATTCACACATTATTTACAAAATGTCAACAACGGAAGATTTGTCCATCCAGCCATACATGTTGGAGCCAGAGTCAGACCCGGCGGAGCGAGATGAAAATGACGATGATGCACCTACAGAACAACGTCTTCATATGGATGTAACGCAATGGTGTGTTACTATATTTACACTAACTTCTCCATCCATGCCCACTACTACAATACTGCCTGTATTACAACGGCTATTTAACACAGAAGTTACATTATAATCTATAACGAGCACACAGCGCTAACATATGAAAACGGTGCAACTGCTAATGCTAACAAAACAATGACAGGGACGTCTTATCATCACACTTTTTAGCGTTATATACAGCTTACCGAAGTGCTCTGTTCGTCGTCTCCATAGATAGAAGGAACTGACCGCTCAATCAGACCAAGTCTTTCGGCAAATCCTTCTTTATACTGGCGGAGGTTGCTGAAGAAGTCATTCTTGAAGTGATTTGCGCACACAAAAATGACCTTACCCACAGATGTGGGTACATTTCTGTAAAAAATAAAACTCAACCAGGCACTTCGAAAAGGTTCTGATTCTGGGAGACGGTGTAACGAAGCTTGTGGGTTACTACATCCAACAACCGAACATTTCGACTTATCCTCTCGTAACTTCGGTTGGACTACAAAATCGCAGCGAGAAACAAAAATGGCGGATTGCTCGAAGTGTCGATGTCCTAATTTGGCAGTTCTGCTGAGAATACTGTGACGTCATTGTTCAAAAAACGTAATAGAGAATAGAAAAATCGAAACCGATCGCAAAATATGACCAAAACAGAATATAAAGATATCAACGGAGCACCTGAAGAGACTACTTTGAACTTTTCTGTACTTCTAAACACTCTAAATATACAACAAAATGCATTTAAGGGCTAAAAAAGTGGATTTAGCATGATATGTCCCCTTTAAGAGTTGGTGTGCGACTTTCCAAGCACAAAAAACTGCCAAGGAATGGATCCGCCACCCATTTGCCAACAAACCAGGGGAATCCAGTGAGTCTATGCAAGAAGATCAACTGCTGGAGATCGCAAATGACGGCGGCCTTCAAAGTATGTTTGAGACAACAACTCTATTCTGGATTGAAGTCCTGGCACAAACCCGGAGGCGCCACAACAGACAACATTTATACGTGTACAAAATGTGACTCATAGGAAAAATGAACAGAAATGATTCATAAAGTACATTCTGTTCTGGGTAAACCGGCCAAGTGATGCCCACTTGTTTACATGGGACAGCGTAAACAAAACGGCTCATTCATCATGCTGTGAAAAAGCAATTTTGCCCCTTTTATGGTCCAAAATGTTCAACTGTTGTCAGTGAAAATGGAGAGGGAGAGCAGGAAAGGATTCCCACATTCTCTGACGGTGATTTGAGTCTATTTCTGCATCTGTGTGGGCAAGTCCATTGATGCTTTGATAAAATATTTCCACTGCTGCAGTTTCCAATCCCCTCAGAACCGCCAACATGATTTCGAGATGTTCAATTATACAAAGTGTAGGAGGTGGACAGAGAACCCTGGGAGATCTGTAATGAAAACAAAACACACCTTTGAACATAAGAGCCATGACGATTGCATGAAAGAAAACTAATAATTCATTACCTCTTATTTATAGCCTTCATACATATGGGACCAGTCCCAGTACGTAGAAGTGGGAGGACAAAAAGGTCCCTATATAAACCCAAAGTTTATTTAGGGAAGCCAAAATAGGCTTCTAACACCCAGACCACACAAATATTTTTTACAGGTACCAGAACTGGAGGCATGCATTCAACACGACAAAATGACATGTATTCTACATGTGGAGAGATGGTGGTGGCAGTAAAAGATCTGAAGATAACAACAGGCAGTTATGGGTTCAAAGCAAAGATAGCATTATTTCACAATCCTAAAAGAATAGTGACAATAAAATCAAAACACTTGAGAGTCAGGCTGTGCATGAAGCACATCAAATGATGGGGGTCAAAGGTCTTGCTCAGGGAGCCACAGTGGTGACCTGCCCACAGTTGGGCTTGAACATGCAAACTTCCAATCCCAAGTACGCCTCTGCAACCTCGCAAATGCTTCTCATCCCACATGCATTTTCAGTATTTTTTCCATTTTGGCTTTTGGGGAGTCTGATGTGCTAGTATTATTTCCCTGCCATTGGAAGTACACGTTAGGTGGTTCAGTGGAGAAGATCCTGTTTATTCTCCTGGCTTCAACCTCTTTGGTGTTTCTCTTTAGCCAGGTGGCGAGAGCTGTTAACCTCTGTTTATCAACTGAAGTCATGTAAATTTTATTTAAACAGCACGTTTGAAAAACAACTGACAATGACCTAAGTGCTTCACAGTTCATAATCATTTTGAAGTGCCTCATGAAGATGGAGAGCTTTTTCTATTTTGCAGGTGCCTCTTTATTCACCAAGTTCTCTGTATGTATCTCTGCTAACTGGCTAACCTCTCACCAAGCTGTCTTTATAGACAGACAGACAGACAGACAGACAGACAGACAGACAGACAGATAGACAGATAGAACTTTATTGCCATTCCGGCAATTCACATCAGAGATGCACTGCAGAATGAAATTTTGATGCAGAATAAACGATAAAACACACAAAAAGTACCTGAGATGAAATACTTAAAAATTCCCCAGATATAATAGGGGGGAAAAAACAGTTTTCTACAATGTTTTTTGGCCAAGTCCTCTATTGTTGGCAATGAGACCTCCATTGTCTTCTCGGCTGCCCTCACCACTCTTCAGTGCTTTTCGGTCAGAGGCGGTGCTGTTCTCGTGCCACAAAGAGATGCTGCTGGTTAGCACACTGGTGGTGGTGAGGGCTGATGTGCTCAGATGAGCTCTTCAGGAAGATCAGGTGCTGATGAGCCTTCTTGGCGATGGAGGAGGTGTTGAGAGACCAGGTGAGGTTGTTTTCGCCACATGCACCCCCAGGAATTTGGTGTGCTGCATCATTTCCACTGCAATGATTGTTGGACGTATAGTGTTCAGGACTGTATTGACATCTTCTCACAGTCTAAAGCAGGGGTCGGCAAACTCTGAACACCTCAAAGAGCCATTTGGACTTGTTTCCCACTGAACAGAACACACTGGGAGCCGCAATGTCAGACTCTCCTCTCAGTGACAGGAGAGGAGATCCAGCATCAGATGGATGCTGCAGTTCGGATTGAGAAAGTTTTCCGCTGTGTCACAAATAAAGGGGTGGACGGCTGCGCAACTGCAACTGCCGTGAGCTGTGACCGCAACTACTGCGCTCTTCGCGCCACTATTGTTGCGTAATGACGTTACATCCCAGTGTTGTTCACAACACCGCCTGCATTTTACCACACTCTCTGTCGTAGGACCGTGCAACACAGTTGGTTCTGGGTGAGCCTTCCCTTACCGTACCGCCCCTCTCAGGAATGAACTGCAGTGGAACCGAGGCTCAAGCAGCTGCAGAAGAGGGACGAAAGAGCTGCATGTGGCTCCGGAGCCGCAGGTTGCCGACCCCTGGCCTAAAGGTACTTTATGACTCAATATCAGTATTTGCTTAAAGCTCTATGGTTCCAGTTTGCTCACAATCTTCTTTCTTGGGTCAGCTGCTCCCTTATTGAGGCTGTTTATGTCTACAAGGACTTGATCCCCAATCTCAAATTGTGGGGGTGATGGTGAGATCCCCCCGTTGACCCGTGATAGTAGCTGCCAGTTACATATGTTAAAATGACTTGATGCTCCTAAGTAAGCCTCAGTTGTCGGTTTCAAAGTAACCACAGGTCCCACATTCTCTGCATCCCCTCTGTTTAGGATTGCTGTAGAAGGATTTCATCAGTTCCGTATTGCCTGCCTTCTTCCATATTTTCAGTGCTCCAGTAGTCCATTTCTTATCAGATTGCCCTGGTACCCTAGCAACTGACACACACCTTGTTGACCCAGGCAATGTCTGAGGTGGACCTGTTTTCTTTCTGAGTCCCACTGCAAATATCACATGATAATCCCCATGCCCACAGTTTTCAAAAAATGAATCAAGTCACCATCAAATTGAATTCAAGGGCACTGTGAACATGGATAATACAGTGACTGTGAGAAAAACCACAGGTGTCAAATCCAAGTGTATGTTGTATATAGTCATTGACTGACTTAACTAAACCAACAACTGTGTTCTTGGTTGGTTGGGTGGTGAGAACAAAGAAAAGCAACTCTGAATAAAAAAAAAAAAAAGTCATGTACGTATTCCTCTGCACTGTGAATGTTTCGGATTGAGTCTGATGTGATGCTTTGTTAATAGCGCTCTAATGGAACGGGGAGCAATAATGACGAACAGACAAGTCAGTCTTTATAGAAATCTGTAGAAAAATTCAACATTGCTGTCATGACCCATATGAACGAACACAACAACAACATTAAGGACAAATACGGCTTTTTCTGGAGCAAGCAGAGTCAAATCACTGATATCTCCACCTTCACTGGGTAAATGTGCATAGAAAATAGTTTTTCTAATAGTTATTCATAACCAGCTGAAGATGTTCTGTTCTTCCATATGCGATTGTGAATGTTGGTTTGACTGCATTCAGATATACGGTATTTTAAATCCTTAAAAGGTGAAATACTTTGATTTCACAAAACCATGTTTTGAACAAGCAGCAACACAACCCAGGGTGTACTGTAATTAATTGGAATTATCATATCAAGTCTCAGTCCTGATACAAACATATCCAAATAAAAACCAGCTTCACACCAGACTGAACAACAATCTGCTCAATGTATGAAAACTTCATGATTACTATACACATTGCTAATATGCTAGTAGTCAAATACTGTATTATTCATGTTAAGATTATTTCAACAAATGTAACAAATAAATGTCAATGAATTCTTAAAGTTTATAAAATGAAACTTTGAGACATATAATGATGATAATGTGGTAAACTTTATTGCTTCTATTCATGTTGTTATCACTGTTATTAGTATTCTCTCAGTTCAATTCACTTCCACGTCATGAACCTCTGACCTCTGTCGCTGAACACATTGTTGGATGCAAACTTTTGGTATCTGTTGGGCTCAAGAAACCATTGAACTCCTCCATCAGTTTCTCCCCCCGGAGGAGCAACACCAGGAACAATGAAAAGGTCATAAAACCATAGGGAGGAGTGTGCGACCCTCAGAGGGCCCCACGCCCAAGGTTTGAAACCAATAAAAGCTCAGGAACGAATGCAGAAGTTCTAAGCTCTCAGCCACTCATTGGTCGAACTGACCTGGTGTCCGAAATTCAACCTTGGTGAAACTGCCTTCCAACTAACTGCTCGTCGCTTCTCATCCCCGACCGCCGAGAGAGACGCATGTCTCTGCTGCCTCGGAACGGAAAGAGAGCACAAAGTGGAACAATATAACCAAAACTAGGTTCAGCCCGCTCGATGAGCAGGACACCGTTTGGAATACTTTTTCTCTTTTCCTTTTTTCTTTTTGGGATCTCCGGAGCGCGAGCCCGGCTCCTCTCCCCGCCAGCTGCACAGCGTCCCAACGTTTCTGGAATTCCGAACTCCGAATTCAGACCCGATAACAAGTTACTGCTGCCTCACAGAACAGCACAGCACCACCCGGTGCTAAACAACACGGCGCAACGACTGAGTAAGAGCTTTTGTCTGGGCAGCATTGGTTAGATTAACCTGAAGCTAACATGCAATGTGTTTTTTCTGTGTCCTTGATAATGCTGCATCTGTTTGCGTATGCGAGTGAAAGCAACGTTCACACGCACCATCACAGTACGAACTCGGGTTCCCCACCGCAGAAACCAGAGAATCAAGTGAGCTTCCAGAAGTTACTTCAATCTTTGTGTGGAGGAACCAGGGTTCGGAATCAAACCTTGCCAGAACTCTCTGTCCTTCTCTTCTCTCCTTCTCTCTCTCTCTCTCTGTCTCTCTCTCTCGCTCTATCCCTCATGCACGAACCCGACTTCGTGCATGCGCCCTGCGCAATTGCCGCTGCTCGTGTTATCTGATCGAGATAAGCTCACACACGTAGCCACATTCAGCAAACAAACTGCTATCTGGTGCCACCAAACCACATGCGCACGATCACCAGAGTTCTGGCTGCATTTTCTGACATCCAGTTAGAACTCCGGCGCTCAGAACTGGACTGACACCATCCGGTCCTCGCTGTAACGCACTCTGCCTCGGTGAACCGGGCCGCCCCGAGACCCCCTCATGCATGTGCGGGCGACGGGTGTCTTGTTTATCTGGTCACTAAGCAACCATCACGCCCCCAGACAGAGCGAGTCAAACGCCTCTAGTGGTCGCGTGGGTCATCGCAATCCCTCTTGACGTCAACCTGGTGGACGCATTAAGTCATTATGCTCTCTCTCTGTGCGCCGCCACACGCCCCTAGGGGGCGTCACGGTCACCACACTGAACCTGGCGTCTGCCTCTGTCTGGCATCCGTTCGAGGTCGCTACACCCACTCACATTGACCCGCCAACGTCTGGCTCCACCTGTTGGAAGTTCAAGGTCATTACACCCATTCACCCTCATCACTCCAGACCACACACACACACACACACACACACACACACACACACACACACACACACACACACACACACACACACACACACACACACACACACACACACACACACACACACACACACACTGTTAAGTGTTCCTTTATTTTTGGAATGCAGATGATTGGCAGATACGTCCGGAAATAACCCCGACATTTACATTAAAATGCGAATAACCAGAACGAAAGGCATGATTTCAGATTTTATAAAACATTTCCTGGATGAGAAATGTCCTTTAAGTTGTGTGGATTTTCTTTGAGAGTTGTGTAATGATTAATGGTTGAAATGGTTTGCGCTTGTGACAGTGGGTTCAAAGTGTGCCCACACTTACATAGAAGCGGATCCTTTAACACTGAGCCTGACACACACACACAATAACACTTCATGGATATCAGGCTTCAATTCTAGATTGTGCAAAAGGCTGGGGGGAGTTTCTGCGAATAGATTACTTCACAACATGCAAAATGTGGTGCTGAGCTGGTCTCCATGACTTCTATTTGTAGACTTTTTAGCCGCAGTCCTGCTGGGCAGTAAGTTCCGGGGCAGGATGGGGTTTGTCTTTCCCTACTGACAAAAGTTGTGGATGGTACCAAAAGAACCGTAAACAATGGTTACAATTTTTCATCACGCCTCCGTTGAGCGACCTAGCACAACAGAACAGTTCCCATAAGGAAGTTCAACAATGCAGGGGTCAGCTTATTGATAGTGATGATCGTCACTCTTGACAAGCCCATACATCCATATTCTTCTTCTTTCACGCTTGGTCCGTTTGGGATCGCGGTAGTAGTATAAAGAGCAGAGAACCCCAGGGATCCTTGTCCCCCTCATATTTCCCCAGCTCTTCTGGTGGGACCCTGAGCCACTCCCAGACCAAGCCAGAGATATAATCTATCCAGATATTCTTGGACCGACCTCAGGGCCTCCTCCCAATTGGATGTGCCTGGCAGACCTCTAAAGTGAGACAACCGGGGGCAACCTAATCAGATGAACCACTTCAACTGGCTCCTCTCAATGTGGAGGAGCAGCAGCTCGACCTTGAGTCCCTCCCGGAGGGCTGAGCTCCTGACTCTATCACAAAGAGTGGCGCCCCCCCAAATTATGGAGAAAGCTCCTTTCAAAGGTTTGTATCCGCAATAGAATTCTTTCGGTCATGACCCAACGTTCATGACCATAGGTGTGGGGATGTTGACTGACGGTAAACAAAGAGCTTTGCTTTATGGCTCAGTTCCCTTTCCACCACAACGTTCCAGTACAGTGACTGCATTACTGCTTACTTGTCCAAACCTGTGGCTGATCTCGCGATCCCTCCTCCCATCACTCACAAATAAGACCCAGAGATACTTAAGAGCCATCCACACGAGAACGCCGTTTCATGTAAACGCACCGTTTCTGGCCGATCATCGACATGAGGCAGTGTTTTAGGAGCCTGAAAACACGGGTCCCAGAGTGGGGAAATTCTATAACCCCGGCTCGGCTTTAAGGTGTGGACGGGAAAGATGATCATCTGTGGAAAAAAGATGATGTAATCGCCCAGCCTCTCGTCCCCACCGTGGTCCGCGATGTCAACTAACAACCACAACAATTGCGGACTACATGCTCCAGGGTGAGCTGCAGAAACTACTGATACTTGTAGGAGGAGGAGCATAGACTTAACTAACTCAGAGTTATATATAGAAGTGTATGAGCAGGAGTCTACTTCTAAATATCTATGTGCTCCGTGTCTTCTGTGTTTTTGGTGTGTTTATGGGGGTCACAGTGCCCCTAAAGGCCTAGCATATCTACTATATGCCCTTAGGCGTTGTGTTGAGCCGTGTTCATAGTGATGTGTAGATGCCATTTTTCTTTATTTTTTTTTGAGAATGCCGGGGAGAGAAACGATAGTTATGGCTTTGTGTGGACAGGGCCTCAAACTCCTCCACCTGGGAACCCCCCCCTACCCGGAGAAGGCGTGCCATCTATTTCCGTGGGAGTACCATGGTCTCAGATTTGGAGGTCCTGATCTGCATCCCAACTGCTTCACACTCAGCTGCGAACCGTTCCAGTGAACGCCGGAGGCCCTCATCATTCACAAAGAGCAGAATGATGTGACCCGACCCCTCACATGATGCCCTCCTGCACCAAGCTGTGCCTCGAGACCCTGCCCATGAAGATCACAAACAAAAGGACTGACAAGGTGCAGCCCTAGCGGATTCCAGTGCCCACCCTGTGAGTTCCGAGTATACGGATGCAGCTCTCACACTGGGAATACAAAGACCGCACTACCCGCAAGAGTGGTTCCGGCACACCATATTCCCTGAGCACCTCTCAAAAGACATCTTGTGGGGGTCACGGTCATATGCCTTCCTCAAGTAGTCAAAACATATGTAGACTGGATTGGAAATTGCCCATGTTCCCTCGGTAATCTGCGAGAGGGTGAAGAGCTGTTTCACTGGTCCGTGGCCAGGATGCGATCTGCATTGTTCCTCCTGTATCTGAGGTCCGTCTTTCAGCCAGAGTCTCCTTTCCAGTACCCCTGCATATGACTTTCCCAGGGATGCTGAGAAGTATCCAGGGCTTCAGCAGCTCCGGGTAAATCTCATCCACTCCTGGGGTTTTGCCACCAAGGGTGTGTTTGACTACCCTGGTGAACTCTACCAGGGAAATGGACAAAGACAAGGACCAGAGGCCTCAGGTCCTGCCTCCCCTAAGGGAAGCATGTCCCCCGGGTTAAGGAGATCCACAAAGTGTTCCTTCCACCTCCGGAGGATATCCTCATATCCTCACAGCTCGGGGTTATATTGGGCAAGCCGTTCCTCCCAATCACCCCCCTTTCATGTTACGCAGTCATTCCCAACATGAGCGTTGAAGTCGACCAGTAAGATTATGGAGTCCCTTTGTGGTGCCCTTTCCAGAACCACACCCACTCGCTCAAAGAAGGCAGAGTATTCTGAACTCCTGTTTGGTGCATAAGCACAAACAACAGTCAGAGTTTTCATCCCCTTTACCTTAAGCTGCAGGGAGTCGACCCTCTCGTCCACCGGGACTAACTCCAACTGTGTGGCTGCCAGCCGGGGGCTTGTGAGCATCCCCACACCCGCCTGGCCCCTTTCACCCCGTGCAACGCCAGAGTAGGAAAGAGATCATCCCTTATCAAGCTCTTGTTACAGTGGTGTTCCAGTGATGTTACTCAAACATGGTGGAAAGAAGGATTCGTGATAGTCCCATCCAACAGGTGAGTAACTGTATTTTTGTAAGCTCTTTTGTGTAGATTTCAGCAACGACCTTAAAGCAATGTGTAGGATTTGTATCAGATTTCTTGTATTTATGCACACTATCATGTGTGAATACCTTATTCCATTATGATAAATGACAGCAAAGCACTCTTGCTTATTGAATGGACTTTTAGTCAGAAATATTTTCCTTTATATGTGCTGAGACAAACTATAAATAGAATAATGCAGAATTTTACTTTCTGATGAAGACTGAATATCATCAGTGCAACACAGACTTCATTCAGTGACTGTGAAAGGAAAAGGGAAGAAGGGAAGGGTATTGCTGAACATAACTGCTGATGTCAGGGTGCATTAATGCAGGTTGCAACTCAAAACACATGAAGAAAAAATATTAATGTTTTTATCACAGCTACAAATATATATTGTTATATTTTATTTATTTATTTGCTTTGCAGGAATGTTTGGTAGCAAGGCCATTTAACTCAAACAGACTACAATGCTGTAGAAAGCGAACAGCTGCGACGTTGCAATGAGTTACGATTTCCAATACTGTAAGATATTTGTGTCTCTAACAGTGCAAACATTACTGATACAAGTTTAACGTTTCACAAAAACGGGAACATGAGAAGCAGATCATGTTGAATTTTAATGGAATTTACTGTTTTAAATTGCTATTGAAAAGATCTTTGTTAACATGTTGGCTTTGCTGTTGGTTTGTGCTGAGTGTAATGTCAAAGAGTGGGGCTGATTTTTTTTGACACTCATACCAAAGTGTGTTTACACTTTCACTCCTCACTTTCTAGCCTTACTTCAACTCAGGTGTGAAATTATTTCTCAGTATCAGAATGCACAGCAGGACTGTGAAAGAGATAAAATCCATTTCCAGAATGACAATCGTTCCAGTGGCTGGGTGATAATACTTTGTGTGTTTCACTGAGGAAACGTCTGCACACTGACTGAGTGGCTTATTCCACCTTCTTATGGACTAACTATTAACTTCAGATGTTCCTCAATCGTCTAATGGAAACAAAACTCAAAATTTCCAAGGTAGGAAGGTGGAGTTGCCGAGGATCAAATATTTTCATCATTGCTGAATGAGAACGGCAACAGCGTGTCTAATTGCCATTGATCACTTCAGTGCGGCTTTCTGACAGTAATTTCTATTGGCATTTCATAGTGTTCTCCTTTAACAAGCTCGTACAAAAGAAGGCATTACCTCTTGTGCACCTTGGCATCTGGGGTCTCCAAGGATGGATGCACATGCTCCTTTAGAGTTTATATGCAGCTCATTTTTAGCTTTTAATATAATTAATTAGCTTTAATTCAAAAGTCAATGAGAGCCAGAGGTAACTGCACATTACTCTCCATTATCTCACCAGGGTGATAGACAGAGGGAAATATGGTGTTTGTCACTCTAATATTGTTGGCTTCACCTGGAGGGATCACAATTAAAGGGCTGTAGTGTCAAGACGAGTAATAGAGGAAATGTATCAAAGAGACATGAAAATCAGCATTAGAATGCCTTCAGTGTCACAATCCTGCTCTCTGTATGGAGATTAGTTTAGTGTGTGTGTGTGTGTGTGTGTGTGTGTGTGTGTGTGTGTGTGTGTGTGTGTGTGTGTGTGTGTGTGTGTGTGTGTGTGTGTGTGTGCGTGTGAGTGCCTGCGTGCGTGCGTGCGTGCGTGCGTGCGTGCGTGCGTGCGTGCGTGGGTGGTTTGTTTGTGGATGGACTTGCAGCTGTCGTGGTGTTTTCTCTTTGATGCCGGATAGTAAATGAGCTGCAGCAGATGACACAGCCGCCAGTCTTCACAGCAGGTCGCCCACAAGGAGGATTTCCACTGAAGGTCACAGTCTCGACTCAAACACACCGTAAATTGTCTTCATGCAACTCTTCAAACAAAACCTGTGAGAAAGACAGTGAAGTATCTATTGATCATTTTTATTTTCTTTATTGTACTTCACATTTTAACAAATGACCTTGTGAATATGTGAAAAAAAAACACAAGTAAATATTGTGAATATTCCATCATTAACAAATAATAATTAAAAAAAACAAAAAACAGCTGTAATGTAAAAAGTGCATCAGAAGTCTGCCACCGGAATGATTAAAAAATAAGGCCCATGTTTAGCCCGAAAACATTCTTAACCTTAAAAATGAAGTGAACACAGTTCATAAACCTGTGTGTATAATTTTGGTACTTTAGTGTAGACAAAGCATGGAATAAATTGATGCCAGACTTCACATCAGAACTGAGAATGCAGATTTTATTTACAGGTAATAAAAAACATAATAAAACAAAGAGGGAGGTCTTCAGCTGCCACGCCACCTCACCCATGGTGTTATACAGCAATCACACAATGCAACAATAATCAACAGAGTGACAAAACAACAACAGAAACAAAATACACAGGTATAACTACTTAAAGTTAGAGAAAGAGTCCAGGGAAAGGACATCTCATAATTCCCTGCTGTGTCCACACTGACAGTGTCACCAGCATCCCACAGCTGCCATTACAACATGTTCACCAAAACCAGATTATGTTAGTTGTTCTTTATCAATTTAGAAATTGTATTTATTTGATAAGTTTAGCTATTTCAGTATTTGTTTGTTTGTTTGGTTTATTTGATTGGTTGATCACTGAACAGTTGCAGACATGATATGGTTCAAGCTGCTTTACCCTATTTAACTACTTTCAGCAATTTCTGCCAATTGAACGGTTTCCCAAAAGGGAAATTAAATAGTGTAAAATCACTTATTTCACTGTGAGAGGAATTCTATTCAACTTGTAGTATGAAAAAGTCTTGCTAGAATATTAGACTGCTTGTTGTGATAAATCATCAACCTCCAAATTTGTGGAGAGAGTAAATGCTGAACAAATCAGCAGTTGTTTGAAATGAACTGTTTAGGGAAGTGAAGATTGGTGATGGAGAAATAAACCAAGTTGCTAAGGATGGGTAATGAAATAAGAGATTTTAGAAAAAGGTGGAAAACAAAACCAGTCCAAACAATTCCAGAAAGCAGGTCGCAAACATAAGCAGCTGGAACAACCAGACCCAAAGGACGAAGCACACAGGTGGGTATTATCAGGCAAACTGAACCGATGAAGTAACTGGGGATAGTGGAGCGTGACTTCTCAGCACAAACTCTCACATTTGCACCAATTTCAGTTTAGATTTTTATAGACAGGTCATCTTATGTAGCAGCTCAACTTTGGGCTATTTGTGCTGCCTTCTATCATGAGCAGGCTCCTGGAGCTCCTCCTTCTCTTGAATAGTGCAGACCACTTTACCAGAATCGTGAAGAGAGGCAATGCCTTGGGCTCTACCAGGACTAACACAAAGTGATACTTGCTCTCTGAAATGGCCCAATCATGTCAATGCCAATGTGCACAACTGATATCTTTATGTTAGCAGTCCTTGACTCTGTATGCCACCTGGAAAATCATTACAAAGACCTTTTTGGCACCAACAATGGGTCATTCTGCAAACCCTAGTGATGATTAAAGGAAAGCATGGATACATCTGTGCTGCTTCAGGGAGAACCAAGCTACCAGAAATGCATTTACATTTAGTGGAAGGGTGATAATAGTGTCATGTGACTGCTTGTATGTAAAATCATACACAATGTGAAATGGAGAACATTTTGGCGCATCGACAAGAACCATAACAGACCAAAACTACACTGCAGCGTAGAACTACCAAAGCACACATCACACACCCCTGCACACCCCACACACAGCACACATCGCACACCGCTGCACATGCCTCTGATCTGCAAGCTGGAAAGTGCATTATTGTGAACACAAGAGAGGAGGCCAGCATACGATGCGCCACACAGTGCAGAGTACCAAGACCCTAACTTAGAGAAACTGGTCTTATACGATCTGCAGTCTGCTGGGCTGTGAGAAAACTCAACTCATGAGAGTCCAGAGCGGTGTGGAAGAGGAAAGACACAACTGCCACACCCAAGGACAGGTGGTGTGAGGCACAAGCCATCTGCACAAACAAGAATGATATTCAATATTACACACACACACCATGCACAACCACACACGCACCCACCCACACACACACACACACACACACACACACACACACACACACACACACACACACACACACACACACACACACACACACACACACACACACACACACACACACACACACTTGCCCTACACAGCACACACCTGTTTGTCTGTGAAGCGCACACATTACACTCTTACCAAAAAAGTTCTATAAACCATGTTTGTCACTCATTAATTATTTCATTAATTGCTGATTAGCAGGTTTTATTGTCTATATTTTGTTTAATTCTAAGTCCTACTGTGCCCTCATCCATAGTCAGCTGGTATTGGTTCTAGCGCTTCACGACCCTGCACAGAATAAAGTGCTATAAAAGATAAATGATGGATGGATTCTTCCTTATTATCCATCCATCCATCCATCCATCCATCCATCCATCTTCTCTACCTCTTATCCTGTTCAGGGTCACGGGGCACTTTAGCCAATCCCAGCTAACTGTGGGTAAGGGGCAGGATACACCCTGGACAGATCTCCAGTCCATCACAGCCGAACACACAGAGACAGGCCACCATACACACTCACATAGATGAGAGAAAGGTAGGGGCAGACCGTGTTTGTACCCATGACCTTTTTGCTGTAAGGTGAGAGTGCGAACCACTATGCCACTGTGCAGCCTTCTTCATCAACCAATAGGTGAGGTTTTAATTCAGATGGCCAGTAATTCTGTTACAGAGATAAGTAACAGTGGAGAAATACTACAGCCCTGTCCTACACCTCTTTTTAAAATGAATTTTTGGAATGTACTTAGGAATGATAATTGATCAAATTTTTAAGGTTACGATTCAATTTGTGATTCTGCTTAATGATTCGATTCTTATCATATCTCATTTGGAAAAAAGGAGAACAAACAGATCGACTTGCATCAACTTTGTTTAGTTTTGAAATAGCAGTGAGGTCTTAAGAGGCCCACAGCCTCGGGCTCCTCAATGGGGGTCCCCAGAAGAAGTAATTTGTAGAATAAATATACTTCTATACAAAATACAACAGATTATTCTGTGGTAAGAATTCAAAGTAACATGTTCAACATTCTTTTCCAATAGAAATTAAATTGTAAAATGGTATAATAGCTGAACACTCAAAAATAAAACTACATCAGCCAGTGACAAATACAATCAAGTGAAGTCTAATAGAACTGTGCCTGTACAATTCTGCAACTATCAAGAATGAACAATTCTTTTGCAGAAAAAAGAAGCATATCTACTTTTTCAGTAAGGATACACGATCTTCCTGGACTTCTGGTGTCTCCAACTGTGGAGAACAGCCTCTCAGACGGGCACTGCAGTGTACAGCCTCTGCACACAGAAAGCTTTCAGCCAGTGCTCCAACACCATAGGGAAGCGTTATTCTTGCTGGGGATGGGGGCTGGCGTTTGTACAGCTGGGTCTCCTGATCCACTCTCTGATCCATGGAAAGAAGGGCCGTCATTGTTGGAATGACTGCAGCTCTTCAAACAGTTCCTCCAAGGCCATCTTTTTCCTCTTGGCAGTGCCTGCAATTAATGGGACATAATAAAAGATTAAGCCAAAAATCACTCAATAATCCATGACATAAAGATCATCACAATGACTAAACTTACATAGTCTTTTTCTTCCTCCTCTTTATCTTCACAGTCCTCCCTCTGTGTCTCTGCTTGCTCTTTGCTCTGGGAGCTTGAGAAGAAATTGACAAATAAGCAAATACATTAATAAACAAATCATCAAGTTTACCTGATAGCATTTGGAAGGGTCTTTGCAGATGTTCTCCTTGATGCTCCTTTTGAAGGCAGAGTCGTCTTCCGGCACAGTGTACTGTTGCTGGAGCTTTTGCAGGATGAGCAAAATAGAATAGAATAGAATAGAATAGAATAGAATGCCTTTTATTGTCACATGTACAGGTACAGTGAGATTAATGTCACCATAGAAGGGACTTTTGTCACTGGAGACTGCCAAAGTGGAGGTGAAATGCTTCTGCATGAGCAGCACAAACCACTTCTCCTTTTCTTGAGTCGCCATTGCCCCTTTTGGCCAGTCTGCATTATACACAAAACAAAAACACAAAAGAGATATGTTGCATAAACGAGCAAAAACTAAACCTGAGTCCATGTTTAAAATAAGCCACATTATCATTATCATTATTTTGAAATATTACTCACCTTTCCTTCTCTATGGGCTGCTTTATTCATCATGGTGCTGCTCATTCATCATAGTGCCCTGCAAGATGAATGTAGGGAGCATGCGAGTCATGGGGCTCATGCAGGTCACACAGGTCACGCAGGCCATGCAGGTCAAACAGCCAGCACTGTGTACACACACGATCAACTGATTGCCCCGAGGAGACTCCTGGGCTGGAGAAAAGCCCTCAATACAGAAGGACTTAAGAAGGAAAACTTCAGAGCAGGCATGAAAAGGAGGATTAAAAGAACAAGATCCAAACCCCGCACCCCCGCAGTTATTACGGTGTGGCAGCTCTCTGGGTGAGGCAGCGCATCTGATTCACATGAGGTGCTTAATCACCTCTCTGCCCATAAAGAAGGAGCTGCCCACAGACAAGGATGACAGGTGGAGGAAACACGCACAGTGTTGCAGAGTCTGTGTGTGTGGGTTTTGTGTTGTGGCAATAAATAAAGAATGGCGTTTGGAAGTTCTGTCTCCGTGTCTCTGTAGGGGAACACGAGGGTGGCAAGCTTGACTGCCACACTGGCTGCTCGTCGTGCCCACAGAGGACGGAGGAGTGGCCCTGCAGCATCAGCTCCCGAGACGACAGCGGAGGAGGCGTTGCCCGAGTGCTGTGGGAAGTCACCCAGCTGCAGCAGGAACAGGCTGCTCATGACAAGCAGCTGATGGCGTCGCTGCAGAAGGGGGCCTCCCCTCGAGGAGCTGCTTTCCCGGTGGCTCCGGGGCGCCACACATCGGCAATGGCCGAAATGGTGGCGGTGGGGTGTCAGCGGCCCGTCTCCGGGCGCAGTGGGTTCAATCCCGGCTCTTCGGAAAAAGGCGGGGCCTCAAGGATGTGCTCACGCTGCCGTTGCTGCTGGGTTGAGATTCACTCCAGGGTGGATCGAAAACACGACACGAAATATCCACTTTGCAAGTATTGCAAGTTGGCCTGTTGTCGAGGGTTTGTGCTGCTTGGGCATCATGTTCCCTGCTGGCTGCACAGATAAATGACGTTGCCACACACTTTGCATAGCGCAATGTGTATCATGACGTCATTCGCGCCCACCGGAATCGAAAAAGGAATCATTCCCAAAATTAGCACACGATTCAAAGGAATTGAAACACTAGCGACCGGTTCTCAACACAAACTGGTTTTTGATTCCCATCACTACTTATCCGTCTACAGTATATGACACAGACTTGAAGACCATACCCACAGGCCGGAAGGTAAATGAACAATAATCCTCGTGTCAGTGAGTCAATCAAAAACAGTCTCACACTCATAGTAGAAGTTATTTTGGGCTTTTGAATGGTATGAAGTTAGTTTGTAATAAATGTTCACACTGGTGTCTCATTCTTTTTTCACTTGAACAAAAATGAAAATATTAATAACAATAATGATTAAAAAAAAACAACTAAAGGATAACAATGGCATCTTGGCATGATAACATCCTTTCCAATGTGTCTATAAGTGTAACACCTGTGTCTTCGCACAACAGTGTTCTGTCTAATCTGGCAGATTTTTAAGCGTTAAATCGTAGAGCACTAACCGACATTGTTCAGCACCTCAAGCACTCAACATGCAGCCATGACACTTTGCCCGCAACATTTCTTTAAAGATCTTTTTAACATTTTAGCTCCAGATGAACTACAGTCAACAGCTCTCTTTAGATGGGCATTTTCCTGAAGGTTCAACAGACAGCAGGAATGGCGTCTTTTAAAAAAGAGTAATCTGGATGTTTCAGTGATTAATAACTATAGGCCCATATCTAACCTGTCTTTCTTAAATAAGATTATCAAAAAGGCAGTTTTTATGTAACTTAATGTTCATATGATACAAAAGAGACACTCGCTGACTGCATCCCCTCTACTCAGATTCTAATCATTTTCACCTAATGTGGATTATTTAATAAAAGGAGTTTATTAGAATGAAATTCAAGAGTTGTGTGACTTTTCAGAAAATATGAATTAAAAATTGAGAAAAGTACATAACTATGTCTGAAAGACTCCCATTCTCATCAAGACATTCTAAGAAAAATGTTTTTGTTTTTTTTTAAACAGGAAACGCAGAAACTATTGGGTATAATTTCATCATTGCTGATAATTGAGTGATTCTTTCTGAAAACAGGAATTATCTCAGCCATTATCTCATTCACTTCCCCGGAATCCTCATTATCCAAAGCACACACATCTATAGCTCCGGGGACTCAGACTTTTTCTTCGGTACTCCAGGAGTCATTTGTAGTTGGCAACACTCTGATGAGAGAAAAATATATCTGCATTTCACGCAAAGACTTTTTTCTTTACACAAATCTAAGTAAAATTCTTTGATTTCTTTGGGAGACGCATTGCAGATAAAGATGGAGATTCTGGCGAATCCTTTGAGAAAAACTTTTGAGATTGCAGAAAATTGCAGGAGTGCACTTGGGATGTATGGATTTGCATACATGGTAGTCTTCCCTGCTACAATGAGAAAAAAAAGCTTTTTATTTTCTTTTGTACGTTTGGCAAGCGGTTCATCTTATGTTGCATAAATAAGTTGAAATTCAATTGAAATGTAACAATCAGTAAATGATTCAACAACTGGCTGTCATTATGTTGTTAATGTGAAAATCCTCCCACTACTGAAAAGTAATGAAGCGCAGTAAAATGCTGAAAAATGTCAAGTGTCACTTTACAGTGAACAAAAAACCCACAACTTGTAACCACTAACAGAGTGAAGAGTTGGATCATCAGGAAAGATAAAGCTGCTTCTCTTCCACTCTTAAATAAGTCAGTCAAGACTGTTTGTTCTATCACGGCCACAGGAAGAACCCAAAAGCAGACTAACAGGCCAGAGTAAAGTTTATTGAGGAATACAAAAAACTCAAGCGAATGTGTCCTGAGGTGTCCTGACTGGTCCACCAGATCAGTGTCAGCCCTGGAATCAACGAGCACCACTTGTTGGAGGGACAGACACAGAGGAGAAGGTGACCCTGGGCAGAGAGTGGTGAGATGAGCCAATCAACCTCGCTGTGTCTCACCTGAAACCCCTCTAGTTCTGACCTTTCACCAGGCAGTATGCCAGCTGACGTCTCGGCTGTCCACAACAGAGGTCACGACCCTCCCAGAAACAGAGCTGGTGCTCCTCCTGCAAGAGTCAGGTCCAGCCCAGCTGCAGGAGTTCCTCTGAGGAAGCCAGGTTGATCCAAGACTCTTCAAATCCTCCCATTTGGACATGAGCAAGCCAAGAACTGTCAGAGCTTTCACAAGAAATTGGAGGCTCCACAGGGTTTCTGGCAAACCAGTGATGCCGACACTCTCTCTGTCTTTCCAACTGGTCAGGGAGGTCCAGGGGCGCCAAAAGGTCTATGATGGACTCAGCCAATCTGTTCAGGAATGCATCCACAAGTGCCTCCAATTACTCTCGGCAGCAATTGAATGTAATTCAACCGCATAGCCTGTGACGCTCTGAGCCTACCTACCTGGGTCTGATTAAGGACCGGGTGGCTTCTTGGCTGTGGGAGACCCGAGTGAAGTCCTGCCACACAGCCTGGACAGGTGGCACCATTCTGCTGTAGCACAGGCTTCAGCTCGCCCCGTCAGGTGAGACAGGATGAAGGCTACCAGGACAAAAATCTTTAATAGGTGAATAGTGAGCTGATGTGGACACATTTTAATAGTTCAATTACGTCTCTAGCGAAGTCTCGTGGAATTCATCAAAAGCTCAATAAGCTTTGAATGGCACATCTTTTGTGAAATGTGTAGAAAAAAAATTAACAATAAAAAATAAATGGGTCCCAGGAATAGTAGTTATTGAGCTTCGCCTATTTCATAGTCAGGCCCACAAAATAAATAACATAAACTTTGAATTTTGCTTTGGTCTTTTGCCCGAGCACACAACGTTGTGCTTCTCTCAAACCACACCCTAAACATCCACAACCCACCCTTCATATCACCAACACAACATGATCCAAACTGAGGCGCAAAGATGCTTTCGGAAGGATCGCTGTGTTTTTGGCATTAGTGTTAGTGTGTACAGCAACAAAACAGTTTTTTCATGAGAGCTGGTTTGGCGTGGGTACATTTCAGATGATGTCATGCGTTGAACCCACCTGGTTAATTAAAACTGCTCACATCACAGCCGGCTTTAGAGAGAACTGCTGAAAATGTCACACTGAGTCTTAAAAGCATCTCCAGACAAACTTTGCCCCCGGATTTAATGAGGTAAAACATTTATCTTCAATACGACTGCAAACATTTGTTGCAGGAAACCATGAGGTCGCAAAGAAGTGTGGACTTCCACTGCTTCATTGCTCCTCATGTAATCTCCCACTGACGTGAAGCTGCTGAGATTTGGACGATGTGTGAGTATCACCATCTGCTGCTGGACTCTCTGTTACTTGTGTTTGTGAACAGTCTTTATGTCTGGATTGACCCTAACAACTCACTCAACAGTGCCTTAAACATAAAATATGCATATGTCATGACTGTGTATTCAACATCAGACAGATATCAAATCCAGATACTACGTTTGATATGAAAGGACTCATTTTAATTTGAAACTGGACAAAATGCAACATCATACAGAAGTGTTGGAGTCAAACCAACATCAGCCAAGTTTCTTTTTGCACTGCAAAAGCAACGGCTGGATTAGGGATGATGCAGCACCTGATTTAAATAGCCTGGAAGCTCTTGCTCACTTTGCTTGATGCTGGCCAGGATTTCTTGTGATGGTTCTTTTTTTTAAAATAATCAAATCAGATTTTAATTAAGAGTGAACTAAAACTCTTCATCGAGTTTGAGTGTGGAACTAAAATTTGTCGCAACATA
Organism: Lipophrys pholis; assembly: GCF_963383615.2. Lineage (NCBI taxonomy): Eukaryota > Metazoa > Chordata > Actinopteri > Blenniiformes > Blenniidae > Lipophrys > Lipophrys pholis. The sequence goes on along the minus strand of NC_137635.1, from coordinate 27,621,861 downwards.
AAATAGTTATTTTACAAAAATTATAAATGACACCTAGAGAAGGTTTACTGGTCTATGTCACATTAATGAGAATATGTATATGTATATGCAATGTTTATGTTTATATGTATAGGTTTGTATATGTGTACATATGTGTATATATATATATAATCAAATGAATAGACAACGGTAGTTTAAATTTATTGATGTCAATTGATTATTTTATATGTTTTTAATGTTAAAACTAACTAAACACACGTAAGCGGAGGGGATATTTCATAAGTTGTACTTCTCCCTTCTCCTCCACTGGCACACTATCTGCATATATTATATTGTCTTTATTGTTTTTGCAGGATATCTTGTTCGTATTAGTAAAGTTCTCATTTCTCTCATATTTTACATGCTTGAAATAATTATGAAAAATCTGAATTTTGTTTAAAATCTTTCTCATGAATTTGATAACAGACACTTCATTTTCATCCGAAGGAGCCAAAAAGCCAAACATTTTATGCACGTCAAGCATGATGGTTATATAAAAACAACCCATTGGTTGGTAAATGATGTCTGATGTTTATATACCAAACCTGAAGGTGGGTAATTGTTGACTCCTGCTTTCCTATGTGGCACATATAAGGTGAGAATAAGTTGCATTGCACATGGTGTCACACCCCCACATCCTGCTGCAAAGCACAGCTGAAACACTATAAATAGGCGCTCAGCAACATGCCTTATTCCTCTTGCACTATTCACACCACAGGATTAGTGTCAGAAAAGGGCAATTAAATGACAGGAAGACACTCTGGGTTGGTGTGGTGGGCACAAAGAGAAAGTTAATTCAAAGAAAACAATTATGGTAGCAGGTTTCACATGAGGATGACAACATGGCAGAGGAAAAACCCAGAGTAATGAGCAGCTTTTAGCTCCTTGCTTCTTCCCTGTATGAAGATATTGGTTATGTCCACAATTATATTATTTACTATTATATAATCCCAAGAAATGGCTTCATATCATAGGTATGATTCCGTTATCACCCTCCTCTTTTATTAAAAAATGAGAAAGGCACAAACTCAATTTCAGCTGCCATAGAATTGTTTTTATAGTATTATCAAAGACAAATGCACAGTATCAGACTGGGGGAAAATGTCAGCCAAAACTGAGGGAAAATCGAATCATGGTGGGCTGATTGAACATTCAAAGTAATGCTTCTCTAGGTATGGCTACGATCGGGAGGCTGAAGTCAGTGGCCAGCACAGGGGATCCATATTACATCAACACAATGAAAATGTGATATTTGAGACATAAAGCATAGGTAATTGGCAGTTGTGTTCCACAAAACTTTGCTATTGGAATAAAAACAGTGCTCAGGGGAAAAATATTGCTTTTTCAAAAATGTAATACTTGCAAGCTAAGGCTGTTCATTAACATGTACACCTGGAACTCCTGACATCTTGACATTCATTACTACAGAATGCTGCAGGTTTCATTAGTTACCAGCTGACAAGAAATAAACCACACGTGGTAGAGCTACACGGGTGAAGTGAAGCTCTCATTTCTTGAAGAGAAGTTGTGCGGTGAACTGCGTAGCTGCTGTCAGAACCATAACTGGAGCTGCTTCCCGGCAAACCGCTTCTTGATTTCTCAAAGCACATCACCATCAGAGCTGCTGATGGGAGCGAGTCATGTGGACGGAGGAGCAGCCACCATGACTTCCTAAATGAATTTATGCACAGTGACTCAGACAATAGTTTCTCTTCTCAAAGTGAATCCATATGGATGTTAAACTGATGAGCCACGTTAATGCATCAGCCTGTGTAGCAGAAAGCCGTCTCGTTACGCCTAAATAGATTATGTGACCACACATGACTAACAGGCTTGGGTGTGTTACTTTGGAAATGAAATCCGTTACAATTACAAGTTCTCTATTGAAAAATATAATCAGTAACATACTTTTAGTTACTTATGGATTACTTCAGTACCAAACATAGAAATAAAGACAGTAGAGTGAATGAGATTTGTCACTTGCTCAGGATTTCCCTTTCAAGAAATATTTACTATTTATTTATTTGTTTCACAAAATCCTAGACCAAGTACAGAAATTGAATCTCGAACGGCAAGTCATTCAGTCTTTTGGTTTTCCATGTGAAAAGGACTATTTTTGGCAAGTTTGGTCCTTCCCCACAACACGCCAGCGCCACTGCTAAGTGTAAACTCCTCTGACCAGCTGTCCGGCCTGTGTGAGCCGGACAGTAGGGCATCTGTCCCTGCATCAAGTCTGCCCTGCACCTCTGTGTCCACCCTGCACCGAGTCGGGCGTGTGTTCCCCACGCCAAGGTGCGGGGCGGGGAGCGCATCTCGGTGCTAACAACTAGCGGCTGATTGACGGCTAAGCTAACAGCTGATTGATGCCGATGTGGGTTGCTTTGCTAACGGATAACTGATGAAGTTGGTTTCATACTCGATCATCTCGTTGGAAAAGGCATTAAGGCATTATGCATGCCGTACAGAACAGGACAGGTGCTCACCATGATACTGTGTTATACAGGACCAGCCAAACTATGAAATAAAGTGCGAATTACAGTCTGGAAAATATGACAAATGACAAGCTGGAGACCAGCATCTTGCTCCAGTGATAGTCAGTTTCTCAGTGTTTGAGGTTCACGTGACAACAATCACCAGTAAGGTGAACAAGACTGTTGGATAACAGGATTCGATTCTTCTGACGGATAGTCAGGAAAACAACATTATTGACCCTGGTGGAACTAGAACTATGGTTTCTCCACATGACGGTAAGACATCAAGAATATAGCAAATATTTGGTTATAAGATAATAAAAATCACCATGTGCTAATTTTTCTTAGTCGCAGGCTCAGCATACTGGAGGCAGAATTCCAGTAGAGTGTCTGCAGTGCCTGAACAATAGAAGCAGGACCTGCTACAATGAAACACAAGGAGGAAGTTGATGTAACTGAAGATTGCTATTTTATTTTATTTTTCCATTTTTCAGTATCTTTTTCAACTCTCCTAATCCAGACATGTGGTAATTTGGCTGTCATGACTTTTACTATAGCTGTATGTGGTAATTATCAAGATCGAAGTTTAAAATGCTTCTCAGTCGAGGGGAAGAACCTGGCCTTCAGGACTTCTTAGGATATGTCAAATAAGTCATCGAAGCAGCCCAGAGACTGAAAGAAGTGTCCAGGATTATCGAGGATTGGAGTGGATTTGCACATTCCACAGTGACAACGCCGTCTCCATCAGAGGACAAATAGTCTTTAAGACTGGCCTTCACGTCTCGTCTGCAAGGGTTGGCACTGTGTTTCTGTGCATGAATGGAAAGATGGAATAAGACATCAGAGGCACAACATACAGATTACGTCACCGCTAGATCCACTATCTATTTAGTAAAAAAGAAAAAGAAAGATAAAGTACAACTTCTTTCTTTTTTTTCTAAATCGGATTCAGAAGTCTGATTGGATGTAAGGCATGTGTGGAATAACAGCGGCAGTTAATGCCCAAAGTGTAGTGCAGTGGATTTGGAGAACAGCGTCCATGACACCACTGGAGAAGTTATTCCTGGAGTTTTTCTCCTAGTGTTTTCTGTAGTTGTTGACGTGTTCTTGTGTAATGTTAAAGCACTGTTAAAGCAGTATTATTACCTATGTTAACTTACTGTGGTCCCCCGGCTAGCTCAGTTGGTAGAGTATGAGACTCACAATCTCAGGGGTAGTGGGTTCGTGTCCCATGCTGGGCATCACCTTCCCGTGGGCTCACCACCTGCAGGAAGGTTCTTAATCGGTGCATTGTGACCTGGGTGGCTGTTCTCAGACTGTCACCCCCGTGACCCGGAAACGGATAAGCGGAAGAAAATGAATGAATGAATGAACTTACTGTGGCACTCAGGCTTTACAGGATTTTAAACTTGCTGTACTATGATATACTTTGTGGATACCATAGTACTGTACTATTGCTCCACTATTATAGATACATCCCTCGTAAGTATTGATTGAATCTTGCCATTGAAGCCTCTGATTTAAGACTGTCAAGTAGTTTTTTTTCTAATTTTTTCTGTTATACTGTGACGGTCTCTTCCACTCTAACTGCTGGTATTACTCATGCAGCGCTAACAAACACTGTTTCACCTCATCACTGGTCCTCCATCTTTTGTCTTTATTTGTATAAGCCAGTGAGAGAGAGACAAGAATTTCAGGGGAGAGAGAGGGGAACATGTGCCAAGGGACCAGAAGCTGGATTTGGACCCTGGCTGCTATGGCTACAACCTTGTCCATAGTCCACATGTTCTACCTGCGTCCTGTCTCAATGTTTTTGGAAGGTGTTGCAGGCCTGAATCGCAGAATTTGATGGACATTTACAACTAAACATGAACTATTCTGTCTTAATGTGTGCTGCAATGAAATACAAGTCAAGGAACATTTGTTAATCACTGCTGTCATGAATCATATACATTTTACATACCGAGACAACCCTTTTTTCTGATTTGGGATTGTATGGAGGTAGCTGGCAGTAAACAATATTTTTCTCACAATTGTCGTGTCAACAAAAATGAAAAAAACTAAAAAACAAAACACCTTTTCTCAGTTTTAATTTCTAAAGCCAAAATGATAAACTGGATGATTAGAATACTAAGTAGAGATGGGTAATGAACTTAAATAGGTACCGACCAAATTCTGTTTTACTACTGAGTGCCGATTCACGTAAAATCAAACAGTACTATGTTTTGGTCCCTCAATGCATCCTTGTGACTGTGAGCAGGTGATTTTCTGAGCCGGACATGAACACAGCATTGCACGTACAGTAGAATGACGTCAGAAACACCGGGTATCAACATGTATTTCCAAAATTTACAGCAGACCTTTGAATGTTCATGTTTGAAGGCTTCTGCCTTTCTTTGGAAAGATGTGCTCAAACTGTTTGTGTTCACTGTAATACTTCGATGAATTAGAGGCTAAATAACACAGCTTTTTGGGATGCAAGAAAGATTGCTCCAGGAACACCAGCTTCATGCAGTCCATATGAATAAACATGTGTAAAAGGCTGTACTCAGGGAGACCCAAAGTATGTCAGGAAAGTCTCTCCCACATCATCGTGCCAGTTTGAGAGATTGATAGCAGGTAGAATGCAGTCAGTCATGCTTCATGTTTTGTATTCAGTAGTTTCTATGAGTACGAGTGAGTTGTAGCCTTACTTTCCTGGTTGTAGCTGACCTCAGCTGTGGTCTGGTGCCGCGGCCCAGCAGCTTTGAGGAGTGTTGAGCTGTTTGTTTGGAGGCAGATCTTTACAGAGCTCGGTGGTTATTAGAGTTCACATTGCCTCCCTGTCGTCTCAATGAATCTGACCTCTGGCATCAACAACACATCCTCTAAAAGCCCAGACAGCTGTGGGACAAAAGTCCAGTGAATCAGAAAAACAACCACAACGGGTAAATCAGTTCCATTTGAGATTCAGCGGCTCGTCCTCAACAGGTGCAGAAATATATGTGTTAACGGTTTGTATTGTGGTCATTTATTAAAATGCAGTTAAATAACTAAAGATCAGTTGGGTGTGGTCACTCTGCCTTCAAACCAACACTAAATGATTTCTGTTAAAAGAGAGTGTTTGAGGTAACTCTGCTGGGAGGTACTGACCATCCTGTCTTCATGTAATCCCACATAGAGTCCATGATGTAGAGATCAGGGCTACATGGAGGCTATTACTTCTACTTCTTTCTTTGACTGATGTGTGATTCCAATAGGTTAAGAACAAAACAGGATTTTTAAAAAAAACACACAAAAAGAACTAGTTACATTATGAAAAGTACAGTTGTGCATGTATGTGTGTGTGCGTACATGCATTCATACGTGTGTGTGTGTGTGTGTGTGTGTGTGTGTGTGTGTGTGTGTGTGTGTGTGTGTGTGTGTGTGTGTGTGTGTGTGTGTGTGTGTGTGTGTGTGTGTGTGTGTGTGTGTGTGTGTGTGTGTGTGTGTGTGTGTTTCATATGCTGCATTTGGCTCATTAAATGTTTTCCATCATGTTGCATTACCTTCTTGTCTAAGCAATAGCTGTACAACACCTTCACTGCATGTCGTTATTTGCACTTTGATGTCTAACTTTGATCACTAATGTCTGGCTTAAAGTGCATTTACCCAGATGCTGAAGAGAGTTCACGTGTCTCTCACTTATTTACAGATTTAACAGCCCCAAAGTGTTATTATGTTAGTACATCCACCCAGTCACACACCACTGGAGGCAGCCTACATGAAAGGCGCTCAGTCCATCCACTGGGGGCAGTTTGGGCTTCAGTGTCTTGCTCAAGGACAGTTTGAAATGTGGACAGACTGGGGATTAAACCTGCACTGTTTCAGTTGAGGGAAAAACAACAGGCATATATCATCTATGGGTTTGACTTTCTGAAATGAGTGACAAAAAATATTGAACATTTTCATGATATTCACATTTTTTGAGATGTACCTGTAATTAATACGTCAGTCCTACTAAATGAGCTGAACAATGATGATAAACCAGAGAAACCATAAAAACTCTATCAACCGGGGTGTCAAACATCAGATTATCTCAGTGGGGTTGGACCAGTAAAGTGATAACTTATAGTGTAAGCTTATATAGAAACCAAATATATGAGTACACAAATTATATTTACATTTCATTAGCAACTTGAATTTTTTTGAGGAAAAAAAAGGAAAAAATAGCTGAAACCGAACTGAATAACTGATTAGTACTTACTCAGGACAGCAGTAATTTCAACTGTAAAAATTGCAGTAATATTTACAGCTTTCCTTTGAGTCTCTGATTTTGAGACTGCTTGTTTGACACCCCTGGTAAAGCACGCACGGATAAAGTGACACTTGTAAAGCCAAATTAAAGTTGCTTCTTCATGCATGGACAGAAATACCTTTTATTCTAAATCTCATTACGTGTATCACACAGTTCATCACTACAACTAATTAAGTAGATGTGCCAATGTAAAAAAAAAAAACAACAGCAAATGTTTATTATACATGATGCTTTATACATGATACCTTTACACTTTTAGTAGAATCAATTATAAATCTGTATTCCAATGGAGAAAAACTACCAATTTACCAAAAAGATCAATGTCCTGTGAATCCTAATCTGTCTGAGCTCTTAAGATATGAGGCCTGATTTTGTTGTTTTCTACGGAAAGAAGAATAAATCCTGATGAGGTCTACAGCTGCTTGTTAGCTGCTTGTTAGTGTTGCTTGTCAAGACTAAGTAAGCTACAGAGGAGAAAACGAGCAGAATACGGATCCGCACTAATGAGCTTCATTATCAGCTAATGGTTTGTAAGAGGCTTTGTGAGGAGATTTGCCGGGGAAATGAATTAGCAAAATTTAGATTAGAACACCAGCAATTCATATCAAGCATGCTTTGATGCATTAAGATAATCAGGCATTAGAAGAACTATAGAGACAAGCAAGGCAGGAGTGTGGATAGCAACACTCCCACATCAAGTACAGAGACGTGGTTGTTTTTTCATCCTCATCAGCCTCTCGCGTCCCAAACAAACATCAAAGCAAATCTGATTAGCGCTAAGAGACGTGCGAACAGGAAACAGAAAAGTGAATGCAAATGTTTGCTCTCTTTTGTTTTTTTTAAAGCAGCAAAAGTGTCTGTGCTAATGTGAGTCATACTCCTTCAGCCCTCCCTCAGTGAAGCGTCACATCCCCACTGCATTATCAGTCTTCTCATCTATTTGTACCGTATGCAGGGATTTTGCATGTGATGACTCATAACTTGGAGAAAGAGTGAGAAAAAGTGCAGATGTCACCCACAATTTGAATGATAACAGGGAACCAGATCAAAGTAAATGAGAACCCCCCCAACACACGCACACACGCACACGCGCACGCGCACACGCGCACACACGCACACGCGCACACGCACACACGCACACACACACACACACACACACACACACACACACACACACACACACACAGTCTCTCCACAGTCCTTCCCTCAATTCTCCTTCCTTCTGTCTTTCCATCCTTCCTCCTGTTTCATGATTCTTCTTTTTTTCCATTCAGAGATGCTGACTTACTGACTTGTCAGAAAATCCTGTTTCCTGAAAATTTGATATTTTTTTTGTAGGTATCCAATCAGAAAGACCATTTAAACCTTCAGGTTACACAAGCAATAAAAAATACTCATCAGCCTTATTTACTGTAAAAAATAAATGCCGAGAACAAACTGTGGTGAAAAGTGAAAATGTTCAGTTCACACCAGAGAAACCATATTGAACTGTGTTTCTCTTTATTCTCATATTTCCATTCATGATGGAGCAACCAGTAATGTGATCATAATCAATTATGTAATACCTGAAGCCTAATCATTTTTACCATTTCTAATGTAATAAAGCCAATAATACAATGGAAAAACAAATTTACAGCCATAATTGAGAGAAAGCTGCACATTATTTAACCTCAGTCCTCAACTCTACCGCCCACAATACCTATTTTTGATAAGCTGCACAAAAAACGCAATTAAATATTTCCTTTTCATCAAATGCAAGAAATAATTATTATTACATTTTAGAATGAATAAGTAGAATTGACAAAGAATTGCAGAGGGAAATTATTTAAATAAAAATGTAGAAACCAGCAAATAGTATGAAGGCGTATGTGATAAATGTAAAAAGGTTATTACAAAATTGGAAAGTTATTTTGTCAATGGCTTGGATTTATAATTATTAAAACGATTATGTAATTGGCGGGCCAACAGCTGTAAATCTAGTTATTGGTAGGTTTATCTTCTTTAGTCACAATGGTGTGGATGTGTACTTCACAGGTGGATCAGTCAAGTGTGATGTTACTGTTGTGTGTAGAAATAGAAGTGTAGAAATAACTCAATCACAAACAACTAACCTCACTCTGTAGGCCACATTATAACATCTATATTTTTATTGATATAGTCAGACTCCATAGCATCTTTCAAATTCAAAACTCACCTGTTAAACCTGACTTTATTCACTTTAACTGGACATTGCACTTGTTTTGATGTTAATGATCTGTTTTAACGATGTCTTGATCTTTTATGCTTATATTCTCTGTGAGGTTACTGTACAAATAAAATGTATTATTATCATTATCATTATCATTATTATTATTATTATGTTACAATGAATGATGATCCTTTGTGGGGGGCCCCTTGGTTCACTATGTGACTTGATCAAAATGCCCAAACCAGTCAAGAACAGTTGGATCCATCCTTCTCTTCCTTTGCCATCCTTTTAGTCCCAAGGCTCCCGCTCTCCCAAGAGACTCTTCCTCCCAGCTGAGGTGCCCTCCCACCTAGCCTCAGAGACTTTTCCATGAATGCCACGGCCTTGACTGTGATCAGACCATGCAGCTTTCGTTGTTCATAAGAGAAGCTTCTGGTTTAGCATGTTGAGCTAATCCAGTTTGCCTGCTGCTAATATTTCTCTATTTTTCTCTATATTTCTCTATTCTCGCTATTAAATTGATTTATTATGATTAATTATATTATGTCCCATTTCCAAGATCACTAATATATACAATTTCTCTTTCAGTATAGAATTTAAATTGGTAGTTACTCGTACAAAATAAAGATGCCAAGTCATCCAAAGCAAAAAACAAACAAACTGGTTGACTGAGCCAAAGAAACGTGCAGGAGGGTCATTCAACAGGAAGGGACCTTTAGTCAAGGAATGGGAGGACGTTATTGGCCCATCCTTAAACGCTATGCCGGTACATCAACTGCCCTCTGTCAGAACCATCCTGCAGTGTGACAGGGCTTTGAGAATTGAACGTCAGACTGACACCACAGCTACTTTAGCAGATTTTATAACCAAAGAAGTGGAGTCAATCTGGGAGAAAGCCAGGATTCCCACTCGTGATCGCCATAATTGTGTTAAGAGTGTCCTGGAAGTGATCGCCACCTGGAAGAAATGCCATAATCCAGGTGAACGCTCAATGAAACTTGCAGGCAAAGTGGGCACTCTCCTCGACCTGGAACCTAAATTAAAAGGGAAAGTGGGTGAGGAGACCCAGCTAGAGCACCTGAAAGCACTAATGAAGAAGGACAGAGTCAATTAGCAAACTGACTTGTTGTGTTGTTTATGCGAAAAATGCATTTTCCCATTGCAGCAAACAAGATGGTGGCGGGGGGGGGGGGTTCTAAAACTTGATGGATTTGGCTGAAATTTTCACAGTTTGTTTGTATCACATGGGAGATCAACTGGTTTAAGAAGAACATGATCAGAGAAACTTTCCAAAAAATGCAACACCGTACTACACCCTCTCCCGAAGGCCAAACCCTCTTCTGAAGGCTACACCCCCTCCTTAAGGCAACACCCTCCTGAAGGCTACACCTCCTCCTGAAGGAAACACCCTCTCCTGAAGGCTACACCCCCTCCTGAAGACCACACACCCCTGGAAGGCCACACCCTCTCCTGAAGGCCACACCCTCTCCTGAAGGCTACACACCCTCCTGAAGCCCACACCCTCCTGAAGGCCACCCCCCCCTGAAGGCCACACCCTCTCCTGAAGGCTACACACCCTCCTGAAGCCCACACCCTCCTGAAGGCCACCCCCTCCTGAAGGCCACACCCTCTCCTGAAGGCCAAACCCTCTCCTGAAGGCTACACACCCTCCTGAAGGCCACCCCCTCCTGAAGGCCACACCCTCTCCTGAAGGCTACACACCCTCCTGAAGGCCACACCCTCTCCTGAAGGCCACAGCCCCTCCTGAAGGCCACAGCCCCTCCTGAAGACCACACCCTCTCCTGAAGGCCACACCCCCTCCTGAAGACCCACTGCTGCTCTGCCTTTGCCAGTCATATCCAGTGTATGAATGTTTGCCCATGTGCAGTCAGTTCCCCAATATGAAAATCATTTACATAAAAAGGCAGATCGCTACGCTGCCTTTGGACGTAACCGTGCTATGCTAAATGCTATACGTACGTTCACAGTGCATTAGTGAATTGATACCGCGCTGCTATGCTCTCTAGCTAGTTGGCGGGTTAACAGGCAGGATGACAGCGCCACAGACGACAAAGACATTTTCACAACTTTCTTTTGAGGACAAACAGCAGCTTTTAAAAGATAGGAGACCAACACCTGAGCTACCAGACCTCCAGCAAAGGAAAGCTCAGAACTTTGTTCCTACTTTCTTGTGAAGTTGGAGAGCAGACGCTGTGCAGGAGTGGTTTCAGCACCACAGACGCTCTGCGTCACAATTGTTTTCATTTTCTCTGTGTTTCTGTGTTTTTAACATAAACAACGGATGCGCTGCCATGTAATGAGATATATCTTGTTGGTAGAGTCTGGAGACTGCTATTGAATAATTGTTTAAGTTTCTTTAATGGTGTTTTACCTTCTTGATTTTGTTAGATTGAAACTTGCCAGCCGAAACATATTGTAGCGTCACGGAGCTGATCGCTGCAATGCATTATGGGAGTTGGGTTGGTGGTGTTTCAAATGTCTTTATTTGGGGTTATATTAGGCTTGTTAGTTTGGTAACGATTTTATTGTGTTGTGTTTGTGTTGCTTAGTTTGTGTAGTTAGTTTGTTCATCTAGTTTAATTTAGTTTAATATTTGGAAGTTGGCAACCAGGAGTGAAGAGGGTTTGTGTGTCATGTCATTCTGCCATGGTGTTCCTGCTTGTTGTGTCAAATTATAAACTTTGCAGGTTGCAGTTGATGTCAGGGGAAAAGGTCGTTGTAATTTGTGAATACTATAAAGTGGTCTGCTTATGCAATGCACTGCCCACCCAACCCTGGTGTTCACAGCACGTCACTGGGTATAATGGTGCGCTGTCCTCAACCCCGGAGTTAGATCTGGTCAAATTATGTTTCTGATTGGAGCAAAGTGTGAGTTGGACTTTTCTCTGCTAATAATTATCACTCAGCGTTTGGGCCAGCTGAGCTGGCACTGTAATATTTTCTATGGCCAACCAAGTCTCACGGCACGTTTTGCCCCTTTTTTTTCGCGATACACATAATGACTTTCAAACTAAAACCTTTCAATTGGACTTATCTTTCATGTCTTGGTCAGGCTTTTTTCCCTATTAGCATATGCTGTGATGTTTTTGTCTTACTTGTCTTCCAACAATCAGGCATTAACTCATTTTACTGTATGACCAGTCCACACTAATGACTATAAAGTTCCGAATAAAGATGTATGCATCCACACTGACCAGCATTACCATTTTGTGAAACACCAGCTCTCAGCAGGTACCGTGTGTTTGTGTCCCTTCGAATATAAAAGGCAGAACAATATCCAGGAATTTTCTGGTTGAAGTGAAAAACATTGGTGATCTTGGTGGTTCTGTAGTGGAGCAGCCGGGGGACATGTGCTGCTGGTCGGGACCCACGGTGACTCAGGGGGTCTGGGTGCTGCTGGTCTGGACCCACGGTGACTCAGGGGGACAGGGTGCTGCTGGTCTGGACCCACGGTGACTCAGAGTGCGTTTACACTGCAGCAGCGGACACAGAGACAATGATGTAGTTAGTATGCCGGGCCACTGGAGGGCGCTGTTGCTTGATTTTGTAATGAAACTACACAGACGTGTGCAAAGAACAACACACTATAAACATGAAGAAAATGGAGAGAACCTGACATCCGCATGGACTGATGACACATCGGATGCTATCAGGGGAGAGTCTCAACTATTAAACTACTGATCTGGACCATAAAACTAGAATATAGACCACGAGTCGTACCACTACGGGTCGTACCACTACGGGTCGTACCACTACGGGTCGTACCACTACGGGTCGTACCACTACGGGTCGTACCACTACGGGTCGTACCACTACACGGTCGCCATGTTTGTTTACAACTGGATGAGCAGGAGGGAGGCGGAGATGAGCAGTAACAGGCTCTGTAGCCTCCATCAGTCTCTGCAGGAGGGATTTCCGCCATGAAAGAATCTTTCCACCTTGGGAGCCGGATTAAAAACTTTGCAGATACAGTGCATCCGCAAACTGGTGTCATGTAAACGGACCCCCCAAAAGTGAAGAAAGTTTTGCGGACACACTAATTCGTTGTCGTGTAAACGGGGCCTCAGTGAGACAGGGTGCTGCTGGTCTGGACCCACAGTGACTCAGAGGGACACCCCCGAACTCATAGTGGAAAAATAATGGAACGCCGGTCACTTGCTGCTGTATTTGTTAGAATATATGTTTTTAAAAAACAGGGTAAACGGTCGAGATTAAAGCATTTATGAAATAAAATTAAGAGTAATGTGACATATTTGCCGTCTTTCCTCTCGCTAGCTCTCTCTCTCTGCTCATTTGACAGAAAATCACTCTGTGTCTCATGTTGAATTAACTGTTTTACGGAACATCTGGCCGTTCATGAAGCACATTGAGTATCTTTGTTTATGTGATTTGATTTCATATTTTGATGGTTCAATGTGTGAGATTATACATATATATATATACATCCATCAATCCATTTTCTTCTGCTTATCCGTTTCCGGTTCGCGGGGGTGACAGTCTGAGCACTGTCACCCAGATCACATTGCACCGATTAAGAACCTTCCTGCAGGTGGTGAGTCCCTTTATATATATATATATATATATATATATATATATACATACAGGTTCCTCTTAAGTGGACCAGACTGGTAAAACATTGCTATAATAACCTTTAAATTTACACTTCAAAGTTTTTCTTTGTTGTGGTCACAGTGTATGTATGAAATTGTCTGTATTTTTGTAAGATCAAACAGTTAGCACTGAAAATGACAAAGTCAATTTTAATGAAACATTCTGGTACAAAATACAATGAAATCTCAAATTAAAACGTGTATAAATCCTTTATAACCTCCTTGCTTGGTGGGACCAGATTGGAGCCTCTTGGTTGGTTTTGGCCCACGGGCCTTATGTTCTCTGCTGTTAAGGGAACGTGAAACTTTCATGTGCGCAGAGTACACATGACGTCTCCCCATCTGAACAATCACAATTTAAAAGCAAATAAAGATCCAGACGGCCCAGAACTCCCGAAGCCGCTCCTCAGAGATTCTACCGCATCTATCAAATAGTGATGCATCAATATCGATATTAGTATCAATACCAGGCATGAGTACTCGTACTCACAAAATTGCCACTGATACCACAACAACGATACCACAACAACGATACCACTTTACGGCAGTGCACGGTTTACGGCACTTCACGGCAAGGCGCAGGCGGGCAGTGAGGAATATTGTCAGCAGTGTGGAACTATTTTCAGGTGAATGAGAGCAGGAAAAACAGCAGAATGCAAATTATGTCCAGCAAAACTCTCGAGAGGAGGGAAGAAATCTACCGCTTACAACACAAGCAACTTAATTAAACTGTAAGGGTTCCTTGTGTGTCTCTGTCAAGTCTGTGTCACTTACCGGTTTGTTTCTTCCTCTTTTATTTTGAAGTCTCTGTCTCGTCTCCATCTTTGTTCACGTACCCTTCCTGTTCTCGCTCCCTCTGTGTGTCTAATTAGTGTTGATTTGTATCACCTGTCTGCTCTGACCTTCTGTATTTAAGCCCCTCTTCCTCATGTCTCACTGCTTGATCGTCATTGCAGCTTGTCTTCTGACTTCAGCCCTTCCCAAGGGTTTTCCTTTGGACTTTTCTGTGTTTATGGACCTCTGCCTGGATTCTGACTACATGGCCCTGGATTGCCCCTCTGGATTTGTAAGCCCTGTTTTCTAATAAACTCTGTAAATCTGCCATCTGAGTCTAAGTCTGCTTTAGGAATTGTAGGAATGTTGTTAAAATACCATCTGTAAAAATAAAAATTGGGGTATTGACCTAAGTAATCTGTTTCAGTATCGGTGAGTACTCAAATGCAAGTACTCACTACTCACTCAAAAAAGTGGTATCAGTGCATCCCTTATTTATATATAATTTTATGAGTAGTCATGCCTGGTATCGACCCAATACCGATGTCGGTATCGATGCATCACTAATTGATATATACATATATATAGGAATATACTGGAAAATATATGCATCAATATAAGTAGTAATTGACCATATATTATTTAAAATATTGCAATATATTATTGTTCCGTAAGGGTTGAGCGGTGATGTACTAACACCATGAGTTTTATTCTAGAGATATTTCTAATGTTATGTTTACTTTAATAAGCATGATTTGAATAGTTGATCCTTTGTTTTGAACGTGTGATTGATTGTGTGTCCAGCCAGAGGCCTGTACTACTCGGTAAAAAGATAAACAAACGTAATCTGCTGCATGAGCAGGAAGGGTTAATATATCAAGAAACACTTTGACAAAGAAGAAATCTCTTCACAGTCGTTGGGAGAAAAAGTACAGATGGTGAAAGCCTAATATTTCCTAACGAGAACCTTTCTTGTTGTTAGTGTCTCATACTGCTGAAAACCCTGACAGGCAAACACTCTATTAAGGGATTTGGGTTTGCATGGTGGGCGTCCGTAGCTGCAAACAATTAGGCTGTATTTCAGCATGAGACAAGTTAACGCCAAAGAATAATGAGCAGGTCAGCTAACGAGTAGACAGAAGCCCACGTCCTGATTAGCAGAAGACCTGGTGAAAGTACCACTCACACACCAACACAAGCATTTAGCATAATTAGATGTCCAGGGGAGAAAAGTGCCTGGATGATGGTGTTCATTGTTTTGGATCACATTAGTTAGTGAGTCCATTGGGAAGTTATTGAGGCTAAAATACAAAACATTAATATTTGAATACCAAATAAAAAAAGTACTTTCAATATTTTAATGTAATGTGCCACAATTGGGTTGTTAATTTCATTTTTTCGAATTTGCCTCTGGGCAAGAAAAGCAGACAGAAACTTAAACAGCCAGGTTTGAATCTTAAAGCCACTCTTAATATAATTACAAAACAGCTTTTCACATGAAGGCAACTACTCAACGTACCTAACAAACCAAACATATGAGGTTAAACTGAGAGCAGGTAAGATAATCAGGCTTAGATACCAGAAGAACTTAGCGAGGCAAATCACAAGCCTTCAGAAGGTACATACCGTATATACCAGGGATGGAAATTAACTTTGTTATCCACTTGTCACTTGCTGGAAAATTAGAAAATCTATCAGCGTTTATGTACAATGACTAGAAACATAGTTTTCTTGTGTAAGACATGCACATACTATTTCCCAATCAGTACTTGTTAACAGAGCCAATTACTCTCGCTATTTAAACGCCAAGTCCTTACCTTAGCACAGAAGCACATTGAATCTGGTCGACACTTCTCCTGGTGGAGCACAGGAACTCTTACAGGCTACAACAGCATGTAAGTCTTACATCCACACTGTCAGGCTTGTTCACTGCCCTCAACACAATGTCAACGTGAGTGGGAAGTCAGAATACCAGCATGAGCCCACTTTGACTATAACATCTGCATTTACTTTGTTTACCATGAAACAGTTTGAACGGACCAATCTTCTTCATTACCGTTTGTTGGAGTTGAGCTTGCCAACCTCAGGTTCTCGCACGGAGACAGCCTTCCTGTTCACCATATTTTATTCAATTAACCTAAAACACTACCCTTCATACACGCTCACTGCTCATCTTTCAGGCCACGTACCTGGGGATTTAAAAAAACTGTGATATTTATCTGTGATTGAGCTGCACATTTACACATAAATGCAGCTACGACTCGCCACACACAAGGATTCCTGAAAACTCTGGCCACAGTGAAGATCTGGATAAACTCCTTGTCTCCGGTTGCATCTAAAGAGGAGGAGTCGGATATTTACGTCGCAATTCGTGACGGCATGTTTTTTTCCAGGATTCTGACGGGCTCTCATGGCTGCATGCTTCTCGTTACACTGCCCCCTACAGGTTTGGCTGCTCATAATAGCCCTGAACCAGGTATACATGCAGGTCTGTGTCAATTAAGATTTTTTTGTCAACGTAGAGGGGGAAATAAACTTTTTTGTAAAAACCTGGGTATGTGTAAATATGGCCTCAGGCTCTTCCTCCAGCGTGTGTGTTTCCTTTAGCCCCTCCTTTATGGGCAGAGAGGTAATTAAGCACCTGATGTGAATTGGGTGCGCTGCCGCATTGTTTATCTGTTGCAGCAATACAGGCAGATACATTTAGTGCTTTTCTATTAGTACCTCCCAGGCCTATTACACTCGACTCGCCTCGCACGCTTTTCCATTACGTGTTCGTACCTCTTACCAGGTACTCTCGTGGTACCCACTTGACGAAGGTCCCAAGCGAGCTAAGGCGAGTAGAAAATGTGACGTCAGCAGACGGCTGGCTGCTGATTGGCTGGTGCGTGAAGACCCCGATGAGTCAGAGGGCAGCTCGTTCAACCCGCCATGTTTTTTAAACCCAATCACAACAAGAACGCTAACAAATGGAGATAAGACGCACAGAAATCATCCTCGTGGAGCAACAACGACGTGCTGGCATTTCTCTGTCCAGTGGCCGACCGGAGGATTCAGGAGCTCGACAGAGCGACCCGCTACGAGCATCCGGAGGTCTCACAGTCACAGATACCTCTGGTGTTTCAGATTAACCCGTTTCCCTATTAACTGGTAACCCGCTTCCCCTTTTCACTGCAGATATTAAAAACCCGACCAAAATCTGTAGCTGTCCTGGCGAACACTAATTAACCTCATTTCCATTAAATTAACATTACATTTGTTTGTCTTATTTTAACATCAGCTGCTGCTAACGGCTGGTGGCAGAAGTCACCAGTTCACGGGGGCACCAGTGAAACTGAAACACCGGTCAGTGAAACACAATTGTAAGAACATTTGGTAGTACTAATAAATATAAAAAAATATATACTATTTGTATAATTAGATACAGAGTCTATCGGGGGTGATTACTTGAAGCACCGATGACTCCGCCCATGCCGCAGTGGAACTATATTGAAATGGAAAACAAATGGAACTGAGGTGAGGTGAGCAGAGTTCAGTTGGGCTGAGTAATTACTAGTGGAAAAGCACCAATTGTGATCATCAGCAGCTGCTCTGTTTCTCAAAGTGAACCGATATATTACAGTGGTCAACAGCCAAAAAATTGTCTTTTTTTTTTTTTCAACTGATTTAGAGTAATTTTGATGTCCTGAATCCCAAAATAACATTGGTTTTGCTCAATCAGGTCAACTTTTTTAACTAAGCCAGTTACATGTTTTTTGACATTTGTGTTTGCATGTACAACTATTTCTGCTTTGAATGATACAAAAAACTTTCTTATTTCTTGGAAAAAAGGGAACTCTGAAGAGTTTGCATACGCCAATTGATGACTAAGTGGTATATTGTTTATGTTACAGGTGAATAGAATGGCTTCGACTAGAAGATCTTGCAAACATAAGCCCGACATTTTCTGCTACATCTGCGGTGAATACGCCGCTGTTCCTAACAGAAATCCAGTCACAAGTTTCATGAAGTGTATTTACGTGTGCACAGTGTGTGGATGTGATGAGGCGCTATATAAGTGAGTTCATTTGGTATTAAGCTTGGTGATCAAGACAAAGCTTGGTGCATGACTTGCATACCAGGTGTGGCGCCCGAGTGTCTGCGCACAAGAAGGGTTGTTTGGAGGGACAAATCATGTCACTGACTGCTACTTCTGTACTATTGATGTGACTGGGATCAACAGAAAGAACCGGAGTAGCACAGGTGAGCAGTCCATTATGATCTTGAATCAACACGTCGTGCAGTTCCTGTCTTTGGAGAAGTGAGGAAGAAGTAATTCTCCACATCCTTTCTCCCACAAAGATGTATTTTACTCAATTTACAGAAATTGAAGTTTGTAACATAAAATTAATACATTGTTAAAATGATTTTTTCTCGTTAGAAATATTAACAATCAATCGATAATGACATAAAAATATAATCGATGCAATCAGAAGATCAGACTTTCTTCAAAACAACTTTGCGAAAAAACCTGACCTGATTGAGAGAAACGGACGTCATTTTCGGATTCAGCCGTGCAAAATTGTCCTATAACAGACAATTTACAAAAACATTTTTTTTGTAACCCAGTGTTATCTTTAGTGAAACTGAAATACAACAAAATTAATTTGCTGTGGTAAATTGCTGTTAATTTCACAGTGAGACGACAAAATGTATGCGTGTGTGAAGTCTACACACATGATAGTTTGTGTTCACCTGGCTTCAGAGGGCTGGTGTGTCCCATCACCATCCAGCAACCACGATGCACTCGTTTCAAGTGTCAAGATTTAAAAGAGCTGATGTACAATACATTTCTCTAGGACGACAGTTGGCCTCACTTGTTGCAGAATGAGGTGTGTGTGTGTGTGTGTGTGGAACCTGACGTCACAGAGGGTTAATTCCTGTTGGACTCGGTGTCATGTGACCCTGAAGCAATAAAGAAGATGGATGGTTGTAAAACTGAGCTGTCTGAGAAAGCGAAATTGTGGTGAACACGACTTCACACTCCTCACAGTTTCTACAAGATGAGTCAAGAATGGGAAATTGGTAAAAGTTGCAGACCGTAATACAAACATTGACGGGAATGATGATGACATGAAGCAAAATTCAATTGTATTTGATGAATTCATTTTGGTCGGCAGACAAACTAAACAAATGAGCTGCTGTTTGGAAGCAAGCATAGAATCTGAATTCAAAGAGTATGGGCTGCTGATGAATTCATACAGCAACCTCAAAACATCACAAATTCACAGGGAAATGAATATCTGCAAACACATTTCAGATTTAGTGTTCTGCTAATTTGCTTAGATGTTTACGAACAGTCTGGATTTCAAAGCCCCACAGATCTTTTATCCAGATTTGTCAGCTCCAAGTCATCAGCCATGGGTGTTGGGTGATGGCTAATTACGTGGCATATAAAAGGAAGCAGACATACTCTTTGACATCTGCACACCACAGAGCAACCAGCAGGAAACTGAAGCCTGTTAACGAGGACATGGTAAGCTGGGCTGTAGTCCGCCAAGCGCGAGTCCTACGATTTCAAGCTGCTCTCCTCTGTCAAAATCCCACATGTTGTTGTCTCACGACACCCTTGGAGTTTGTTAGGATGCCACACCAGTCTGTCAGTAACAGTGAAGTGTGTGTGTGTGTGTGTGTGTGTGTGTGTGTGTGTGTGTGTGTGTGTGTGTGTGTGTGTGTGTGTGTGTGTGTGTGTGTGTGTGTGTGTGTGTGTGTGTGTGTGTGTGTGTGTGTGTGTGTGTGTGTGTGTGTGTGTGTGTGTGTGTGTGTGTGTGTGTTGATCAACTCATCTGTGAAGTTCAAGTTGAGTAATGCTGTGTTGGGGTGTTTCTCTGACTCCTTCCCTTTGCCTGTCTCCAAAACCGATGTTCCTGATGTAATTAAATATGGTGGCTCCATTGATCATTATTCTCATTATAGGGGGGCGCTGCTGAGCACTGAGGATGTATGATTCTCATTATATAATTTATATTTGTGCTGGGCAACGATTAAAATGTTTTATTGCGATTAATCTCATGACTTTCTGCGATTAATCGCATTGTTATGAGCAAAATCCAGTAATGAATTCTAAAGTACTGTATTGCGAACTTATTTTAAAAGTACTGCTAAATGAAAAAACGTGCAATAATGTCTTCTTTTAAAACACTTTAAACTGAAGTGTTTTTTTTTAACAGTATTCCTTCCACACTGGAGTAGTTAAAATATTTTCATTGTGAATCTGAAGTTAAACATGAATGTAATAAAAAAACTAAAGCTATTTGGGATGACATTAACTTTTCATTTTTTTATTTATTTTATTTTTAAATGGAAAAACAAGTTTCCTTCAGAGTCCAGAGCCACGATCTTAACATTATAGCAGGAACCTCCTGAGCAACAGCAAGTTAACATTCATAAATCGCTTTCTTTTTCTTTACTGAACAAGTACCAGCAGAAAACAAAGCTATGATTGGGGAGCAGCAACTCGGTTTGTTCAGGAGAAAGTGTCCTTGTTGGAGTGACGTGAAATGTTCCGTCCAGTTTTCATTCCAGTCCGAGCATGTAACGCATCTCCTGCTGTTCATCAACATAAAGTGTAACTCTGAAGTGGTCATGTTCAGCCAGCGATGTCCAGCAGTGAGAGCAACAGCTGGGGGAGGTTGTAGCGCCGTCGCCTCTCTGTTCCATACAATTCCTATATATTCTTCTTGTGATGGTGCATCTTGAGGGAAGCTCATACATTCCGTCATTCGTTGCAATCCTATGAACATTCCTCAGACCAACGTCTTCCACAGTACTAATTGGTTTGCAGTTTTGTATCTGTCCACTTTGCTCAGGCATTTGTTAGCATGCCTTTCTTTTGTTTATCAATACTTCAAACACGCGCTGCATCCAGGGTAGTTTGCCGAAGCATCAGTCCACTGTTTGTTTGGGTGGGTGATTTGCTGTCATTAACGGTGTGTATTGCTTTTAAGTGATACTTGGACTCGAAGTGCTCTGGTGATAAGAAAACTCAACCTTGCAAACAACTCAGCATGAAGCTTCTGACATTTTTTTTCGCTAGGTCACGGTGTTCTGGAAAACTTTAATAAATTAATCACAAATCATTTGAGGAGTGACTTAAAAAACAAAGCTCACGAATGTAGACCTCATTTGTTAACAGGACTTCTGGTAACGTTAACTTACCGTGGCACAAATAGCAGCTCGGTGAGCCTTTAAATGCCTCATGAGGTTGGTTGTGTTCTTGCCACATAGTTTGTAGCCACAGCGTGGGCCTCTGTCTCCCACTACAAGGCATTCCCTTTTATTTTCTACTGGATTACATGTAAAGTATATCCATAAATCGTCACATCCTTTTCATGGCCCATGGAAAGGATTACTATTGAAACAACACATCATCAGTACGGTAAAAGGAACCTGTCTCACGACTGTCTAAACCAGCTCATGTTCCCTATTGGTGGTGGAACAATCTAACATTGCATACATTTTAACAGTCCTATAGCCAACCCACTAACATTTTTTCTCGTCTCCGAAAACAAAAAATATGTCTCATCATGTTTCCATCGTCAAAGAGCTGTTTGGTCCTGCGTTAATTATATAATTGCATCATCGTTAACAAAATCTGTATCAGATCTGTACTTTGATGTTAATGTGGGATTGTAGCCCCGTCTCAATGAAAGACTTTAAACTACACTCTGTGTATTCCCTCTGGCACCGCGCCAGTGCCGTCAACACGTCCATCTAATTAACCAGCAAGCTCATGTAACCCATGATGAGAAATGGAAGTCACGGCCTGAAACTCCTCTTCTATTCCAGTTACCATTGTCTTTGTTGTGGCAATGCATCTCTCTTTTTCTGATGCCTAGTTCCCCCTTTGCAACCCCTATGTGTCTTCTTCCCAACTTATGTGGTGTCACGACCTGGCTAAAGAGTGATGAACTGTTCCCTAGAATAAACAAGCCGACCGGTCATCAGAACACTAAAAAAGTGGTCCATATATTGTTCAGTTCGAAAAAAAAAATGTCATGTCGGACAAACAGAATAAACTAGCTATAGTGCTGAAGAGAAACCTTGGGTCGTTCTAGTTTTCTTCTATTAAAGAGCAAACGTAGGTGGGAGAGTCACATTTATACAGAATCACAACCACAGACTCACCAATTCATAGATGTTTTTCCTGCTATGCTTGTACTATGTTTTGATTACTGAGTGAATGTAACCATCCCATCACATAAACACACAGGTTCTCACAAAGTATGTAGTAACGCTGTTGTATCTGCAGCATCACACTTTCACTGCTTCCTCTTTGCTTGTTTTTGTTGTACTTTAATGAGAAAACCCCACAAGCACTTCTTTCTATATTCAATGAATAAACACTTGTAATACTAATTGGAGGAACTTATCTGACTCCTTTTTGGCTCAGGCATGCATTACAGTGCAGCTGCTGCTTTTTACCAGACCATTTGGTAATTTAGCACAAAGTGAGACTGGCTGGGAATGTAGGCCGTTTTCCAATTCTTAGAGCGCCAGTGTGTACTCACCTACGTCATGAGTAACTACTTGCAGGGCGTCCTCGGAAGTGCGGAAATGCAAATTTACAAGGACGCATCGACATTAATGAAGAATTGGAACACGAGCGTACTTGATGACGCAGTGGCTGTCATGGCTAGATGATGGACCTTGAAGCCGAGGAAGAGGAGGAGGAGGAGGACATAAAAACATAAAGAATGACACACTACCAATTCAATACGTTATTAACACATGTATGAATAAAATATATACATGCAATAATTCAAGCATTAAAAAACAATCCTCACTCCCATCCTCATCTGGAGGAGTTCCTCTTCTCCACTGGACCAGGCTTCAGGTTCCTCAGTAGTCCTGGATTAAAATAGTGCATGGTGGTAGTTTGAATCCACAGCATCCTCCAGTAGAACCAGTAGAACCTCCAGTAGAACGGGTAGAAGACTTTTGTACAATTGAGAGAAAACAATATGACCAGTTTTACCTTCACCTCTCATTTTAAACATCAAAGTCAAGTTAAATAGCTTTAAACATGATCTTTCCCCTCAGCAACAAATATAAATGTACATGAACACTGTTAGATTTACACTAAAACATTTAGATCTCATGTTTAACCACAGTAGAGAACCACAGCCAGCCTCGTCTCAGTCTGGATCCACAATCTCCGAAAACGTCAGAACAAATGTTTAAGTAAGCATGATCTTAAAATATCAACCTCATAACATTTTAAACTACTATATTCTGGCCTAAAACTCTCTTAAAACTACACTCTGTTAAACAATGGCGCTAATATTTCAGATTTTCTATGCACCGTTGTGTGTTTTCTCTTCCGGCTTCTCTTGCCAAATGCATTATGGGTAAATTGGCTTCCTAATCCTGCACAGGTACGTGTTGATGCATCCTCGATAAAGTGGGCGGAGCGAGGACACATCCGGGTATTCCATGTGTACTCTGTGAGAAACAGCCTAAGAATTGGAACAGTACTTGGTCTCCCAATGATGACGTTTCACGGGTACACGAGAGCACAAGTATGGACGAGTATGGGTATTGGAGAACGGCCGTAGTGCCAGCAACAGGGACAAGGTCAGGCAGAAGACTGCATCATGGCTGCCAGATTTTACCTAAAACTCAGTCTACAACCATAACAAACCATATTCCTCTCATTTTATTCACTTCATGTTTATAATGGTGGAAAAGCCTTGCCAGGGTTGTAATAGTGTAAAAGTAATCACAAGCCCTGAGCCTAAAGGCTGGTAGTGATTAATTGCAAAGTACAATTAGATTTGGAGATTTGCAGCAGAATACTCAGCAGAAGATGAATATGATATGAATCTGAAAGTGACAAATGCTTTGCTGATATGAGCTTCAGCATTAGATGAATACATTAGCCACTTTAAGATTTAGCTGGTTCGTTTGCGTATCAGTTGGATGGTCCTTTGTTCTGAAAACCTTTCCGTCCTGACACACAGTAGGGAAACATTATCAGTTCTTCACTCTGACAGAAGAAAAGACATGTTGGTAGTCCCAGAGTACTTCATCCACACTCTGGTACACAGGGTGTGTCAGCACAGAATGACTTCTGTATTGTGTACAAAGACTCTGAAACAGAATAAAATAATGACAATTTGTATGTTCAGGCCCACGTGTGTCCCAGAATAAGAAACGAAAAATCACCCTGTACCATTTGTCTGCAGCGCTTAGATGCTCTGTAACAGAGCCAAATAAAAAAGGGAAACAGCGGTGAGTAAACCTTGGCTCTACAGAAGTCCCTCAGGCCAGACTCAATTGGTGAGCAAGGTTAGCTGAAAATGGGGGAAGGGTTTTAAAGACCCACACACATTTCCTCCACCCTGCGGTTGATAAAAAGAAGCTGTTATACCTCTATCAAACATCCTCTGTTTTATTCAAAGCCGAGATCAAAGGCTCCCTGTGTTGCTTTCAGAGAAGACACAAAAGTGTGTGGGGATGATCACAAACTGAGCTTGAGGCAACATTAGTCAGTCATCTGTGGTTGTCGCGGGGTCCACCCAACAACCTTCCCAAACTGGGAAAAACGATGGCGTAGTCGTCAGCTGTGTTGTTTTTTCTCATTTATTTTTCAGGCCTCTCCAAACAGTGACTCATAATATTTACTAAGTGCAAAAAAACGAAATATACCCAAATGTGAAAATAAACAAAGCAAAGAAAACTCTATATACAAATCTGTACAGGTTATATACATAAGAGTTCTTCCTCAACTTCAGGATACCACAATGAAGCTCCACAGATCCGTACTGGCCACCACTTCTAACCAGAGTCCAACTCTCCCATCAGGCTCAGTGCAGCCCGTTTTATCCACTTAGCCCCTCCCACTGGGCGTAACTTTTGCAGACAAAATTCATTATTTTTTTCCTAAACCACAAACCCTAATACATAAATAAATAGATTTTCCATAATTTATCTTGGTCATAATTAAATCCAAATTTCCCCTTACTGACAGGATTACTTACTCAGTAAACACGGCAATAAGTTTTAAAGAAAAAAAATAATAATATGGTTCACGTGACTGTGAAACCTTCCGGGCCCAAACCATTTAACCCAACTGGTGGTATGGCCCGGGTTCGCCAGTCGCCCTGCAGGCGCGTCACTGCCGGCTGCCCTCCGCTACACTGGAAGGTGAGTGAAGGTGTCTGTGAATGTATGAGAGCGAGAGAAATCGTACCGCTGTGTGCACCCTTGGTCACGATACTGACAAAAGAGGGGGGTAAACTGGCTTGTATGTGAGTGCAGGTTATTGCAGAGTAGGTAAGTGAGTGTGTTCGTGTGTGTTTGTCCGTGTGTGGGTGTGTGTGTGTGCGCGCGTTATGCGGCGGGTGCGCCGCGATGATATGTGCCACGTCAGCGCGTGTGATGGAGCCGCTCCATCACAGTGGTTTTACAATAGAGAGTCTGTAATTAAGCTACTTAATGAATTTAAGTCCAATTGTGGTTTAGATTTTGAACACGTCAGTGATGTGTTTCTGTGTTTCTGTGTCAGTTTGTGAACTTTATGACCGATCAGTCACCAGCTGGTCACCAATGGTTATGATTTTTTGTCACCCCTTCGTTGGGGTACCTAACAATACGTAACAGGTCCCAAAGGAGGAGCAACAACGCAGACGTCTGCGGATTGGTGGTCACTCTCAACAAGCCTGCAATATTTAGCTCTTCTGCCAAAAACCCTCCCGTTGTTTTTCAGTGCCGCTTTGCACACATTGGTTGTTTTGTTCATTTGGTTTTTTGGAATGTTGGCATGCTACACAGCAACCTGGTCTTCTCCATAACAGGAGAGGAGGAGATTCAGTGGGAGCTGGATGCTGCAGTTCAGAATGAGAAAGTTTTCCGCTGTGTCACAGAGAATAGAGGCTCATGGCTTTACTCAGAAGGCCGCCTGAGCAGACGTTACATACCTGCATCGTTCACAACCCCGTCTACATTTTAAACAGACTCTCTGTGGTGGGACCACGCAACAGAGTTGGGTCTAGGTGCACTTTGCCTCACCGTACCGTACCATCGCAGCCCGCCCCACTCCAGTATGTACTGTGCAGTGGCACCAAGCTTTATCAGTCTGCAGGGTCTCAAGTTACACAAGTTACATGTACCTATCCTGGATACCCTCTATGTTGCCTTCTGGTAGATTGACCCCTTCCGTTTTGTTCATCTGGATATAAATCTAATACAACATGTCTGAAAAATGGTAGGAAGAAGTAAAAATTGTTTATTTCTACCACTTCCCCAATATTCAATAATCACATTTCATAATCATCATGACTATTTCTTATTTACAATAATATAATTATTTAGAACTTGTCTCATTTCTTTTTAATTTGGTGATTACTTTCCATTTGTGTATTATTACTTTGTTACATGGTTTCATCATTAATAATTACCATCTTCATCAACTGTTTGTTTTTGAATCAAATCAAATTATGTTTTAGGAACGACTGCTGTCGTCTTTCAGTTCAACATGGAATCCCAAAGTGTTCCATTCAGATTCTGGATTGGGGCAGATTCCAATCTTGGCCTCAAAATATATATACAGTCAGTGATCAGTATGTATCTCACTCCTTTGACCTTTTCCTGTTTCATACCTGCAGCAACAGCAGCAGCAGCTTACATAAGTATTGATATCATCTGACTGCTGTCTTGCAGGCACATTGCGGTGTCCCGTGTGAGGTGCACATTGACCTCTGAAATACATCACACTGTGTGTCGTTTGGCAGTATCATGAAGTATCTTCATGATACTGATGCAGTATGCTTAATGTCACCACGGAGAAGAGAAATATTTGTTTGTATTAGAGGAAGCATTTACCTTTTCTGCCTGTCAGTTAGATTATATCTGTGATAATCTGGCACTTTCTGGTGAATCCAAACGGAACAATTTGTAGTGGCAGGAGATTTCCATTCTGTGTTGATTTTTCCTATAAATAGATCCACACATACAGCTCAATCGCAAAGCAAATGTAGATGCTGGCATTTCTAGATGTAAATACTTGGTGGAGCAAGATTTTATTTCAGGTCTAATAACACCTCTGTATTCCAAAGTAAAGTGGCTGCACAACCTTTTAGCCACAACATTAAAACAGCCATATAGGCGCTGATCCCGTAAAAATGTTGAGCCTTTCAGATAGCCGATAGAAAAAAAAAAATGTTCAAGTTAAAAAGAAAAAAAAAGTCAATGACAGGAATCAGACGAGGTCACGCTGTTTCTAAGACAGCAGCATAACCGCTCGTCCATCAGTAGAGTTGCAACTTTACGAGATGTTTAGAAACTGTTGGTCATCATGTCATTCGGTTTACCACTAGTTACCTTCAGCTTCTCCACTGAAGTAAGACTTTCAAACTCGTACTCGTGAATCATCTACCTAATTAATTTTGATTCTTGACTGTTTGTTAGCTTGAGCTGCTAACAAGTTGGTATTTGTGATGACTCGCTCTGTGAAGCTCCGCCTCTATCAGCACCAGCCAATCAGCTCTGAGCATCTAAATTACATTGTTAGTTGGACTTCAGGCTTCAGGCCCCACGAGTTATCAAAGTCACGTGATCTGAATGAATGAAGCCACAGCCTGAGCATGAACACCTACACTTTACAGCACACAATACACACTGCATGGTGAGAGAGGGGCGAGCCACACTCATACAC
Organism: Lipophrys pholis; assembly: GCF_963383615.2. Taxonomy (NCBI): domain Eukaryota; kingdom Metazoa; phylum Chordata; class Actinopteri; order Blenniiformes; family Blenniidae; genus Lipophrys; species Lipophrys pholis. The sequence continues at coordinate 27,593,807 of NC_137635.1, read as the reverse complement.
CATCAGTGTGGATCAGGAGGAAACACAACCTGAAGCAGCAAGAGGAGACCAAGAACCAGGGAGTACCGTCCTCACACAGTAATTATGTGCTATGTAAGAGGACGTTTTATTCACAGACAAGAAAACATTTTAGATAATCTTAAAGGATTAATAACATACTTTGCATGCAGTCCTTTATGATGACACCAGGTGGGCCTCAGCCTGCACCTGCCCCTAATGATCAGTCGCCCCTGGGTGGTAGCAGAACAAATGTTTTATAAAATATGTAGGAAAAACAACACAAACATCAGCATGTACGAGGCGGGAAGCATACGAAGCCTTCCTCAGAGAGCACATCATGAGTTACACAGCCTCAAAGTCATAACGATACGTGAGCAGCAGTGGCGGCTGGTGGTAAATTTCTTTGGTGGGGCTCTTCATTATTACCCCCATGAAACATTTAAACGGCTATTGAACAGAGAGCACTTATTAAGACTCTTTTATTAATATACTTGAAAACAAATAGAAGCAGAAGCTTCATTAATCCCTTTTAGAAAATGAATGTTTTGGGGCTGGTTTACTGGAAATGATAGTTAGTCTGCATTTAGGGAAAACAAAAGTTATATCAGGTATTTTTTCAAACAACACATTAGTTCCTCTCTCTTGGGAAAAAAAACTCAAAAATAATAACTGGAGAAAGTTGAACCTGTCCTGCAGCTTTTCCGACAAATCTCTTCCTTCAAACAGTAAATTAGGTGAGAAGTGACAGAGTTAATTAGAAACTCACCGCTTGTTGTCTTCATCTCAACATCTCATAGAAACACGCCAGAACAAACCAAAATGGACTTTATCACTGAACAGATCATGCCGCCCTCTATTGACCAGCTGCCACTGGTGAGTAAAATGAGAATTCTTCAAGAAAAAGTGTATGAGAAGAAATCCACAACTAGAAAAAACAAAATTCTGGTTTTGAAAGCAGAATATGAAAACCTCCCTGCCTCCAGAGTGACTGCTCGTCTGCTAAGACTGAAGCAAACATTTTATGAACATTGTGATAAATCTGGTAAAATGCTGGCATGGCAGATCAAATAATTAGAAACTAAAATCACAAAAAAAAAAAAAAAAAAAAAAAACATCATGGCTAAAGGAAATGTAATTAATCCTACAGAAATCAATGATATGTAAGTATATCTGTGCCATCAGAGTCTGAATTTGAATTTCAAACTCTGAATTTTTTTACCATCGAAATCAGATTTTAAAAGCTGTTGAATTTCAAACACAGAATTTTTTTGCTTAAAACAAGATCTAATTCTGAATGGGTTATGCATAAAAACAAAACTTTACAGGTGTCGTTTTAAACTATTAAATGGATTGGATCTTTTTTTTTTTTTTTTTTTATGAAAACCTTCCCGGATTGAGCGGCTGTGGAGAGACCTGTGGGCAGCTGTAACCTGCATCTGCCATGATGTTCTCCACTACCATGAAGAAGAGGGCTTCCAATGATGCACACCTCTTCCGCTGCCACTTCCTGTTCCTCCCACACCTGCAGGATGACCTGGATCCTTTTCGCAATGGTTGACACAATCAACCACTGAGAACAGAACACCACATGAGCCCTAACCAACTGGGATGGACACATTCTCCAGTTCCAGGACCAGAGAATACAGAGGTACATGTAGGCCGCCAACTGAGGGGGGTCCATATATGCACCCCTAACATGTCTATTATCCAAATTTGACTGCTAACATTGCATAAACTGGGATGCACTATGAAATTTTTACACATTTTTAAATGATACTGTCAACAAAATTCAAAGAACCGAAGTGATTCTTAAAAATGTGGTTTTCTTTATAGCCCAACTTCTAATTGTACTAGAATCATAATCTTGGCAAATAAACATTTTCGCCGTTGTTTTGTCGACATCTGGATCCCCCTTAGCCAGCAGGGGAATGCAGATGTGATTTGAATGAACAATGTGGTTCACATGTTAAACATGTTTAATTTGAAGTCCAGGGCACATACAGTAGTACACTGCTCCAAAAAGTAAAAGATAAAATAACACATCCTTGATCTCAATTAATGAAATATTGCAGTTGAAAGTCTTTATTCAATATATAGTGTGTGGAGAACAAAGTAACATTAAAATGATCAATGGAAATCATAATTATTATCCCATGGAGGTCTGGATTTAGAATCCTATCAAAATAAAAGTGGAGAATCACATTGGAGGTAAAATTCCTCTAGACAAGTCAAAATGAGGCTCAGTAGTGTGCGTGGCCTCCACCTGCCTGTAGGACCTCCCTACAACGCCTGGGCATGCTTCTAATGAGGCGGCGGACGTTCTCCTGAGGGACGTTCTCCTGAGGAACGTTCTCCTGAGGGACGTTCTCCTGAGGGACGTTCTCCTGAGGGATGTTCTCTTGAGGGATGTTCTCCTGAGGGACGTTCTCTTGAGGGATGTTCTCCTGAGGGATGTTCTCCTGAGGGATGTTCTCTTGAGGGATGTTCTCCTGAGGGATGTTCTCCTGAGGGATGTTCTTCTGAGGGATGTTCTCCTGAGGGATGTTCTTCTGAGGGATGTTCTTCTGAGGGACGGCCTCCCAGACTTGGATCAAAGCATCAGTCAACTTCTGGACAGTCTGTGGTCAACGTGTGGATGGAACCAGACATGATGTCCAGATGTTGCTCAGTTGGGTTCAGGTCTGGGGAACGGGCAGGCCAGTCCAGAGCATCAATACCTTCATCATGGAAGAACTGTTGACACACTTCAGCCACTTGAGGCCTGGCATTGTCCTGCATCAGAAGGAACCCAGGAACCACTGCACCAGCATCTGGTCTCACACTGGGTCTGAGGATCTCATCCCGGTACCTGATGGCAGTCAGGGTACCTCTGGCTGGCACATGGAGGGCTGTGGGCCTTCCAAAGAAATGCCTCCCCACACCTTTACTGACCCACTGCCAAACTGCTCATGCTGGAGGATGTTGCTGCAGCAGAACGTTCTCCACGTTCTCCAGACTCTGTCACGTCTGTCACATGTGCTCAGTGTGAAGCTGCTCTCACCTGTGAAGACCACATCATCTCATTTCATCTCTTTTCCATTTAAGAAAAAGAAAAGCATCCAGATATAAGGTGATTAACTGTTATATTGTGATATTTAGGAGTTAAGATTTTGCCCGGCTGTCAGGTCTCTGTGTCTGTCCCTGTCTCTCACCTCATGTTTCCAATCAACCAATGATCTTCTCCCTCTGTGTGCTCCCATCATAGTGTTCCACCTGTGTTTACCCTTTCTGTGTGAATAAAAACCACTCTCCCTCTCTTGTCCTTGTCAGATCGTCTTGCCAACGTGTCGCTCCTCTTGTCACCTGTCTTTCCTGTTTCCATGTGTTTTTCGTGTTCCCTGGACATTTCCATCAATAAACTCTGGTTTTTATGAAACTCTATGAGCCTGCACTTTGGTCCATCCACACACCTCCTGCAATCCCTGACACCTGGTTGGAGAAGATGGTTGTTGCTGATTATGAACTTTTCATTGCCAACATTGGTGATTTGATGAATTAACGTCCTAAAAATAAATATATTTCCAATGTTGTTCTATTTATTTCTATTCTATTGTATTTATGTACTTATTTCAGGGTTGTAACAATTAGTGTGGTAACTTAGATTAATCTGTCATCATTAATCTCAGGAATCTGATTAAAACTTTCAATACACCCGCAGCGCAGAATAACTCCAAATCCCAGAAAACATCTCTGTCAACGCATTTCAGGCAGTTTGTCCTCGTAGACTTATCGTTGCACATGCCGCCGTGCATTTGCGAGTGGCCAGTTGATCCAGTAGATCTAATCGAATTTAGATTTGATGAAGGAAATATAATTTTTTTTCATTTTACTACCGTATTTTCCAGACTATTGGAAAGAAGAAAAAAAATTACATATATAGGTAGCACTTAACTATAAGCCACAGGTGTCGACGTTGTAACAGGGCAGGAATTTCACTGCGGGAATTGCTAATATTTTCATCAATTCCCGCTGCTGGAGTTCTGAACCATGGACAAGACGAGGTCAGAAATATCCATTTTAGGGCAAGTTTTGAAGAAGCAGAGGCTCAAAACAGCATGTATCTACATGTGGAAGTAGAATCTGGCAGCGCGAAGCCCGTTAACCCGTAAAAATCCATAAATTAGCCGCGTCATTATAAGCCACAGGGTTCAAAGTGTGTAAAAAAAGTAGTGGCTTAAAGTCCGGAAAATACGGTATATTGTACAACAGGCCAGTTATTAACTATTGATTGATTTTTATTTTTTTGTTTTGTAGGTGTGGGAAGTGACTCTGCAGTACTGAGCTCTGTTCTCCTCTGAGTGTATGCTTACTATCAATCACTGTTTAATCTGGATTGTTGTGTGTTATAACAAGGAGCATGGTTACTGTGTGTTTGTTCCCTTTAGCATAAAGGAAACAAACACACAGTAACCATGCTCCTTGTTTCCTTTAGCATAAAGCAGCAATAGTATACTGTGAGTCATGCCATATAATCTGCAGCTGCATGTAAAGGTTTAAATAAAACATTTGGGGGGGAAAAAGGAGCAATTAATGTGAACTATTCAATGTAGAATTTGCAAAAAAATCCACACAATGTGGAGCACATTGTAAAGACTTTCATCATGAATGCTGAAGAAATAGTTCCGATGTAACATATTACCAAAAGAATTTGAGCACAAATGAAGAGCATGTACGTCTTGGTCACAAAACAAAAAGAAACATTGGGAGTTGTTATTATGGGTTAACTGTGTGTATTAGATTATCATTCCACTGGTCTGACTCTCTCAGGATCAACATCGTTTTACAACCTTGGTTTAAAGTCTCGTTTGCAACATTCACTATCAGGGTGGTTCGTCTCTAATCCAGTGATCTTTAACTCAAAGACTGCAAAACTGCAAAATACAGGTTCCTCCATCACTAAAGGGGGTGGAACAAAAAGAAAACATCAAACACACTGAGTGAGAGAAGAAGAAGGAGGCAGAAGCTGCAGAATGACTTGTTGATTCCAGTCCTACAGAAGAACCTCTGGATGTGCACCATTAAAGGTCCAGTTGTACTTTACTATGTTTCCACTGATCTATGAGGCGAGCTGATTACTGAAACCCTCGTTCTGTGTGTGAAACTCAGCACACCTACAGTATGTGAGGTGATTTGTTGGCTGAATGCTGACGGCCTCCATGGCTGACTACTCACATTACACACGCGTGTCATTCTGCAGGTTAATTCTTCATTAATGGTGATCTTTTTTAGGCCAAGGAAGGAGGAGAGCAGTTTGCTCATTTTTAGATGTTTTAATAATTCAACAGTGACATGTCCCCAGGAAATGAATCTTTTTTAATATATTCCTAATGGCCCACTTAAAGGTTAAGTCTATCAGATGGCTCTAGCTGGAGACAATGGCATTTTAATCAGCAGAAGAAATGGTTGACTTTTCTTTATAAATGAATTCCCATGTTCTATTGATTAAATGGAAAATGTGGCCCTCCTCGTTTCTTCATAGCGAACATGAGCCCAATGCGGTCATGGACATGCCAACAATAAATCTGATTTTCCTCAACCTTGTTCAAAGTCATGTAACCACACAAGACTTAAATAGTATTTACATTGTCTAATGCTGACTTCTGTTAATGATTCAGCAAACTATTTCCGCAAAAGTCATAAATAAATTGCAAGGAATTTTGAAGTGAATAGCATTTTGGTGAAAAACACTCAAAGATTCTGCCTCTTTAATGCCATGAGGCTTTGTAACACTTCAAGTGATTTTGTTTAACATTTTAAATGTTTAATAAGCCTTCTATGTATTTCTCAGCTTTAGCATTATCACCTGTTGAAACACACCAAAGCTGAGAAACACAAGACTTGTCGTCTGAGTTTATTTCCACCCATGCATATCCCTACGAAAATACAGAAACTCAATCTTGTCACTATTACTGGTACTTTATTGATGCTTTGTCACTATGACTAGTACTTTATTATTCCACATCCATAATATCATCTCTCTCTCTCTCAGACACACTCATAAACCATGATAGCTTATTGCTATTTGAACTTAGTAGTAGCAGTACGGAGGTTCAAGGGGACTTTATTAGTACCTGGAGGTAGATTTGTTCTTCGGTGGCAGGAGAAGGAATCTTAAAATCACACAAACATTACACACAAACAGGACAGTAAAAAACAGCACTGACACTGACAGGCACCCGAAGGCTCACAGGAATAAAAGCAAAATAAATAAAAGAACCACTAAAGTGTCTAATATGCAAACCTGTAAAAAGGCATGATACAAAGCAGTAATAAATAAATAAATAAAACCAGGTTGGCTGACATTAAAATGCCTTTAAATAATAACACAGACCTAAAAGTGAAGTGGTCCCCTGGCTAGCTCAGTTGGTAGAGCATGACACTCACAATCTCAAGGTAGAGGGTTCGTGTCCCATGCTGGGCGCCACCTTCCTGTGGGCTCACCACCTGCAGGAAGGTTCTTAAATGGTGCGATGCAATCTGGGTGACAGTGCTCAGACTGTCACCCCCGCGACCCGGAAACGGATAAGTGGAAGAAAATGAATAAAAGTGAAGTGCACTAACCATGTTTCTAGAAATGAATTTTTTTTATTTATTTGTCTGAAGTCTGTTCATGTTTCAGCCTACATGAGCTGCCAGTTTGTATTATTTTTATTGTCTCTCAAGAACATCATAACTTTGCATGTAATGGTGCTATAACAATCATGTCATGATTATTGTTATTGTGTGCCAGCCATTCCCTCTAAACTCAACTCAATATTCAGATTAGATTGTTTTTGGCAGCACTCACAGTGTTGATCCCCAAACAGTGCCGGAGGCTCATATTCCCTGAGTGCAGCACTGAATGCAGTGGTCGATAACGAGGAAACACAGGTGAGGGGTCAACACATCAGAGGACCATACTGACACTCACGTAGTGAACCTGTAAAGTCACAGTGAACGAGCTCAATGCTTCACAAAGCCAGTGTATCATGCTTCTGAAGCACCTAACGCTCATACTGAAGGACAGCACTGCAGAGGAGCAACAAGAGCAAGCACTTTCCAGGTGATGAGAAAGAAATACACAGCTGCCTTCAACAGATCCTCACTGGAGGATCTTCCCCTCATTATCTCCTGATGAGCCTAAACGAGCCGTGTGATGAGAAAATAAAGTCCCCGTTCAAACATGTCTTGACCTTAAACTGGTAATAGGTCATATATTTCAAACCATATGTCTTTACACCATAATGCTACATATATATATATAGAGAGAGAGAGAGAGAGAGAGAGAGAGAGAGAGAGAGAGAGAGAGAGAGAGAGAGAGAGAGAGAGAGAGAGATTTCTTTTTGATTTTTGAAAACACTTTTATTTACACCAGTTCATCAGAAAAACAAAATCACATTGTGTGTCAGATCCTTTTAAAATTCATTCATGTTAAAAAATGTGCAAACTGCAATTCATTGTTTTTCGTAAAGCACAGAATGTTTTTAAAACACCAGACCTCGTTAAAAGCATTCAAATCATTGTTTTGTTTGAAAAAAAACGGTATTCAAGCCAGAGTCTGGATTTGATGTTGACTCGCCACACTTCTATGACATCCTGCCCTTCTCTGTTTTCCACCTTGTTCCTCCTGCTGACATATATGGCCATCTTTGCTTCACCTGAGAGGAAGTTCAAGAGCTGCCATTTTGCTTTTGTATTCTTTTTGTAGCCTGCTCCCATGACAAAAATCCTCTCAGTAAAAACAACACTAAAAAGACTAAAAACCATTGTTAAAAGGGTGAAGAAATCTGTAAGTCTCTTGCACTCTGTAAAAACATGATAAATAGTCTCTTTTTTTGTGCAGAATGGGCAAATGTTTAAAACAGCAGGATTAATAAAAGAGATAAAAGCATTAGAAGCAATTGCACCGTGTAAAATCCTCCACTGAAGGTCTCCAGTTCGTTTCTTCAGGGGGGGTTTGTATAAGATCCTCCACTGGGGGCCGGGTCCGCCCTGACCCAGTCTTTGTGACCACACAGTGGGGGGTTTGTTGCTCAGTCCACCCTTGCGGATGCTCTTCACACAGTTCCGATAAAAAGTCAGTTTGTCTGCCTTGTGCAGCGACAGTCTCTCGGGCTGTGTGATTTCTAGGAAGGGGCCGGACAATCCCCGCAGCCCCGGGCTCAGCAGGACCTCAGGGAAGGGGTCTGCAGCGTCCGGGGATAGTTCTCCTTGGCTGTACTTCCTCAGGAGGCTCCTGTCTCTGGCCGTGAGTGTTGTCTTCCAGGTCTCCAGGAGCCTCTGGGACACCCGGACAGACTGCAGCTTCAGTCGAGAGCCCAGGGCCTGGGCGTCGCTCAGGTCCAGCCCCACAGCATCCACAAGCTGACCCACGCTGAGGGTCCCAGACTGGATCAGCCTTCCCGTCAGCCCAGGAGTTGTTGTTCCGCTGATGTCCAGTCTGGCTCCGTGGATCAGGGGTTCTTTCAACAGCCGGTGCAGAGTGTCGCTTTCAGGAACCTTCTATGTGTAAATAAAGCCCAGCATTTAAAAACACTTTGATAAAAAGGAGGAAGCCCCTTGAGATTTAGGAATTTAGGATCAGTTAAGAACAGAACTTTATCCAACCCCAACTTACTGACCCGCCTCAGGATGCAGCTGGCCACACCTCTCCACACCAGATCTGCCGGGCCTGTGAGGTACCTCTGCAGGTACTGGAGTCTAAAAGTGGCAGTCCGGCTGGCCAAGTGGACAAGGCCCTGACACCCCTCCTCCCTGTCTAAAAACAGCACCCCCTGTGGCACCCAGTGCAGACCATCCCAGAAGAAATCCATCATTTTCTTTTGAATTTGAGCCAGGAGGCCTGGAGGAGGGTCTGCCCTGGTGAGCCGATGCCACAGCTGAGATGCTACCAGGTTGTTTAAAACTAAAACCCTACCTCGGAGTGACATCTTGGGGAGGAGCCACCTCCACTTGGAGAGCTTATCCTCAATCTTTTCCATGACGGTCTCCCAGTTCTTCTGAACAAAATGTTCCTTACCCACATGTATCCCTAAGTATTTAAAACCGTCTTTTTTCCATGTTAAATTCTGGGCAAGACCTGGGAGACCGCCATGCCGCCTGCCGACAGCGAGGGCTTCACTTTTTCCCCAGTTGACCCTCGCTGCTGATGTCACAGTAAAATCCCTTATTATTTTACTTAAAAGGTCTATTTCTTCTTGGCTCCTGATAAAAACAATGAGATCATCTGCATAAGCAGATAAAATCACACCTTCACTAAAACCAGGTAAAAACAGACCCCCTAAACTAGAAGGTATCTTATTGAGGAGGGGTTCCAGGGAGAGTGCATAGAGCATCCCAGACAGAGTGCAGCCCTGCCTGACACCTCTACACACTCTAAAAGGAGCACACAGACTGCCGTTAAACGTATGTCCCTGTACAGAACCTTGATCTTAGCTATGAAACCAGCACTGAAGCCGAAGCTTTCCATGACCCTCCAAAGGAAGTCGTTTTCAACGCGGTCAAAAGCCTTTTCCTGATCTACTGAAATTAGACCAGCATCTATGTCCAAAGAACTAGAGACTTCCAAAATATCACGAATCAGGTGGACGTTATCCACCATGGACCTGCCAGGGACACAGTAGGTCTGGTCCCGGTGGATGACCTGCTCCATAACCCTCCCCAGCCTGGAGGCCAGTACTTTGGACAGGAGTTTGTAGTCCACACAGAGCAAAGACACAGGGCGCCAGTTTTTGATGTCCTGCAGTTTCCCTTTTTTAGGGAGCAGAGTGAGGACTGCCCTCCTGCAGGACACTGGCATGGAACCAGAGGCCAGACACTCATTAAATACGTCCAGGACATCCTTACCTAGGATGTCCCAGAACGTTTTATAAAACTCAGCGGTGAGCCCGTCAATCCCAGGAGACCTGCCTGTTGACATCGCTTGCAGTGCCGCCCGCAGCTCCTGCATTTCCAGCTGTTTGTTGGTCTCCTCGGAGACTTGAGGCAGTCCCCTCAGGAACCCCTCTAGGAGACCTTGCTCCTCCCTGTTCTCAGTCTTGTACAGGGACGCTTAAAAGCTCACCGCTCTCTTACTCATCTGGCTTGGTTCTGAGATCTCCTGCACGTCTGAGAGCAGTGCGCGGACCACTTTCCCCTGACCGTTCTTTTTTTCCAGGCTGAAGAAGAAGCTAGAGGGAGCATCCATCCCAGAGATGGTTTGATACCGGGACCGGACCAATGAGCCCTGCACTTTAACGTTCAGCAGGTCGGCTAAAGCCCTTTTTTTGCTTTTGAGGCTTTCAATATAACCTCGATCTCCTGTGGACTCATTTAAATGTTCCAGTTCCACTATCTGGGTCTCGAGCTGCTTCATAGACCTGGTGATGTCACCTGTGACATTTAGGGTGTGCTGCTGACACAGGAGTTTGATCTGAGTCTTACCGTGGTCCCACCACTGCCTAAGACTGCTAAAATCACCCTTCCTCTCTCTAAAAACCTCCCAAAAAAACATTAAAGCCTCTCTAAAACTTCTATCAAAGGTTAAAACTGAATTAAAATGCCAGTAGGCGCTTTTGGGTAAAACATTTCTGATAAAAATACTATTTAAAAGTAAACAATGATCAGTAAAACCAACAGGCAAAATATCACACTTTTTAAAAACATTAAAATGATGTTTAAAACAATAAATACGATCTAACCTGGCTGAGGAGACTTGCTCTCTCTAAAGAGACCAGGTGTGCTGTGGACAGTCAGGATGCATCCTTCTCCAGACGTCCACTATGTCCTGAGAGTGGACCAGCTGCCTTAAGGCTGGACCATCCTTCTCCAGACGTCCACTATGCCCTGAGAGTGGACCAGCTGCCTTAAGGCGTGCTGAGAGGCTCTGCATGGTTTCGGTCTAATGCCGCGTCTTCTGTACAGTTAAAATCTCCACCCAGAAACAAATAGTCCTCCGACCAACACCCACTTATCACTTCACTTAACTTGAGGAAAAACTGCTTCCTCTCTGCATGGGCGTAACAGTTAATAAAAACACATTTAAAATGGTGGAACTGAGCTTTAATTAAAAGCAACCTCCCCTGTACACAGTGCTGGACCTCCAGTGAGTTGGGGTTAAAAGCCCTGGAGAAGAGGAGGCCCACTCCTCCACTGAGAGGAGTGTGGTGGCTTAAAATGGCCTCCCCTTTCCATTCCCTCCTCCACTCAGCTTCATTACTAAAATCACTGTGAGTTTCCTGAAGGAACAGGACGTCTATCTTTTTAAGTGTGGCTGTCTCATAGATTGCTTGTCTTTTTCTCAGATCTCTGGCTCCGTTCACATTTAAAATACCCAGGTTAAAAACATCCATGATAAAAGAGATGTTTAAAACTAGGATAAAAACATTTACATTAATAAAAACAAACTTGGCTGTCAACATCTTCATCTAATTGTTTCTTGGCTTTCAGCACAAGTTTCCTTAGTCTAAAACCCTCCTGTTCTGTGAGGCCAGACTCCTGTCTGCTGCTCAGATGGAGTCTGGCTGAAAAAATAAAAAGACTGAGGTCTGGGAAGTGGTCCTCTACTTTTACCCCGTGTTGGTTTTTTGTCTGTTGTAAAAACATCTTAAATTTGTCTGCACTGTACGGTGTTTTGGTTTTTTGAGAACTGTTAAAAGAAATGTCACTGTTATCTGATACATATTCATTTCCACTGTCTTCTGACACCCGATTCTCCCCACACATTTTCTTTGTTTCACTGTTTTTTCTCTTCCTCCTCCTTTTTGCAGGTTTATTTTTTAAAAAATTTTCTTCCTCCATCTCTGCCTCCTCCACCTGTTCTGCCCATGCTGCACTCCTTTCTACCTCCTCCACCTGTTCTGCCCATGCTGCACTCCTTTCTGCCTCCTCCACCTGTTCTGCTCTGCTGCTCCTTCCTTCTCCTTCCTCCTCTCTTTCCTGCTCCACAACTGGCTCACTCTTTTTATCAACCACTTTTCTTTCTTTTTTCTCCCTCCACCTCACCAGTGATATTTACATTTGTTTCATTCACGCTGCATTCAGTGTCATTCACTCCTTCTCCTTCCTCCCCAGCTCCACCCGACATACTCTCCTCACTCACGCTCACATTCACAACTTCACTCGGTGTATTTACATTACTCACCCCGTGCTTGATGCTCTCCTGGTCGGTCACAGCAGCCCGTCTCCTCGGTAAAGCCAGAGGAGCGGCGAGCGGCCGCTTGGACCGAGCCCCGGCCACCGCGTCTCCCGGGAGCCCGGACCGCGGAGCCACCAACGGGGGGGGGAGACCCCCCAGGCGGAGGCGCCGTTCATCCGGGCCGCCGCCACGCTGCTGTAACCGACCTTCTCCCCCACAGCCAGAGCAACCTGCTCCACGCTGCAGGGGAAAGGTGTCGAGATGCGGATCCCGTGTCCGCGGGTGAGCTTCCTCAGCTCTGACCACATGGCCTCAGCCAGTCGCCGGCAAACACGGACCACGCAAACCCACCGAAACCCCAGAGAAAGAACAAAATAAAACAAAAAGTGCTCTGTGATTATTAAACTATAGTGATTGTGGACATTAACAAGAAAAATTACAGAAAACAACGTGACAAACGCTCCCCGCTCACACACACTCCCAGCTCTTCCGCACTCCCAGCATGCACCGATATATATATATATATATAGAGAGAGAGAGAGAGAGAGAGACACTTGTCCAATCTAATGCAGTCAAATACATCAGCTCCATACATTCATTTTCTTCCGCTTATCCGTTTCCGGGTCGCGGGGGTGACAGTCCGAGCACCATCACCCAGATCACAATGCACCGATTAAGAACCTTCCTGCAGGTGGTGAGCCCACAGGAAGGTGACGCCCGGCGTGGGACACGGACCCACTACCCCTGAGATTGTGAGTCTCATGCTCTAACAACTGAGCTAGCCGGGGGACCCAGCTCCATACATCCCACATTAATAAAGCTTTAACATTTCAGTTTTTGTTTAAGTTGTTGCAAAGGTTATAGTGTTACTTAGTGTTTGTTATTGGGGTTGTAAAGGTGGCATGCTAGAGTGCAATACATGAAAAAGTGTTTCTAATATTTCTTCCCTGTTGATGTATGTTAATGGTTTGGACAAACGTATGCATACATTTGTGCTAAAATACAAATTAATGAAAAAAGATCATTTAACCAAACTCAGTTTTTGCCAACCTGCTGAGAACAGTACTTTTAAATAATTAAGTAGTAGTTTGGGGTTGGAAAACATGCTTAACTTGATATATCCCCGTGACATTAACTAAAAATGATTTATAGTCCCAGTGTCCTTTGCAGACTCTTTCGGACACGCGCAGATCTACTGTTATCCCACAGCGTGTCCGCACACGTCTGCAGTCACCTGGAGCGCTCAACAATTTCAATCATCTTCGGCTTTGTGGGATAACTTGAGCTTAGCACACTGATTTGGTAAGTAAGCATTGGCGGCTTCTCCGCACCTTTCCTGCGCCTCGAGCCGAATGCAGCTGGGCTGACGTCACAGCCGCCTGTCATAAAGGGCTGATTGACGGGTGGAGTTGCAGGAGTTGGAGAATATAGGACAGAGACGCAAAAGAGAGAGAGAGGTTAGTTAATTCAGTGAAGTCACTTAAGACAACACCTTTTGAGAGGAGAACATATCAGGAGAAGATCGACGTCAAAGAGCGCAGACCTGATCAGCCGGACATCACAGTCCAGCAGCAGTGAAAAGACAGAGGGAGACGGTCCAGCCGGTCTTTTTCCAGGACCTGGTTTAGTAACAAGGCTGGGCTAACTGCATGTAGTGAAGCTCCTGCTTTATTCTGCTTTATTCTGCTTTATTCTGCTTTCCTGCCTCCTTTTTCAAACGTCAGGAACACACCCAGCATGGATTAATACAGGTATTATTAATATAGTATTATTATTATTATTATTATTATATAAAATGTATGGAAAAAAAATAGAACAGTACATGACATTATAATGTTGCTTTTTTTTAAATTTATGTAAATACACTGGTCTGATTCTTTAATACGTGTTTGCTTGCTTTTTGGTAAATGTATATTTTGAAGTTATAGCCCCCCCTGGAGAAAACTCCACCAGCCGCCACTGTAAGTATTTTACTCTATTGTAAACTATTATGTTGTCTGATTGAGACAGGATGGGGGGCCTTGAATTCACAGCCAGGGGCATTGTCCGCATGTCAAGGGTGGAATGCAAACTGAAGACGCTGCCCCGTTTCTTCCGGCAACAGCACAGCGAGCGAAGCGCTCTGGTCGCCGGGGAGCCGAGACGAGTGCCGCTGTAGGTACCAGATCTGTCCGGGGTGGGGCTTGTGCCTGCCTGTCGATGACGTCACAAACAATATGAACTGTGGCAAGTCCACATGGACAAACAACAATACGGGAACGATGGATGGATATTTATAGATAGATAGATAGATAGATAGATAGATAGATAGATAGATAGATAGATAGATAGATAGATAGATAGATAGATAGATAGATAGATAGATAGATAACTGTTATTTTTATGTTTGACATTTGGCATTCATATCTGTGTAGTTTTCACCAGAATCAGATCACTTTATGAATCCCTGGAGGAAATTATTTGACATGGCTCCACACAGAATGAAACAATTTCAGTAAAGTTAAATAAGAATTATTAAATTAACGGCCCATATATACAAAGTTACACAGAGTTAAGCTCAGCAGTGATGAAGTGGCAGAGCAGAGCGAGCTTAACAAGCGACACAACACACATTATTTACAAGGAGAAGTTATAAGAGTACAAGACAACTAATATTATGTGTAGTATTTGGAAGGAAAAAGTAAAAGGAAGAGGGGCAAAATGGGACACTTCATAATAATCAGACGAAGCACCACCTTCAGTTTCTACACTCTCCTGAAGTTAAACCAGCCACCTTCAGTTTCTACACTCTCCTGAAGCTCCACCAGAGAGTTCAGTGCCGCTTCAGGGCATTCGGAGCCATAAAACCACCCGTAGCGTCTTTTCACCTCACACAGCCACGTTAGCTTTCCACGAAGTTACGAAGCTAACTGAGGAAGCTAACGTTAACTTCCTAACGTATTTACACTGATGGGAGAAACTTTCATCCAGTAATTATGCAAAATGTCATCACAGCCAATCATAATGTATCACAATCTTTATTTTTTATTTTTCTAAGTTATCGTTTTCTTTATCTAATCGGTGTTTTGCGTCCCTCGTACACGGAGACACGGTGTGCTGGAACTGGAAACAGGTGCTCAGTTTAATATAATTACACAGAAAATAAAGTGCTGCAGTTATTTTTACATTCATGTTATAAATACTGTGACACACACACACGGCTGCAGGAGCACCAGCAGCTGAAACAATGGTTCCCAAGCTTGGGTCTGTGACCCCTGACAGGGACACCTGAGGTTCCAATGAGGGTCCGAGGGTTTTGCCACTCTGAAGTCGTCACTGAGATTCATACACTTCATAAGAAAAGAGCAGAAAAAATAAACATAGTATGGTAATACAATACAGCATGTAGGACTCTTGTTTCAAGTCCCTGTCCACAGCCAAGCATTTCTGTTGAAACATATTAGTTCTCAATGTTACAGGCACAATTCAAAACTAGAGTTCATTAATGTTAATCCAACTGAAACACGTTGTGATCTAATTTGCTTTGACTTGTGAAATGTAGTGTCACTGAAACTCATTCTTAACCAAGTCCTCAACACTTTGAAGTTAAGTTTAAATGTTTTTGTTTTTGCTTACATCTTTTCAGGTCCTGCAGTGCAGTATCATCTAATACAGTGAATCTGAAAGTACTGCACATTTTCTGCTAAAAAGAGAGGCGACTTGCTTAATCATTACCGTTTGAAACATGGAAGCCGCACTCGACATCCCGACTCCCATGTCTTCATAAAGAGTGTCTCTGCACATTAAAATCTTCTAATACACTCAAAGTACACCTATCAACGTGGCACACTCAAAAGGATGCAGGCACAATTAGGGAAACTGCATTTCACTGTCAGTTGTGCAACTTTGTGGAGCTTTGCACAGAAGCAGACTTTTTTACCCATTCGCAAAGACATCTTAAACTGAGACAAATACACACAATAAACTTAATTATAGATTATAATAATAGGAGGTGACTAGAGCTCAGATATCCCCTAAATCACTGGAAACCATTTTGCAACAAATCTATTCCTTTTCATCTGCAATCTGGCCGTGATTTCTTTAATCAATCAAATCAAGTTATTTTCACAGTGTGACGTTTATAGAAGTAAAGGATCCAAACATTTTTACTACAACTGTAACGTGTTCCCAAAGTACCAGATCAAAATACTCCAAATGAAAGCGGTCATAAAAGATCATAATCCGCACAAGCAAAAATATTGGAGCATCCGGGGTAAATTAGTTCATAGTACATAATATAATTCAATTAAGCTTGTGAATTCTCCTTTCTCACACTTTTAAGAATTAAATTACAATGTGAGGACCAGATTTAATAAGTAGCTGTATGTTCTTTTGCACGATAGACCAGGTTCAAAGACTTGAGTTTTGTGTTCTGTTTGTGTTTTAAAATGAATTTTAACGTCATTATTATCCATTGACGTTGACTTTAATATGATGAATGACTAAAACTAAAGATAACCTTTCTGTTACTTTGAGTACTGCAAACTCAAAATAAACAAGTTGCAATAATCTTCTTTCTCTAATTTACTTTCAATACCCACAATAAGTAATTTAGTTAAATTTAACTAAAATAAATTTTTTGTAGGTAAAGCACTTTGCGCTGCAATTTTTCTTTGTATGAAAAAGTGCTATATAAATAAAGTTTGATTTGATTTGATCTAAGTTAACATTAATTAGATTTTGTAAAGCAAAGTGTTTTTTTTTAAATTAAAGTCAACATATTCTATTTTACAGTGTGGGGAATATGCAGCTCAATAAAATGTACTCAAGTACACCACCACCAGCCACCATGACCTCAATAATACACAGACTCCTGACAATGTCAACAGAAACTAAAAATGTGTACGCTTTGTAAAAACACAAATTATGGCACAGGACTTGATTGCATTCGATTGCACAGGTGTATCTGCAGTGGCCAGTGAGTGTATAATTCCATCGAAAATGTTGATTTAATTGCTATTTCTATAATAATATATTTGAGACGACTATCATCAGCATTCAAAAGAGATATGACTGGTAACTAACGTAACTCAGTGACATGGCATAGCAATGGGCATGTTTAGAGGCCTACTGTATGTAAAGTGACACGGGTCTGCATGCAAAGTGTTGGGGCATTTTTGTTTTTGACCTTAGTGTGTCTTTAAAATGTAGCTCTCTCTCAGTTAACTTCATGAGCAGTCAGTGTCGGCTGGTCAAGAGAGGGATTGATGTGTTGGTGAAAATACACCCGAGGTTGGCTTTAGTTTTCAATAAACTCAGGCTGTCATTGCTGCTGCTGCTGCTGCTGCTGCTGCTGCTGCTGCCCCTGCTGCTGCCGCTGGCGCTGCTGCCCCTGCTGCTGCCACTGCTGGACAAAATAACAAAGTCACTTTGGTGCATTTGAAGGCCTCTGCTTCTCGTGCTTTCATTTTTTTCAGTCACTGCTTTTCAACGCCATCAGGGTGTTTTTCTGTGATTTTCTTCCCATGATGTTCTTCCCAGACTCCTCATCTAACCTCAACTCACTTGCTGTGAGTCCATGACTCTGTTCGCCCCGCCCATAAGCAACTGGGTGATTGACAAGCCCTGACTATCGGTCTCCCAGGATAGTGCCCGGTATGCCAGATGGCCCGTCCACCCCTGTTTGCCGGGGCCCCGGGATCCCACCTTCACTTTCATTGCCCCATGCTTCATGTGATTTGAATAAAAATGTGAAGTTAATGAATGTAGAGAAGAATGAAGAGATCTCCTTCCAACTCGCCAGTTCAAACACAGTACATTTTGCTGCAGTCTTGAAGTTCCTTGAATACCCCCCTCATGATCTCAGGAACTTTTCTGGAGATAAACATTCGGGCACATACACTTTGCAACACACCCATGTGCAATTATAAGCAAACACCCACATATGCATCTCTTGGCATTTAAGGCTTCTGACTGTTAGTGTTCATGTGGAACAAAACATATTTTTGCAGGTAATGAAGGCATTTATTATTTTGTGAAAATTCCCAAAAGACAAATATAAATGCTGTCTTCATTGTCATTCAGACAGGTTGACCTAAAGTGGCAAATACCGAGCTTCTCCACATGTAATGACATGTGGAGAAGTAATGACTGGACGAGAGTTAACTTTCTGCTCTGCCTGTTCTGAGGACACCAGAGTCAGCAGGGCAATGTTGAATTCCAGGGATATGGCAGGATGAATATAGGAATTATCAAATACATATCACACTTGTAACGGCTGAACTTCAGTGTTTCAATCAACAGATTCCCTAGAAAAAGAGAAAATGCAATTCATAAGAGAGGGCTTTTGTCAAGAACAGAAACAAACCAAGAGAAATCCAAGCTATAAAGCAGCCTGATGCTGACCAGTGGACAGATGAGGAGGGATATTCAGCTACTTCACCATCTGCTTCTTGCAAACCGGCTAAGACAGGCATATAGGCTCACATGAAAGGATGATGTGTATATGAATTAATGCTGGCTCACTCTGTCAACTTGTGTAAATGACACTTCTTCCATATTTGAGTGCACTTAATGTAAAATACAACACATTCAGTTCAACTAAAGACCGAAAGTTTTTCTTTCAGTAGGAAATTAAAAGAAATATCATTTCAACATTTTCATACAAATTACAAGTAAATAACAAAACTTATCGTAAACAATGACTATGAAGAGACCACAGTCAGACAAATCTGTCCTTTGTTCTGCCAAGACGTCCACATAAGGCTGTTTTATGCTTGATGCGTCCGCGAGCTCCGCACGGCTCCGTGCGACCAAATTACGTAATTTCAGCCGCCACCACGCCCCTGGTTCACTCGGACGTTGCCGCTCCGTGCACCTCCAAATGTTTCTGACTAGACCAACAGAGACGTGCGGAAAGAAAGGCGGTGCTGAAGAGGAGCAGGACTGAAGACTTGGTTTTAAAGACACAAAAAGCATTAAGCTGCACATAAACACTGAAAACACAAGATTTGACTCATAGATGCCAACTTGCTTCAGTGTCAGACTTCAACAGAGGGAACATGTAATTCAAAACAATAGTAGCATGCTCCCCTTGTAGGATCACCTGCTGGTGTCGAAGTGAAGTCCACTTCTTCTGCTCTAGTTCAATACTGCAGTGGAAGTGTGTTTGCAGTGCACTGCCCCCTGCAGTTTGGGAGCGGGAGCCACGTGTAGTATAAATGACAACACATTCTCTCATGCTGATTCCGCATGTCTACGTTCTGCATGTCACGCCCGTGTGTCAAGCAGAAAACAGCCTTAGTGGTCCATGACTGCTGGACTTCTGATACCATGTCTACCCACCAGGGGCGACAGTGACTCACTCAAACATCCTGACAGGAGAGAAACGAAAACAAGATCCTCAAACCTCGTAACCATACAATACATTTTGTCAATTATCAATATTCATTTTAATCTAATGAAAAATACATTTGGAGCAGCAGTAGATAGAGGTTTTTTTTAATTACAGGACTTAATTGAACAAGTTAAAATGGTCTGTAGGGAACGCTGCCACGAATTTGGCTTGTTTATAACGTCATGTTATTCGTTTACATTCATATTTAAGAACAAAATCGGTTGAATGGAGTCGTCTTAATCCTGGGATAGTGCGTTAGTGGCCTCGCCACAGGGTATTGTGATGCGTCAGTGTGAGTGTACTGAGTGTATGTACTGTCCTGTACTGTCCATACCTGTCCTCGCCGCTGGCTAGGCTTGGTTCCAAGCCGAAAGAGGAAGCCGGGTGCGTAAGCCTTCCTTTGCCAGTACATAGCCTCTCCAACATCAAGACTCTCACTGGACCTCCTCGTGGTAACGCATGGTAACTGGGTACCTTGCGGACCCAGGCTAGTCAGTGAGGGATCTCGGAGTACCCGAGAACCCCAGAGGTGCAGTATGCCAGGCCCACCGGCGTGTGGTCACGCCCTGATACTCACCAAACCCGGGTCCGCTGCCTTGCGGGTAGGCTTTTAGCCAAAGGCTAGGGGAGACAACCCCGACAGAAAACCGGGCAGATGGAGCTCGTCAGCCACGGCAGGCAATCATCTAGGAGAAGGAAACTCTGACATAAAACCTACGGCACTTTGGATCTCACTTTCACCGTCCCAGTCATGCTGGGCTATGTCAGTGACCCTTGTTCTTAAAGGGTGGGGCCAGTTTGCGCGTACTGCACTTCACCTTAAAGTCTCGTAGCGCAGGCCGAAGGACATGTCCACGTCACGACCACAAACTCTTAAAAGTCCTGTAGCGATGGGAACGGGGCGTAAACGGCAGGTGGATGATGTCACTGGAAGCCGTAGTCTCAATCCTGCATGCAGGCGGTTCGGTGTACTATGGCCGCTTGACTTCGATGGAGACGACGAAGTCATGAGGTGTCGTCCCGAGCGTCCAAGCAGCCTTTTCTAGGGATGCACTGCTTGCTCCACATGGAGAAGGGTCAATAAAAGGCGGCCTAAACAAAGCTTGTTTCCACTCGGAACCCAGTTGGCTAACCGCGGTCAACGGGCATCATATCTCGCGGTCGACAAAATAAAATAAAAAATCAAAAGAGAAAATACACGGTTACGCTCCCTCAGATGAATGGACTAAAAGTAGCTTGTTGGAATATCCGAACTATGTTAGATCTGAAAAACAGCAATAGACCAGAGCGTCGGTCAGCACTGATTGCTCACGAACTCTCACGTCTTAAAATTGATATCGCAGCTCTCAGCGAGGTGCGCTTCCCAGAAGAAGGCAGTCTTCAGGAACGTGGCGCTGGCTACACCCTCTTCTGGTCTGGAAAGCCTGCTACAGAACGGCGTCAGTCTGGCATCGGTTTTATGGTAAGGACATCCATCGCCTCCAGGCTGGATAGATTGCCCACTGGTCACTCGGACCGTATCATGTCCATGCGCCTCACACTCGACTCCCATCACCACCTCACTCTCTTTAGCGTCTACTCACCAACTCTTCTAGCAGATCCCCCAGAGAAGGAAAAGTTTTACTCAGATCTTCGTAGGCTTCTATCGAACACCCCCACTGAAGACAAAGTCTTGATTCTCGGTGATTTTAACGCCAGAGTCGGTCGCGATTCCGAAGCATGGAAGGGCGTCCTCGGCAGTCATGGAGTGGGCAAATGTAACGACAATGGGCGTCTGCTTCTCGAGTTCTGCTCAGAGGAGCAACTTGTCATCACCAACACTATCTTCCAGCAACGCGACAATCGTAAAACCACATGGATGCACCCAAGATCGAAGCACTGGCATCTCCTTGACTATGTGCTTGTCCGTCAGCGTGACCGGGTCGACGTCCTTCACACTAGAGTAATGCGTAGCGCCGAATGTCACACAGATCATCGTCTAGTCCGTTGCACACTTCGACTACGTGTCAAATTGAAACCTAGAAGTAGGGGGGGACCAATCAGGAAAAAGTTTCAGACTAGCTTACTAAAGGATCCTATCGAAAGAGAAAAGTTTCAATCCAGTCTTCAACCACGTCTCAACCAAAATTCTGATCCTTCTCCGGATGCACTCTGGGATCATATCAAGTCCTCTGTCCTTGAGACTTCAGAGGAAGTCTTAGGCTTCGCTAAAAAGAAAAATAAGGACTGGTTCGACGAAAATGATGTTCTTATCCAGGAACTGCTTTCAGAAAAGCGTTCTGCACATCAAGCCCATCTAGCTCAACCCTCTTGTTTAGTAAGGAAAGCAGCATTCCGTCTCGTATGCAGTGACCTACAGCGTAGGCTCCGAGAGATGCAGAACGATTGGTGGACCGATCTAGCTAAGACTACCCAGCTATGCGCAGAGCTTGGTGACTACAAGGGGTTCTACGAGGCCGTCAAGGGTGTGTATGGGCCAAGTCATCAGGTTCAAAGCCCTCTTCGTAGCTCTGATGGTCAGGAACTTCTCACCGACGGCACCGCCATTCTCAATCGCTGGTCAGAGCACTATCAGACTCTCTTCAATACCGACCGCTTCATCCAGGACGCCGCTATCAACCGTATCCCCCAAGAACCTATGAGAGAGGAGCTAGACGATCCTCCCACCCTTCAGGAGACAACTTGCGCTATCCACCAGCTTAAGTCAGGCAAGGCAGCCGGTATAGACGGCATTCCTCCAGAAATTTGGAAAAACGGTGGACCTGCTTTGCATACAAAACTCCATGAACTCTTCCTGTGCTGTTGGGAACAAGGTGAGCTACCTCAAGACCTCCGAGACGCCGTCATTATTACCCTGTACAAGAACAAGGGAGAAAAATCTGATTGCTCCAATTACAGGGGGATCACCTTGCTCTCCATCGCAGGCAAGATCCTTGCTCGTATATTACTGAACAGAATCATCCCGACAATAGCCATGGACCATATACCTGAAAGCCAGTGTGGCTTTCGTTCAAATAGAGGAACTACTGACATGGTTTTCGTATTACGTCAGCTGCAGGAAAAATGTCGAGAACCAAATAAGGGTCTCTTCGCCACCTTTGTCGACCTTACCAAAGCCTTTGATACCGTAAGCAGGTCGGGCTTATGGCTGATCCTGCAGAGGCTTGGCTGCCCTCCAAAGTTTGTTAATATGATTATGCAGTTGCACTTTAACCAGCAAGGTCAGATCAGGCTAAATGGGGAACTTTCCGAGTCATTTCCTATCAAGAATGGAGTTAAGCAAGGTTGTGTCCTTGCTCCAACACTCTTTAGCATATTCTTCAGCAGCATGCTGAAACAGGCCACTAAAGATCTTGAAGACGAAGACAACGTTTATATCAGGTATTGTCTGGACGGAAATTTATTCAACCTCAGACGCCTACAGTCCCAAACCAAAACCTTCAATCAGTTAATTCTGGATCTGCTGTTCGCTGATGATGCCGCTCTCGTCGCCCACTCTGAGAGAGCTTTGCAGCATATTACATCATGTTTTGCTGAGGCTGCCCAGCTTTTCGGGCTGGAGGTGAGTCTTAAAAAGACAGAAGTTCTGCATCAACCCGCCCCCCAGGACACGTATATCGCCCCCCACATCACCATCGGCAACACTGAACTAAAAACAGTACAACAATTTAAATATCTTGGCTGCATCATCTCCATTGATGCTCGCATTGATAAGGAGGTTGACAACAGGCTTGCGAAAGCAAATAGCTCATTCGGCAGACTGTACAAACGAGTTTGGAAAAACAAACACCTCAAATCCAACACTAAGATCAGTGTGTACAAAGCAGTTGTTCTTACCACCCTTCTCCACGGTTCAGAAGCCTGGGTTCCATACCGCAGCCACATCAGTCTCCTTGAACGTTTCCATCAGCGATGCCTGCGCACCATTCTAAACATCCACTGGAAGGACTATGTAACCAACACCAAGGTCCTGGAACGTGCAGGAGTAAGCAGCATCGAAGCCATGCTTCTAAAATAACAGCTTCGCTGGGCCGGACATATAGCTAGAATGGAAGATCATCGTCTACCAAAGATCATCATGTTCGGCGAGCTTTCGAGTGGTCACCGGGACAGGGGTGCTCCAAAGAAACGATATAAGGACTGTTTCAAAAAGTCTCTCAACATCTGTGGTTTAAACCCAAGCGAGTGGAAAACACAAGCAGAGGATCGAGTTGGATGGCGTCACACCATCAACGTAGCCGCCTCAACCTTTGAGAGTGAACGTAGGAGCAACTTAGCTGTAAAGAGACAACAACGGAAAGACCGGATAGCACAGCCATCAGACCCAGATGACCAATCCTTTATCTGTCGACACTGCAGCCGAGCCTGCCGTGCTCGCATTGGACTTATGAGCCACGAGAGGTCTTGTGGGAGAAAACGGGGTGGACCTCCTTCATGAATCTTCGTTCGCGAAGCCAAAGCCATGAATCCTGGGATGCTCATTGGTCCTTTATCTAACTGCTAACTTTGTCAGTGTTCCTGAGTATCATCAACACTGGACAAAATGGTTTGTCATCTTATTTCAGTACAACACCACCGAAGAAACTGCAGCAAGAGTTGCTTTGTTTCTTTAAAAAGAGTAATGTTAGTGTGATTAATGTTATACTACACAAGGAGAACACAATCACTCAACCATTTATCAACATGTATGACTTTACATTATATATTATGTGTAAAATGTCTCATCAGAAATATTATAGAACAAGAGTGAGGCAGCTGAAACAATAGAAACTGAGGAAGCTCAGTTCAGGTCTTAAATTGATGAGTGAAATGTGGATTAGCTCCTTAATACTTTGTAAATGTAAACAATTTTATGATGAGATGAACTGTAACACATCCAGAGAGGAGACAGGAGAGGAGGTGGGGCTCATAAAGCTAAACAAAATAAAGTTTAAAAACCATATTATTGATTATAATAGATCCAGAAGGGAGAACAAGTGAGAACTGATGTCAAGTTTATTTTTATTTAAAGATACATTTTCAAAGATTATTTCATTATTTCACAGTACTGGTAAAGGTTTGGGTCAGGTTTTTGATGAGGTGATCAACAGCAATACCCCAGAGTGTTCTGCATATCTATATGGTGAGATGCACCATAATGACCAATGAGTGATTTTTTTCTTTCCCAGTTTAGTTTTGAAATGGTTCACATTTATGCTTCACATTAGACCTGCATCTCTGAAGACATTCTGTATGTTCAGCAGCAGCAAGGAGACAGGAGGAGGAGAGGACGGCACAGGACTGGAGGGGAGGGCTTAAAATAAAGTAGATATGTTTAGTAAATATTTTACTGTAAAGGTTAAGTTATGCTGTAAACAAAGTTAACAGTGTATGAGCCTATATACATCTGCATTTAAGTGAACCACTTAAATGCAGATGTATATAGGCTCATACACTATTAACTTTGTTGTGAAGTCTTTATTCTGTATGACAAAAACCTTAACACTGACTTTTTTTTAGCTTTTGTAAGTCGAATGCTGTTCTGTACATTGCTATATGTAATGTTGTCTATTGTAAATACATGGATGCCATGCAGTGACATCAAGGCAGCGAATTAAAGTGAGGGAGGGACAGGAGCAATAGGTGAGAGAGAATAACATATAACAGACCAACAGGTGAGAGAGAGGGACATATAACAGCAGACAGTCAATATGTGAGCAATTTATGGCTGCAAATGACAGGAGGAAAAAACCTTTAGTCTCTTTGGCTCCGGCCAGTGTTTTTCAACCTTTTGTGTGTCACAGGTCATGTTTCACACTGAAGATATCCCATGACATGCAAATGATTGAATACAAAGCTGTAAAGAGTAAAAGCACACTGAGGCCACGTTTACATGTAACCGGGTATTTGAAAAAAACATAATATTTCTCTGCATTTTGGCCTCACATTTACACATACACGCAGCTACGATATACCACAAACAATGAGTCCTGAAAACTCTGGCCACACTGGAGATCTGGATAAATTCAGTGTCTCCGGTTGCATCTAAAGGGGGGTGTTTGAACTTTTGCCTGTGTTTTTGGATTACTCTCTTGGAATATTTGCTGGATGCCTTTGCCTTGATTGAATTCTATCATACACTCTTAAATTGTACCTCTGTATATGAGTCTACATTTGGGTTTGTCACAATCCTTGAAGTATAGATTTTTTTAACAAATCCAAACTTTCATTAAAATAACTAGTAGTGAGTAGATTTCTTTCAGTGGATCAGTAAACTGTGTGAGACAGCAGGAAGAGGAATCAGTTGAAATTGCACACTGTAGCTTTAAGGAGAAAAGCAGGTGAAGCTATTTTCAGGTTGAAAACTCTGAGGTGAGATTTAATCTAAAGGTGAAGCAGCAACGAAACACTGAAAGGTCATGTGTAGGACGTCTTTCTTTCCCAACAGCTGCAGTAATATGGACAAAGCACCTCATCTGAGCTGAACATCCATGCACACGCTCAACAATCAATGCATGTCAGCCATTTTTCAACAGCCAACTGTTTCCTCTGCTCTGCCACACACATCCCACCTCCACTGAAATATCAGATACAAGAGAAATTCTGCATCGTCATCGTCATCGATGAGTCCCAATACAGTGTGCGATTAATCGATAATAAAATGTAATCGAATTATTGACAGACAGCATTGTTGAAAAAAATTGACATCGATTTTCCCGTTAACTGGGGTAACTACAGCATGACTCTCTCTCATGTCTTCCCATATGTTTCCATCAGTGGCGGCCGTGCATTTCAGACATCGGCCTTCACTCGTGCTGGTCTGACTCAATCCACCCCTCAATAATTTTGTTACGGCTCCAAAAACCATGTTATCATGAAGAAATGCAGTATAAAAAGCCTTTGCATTACAGAATAAATACCTTTACTGATCAAAAAATAAATAAAAATCAGGAGTTCACAACTCACCATCTGCTGCAGCTGCATAAAAAGCGGCTGCCATTTCCAAAACTTCTGGGGGTTGAGGATGGTGACAAACGTCAGCTTGTCGTGGTCTTGAAAATAATATAATGGCAAATAACATGATCCTGAATCCTGCCATGGAAGTTGTAGTGACGGCAAGTAAATTGCACCAGACCTCCATGTGCTTGGAGTGCTGCGATGCGTTCAAGACCTCTTCGAAAGGTCTGTATTGAAAATTGTTTTGACAATAAATCTGCAACCAAATCTCTTTATTGTCTCCATCAGTCATTGTAGGTTGATAAAACTGCTATTAAATCAACACAACTTTATTTTTTTTCATGCAGCTCACTTCAGACACGGTCAGCTAGCACTGGAGACTGAACTCTCTGACGATCCAATCAGAGGGCTTGAATATGCTGACATCACCCTAGGCCTTCTAGAAGGCCTTGAGTCGCCAATATCAATATCTGATTGGTTGAAGCATCAGCGTGACCAACACTTATTTTATGCTGCAGACGCCTGCAGAACTGAAGGCCTAAGACGGATTTCTTTACCCTGGCAACAGGTGATGGCAAAAATGTGATTGGTTAAAAGTTTTAATATGGACGTACACGTCTGGAAGCAGCGCAGCCGGGGGAGAAGTTATGAGAGGAAGCGGACTGATTGTTTTGAATTATTTATTAAGTATTCATAGACAAAATATAATCAATATTAGTTTGTGATTTAATATTTTTCTTAGGCCTGCAGAGAAGGCCTTGCAGGCCCTGATGGCCCGCTACTGGTTCCCATAAGTGGCCAACGCTAACAGTATGGTCCCGCCAAGATGAGCTCAGCGGATCGCCAGCCAGGATCAGATGTGGACCAGTCAGTCCATCAGGTCCTCGACAGCCAGGATGCCAGACGGGGTCAATACAACAAGCTCCTCCAGAACCTGGTAGTGAACAATCCAGCCATTTTGGACCTGGTTTCACAGCTGACATCCCAGGTGGCCAGTCTCTCTGCCCAGCTGAACCACTCCCCCAAGTTGAACCAGGCCGCCCAGGTTCCTGACCCCTCGGCCCTTGTCGCAAGTCAGGCCAAACACCAGCAGGCAACCTCCAAGAACCCTCTGCTCCAACCCTGAGAGGTATACATGGGATCTGGGATCTTTCCAGGCCTTCCTGACCCAGGTGGGTCTGGTGTTTGAAGTGCAGCCCCAGTCCTACTCCTCCGACCGAGCCCGGATCACGTACCTCAAGCCAGATCGACAACCATCTCTGTGAGCCTTGGCGAGAGTGATCCCAATTGTGTTTCTTCCAGTCTTTCCCAACAGTTCCAGGAGGATCCCTCATTCCCTGCCTCTGAGCCTGAACCCATGCGGATTACACCTGCCCAGCTCACCCCACAGGAGTGGGGCAAACGACACATGTCTCTATTGCGGAAACCCTGGACACTACATCGCCAACTGCCCCTGGAGCTTCTACTGCCTGAATCACTGCATTTTGCTCTAAATCCATCTATTCCTCTCAGGCCTACATTTCCTGAAATGACTGGTTTCTCCAGGGTCATTTCAGCCTATGACGATCTGGCTCCTGTGTTTAATAGGGACAAAGCTCTCTCTCTCTGTCTCCGCATCACCTTTATGACTACCCCATCGACCTTCTGCCCGGAGCCACTCTGCCTCACAGTCGCTTGTATGTGTCCCACCATGAACATGCTGCCATGGAGGCCTACATTTGGGAGTCACTGACTGCGGGCATCATTCAACCATCTTGGTCTCTGGTTGGAGCCGGGTTTTTCTTTGTAAGCAAAAAGGATGGCTCATTACGACCATCCCACTTCTCCTGTCACCCTGGTGTCACCCTCACCTTGGGGGTTCTGCAACAAAGATTCTGGTGGCCCACTATGGATCTTGACACCCGGAGGTTTGTAGCAACCTGTACTATCTACACTCGCAACAATACCTCCAATCAGTCCAGTGTCTTCCCATTCCCACCCGCCCCTGGTCTCACATCACTGTGGACTTTGTCACCGGTCAACCAACTTCCAACGGTAAGACTGCCATCCTGACTTGTGAAGGTTGTAAGCTGTGGGTTTCACACCCTGCGCAATGCAATGAAGGCAGGCTTCACTTTGGCAGCTGGACAAGCTCCTTCGGGCTCTCCACTTCCTCTTCCACAATGTTCCAGCTAGGAGGGAAGACTTCACTGCCTTGACTGGGTCCACTGCTTTTCCGATGCCATTCTGTGGCCACAGATGGGTTGAAAATCTCCCTGTGGCAGAGAGGGCAGCTCAAGTATGGCAATGATTTTGAAGGTATTGTGATTATTTGCTTTTTCCCTCAATTTTAGCCCAACATTTCTTTTAAAGTATTGTTTTTCCATACACAAGTATTTTGTTTAGTTAAGCAGCAAATATATTTAATTAATATTTATATTTCAGGGGCTGGCATGATTCTCTTATCAAAAGTGCTCAGGGAAGAATTTTTTCTTATCCTGAAGTGGCTTTTTTGCTTCCCCCTATGAAACCCCATATGAACTACTTTGAGTTTCCAACTATGTTAATAAAGTTAATTTGATTATGCCGTATGTGGATGCTGTGAAGCAAAAGAAGCTCCCCCACCCGGGCACTGCCTCCTATGACACCATTGAGGCAGCACAATCCCCTCATCAGTGCCAAACTGCAGTTCTTCCTGGCCATATCCAGGACCTTAAACCCCTTCCTGACCAAGTATCAGACTGATGAGCCTGTTTTGCCCATCTGAGTGAGCTGATAAAGGTAATAATTACAATAAGCTCTGAATTGAATGTGATTCCTCTATATGAAGAGTTCTTCCACTGATTGTTTGTTATATCTTCAGAGTCTACTGAGGCGGTTTGTGAAGAGGAAGCTCCTGCAGGACCTCATTCCCCTACACCTGACGACAGTAGATGTGGCTGACGAGGCAAACTGGGTCCCTGTTTTAAATTCTGATACAGGCCTGGGTGCTGAATCTTTCATAAAGGTAATTTTGATATATTGTCTATTTAGGGATGAATGTATGGATTTTTGCACTGCTCACCTCTCCAACCAGTTCATGTAAACGTTTTGTACTGCTAGTAATGATAATAGCAGTTACTGTGCAGTTTAAAAAACATATATATATATATATATATATATATATATATATATAAACTTTTTCTCAGGTTCACTGAGAGGGCAATAACCTGTTTTAAAAACTTATAAATCTTTACTTTCTATACCATTTACAGCATTTGTTTATACTTATACTATGTTCTATTTGTAAGGCACTTGTGAGCGAGCCAGCAAGCCGAGTAGGGGAGATTTCTCTGCTCAACTTCAGGAAACAGTGTATGCAGGGCCTGGTTACCATGGTTAAGAAGCTGCAAGAGAAAAGCCCCTTGAGGTTTCCAGTGGTCAGGGCCATAGCACGTTTGGATCCAACCAACATGCACAGAGTTCCAGAGTGGTGACTCACAAAGATGAAGACTTTAGTTCAGAAATTCCTGCAGGACAGTCGGTTGACAGGAGGTGTCTCAGCAGGTAGGGAAAATGAAGTACAGTAGAATGATAGTGGAAGTGGATTGGTCACTGTATGTCCTTTAATATCTCCTCTTTATTTATTTTAATGTAGCTTCTTCCATCTGTTGAAATTATACAAGGCAGTTTCATTTTTGTGCATTTGTTGGTGTTAAAGTGTCTAATCTCCAAAATGCTTCCAGAATAAATCATTTTAACACTTTTGAAAGATACCGTACATTACATAGCTTATGCTTTTGTATGTGCAGATGCTGTGAGCCATGTTTTTCAAATGAATGATGAACCAAATGTCTAGAATAAAATTGAACCAATTAGTAATTACTTATCTAATTTTCTTGTTGCAGGTGATGAGAGATGAGCATTTCCTCTCCTTTCAGCCACTTCAGCAGCAGGTTGATGTGTCCCTGAACTCAGTACTCAAGTCTTACCCTGAAGTGTCAAAGTTCTGTCAAATCCTTCTGCTCCTGTCCCATGGACAAGCCACAGTGGATTCTCAGTCAACAAGCAGGTTATACTTGAAGAGTTGATGGAAGCTCTAAGGTTGATCTGCGACAAGGTCAGTGTTTGTGGGGGTGTTCTAAATGTTCCTCTGACCAAGGAGCTTCTGCCAGGTCAAAATACAGAATACACCTTGAGCAACAATGTCTGAAAAAAGAAAATGCCACACAGACACTGAAAAGAAAAGCAGCTGAAGACGAAGTCGAAGAGCTGAAGAAAAGGATCAAAATCCTGCATGAAGTGTGCAACACACTTCAAATTGATGCAGACCATCTTGCTGAGCAGGCAGAAGGAAAATTTGAGTCTTTAATGGCCCAACTTACTACCAAGTCCAACACCTTGCGCCAAAGACACAAAGAAAAGCTCAAAGACCTGATGGACACAGAGAAGTTGATTGAAAGCAAATCAGACAATCTCGGGCACAAAATTTTGATCATATTGTTATAAGTTCTTGTTTTCCGCCAGTTGGCGTTAAATAACTGTTGTTACTTGTTGTGACTCAGGGGAATGTCAATGAACCTGCCTTTAGTTTCTTTCATTCATTTGAGTTTTATTCTTTCTCAGCTTACCTCATTTCTGTTCAATTGTAAACTAAAACTGTTAAAGATGTGTCGCTAACAACAACTTAAAGTGGCGATGAGGTCTTAATTTCTTTTGAAATTAAAAAAAAAAGTCTTATAAAGGTATTAAAATTAACCTCAGGATTCCTGCATATACCCTGTATACTGATTGTAACTCGCGGTATTTTTCCAATATTTATCTGTTTGGGAGTTATTTCTCTCGGTGTTGCTCCACTTGCGTCTCTCTCCCCCGTCAATCTGCAGGTGCCTGGTCTCACCGCACTGTAACTTGGACTGACGTCATCAGGGGACAACACCACACGTCCATAACAGCTTTTCTTCTCTGATTTAGGAATGTAAAACTGAGAAAGTATGGATGGGTGCTTCCTTAAAATCTATTTAATTTAAAAATATTAAATCAAATGTTAACACCTTTCTGCATCAGCTATTTCTATTATGGCCAATATTTTATGTGGGTTAAACCCTCTCCTCATGACAGTATGCCCGTCCGTGGGCAACCGCACAGTAAAGACTATAATATATAAAACTTAAGCTATGAAATTTCTGCTGGGGGTCTTCCTGTCCCAGGAGAGAATTCGCAAGGGCTTCACTGATGCCTTGGAAAAGGGAATTCACTACCATCATTAAAGGACTTCCAAGTGTTGAATACTGAAATCTTTCGGGCTCTTTATGTCGTCTTTGAGAACGCTGACGGCGAGGTTCAGCATCTGGAGGGGTATCAGACAGCACCTCTGTAAGAAACCTCAATTGTGTCCAACTGTGAAGGAGCTACATGCAATAACCCTGGACTGGCCTCATCCCTACTGAAGGAAACTACTGTTTAGTAGTAGTGCTGAACTACTGTTTCCTTCAGTAGTTCAGCATTCAGGGGGACATTGCCGGTTAAGTCATGTTCAGGTGGACCGTTTGAATTAGGTAAATTCTCAAATCGGACAGGACCGACAGGATCACGTAAGCCATCACATTCGAGTGGTTTGTCTGGCAACTTGGGTAAAGGTGGATCTCTGTCCTCCAGAGGAGGCCTGCTTGCAGGAAGATCATTAAAGACAGGAGCAAATGACACATCAAGTTGTGGAACATGTGCAGGAAAATATTCCCACTCATGGGACTCTTCGGTATCTGAGTTATCCTGCTCTTCATTTTCAATAACAGGACATTGCCGTGTTCTTGGCCTCCTGACAGGTAATGGTTTGTCAGGTTCTGCTGCTGCAGTAGGATTCTCATGGCTTCATGCGTCACATTACACTGCCCCCTATGGGTTTGGCTGCTCATAGTAGCTCTGAACCAGGCCTATATGCGGGTCTGTGTCAATAAAGATGTTTTTGTAAACGTAGAGGGGGAAATATCTGTTTTTGTAAAAACCCGGGACGTGTAAACGAGGCTTGATTTTATGAAAAACAAATTATTCACCAAACTCATAGAGGAGGGACAGCAGACAAGTGAAGTTGCAATAGTGCTCAAAGCATGAATGTCTTACATGTGAAAATTCTCCTGTGGAAGGGTTTGTGTGTGTGTGTGTGTGTGTGTGTGTGTGTGTGTGTGTGTGTGTGTGTGTGTGTGTGTGTGTGTGTGTGTGTGTGTGTGTGTGTGTGTGTGTGTGTGTGTGTTGTTCCCAGGTTACAAACCACCTAATCTGAAAACAATTTCTGAAGAAATATTTTTATTATCAGTATTACCAGTTTTTGTCTTGGTGATAAACATGTCGCATAGACATTTAAAACAAGCATGCCTTATTTTGCAGTCATGTTGATTTAAAGCTCTTCACACACACCCTATTTAAATAGAAATGATCTGTGGTATTTAAGCCTGTAAAATGATCGCTATTATTCAAGTACGCTGGGTTATACCAATATAATATCGAACTGTTATTGCTGCAATCAATTACTGCCTTTAGGCAGTGTCAGAAGAACGTCTGTAGTTATGAATTTTTCTCCAAGTAGCAGAAGAAGAGACCACATGTAGCTGCTGCCAGACTGATAACTGAGGGTTGTTAGTCGTAGCACCAGCTTCACCTGTCCGCACCAAAACCCACTTTTCACTATTTGAATTGTTTGTGTGTGTTCAGATTTGGGAGGAGGAGAGGAGGCGATCAAGTCTCACGTTTAGGGTTGCAAAGGGGCAGAACTTTTCCGGTAAATTTCCGGAAACTTTCCACGGGAAGTTAAGCTGGGGAATTTCTGGGAATTCACTGGAAATTGGGGGTAATTTAAACAAACTGTATCATATACAAACATAAATGTATATATTTCTGTTTTGTCATAAGCAAATATTCATGTAAAATAATACAATTTAAAAACATGACTTTTCAACAGATTTATTTGAGTAGAACTTTTGTTTTAATTCTTGAACAATGAACAATCAATTATTCTAATGAACAACAAAAACATGAACATGAACTCTCCCACCCAATCAAAAAGTAAAATGCCCCCCACCCCCTAAAAGAAGACCCATTCCAAACTTTCAATGAGAGGAGAAGAAACAGCATCACAGTTGAGGTAGCTATAATAAGCTTGCCTCTTAAATGGTTAATGAAATGAAAAATAGCTTACATTGAGCACCTAACTTACGGATTGTATGAGTACATTTTTATTAAATTTTTTGAACGTTAAACAGGAATACTATTATAGATCAAATATATTTACCCCATAATATTATAAAAAAACTTAGTTGACTTTATATCATCTGCAGGCTCAACTGTGTGGCTTCAATAGTCTTGTGCTTTGGGCTCAAAGGGCCTAATGGGGTGAAGCAATCATCTGCGTGTGATGGATGCATGCAGGGGGCGTGGCCTCAATAGCCCTGCAGTAAGCAGTGCTGTGTGCATGTGATTGAGGAGTGCACTTGCATTAAATCTGATTGTTTTAACCAAGATTATGCTACAATATATTTTCCCCAACTATATTTAAGTTCCCTGTTGAGGGCCGACATTCAATTTTGTAAATTTCTGTTTCATTCCCATAAATTCGTGTTAATTCCCATAAATTCCTGTTAATTCCCATTGAAAGTTTCCAACTTTGAAAATTCCCAGAATTTTGCAACTCTACTCATGTTAAACAATTTATTTCAGCTTTTGCTGAGTTCGATGTAAAGTTGTCTTGACCAAGGTCTCTTGCTATTAACACCATGAAGATGTGAGCAGAAAGTCCCAAACAAAGAAATTGCTTCGCTTTAATGCTTCTCAGAGAGGAAGTAAAATGTTTGTTTTGTTAGCTCATTGATCAGCTCAATACATCATCTACGTAAATTCAAATCTGACTCTCGAAGCTGAAACACAAAGGAATTAAAAGTTGAAAAAATATAAACCACAAAATAATGAAATAATCAGAATCTGCTTTATAAGTATTCCAAATATTGGATGGATCAATAACATTCAAAAAAGTGTTGCACACCTTTGGAGCTTGTGGAATTACAGCTTTATTTACTGCCTCCAAATCTAATCTCACTTGGTGGCAAACCAAATTTTCAGTGTCAATTTTGTCACTCGACCTTCAACCCAATTAGTAAACATTATTTCTCTTTTCTGGGTGTCAGGAGGCAGATAACACAATAACATGTTTACGAAGACATGGTCAACACCCATTATGGCAAAATAACATGATTTTCAATTAGCTTTTACGATGCAAGCAGTGGCGGTGCCCTCTATTGACAGGCAGAGGTCTGAAAACACTGAAAGAAGGAACACTATGAAATTACACTAGTGCTGAGCAAACAAGACGATCTGAGGCCTCATCAAAAAAATCCTTGCGTAGGATTTCTACTAAAAATGTACATGCACCCAAAAGCTGAAAATGCCCTGCGCTAAAAAATATTTTGATCGGTAAAACCGTGCATACGCACACCCTTTATAGATCGCAGTCCATCTGCAATGTTGCGCAGTTCATATCTCGCCTCAGCCCGGCCACATTCTACCCTAAATGGTCAATGCAAACTACCTCTAACTAATTTTTGCATCTCAATTAGCCTGCTGATCGCTGGCAGAAAAGATAAAGAAATGGAATTTTACGGAGAGTGAAATAGTCATGGAGGAGGTGGGGGCCAGGAAAATGATATTATTTTGTGGTCACAGTAGTGGCTTCACTAAAAAAAGAATAAAACAAATGATCGGCAGCACGTCATCACTGCTGTAAATAGTGAGTCACAGAGAGTTCTGTGACTGCAGAGGTGGAGGAGACGTGTCACATTCTGCTCTGCAGTAGCCTCATGGGGGCGCTATTGCTCTGCAGTGCTTCTCCCGCTTCTCTATCTCTCAGGTGGGAGTGGCCAGGCGGTTGTTGACAGACGCAAAAGTATTGGCTGGAGTAATATCCTGATTCCGTTCAGCCGGTTTACCGGGTGGAGATCGTTACCTGATGAGGTCCTTGGCTATTTAACCAGACTTCAGATTCCACTCAACGTGGGACCGTAGTATCACAACAGTCAGCTGTCAGACCTGAAGACAGTTCGTGTGAGAAATATCTGCTCCTGACTAATCCCTGATTTTCCTCTGTCCACAGTTTAATCCTCATTCCGCACCAGCCTGAGGTTCTTCCAGGGATCTCCGCTGGCACACGGATTTCCCGAAACTCCAACTTCTACCTTCCAGCTGGTAACTCCGCTCGGCCACCTGCCCACCGTTCTGCTCCGCTCCATCCCGCTCCGCACTCAGCTCCGAATGCACTCGGTTCTGGACCACCCGACCCGAGGCTACATGCTAAATATGATTAAAATACGACTGATAACGTCATTAGCAACTTGGAATGTGATTGCACACCGCATGGCAGTGCTGAAGTTTCTGCAGTGAGGCACCGACATACTTCAACCGGACGGTTCTCACAGCTGAACCAAATTTTTTCGGCCAGCTTCGTCTGGCGTCATTTCGTTCAGCAGGACCCCGGAGGAATTGGCCTTTAGGGCTGGTTCAGGGTACTTTGGACCATTTTCTAGTGAAGCTGCCATTGGTTAGACTGCTGGAGGACCGACACTGAGCTTATTTCCTTTTTCACTTAACATGTGTCGCTATTACATGTCACTTATTATTATTATTATTATTATTATTATTATTATTATTAGGGACAGAGCCCAAAAAGGAGGCAAGGACTGTATTGTATTCGTAATGTTTTCTTTTTGTTTCTTTATTATTATTCTGTGTTGTATTTATACCCAAATTTGACCCTCTAAACACGCTCAAAAACTCACCAAATTTGGCACACTCACCAAGAATGGTGAAAATTTTAAGAAAATGTAAAAAGTAACCCCCAGAGTGCTAGATTGTGCTCTCTCGCACCACCTGATTCTATAATGAACCCAAACACACCCACGATGCTTACACTATCACCAACTATCACAAACATTACACTACGACAGCAGTGTGAATCGTCTTCCTTGTGAAGTATCAGCTGTCAACTTCAGACATACTGAGGTTAATATTTCACTGGAGCACAGCTGGTGCAGCGGGCGTCTCTCAATCAACTGTGTGTGTGTGTGTGTGTGTGTGTGTGTGTGTGTGTGTGTGTGTGTGTGTGTGTGTGCGCGTGTGCGCGCGTGCGTGCGTGCGTGCGTGCGTGCGTGCGTGCGTGCGTGCGTGTGTGTGTGTGTGTGTGTGACTGATCATGTCAAGTTCGGTCCATAAAAAGTCCATCTGACGGATTCAAAGATGAAGAAATATACATATATCACATTTAATATAAATGAGGGTCATGGCACGTTGATCTCCGCTGGCGTCCAGCTGTCCTGATCCTGAGGTTTCATTAAGGAAGAGTCTATTCTCATTGATCACTGATTAACTGTCATTTCTGTATTTCCTAATATCGATGATGTCATTGCAGCACTTTTTGAAATGCCAACTGGATAATATATAAATATTCTGTGTTCTAAAAGGATTTTTTTAAAACTTTTTCCTTCAGATGAATATGAATTTAATCAATTATTTGCATACAGGTAATCGAAGATTATAGAACTGAAAGAGAATGTTCGTAGAAGAAAATGAATCCCGTTGGCGAAGGCAGCCTGCTTAGTCTTTGAAGAGCTCTTTTGTTTTGTGGAGGCAACAGGAACAAAAAAAAAAAGTCATTTTCAGCTGCATGTTGTTATTAGGTGGAGTTTTTCATTCCCAAATGGGCTTTTGCCTCGAGAAAGACTTAAATCAGTGTTTAGTCAGTGTGTGAGGCCTGGGCACCCTCGAGACGACAGAGAAATGAAATCCCAGCTCAGAAGTTGGTGACAGAAGATGTGAGAATACAGCATGCGTACGTGAGAATGCTCCACATCATTACATGTGAAGTTTCTTGCACTCAGAAACCGCTGCTGTGCCTCCATATTAGAAATAATGAACAAGGATTTTGCTTTGCCCAAATGAAATCTCAAAGTTCCTTTGTCAGTGTGAGAAAAAGAAAGATTTGGGTGGGAGTGACTTACTGTACCTTTTTCCTCCGCTGATGTTTCTAAGCAGTGTGAACACACACAGCTCTGAGAAGGTGTGTGAGCGCTGCGGCACTGTGACTCAGCTCCACCTGCAGCCTGCTGGTGGCCATGTTTGCTGCAGCAGTCCGAGCGGAGACGTCGGATGGAGGGGAATCTGTCCAGGCTTCTGATCTCTGTCATGAGCTTCTTGTGTGAGTGAAACACCTGATGATACTGGTTCATCAGCTCCACTAATCTAACCAGAATCAACAAGAGTAAACATAAGAAAGAACATGATTCTGTAATACAATTAAAGGGCTTCCCCATTACTCTGCTTGTGCACTAAATGAAGTGGACGAGGTGATTCTATGTTACTTCCAGCTTCAGTTTCACATGACACAAGAACCAAAAACACATTTCCCAAATAACTAATCTTGTGGGGGTTTTTTTTAAGCACTGTTAACTAATGCTATTACAAACACATTTCCCAAATAACTAATCTTGTGGGGGTTTTTTTTAAGCACTGTTAACTAATGCTATTACTTTGATCTATAGTCAAATACAGTAAAACTTCTGATGTAGGGACACCCTAAAATCCAAGGGCAAGTGTCCCCTGAAGACAGGTGTCCTCTCTTCGGAGGGACAGGTTTCAAGGACAAATTGTAGGAGCAGTTGATGTTGAACAAACCAAACACCAAATATATTATGGTTATTTAAAAGCACATAACTGAACCAATACAAGATGTATACAATATAAATACATATCGATACATATGTATATAAGATGTACACAAGAAAAATTTAAATCAGATTTAATTTACTTCAGGGACATACATACAATTTTATTCTGAGTGAACCAGACTGGTAAAATATTACTATAATAACCTTTAAATTTACACTTCAAAGCCTCTTGGTCGGTTTTGGCCCACGGGCCTTATGTTCTCTGTTGTAAAGGGAACGTGAAACTTTGTGCGCGCAGAGTACATGATGTCAAAATCGTCATCCATCCGGTGCGCTCGGGTCCAACCCTCTGAGGTCGATAACGCAATCTGTGCACGCCGAGTGTGCATGCACCAGAGCTACTGGGCGCTTGTGTGAGGAGATCCTCCGTCTCCCTGTCTGAACAATCACAATTTGAAAGCAAATAAAGAGCCAGAGGCTCAGAACTCCTGAAGTGGAACATAAGCTACTTGAGGAAAGGTGGAGAACGTCAGGCAGCAGAAGTGGAGATATTTTCGGGATCATTACGTTACGTTATGAAACGTGCATGGAAGTGAACCAGGAGTGTAGTATGGATGCAATCATGTATCACCTGCGGCCTGAATATTCCAATAATCGTGTCCAGCCCACGTATTTTGGCCGTTTCAGTGTCGCTCCGCTTGAAATTTACCAGGAAAACCTGTCTGTTGTCCCCGTCAGGCAGGTTGTCGCTCATTAAGGTGTGTTAACTGTTAAATATGTGTCTGTGCACAGTGGCGTGTCCGCCCAGTATCGAGTGTCCGCTCTTCCCGGGTCCGCTTGTCAGAGGTTCTACTGTACTGCAACATTACAATTTATCAATACAACATTTGGGCAACCTAGAATTGTCTGCGGTTCATCTGGTTGTAAATTGTACAGTTTATTTCTCTGCAAAAACACAAAGCGGGCCGGAATTCGGCTGGAAAACAAAACTGGAGCACACGCAGCAAGCGTCGGAGACTAACAAGAACGGGAGGCGACTCCAGGACCACTCATGACGATCGACAATAATCCGGCAGCGCCCTGCGATCAGACACCGGCTTAAGAATCACGCTGATTAAGATCAGCCTCAGGTGTGTGTAGTTTCCCACGGAGAGAGCGTCACCAGGAGAACGGGGGCGGTGGGAGAGGGAGGAGAGATGCAACAAACAGGAAACACAGAACATCACAGTCACATTCTTTTGCAAACCGTGTAAAATTTCACATACATTAGCGTAACAGATAAGGAATCCGTACATCGCTCCCACCGGAATCCGGAATCCTCTTGATAAACTCTCACGCTGCGGTTGGACTTACAAATAACTTTGGTTTTTATGAGTAACCAGCAGCTTTGCAGGATTAATTACTCCATGTTGGATGCCAGATTATGCAATTCCTGGTTCCATAGTTGGTGTAGTCACGTCACTATATGTGGGTAGAACTGGTATTTCTTTCTACCGGATTTCTTTCTTGGCCCATGTCGCCACTGTGAATGCCATATCATTATATTACTTGAGAAATCTCATAATTAAAGTTCTCTGCGGTGCCTCTGCGGTGTGCCCTCTCCATTACACAGCAGTATGCCTTGGACATCATGTTTAGCACTTTCGGAATCCATGTTTCCAAAAAAGGCACATGCATGCTGTTGAGTATCAACCTGGTTTCCATAGTAGCTATAATCTAATCTTCTAGAGATTTATGGTTGAATTCCAGTTTCTGTACTTTAGCTTGCAGGTTAGTTACTTTGTCCTTGGGACCTGGTAACCTCAGCTCAGCCTGCCACCCACATTCAGGACAGTCTCTTATTTCTTTTGTCATGTTATTTATAGCTCTTACAACATCGTCAAATAATTATGAAAACTTTTTCCATGGAGCCTATGGTTCTAAGTATTGCATCCGCCTTTTCTGCACCAAGTTCACCTCTGTACCTTCCTGCTGCCATGGATCCTTCTGTGTCTGTGTAAAGTTGGTGTCTCTTACCTGTTTTGACCCTTCCTGTTTTATTTTCATACTCACCTGTTCTGTCACCAGCCCTGCAGATTTGCCCTTCCTGTCTGTCCTCCCTCTGTGCATCTAATTGTTGTCAATTCATCTCACCTTTGTCTCCCCCTTCCCTCTAGTGTCTGTTGCCCGATCGTCTTTGTTCCCCAGTGTCAAGACATCCTGATATTTCTCTGCGTTTTGGCCTCATATTTACACATAAATGCAGCTACGACTCACCACAACCGATGATTTCTGAAAACTCCGGCCACAGTGGAGATCTGGATAAACTCCTTGTCTCTGGTTGCATCTAAAGGGGGGTAAGCGGATATTTACGTCAGAATTCGTGACATGGTGTGTCTGTTTTTGTAATAACCTTGGTACATGTAAACGTGGCCTCAGACTTTGTTTGAGCCTGCTGAGGCTCACGAATTGCCTTCATAATCTCCCACACGAGCAGTTGAGCTGTAGCCTGGGCCACTGCAGAGTGGAGTCGCCACTCTCCCTTGTGGTGTCAAACTCTGGTCCTGGAGGGCTGAGCCCTGCATGTTTTCCATGTTCCTCTTCTTTAACACACCTGAATGTTATGATGGTGCAATCACCAAGCTCAGTGGAAAGCCTGATAAGGAGCCGCTCATTGCAATCAGCCATGTTACAACAGAGAGACGTGGAAAACATGCAGAGCTCAGCCCTCCAGGACCAGAGTTTGACACCCATGTTGTAGTTGGTTAACTACTGTACTGAGCCTGTTAAGGTCACCTTTAGGGACGCTAACTTAATGAGTCTCAATTTTTTTGTGACTTCATCCTTCTTGTATCATTCTCATCCTGGATTTCTCATAGCTGAAGATTTGCAACCCCCCTGTGAACTGCATCGGCCTGGAGCACCACCTGCAAGGCAAACTTTCCAACCACCACCTGCTCTACCTTCTCATGTCCACTGCTGTTCCCACTGATATGTCCACTATGCCCTGCGTTGGGATCCTCATCATGTTTATGACTATCGGATAGAGTTGTTTCCTGGCACCACACCTGCCCGTGGAAGACTTGACTCCCCGTTGTCTCCCAAGAACAAGACCATGAGGGCGTACATTCATCTCCCGCGGGGTCAAAGTTCCTCCTTTTTGAGAAGAAGGTAAAGAAACTCTGTCCCTTCTACCGCAGGCTGAATAATTTCACCATAAAAAAAGGTATCCTCTACTACATATCTCCAGCGCCTTTGAACTTTTACAGAGGCCAAGGTCTTCACTAAGTTGGATTTCCACAATGCGTACCACCTCAAACTGATGAGAGAAGGAGATGAGTGGAAAACCATCTTCAACACCTCCACCGGACATGAGTAGATGGTATTGCTTTTTGATCTCACAAATTAGATGCCCCTGCAGTCTTCCAGTCATTTGTTAATGACGTTCTACTCAACAAGCCCAACATCCTTGTTTTCCACTACTTACACAACATTCTTGTCTTGCCCCCTGACCATATCTCGCATATCCAGCAGATTCAGCGAGTCCTTGGCAGACTCCTGGAACATAAGCTGTTCGTCATAGCAAAAAGTGTGATTTCTGCATGGTCTGGGTCTCCTTATTTGTCTACATGGTGGGCAGGAGTCAAGTGGAAATAGACTCTGAGAGGTTCACTGCTGTCCAAGATTGGTGAACCTCATCCAGCAGAAAGGACCTGCCTGGAGTTTGTCAGTTTCTGCAGGCACTTCTTTTAAAGGTTTAAGTACCCTGACTGCTCCCCTACATGCTCTAACTTCTTCTCAGCCCAGTTCTTGATCTTCTTAGGCGGACTCTTCCTTTAACCGGCTCAAGGCCCTCTATACCTTTGCCCCCCCGGTCCTGGTGGTGCATGATCCTGAGTGAAGGTGGACACCTCTAACCTATGTTTGTCCACCCCTGTTCGTTCCTATCCAAGAAACTGTCCCTGGCCAAGCGGAATTACGATGTTGGGAACCGGGAGCTGGTGGCAGCCAATCTGCCGTGCCAGATTTTTAACTGTCAAAAAAATTTGCCGCGGCGGCCACGGTGCGGATGAGAAACTTAGTAGGTCGCCATAGTGTCACCATGCCAGGCCAAAAATAATGGAATCTGACCGTCTCTTTGCAAAATCTATGTTAAGTTCTGACCTGAGCTATGGCCCCGCCCACTTCGTGACGTCTCAGGACCCCGATGTTGCCATCTCAGTTTTATGGAACACCAGCACTCAGCAGCCACTTCCCCCCCACGGTCCATCACAGATGCCGTGACAGACCGTGAGGAAACTTGAATACAAACAGGCAAACGGGGCTGTCAGGAACATAGTGTAAACCGAGCTGATGGAGCTTCTTTGTGGCCAGGCAGAAGTTCCCTGACATCAAGAGGGGTGTCCAGGAGTTTGTGTCCACCTGCCCTGTCTGCTGTCAACACAAGTCTTCCCACTGTATGGTTTCTGGTCTCCTGAGCGACTTGCCTGTTCCTCAGCATTATTTGATATTCCTGTTGAAGAGTGTTTGAGCAGAATTTCTTAGTGGTTAATAGCAGAACACTGTGACATTTGTGTTTTTGCGTTGTCGCATTCCCATTTGCTCCTTTCTGTATGAACACTTTGCTTCTCAGAGTACTGCCCCCTGGAGGTTATGATGAACTGGTGATTTGTCCCCTGATAAAGAGGAGACATTTTGCAGATTAAATGCAGTGTGTTTCTCAGGACAGATATCTCAGGCCCTGTTTACACAACAGAAATGAGCGAAACCGCTTTTGTTGCCTTTTGGC
This sequence comes from Lipophrys pholis, assembly GCF_963383615.2. Classification (NCBI taxonomy): domain Eukaryota; kingdom Metazoa; phylum Chordata; class Actinopteri; order Blenniiformes; family Blenniidae; genus Lipophrys; species Lipophrys pholis. The sequence continues at coordinate 27,550,935 of NC_137635.1, read as the reverse complement.
TGTCCGTTTACATGACAATGATCCTCAGAGACATTGACATCATCACTTTTTGAAAACAGCTCCCAAGGTGGAACTTTTCTGAGTTGCTCTGACTCTGGTAAATAGTTCTTCTGTTCATGCACAAATATGGTAGCTTCCATAGTGGCATGACATCCAGTCTGTATTCTAGATTTATAGTTGATATTGGCAGTTTTATAGTTTTTATAGTTGACATTCATCCTAATAGCACACAATTCATCATCTGTCCATACAAATGTCGGATGTGGTTCTCTGTACGCATGTATGTGTCTAAACAACATACAGCGTATCCTCACGCCCTGGCAAGGCAACTACATCGTTGTGAGTGTTTCTGCTGCCTCCTTGTGAACATAAAACTTTTCTGAAACAAAAATGCAAAAACATTTGGCTCACACTTGAAACATTGTCATGGAAACAGGGCCTCATATTGACTAGATAGTCCCTGAAGTCTGACTCTCATCCAAATAAAGCCTCCTGAACAGCTTCCTCTTGTTTAACTGGCATCAAAAGGATCATCCCACAGGAAACTTGTTGAGAGTTAGTATGTCATAATTATCCTGTTATTCTAGAATACATATTTACATTTTTTGATAAACCTTGTAATTGAGGAGATTTATTCTACCATCACAGCTCAGTCTGAGTTGATGATGTGAAACAACTAGATCACCTGATGATTAACTCTGCTTGTGACCATGCCTTTTGATTGTTCCTGGCTACTTTTGCCTGTAATTTATAAGATAATGATAAATCAAGGATTTGACATTGTACAAGTGTTCTGTAGAATGTGAGCATTGTTGTGTTGATATGAAACCTGAGCTGTGTATGTACTGTGTGGTGATGAATGACTGTGCCTTCCCTTCGCCTCACCTGCATGCAGGCCAAAGCATTCTGACACATTTTGGAATTTATTTATTCAAAACACAAACAAAAACAACAACAAAACAATGACAACAACAGAGTTGTGCTTGTCGCACTGAACCCAAAAAGCAACACATTTCTGGGCGTTGGCAGACTCATTTGTTTTGTCCGCTTCTAATATGAGGTGATCGTACCGTTTTTGACTGGACAGCACATCATCTGCAAGTACAACGCACATTCTTTTAAATGAGCTTTACCATTAAACCTGTACATACAACTGAATCTTTTTTATACTGTGTGATTATCAAAACAGAAAAAAATTTAAAATCATTCACCGGGATGTGCATTTTTGTAGACTTAACATAGTAACATTCAAAACTTGTTTAAACTGTAAACATTGGTCACTCGTCAGCTTCATAGCTTATTTTTTTTTTAAAAGGTGTGTATGGCTTTTAAACATGTCAACATTTTTTTTGTGTCACTGAGTTCAGTCTGTCCTACAAAAGTGCACCTGAAGAAATTGTCAAATAGATGTGGGAGTTTGAGGTTTTTACAACCATGAGCGTGAGTGGCATCACTTTCAATATCATTCAGATGTTGTGTAGATTCTGATTATTAAACATCAAGTAAATAATTGCCCCCGTCTGTGGCAGTGAGGTGAAGAAGTGAAGGAACTTCGTCAGCATCATTTGTCCACACGTCTGCTGATTGGTCAGTGATGATTATCACTCTCAAGAAGCCCACAATATTTAAATATCTCATCTCCCATAAACCCTCCTGTTCTTGTTTACATGTCGCTTTCTGCTCACTGGTTGTTTAGTTGACTCGGCTTATTGAAACGTCAGAGCGCCACACAGTACTGCGGTCTTCCGACAAGGTGCAGACGCTCCTCTCAGTAACAGGAGAGCAGGAGATTCAGCAGGAGCTGGATGCTGCTGTTCACAATGAGAATGTTTTCTGCTGCTTCACAGAGATCGGAAGCTCATAGCTTTAGTGGTTTGGTGGTTTGGTTTAGTGGGTTTGGGTGTGCTTTGCCTTACTGTACCGTACTGGCCCGCCCTGCTCCAGCACGTACAGCACAGTGGGACAGAGGCTCAAGGAGCCGCAGCAGAGGGACGAAAGAGCTGCATGTGGCTCCAGAGCCCCGGGTTGCCGACCCTTGATTCTGGGAAATAAACAATAAATACACACGAGTTTCTAGTGGCACTGGTCCATTGTCGATTCCTTGGGTTTTTGTCTGTTAAAAGCACCTAGAAATGACTGTGTTGTGTTTGGCGCTATATAAATAAAGTTGAATTGAATTGTTATTGAAGTGCCCCCGGCTAGCTCAGTTGGTAGAGCATGAGACTTGTAATGTCAAGGTAGTGGGTTCATGTCCCACACCGCTCCCCACCTTCCTGTGGACTCACCACCTGCAGGAAAGGTTCTTAATCAGTGCATTGTGACCTGGGTGACAGTGCTCAGACTGCCACCCCTGCGAACTTTGTTTTTGAAGTTTATTGGAACCAGGAAATAGAGATAGCAACTACTAAAGGCAGTCATTATAACTAGTGTCTGGGAAACCCTCCTCTTTTCTGCTCTCAGCCAATCACAGCTGACATCACCTCTATTCTCACTGCCCTCTCAGTAATAATGTGACTGCTGAGAGGCAAGGAACATGCCCAGACAAATCACATTTGACCGTAGGGTCTGAAGTCAAAGGGCCTCAGGCCCCATTTCGCATGACAACACCTAGTCCAATAAAAAAAAGTGTTGCATTTACACTGTAGCAGCGGACACATTGACAATGATGTAGTTAGTATGCCGCTGTTGCTTGACGTGTGTATAGAGAACAATATGCTATAAATGTGAACAAAATAGAGATAATCCAGCATTCTAATAGACTGATGATGAATCAGATGCTATCAGGGGAGAGTCTCAACTTTAAAACTACAATATGGATGATAAAACCAGAATACGGGCCCCAAGTCATTCCACTACGGGAACCACCATGTTTGTTTACTGGCGCATGAGCAGAAGGACCTATTTTAAATTATTGCAGGACAACTTGTCCTCGGACGACTCGTGCACAAAACTGCAACCCCGGACCACTTATCCACGGACAGCACCCTCAGAGGACAACTCGTCCACAGATGAGATTTCAGAATTTTTGGGAGAAAATAAATCCTGCACAATGTAGTTTTACATATTATTTCGCATTGATATTTTATATATGTTTCATATATCTAGTATTTGTCCATATATATTTAGTATAGTATCATATGACTTTGTTTCTCGTGAAGAATGGTCTTTGCGCAGATGACGCCCCCCCATCCCTACCCCCCACATGAAACTTTGCCACTGCCGTGTGCTACGCATGCACATTCCAGCTTGCTAATGATTGTATCACTCATATTTTAATCATGTTTATCATGTAACGTCGTTACTGTCTAATATGAGCCCCGCAGCTCATTAACATGTCGGAAAGTGCACTTACGTGATGCACCTGAACGCATCACTCAAAGTGGTCAGCTCTGATTATCTGATGGCATTATCCTGTTCCGACATCTGGGCACTACAATGTGTTTACACCGTTACAAAGATACTTTAAAATCCAATCCTTCAAATCAATAATGCTGAAAAGGCATGTAACGTCGCTACTGAGCCTCGCAGCTCGTTACCAAGCACCTGAACGCATCACTCAAAGCCGAAATCTATGAAGCGGCGTTTTAACTTTACGGCTTATTTGTTTTCAGAAATACATTTCTGAAAACCAAATTTCTGACGACTGCATCTGAGCCGGTGTGCGGTGCGCCCCTGTTGAGTTTGCACCCTGGGCAGCTGCCAATGTTTATGTTTTTGTGTCAAATATATTTGAAATCCAATCCTTTAAATCAATAATACTGAAAAAAATAGTCGGGGACGAGTTGTCCGTTCGCCATTTTTCAATGGGGGTGGGTTGCGCGTGTGCAGTAACAGCACTCTGTCGCCTCTGGCAGTGTCTGCAAGGGGGGAGTTGCGCTCCGTGAAAGAAACGCTCTACCTTGGGAGCCGGTATAAAGACTTCACTTCAGTGGATGCGCACACGAGTGTCGTGTAAACGGACACCCCAATAGTGAAGAAAGTTTTTCGATCCACTTGTATTCGTTGCCATGTAAACAGGGTCTCAGTGTGCTTTACTTATTGTCTGCATGAGCTTTGTTTTCTGCTCTGGGCATAAAATGTCGGCCACTTTCAAAATGCAGTGTCACTCAAATTGTCCGTCACTGAATGGCTCGCTCTGCCTGGCTATTTCCTGAGCAACCACGTAGCTAGCCTGTGTTACAGCTTCACCAGATTGAAACAGATTAATGAAAACTGACTGCTGTGCAGCGGAGCCTCTTCTAAATTGTCCAAGCTTATTGGGGCGCTCCCCTCCTGTGAAATTGTCATAGGCTTTATGATAGGTATCATAATGGCATTTTATGTTGAGGTCCGTGAGCATTGCGATAACATGCTTGCAGATCAGGCACATGACTTTATCCGAGGTGAGGAACGACAACATAAGTATATGTCCACTTATCCTGAAACCACTTTTCCTCCTCGCCAACAAGTATTTCTCTGGAGGGGCTCGTGCTCCCACTCAGCATCCCAGTGGTGAAAAAAAACATTGCACCGTGGACTTCTGGGAGTGAGGTCAAGCAAGCTCTAAACCACACCTGCAATTACCGCTTATCCCTCGCCTGTAGATGTCGCTAAAGACCCCGAAACAGAGATTTATCCTTTCAAAGCAAGGCACAGGTGGATTAAAACTAACGATTGGAGTTATTTGTGGGCTGCCAGAAATGTTGGTGTGGGCTGCCATTGGCACAAGGGCCACACTTTGAAAACCTATGATGTAACCATGTCGGTTTTGGCCGATCATCCACTCGGCATGGTGTTTTAGAGCCTGAAAACTGTGTTGTTTTGAAAACGGGTTCCAGAGTGGAGAAATTTGAAAACGCCGCCTCGGCGTTGACATGTGAATGGACAAAAAGCACATTTGCTGAAAATGATGATGTCATCGCCTCACCTGTCAACTTGATAACCCTCCGCGACGTCAGGTCACAACAACACTGGTGAACTAAATGCTCCAGATCAAGCTGCAGAAGCTGCTGATGCTAGTCGGTTAAATAAAGAGAGATGTGGGATTAATGGATTGCTCTGAGCCTCCTTCTCCATTTTTGTGTATTTCTGTGGCAGTGTTACTGCGCCACCTATAGGCCCAGTATATGTTCTACATTGTTTTGCGTAGTTTTCATGGTGTCATGTGGACGCAGATGTTTCCCATGCAGATGTGAAACTTTTTAAGAACGAAGGGGTGAATAAAGATCGTTTTGGCTCACGTGGACAGGACCTTGGATTCAAACCCACGCCACACTTTGGTCAATACGCTTTGGTCAATACTTGACCGAATCCCTGTGACGTCGGCCGGGAGCCCCATGACATCACCAACAGGTTAAGTACCAGTAAATGTCAACTCCTCCTTACTTTTTCCTGATTGACAAGCTGCTGAAAAGACCTCCATCTTTGAGTGATGTTACCAAGAGGGAGCAAAGAATAATTTTTTTGCATTCACCATGCCTGGGCTGCGGTTTCACACATGCAGAATGAGTAAAGGACTGGTTTTAGTGTTTCTTTTTGAACGCTTTTTGGATCGTCCAGGAGACGCTGACACAACCCAGCGAAACCCCTTTTCTGTAGAGTGGAGAACCTTTCTCCAGAAGGACTGCCGTTTCGTCTTTTGGAGTCGACTGTTCCTCCACTGTTACTCCACTATTCCTCCATTGTTCCTCTACTGTCACTGCCGGGGACTGTTAAATGACTGATTTCACTACGTTAAGGCATAACAAAGCCTGCTAGCTCTGCCTCGATGGATCGCCAGGAAATGGGAGCATGCTACATGATTATAAGAGAGCGTTTGTCTTGGCAGAGACTGTAGTTAGTGCGTGAGCTATTTGCTGTGTTTGTTATGTTACTTCTTTGATTAGTTCTGTTTTGTTTCAGTGAGCTTTAGGACATGAGTGTCCCACTTCTTTGTTTATTTATTGTTGCTACAGTTGCGGTGCTTTGGGTACACAGTGAACAATGTGTGAACAGTGCGTGAACAGTGCGTGAAGCGTGTGTGAACAGTGTGTTCACGTGTGTCACTCACCACTGGCTTCTGAGGTGTGGAAAATCGGGTATCGTGCCCGCCGTGGCATTCCCTACCTGGCCATTCCACAATCGTGCGTCATCCGGCCACCTCATGTTGCATAGCGACCACTCTTGTGACATGGTCCTTGTATCAGGATGCCATTATGTGCCTTCCATAACACTTCACGAGACGTACCATATCCGCCATTTTGAGATTGCCATGGGCAGCCATTTTGAGCCTGTCTCCCTCTCTCTGTCTATCTCACTCGATTAACGTTTGCTGATTAGATGTGTTGGTTCATAAATCAAAAAAACAAACAACTGTTAGCTAAATTGATCACTTCTCTGTGGTTATTTGTACATTTATTGTGACATTTGCTGGTTGTAACAGTCAGTTCTGACACCTTCTCCCCATTTCAGTGTTTGTTGTCTCTTGTAAAAGAAATATTAACAAGCTCAGGTGAATCATTACAAGTGAGACTGATAGTTTGGTCATTAGTCCCTGATTCTAGGGTGATGCCCGCAATTCTTAATTAACAGATAACAAATTCATTTCAATTAATAATTCAAATTATTCATAATATCCAAGCTCCTGAAGTAAATCTCAACACCACTAAGACAGTATTCACTCCTGTAGAATCTGATGCCTTCACAACTGAGAAGTACTGTTCAAAATAATGACAGTGTCTTCTGACCACTGTTGTGGAAACTCATAGGAAACCCTTTAAGAGAAAATGCTGGGAGAAGAGATGGAAAGCATGAAAGAGTTTGAAAGAACAAAGATAAAATGTCAGTGCTCTAAATATGATCTCTTTACTGAAATCCACTCACCTCGTTCACCCCGCAGCTCTTTGTGATTTGATTTAATTTCATGCAATCTATTGCCTTTTTTTCAGGTCATTTGATTTGAGGCAAATTTAGAAAATTAAATGTTTGGAGTAAATTTAGCAAGGATGTTTTTCTTTGTCCATGAATGATCAATCACAACTACAACATAGACTGTGAGTGTGCAGGTCCAGATTTATTTTTAGCCTCTTGTGAAAACCGTCTTCTTCTCGATTGCTATGGTTTGTTTATTTTGTGGCGTGATAGGTAAGAAGGCTTTGAAAATATCTTCTAATCCTGATTACTTGCTGGTGGCCAAAGCTCCTATTTTCAGAACACAAAATGCTCTCCTGCTTTCCTCAGTCTTTCTCACGCTCTGCAGATCGAGTCAGGCATGTTGGTGTGGTCCCCCCTGAAGGCACTGGGGGTTCGTGTGGGCTTTTCTCAGGAAGAGAACAGTTGTCCATCCACAGCTGGGGTTCCAGGCTTCGTGATGCAGGTGTGTATTCATGTCACACAAGCTGATGGGTAGAAAATGAGGAGTTATAGGAGGAAGAGGAGATGGGCAGCTGGTCCAGGCAGCAGGGGAAGGATTATGACTCAAGCATCGTGCCTGATCATCTCAGGCTGGAGGAGCGTGAGAGAGGCCGGCAGCTTGCCCATGGGGCCCACAGATGGAGCCTCTGGATGGGGAGAGGAGAAACCTTGTCAGTGTTTTCAGCAGCACTTGTGGATGACTCACAAGGCCTTAGCAGCCCGAACATCTTCTCACAATCATGAAGCAGATCTCAGCTTTGTAGAGCTGCGTGAAGGTTCACTCAGGCAGGAGAACTTTGTCTCCTGGTTTCACTGGGATATTCCTCATTGATATGACATTTTGATACTCATGTCTGAGTACAACATTTAGAATATCGTCACCAATCAATGCCTATTTGAATTGTTTTATTGTTTCATACAGTGAAGTGCAGTTTCAATGTCTTTGTCATCCTAATGATTCTCATGGAAATTACTCTTGGAAATACTTTTCTTTAAAACATGCTGCATTTCCAAAAGAAAAAGAACGGTAATCAACCATGATCCTGAAGTTTCCATTTTATCACTTTGATTTGATAATCAGTGAAGAATCTCCAGTTTCATTCAGGAGGGCTAACACAGCCTTGGCGTTGAAGATCAGGCTTCAAACGTTCGCATTTGATTAAGTCAGCAATGGCTCAGCTCACTCTATACCATTTTTCTGGAAGATTTCTTTTAAGTTTAAACTGCTTCTCTTTTACTTACAGTCCATGTTATTACGAACTTGAATTAACAACGAGCCAAAGCTCACATCTGAGTATTGATGCATTTTCAGAATTTGAAGCAAATCGATACAAAAGTGATTAAATGATCAGAGTTCAAATATTCAGTAATGCCAGTGACTTTAAAAGACTCATACAGGTTCTAGCATAACAGACTTTTAAATCTAGATCTCAGAAGAGATTGGAAGAACTGTTCCTCCACTCATATGCTTCCGATTTTATGTAGTTTAGCCGAACAACCCCTAGAATCAGCTGCTCAAATAGTTCGGTTTACTCTACCTTATTACAAGAGAGCAGTACAGTTCAGTTCAGTTCAGTTCAGTTCAATTCAATTCAATTCAATTCAATTCAATTCAATTCAATTCGTGCCAAATAAAACAAAGTCATAACCAGGCTCAGAGGTAGCAGCTTTCTGATTTTGCGGTTGGGGTTAAAGGTTAGAGGACGTGGGAAGGGATTCAAACCCTGGTTTGTGCAGGGGGGTAGGAATTCTCCATTTAATTCTGCAGACAGAAATCCACTTGCTGCAGACTGACAGGAGCGGGACGCTCAGACCACAAACTTCTAATTCCACTGCGAGAGAGAGAGAGAGACAGAGAGAGAGAGAGAGAGAGAGAGAGAGAGAGAGAGAGAGAGAGAGAGAGAGAGAGAGAAGCAGTTCTAACTGTAAGCTTTATTAAATAGAAAAGTCTCGAGCCTAACCTTCAGAGACTGTCAGCCTCCATAACTGAAACTATGCAGGTTCCACATGAGAGGAGCCTGATAGCTGATGGCTTCTGCAGTGATAGGGGATGAGCTCTCTAAGATATGATGGTTGTTAAGAGGTTTAAAAAAATGATTTGATATTCTAATCTAGAGTTAACAGAAAGCCAATGAAGAGAAACTCATATTGAAGCGATGTGATCTCTCCTGTTGGTTCCTGTCAGGAGTCTTGCTGCAGCATTTTCAATCAGTTGATAACTTTTAAGCAGCTATTGATACACTGATAGTAGTGAGTTACAATATTCTTCTCTTGAAGTAGAAAATTGTTGGAATTTACATTTGGTTATTAGCATTAAAATACTGCAAAGTAATAGATTATTGGAAGTAATTAATCACTGGAAATAATTTAAGAAAAATGTAAATCATTTGAAGTAAGCCTCCATTCATGCATTGATAATTACAGTAATAAGTTACAGTTAATAAATAGTTAAAAATATTTTAGGAATTACGATACAAATGTGTTATTTATTCCTAAATAATTGAGGGGCACCACTGGGGCATCCGGATATAAAATAATCAACAAACCCTCAGGTGAAAGAATTTACTTAAGTTAGTTAATATTTCTATACAAAATAGAACAATACCTAAATTAAAGAAGCTTCTCACGGACTGGAGCTGAGCGGAGCAGCATCGAGCTGCTGAACCCGAGGAGGGGCTGTGTCTGTGCCGGGAAGAGTAACGGATCACCACCAAAACTTCTGCCACAGGACTGCCAGGGTTCGGGCAAATCCAGGGTGGCAGAAGACTCGGGATGAGTGGACACACTGCAGAACCCTTGAACGGACAAAGTCAGGCACGAACATAGTATTTGCAGGGCCATTACCTGGATCAGGTTGTTGGAGAAGCGCCTCTTGGACCAGGTCCTCGATCTCCCAGGACAGGACCTCTACCGTGCAGGTCTTAGGGCAGATTGGAGTTGGTTCAGGTGAGGATTCCTCCAGATAAAACTGTCGGGACAGGGCATCAGGCTTGATGTTCTGGGTTCCGAGGCGATAGGTCAACGTTAACCGAAATCGTCCAAAGAATAAGGTCCATCCGGCCTGAAGGGAGTTGAGTCTCTTGGCTGACCGGATATATTCCAAGTTCTTGTGGTCAGTCCAAACTATGAACGAATGTTCAGCCCTCTCCAGCTCACTTGCCTGCCAGCAACTCTTGGTTCCCAATGTCGTAATTGCGTTCAGCCGGAGAGACACAACGCAAAAAGAAAGCACAGGGGTGACGTTTGTGGTCAGAGGTTGAGCGCTGAGAGAGGACTGCTTCCTCTCGAGAGTCTGAGGCATCCACCTCCACTACAAACTGGAGACTAGAATTGGGTTGGATAAGGATCGGAGCAGAGGTGAATCGGTTGTTGAGACTCTGTCAGGCCTGAGAGGCTTCAGGGGTCCAGACAAACGGGCGAGAGGTAGAGGTAAATGCGGTGAGGGGGGCCGCTGTCTTGCTGTAGTCCCGGATAAAATGGCGGTAGAAATGGGCAAACCCCAGGAATCGCTGGAGTTGCTTCTGAGTCTCAGGTTGTGGCCAGTCCTGGACCGTGGTGAGCTTCGTTGGATCCATCCTGATATCCCCTTGGGAGATGATGTCGCCCAGGAAGGATACGGTAGACTGATGGAACTCACATTTCTCCACCTTTATGTACAGACAGTTCTTCTGAAGGAGTTCCAGGACCTGGCGAATGTGCTGGATGTGCTCATCTGGATTGTGTGAATACATCAGGATTGTCCAGGTAGATAATCACGAAGCGATGGACCATGTCTCTCAGTACGTCATTCATAAGGGATAGAAAGATGGCAGGAGCGTTGGCGAGTGCAAACGGCATGACCAGCTATTCGAAGTGTCCTAGGGGTGTGTTGAATGCCGTCTTCCACTCGTCCCCATCGCGGATTCGCAGTAAGCGGTAGGTGTTTATGTATTGGTAGGCAATAGGTGCTCCAGGCGCTGACCTGAGGAGGGAGAAGCACTGCGGAGCAATAGTGCTCCTATGAGGCTACTGCAGAGCAGGACGTAACACCCTGATAATAGGGAGTTATAATAGTCCACTCTGGAAGTAACAAATGCATGGATTAGTTTTTTAGCATCACTCTGAGTCAACATATTCCTGGTTTAAAAAATATTACGTAGGTGAAAAAAGGCAGTCCTGCAGATTTGTTTAATGTGGGAGTTGAAGGATAAGTCCGGGTCAAAAATAACTCCCAGGTTTCTCACAGTGGAACTGGAGGACAAAGTAATACCATCAAGTGTTATTATATATTTAGATAATTTCTCTCTCAGGTGTTTTGGGAAAAAAATAATAACTTGTTGTAGTTCTATCTGAGTTCAGAATCAGAAAATTACGGCTCACCCAGGCCTTTATGTCTTCCAGACAAGCTTCTAGTTTAACAAGTTGATCAGTATCATCCAGTTTCGATGATAAATAGATTTGTTTATTATCTGCATAACAATGGAAGTTAATGGAGTGTTTCCTGATAATATTCCCAACAGGAAGCATGGATCATGAGAAAGGTATAGGTCCCCTGGAACCCTGTGGAACCTGTCTGATAAATATGATCGGAACTGATTTAGTGCTGCACCTTTAAGCCCGATGATGTGTTTTAGCCTCTGTAGTAGGATGTTATGATCAATAGTATCAAATGCAGCTCTGAGATCTAACAGGACCAGAACAGAGACCAGTCCTTTGTCTGAGGCTACGAGAAGATCATTAGTAACTTTGACCAGAGTTGTCTTTGTGCTATGAGGAATCTAAAACCTGACTGGAAAGACTCAAATAGGATGTTTGTAGAATTTGGCGATAAATATAGTATCCATCAAAATAATTTCCCTTTGGTATTAATAAAGTCCTTTTTTATTGTATCCTATTTTATTATCTTCATAGTAACGTGTTCGGCCTTGTACTGGTGGTTTAAATGACTAAGTGAAAACCAGCAGATACAACAAACATCTTTCAACTTGTCAGGTGTACTTATTTTTGGAACGTGTACAAAAACAAAATGTGAATAAGTTGTATGTTTACCACATTGCTGTCAAGTGTTTGATATGCAAATGACATAAAGAATCAGCTGGCCTATTCCAATAACACGAGATGTTTGCGCTGTGAGAGGTATTCATCCAAAAGTCAGCCGATTATCAGCGATTCACATCTCTGTCTGCTGCCTCCATTCAAATACCTCTTTGCAGATTTTAAGTGAAATCTTGAAGAAGTCGGTGACCTACGCTGTAGACCTATTCTGGTCTTATTACTTATTCAGAGCCACGGCTGCTTATAAATAGCAGCACATCACAACCAGGCACACAATATCGTCATGGCAGCCATGATCAGAAAAACTCGTTCCACACGCATCACTTGTTTATTTCACTCCTGAAATAAGTAAATAGATTCAGGCTTTGGAAATAACATTGCTATTTAATTGCTGGTTATGTTTACGACATCCCAGAGTTATTATAGAATAAATTTGTTCTTTTATTGTTCTACTCTCTCAATAAAGACAGCCATTCATCCATTATTGTACTGTAAATAAAGATGTAGTAGAAGCCACACTTTGCATTTAGCTCACACAGAAAATAACTCCTTGGGGAGATAATTATTGTAAAAATCTACCTCCAGATTACTTCAGGGCTGCTGTTTGTCTCACAATGCTCTGTGCTGAGAATGAATCACAATAAAAAGGAGACGGAATTGATTAAGTTTCTTGATGAACAAAACATATTTTTTTATTTCTCTGGGCAGATTATTACCAAGAGGTCCCAAAATAAACTTTTAATACTTACTATGAAAAGTCAGCCAGATACAGACAGGAGAGTTCATGGTACTTCATGAATGATACTTATTGTACTGTATGTCAGATCACATTTCGACAAGTGATGGTTGAGCGTCCAAACTTTGGACATTTCCTTCGTACCATGTTGCCATGTTGTTCTGTTTCAGAACAGTTTGGGTACTTGTACTTTTTGTACTACTTATTTATAGGTACATGAATTTTTCTTCTTATCATTATTATTATTATTCCATCCATCCATCTTCTCCGAATTTATCCGGTTCCGGGTGGCGGGGGTGTCAGTCTGAGCACCGTCACCCAGATCACATTGTACCGATTAAGAACCTTTCCTGCAGGTGGTGAGCCCACGGGAAGGTGGCGCCCGACGTGGGACATGAACCCTCTACCTTGAGATTGCGAGTGGGGGGGGGGGGGGGGCGGGGGGCATATAGAAGTGATTGATGTATCAGAAAATTAATCCAACATACATAGTGCGAAAACACAACATCATAACGTACGTGTGGGGTGTTGTGATCCGCTTCTCGCATGTTCTCTTCTGGATCACATCCTCACAACCACGTAACATGGGTCGATTCCATTTTCTCAGTTGTGTAAATGTCTCTTCTTTATTCTGGGACATTCTCATACAAAGTTAACAGCCTGATTCCTGTCCTCTTGCAGATTAAGTTAGGACTATTATATTCATATCCTATAACACAGTCCTTGATGTGGTTTAAAGGCCCTCAGGTTGAATTTGTTCTGGCTGATCTAACTTGTTTGCTGTTCTCAACTCTGCTGAGAGCGTGTGAGCATCGAAGAGATGGGAGTTAAACAAAGGAAAGTATCAATGATGAGACCAGCTGTCATGACATGCGGCCCCGAGTCTCTTGTCCTGCTAACCTCCATGCATGATAATTCACGTTAACCTGCAGCCATTGCTCAGCACTCCCTCCACTTCCACCAGCATATCTCACTCTAATGTGCACATTCATTTCATTGCCATCAATAAATTATTCAGTGCTGTCAGCCAATCAATACGGGAATGTCTGTACCTGCACATATGGTTCTGTGTGTGTGTGTGTGTGTGTGTGTGTGTGTGTGTGTGTGTGTGTGTGTGTGTGTGTGTGTGTGTGTGTGTGTTTATGCAGAAATTGAATGGCAAGGGCATGCTGAGGTTGCATTTCCATCCTTGGCTCTGAATTTGCAGTGAAATATTCATTCCACCTCCAGACTTGTTTTTTTTTTTTAGCCCACATAGGTTATCAAGAAGTACCCCCCCCCAACCCCCACCACCACCACCCCCCCTACTCCGCCCCGTCCCACCCGAACCCCATACTCTGTGAAAGTCTCCCATTCCGTTACAATACTCTCTTTTACAGTGTGAACAAGTATCTTCGGCTGGATTCCACACACTCAGCATAAGGCTGCTTATAAAAAGAGGCCAAAGTGCTCAGAGCCTGACGCAGCTCCAAGATGAATGTAAAAGAGAATCATATCAAAACAGAGTCGGTCAGAAACGTCACAAGCAAAACTCGCGGTGCATTTTGCCTTGATGTGAAACTTGTTAAGTTCCTCCAGAAGCTGCCACTGTGGAACCAAATCACACAACAACACTTAGTCCACAATCAGAGCTCCAGCTCCCCTCAGAGATGTGTCCCGAGCCCCATAACTCACATATGACTGCCTGCTATACAATCATATAGTGACATTTGTGGAAGACAGAATTGTTGTTTGACTGACCTCTCGCTTTGCTCACACACAGGTTAATGTACTTATGTTAAAATCACTCAGACACATTGCTGGTTAGCTGGTTTTAACATGGTGATTCATTCTTATAGGTTTAATGGGTTTTTACTTCTTAGGTTTATTTACTGCATTATATTACATTGTTACTGATTTTAGTATAGTGCTGGAACACGGAGACAAAAATGCCATTCTTTCAGTCTTGCACTGTGCTGATACAAACACTTTAAATTCTTGGTGATCTGTAAATTCTTTAAGTGTTGCCATGCGCTTATCTACACTTCCATTACACAGTTTTTTTTAAGACTAAAACTTACTTCTTTTGTTTCATCATCACATCTGTTAGATGCTGCTGTTCAAGCTTCTTTTCACACGGATGCATTGATTATTGTAGCAGGACAACAAATTGTCTTCAAACTGCCGCTTTATCAAGAGAAAACCCACAGTTCCTGTTAACCACACTGGGAGAAAACAACAAAGCTGCCTTGCCGCTAACTCCCAGCACGTTCTCCAGGTCTCCTCTCCTACTCCTCTCAGCTCTGGCCACACTCCAGCTCCCTCAACACCAAGCTCTCAGGCCCGCCCTCAAGCCACTTCATCAAATCAATGTCTGGGTCTAGCCCAGGCAATGGAAAGTATATTCAACATTTCAGAATCAGAAATTAATTTCACGTAATAACAGCAAGAAGGTCATGCCTATGGGTTGCACAATGCCATGGAGGTTAGTAGAACAATATCTACAGCAATTCTATCCAATATAATATAAAGTGTTTGTTGTTTTTCTACATGTTTTGTAGACTTCACTTGTTGGATTTAGTGGTATTCTAATCTAAGCAATATATATTTGTGTATTTTAATATAAAATCTTAAAAGATTTATATTTCCAAAACATCTGTGCAGGTTGTTTCTGTGTTGAGATCTCTGCCTTTATCTGAAGTTCACAGTGTCACAGAGTCATACATACGGACTTATTAACAACTGAATATGTGGTGTTATGACTTTAGTTGCTATGGCAACTCTGACACCATGATGGTGGTGATGTGCTGGTGCTTCACAATAAAAGGCATGTATGGCTGAGTTAGGATCTCACAAGATTTTTTATATTAGATTAACCAGCCTGAGCAGCTCCATCTAGACAGCAACGGGATTTTCTAGATTAAACCAGCCTGAGCAGCTCTATCTAGACAGTAAGATGAAACAGGAACATGAACAAAGAGGCAACAACAAAAGAGGAACATGATTTTGAGGGTTTGAGTAAATGATGACAGAGAACAAGCAACTTCAGAAGCACCTTTCGTGAGGAGTGGAAGTGTGGCCGGAACTGTTGTGGGGGGGCCTGTAGCGACACCCCGGGGCCCGAGGCCATTGGGCCCGGACATCGCCACCCCAGCGGACGGCAGCCCCCCAGGCCCGGGGAGGCCCCAGCGGACCACCCCAGGGAGCCACGCCCCCGCCCAGAAAGAACCAGATGGAGAATGCAGAGAGGAATCCCCCCCGGGCAAGAGGAGCCCACCCAAGCCGCCAAGCCGAGAAAAGCCCGGAGCAGGGCCCCCGGGCCAAGCGGGCCGAGAGCCCCCCCAACTCCGGCGGCGAGGCCCGCCGCACCCCCGGGAGCCGGCCCACCCACCGCCCCCCACCCACACCCCCACAGTGGGGGTGTGGGTGGGGCTGAGTGTTGGATGTATGTAGGGGTGTGTCTTTGTGTTTTGAGGAAGTGGGTGCAATGTGTGTGTCTGTGGTGCGGTTTAAAATTGGGGGGTAGCGGGGCCCAGGCGTTCTACCGCTGACAAGTGGTAGAACCCCAAAAGCGGCTTACTCCCTCAAGACCCTGCGTGACTAGGTGTGGTTAAAATTGTGGGTGGTGCAAAGTCGGGGGAGGACCCAGACCGCAGTTAAGTAGCCTGGACCCCCCACCCTAGGCTCCGCCCCACTGTTCCCTATTGTGGAGTGATGTAAGGTGAGGTAAGGCAGGGAGGGTTCTGAGGGAGGGGGTTCCCCCGTCGCTAGGACCTTGGCCCAGCTGGACCCCCCGCGCTGCCCCACCCCACCCCGAGCGGCCGGCCTAGGACCTGGGGAACTAACCCACCCCCGACAAGGCACCGTAAGGGGACCCGGGCAGGGAGCCCCCACCCCACCTAACGGCCAGATAGCAGAGTGTAAGACCCGCAGGGCCTAGTGCGAGTCCGGCTGGAAGCCAGTGGTTAGGGCCCCCCCTCACACACACACACACACACACACACACACACACACACACACACACACACACACACACACACACGCACGCACGCACGCACGCACACACACACACACACCTCCCATATATCGGGCCCTGGAGGTCACTCTCAGTCAACTGTCCATCCAGAACCCGGAGCCCCACAGTCCCCCGCTCCCCCAGATCCGGGAGCGAGGCAGATCCGGGAGCGAGGCAGACCCAGAGCGCGGCAGCAGGGGCCAGCCCGCCCCACTGGGGGAGGGGGGCAGAGGGAGGACCCACCCCCGGCGCCGCAGCGGGCACCCCCACCAGAAAGGGGGAGGCCCCGCACCCCCAGGGTCCCGACGCCCCACAGTTGTAAACAAACATGGCGGCCCATAGTGGTACGACTCGCGGTCTATATTCTAGTTTTGTCGTCCAGATCAGTAGTTTAATAGTTGAGACTCTACCTGATAGCATCCGATGTGTCATCAGTCCATACGGATGTCAGGTTCTCGCCATTTTCTTCACCTTTATAGTGTTTTGTTCTCTGCACACGTTTGTGTAGTTTCATAACAAAATCAAGCAACAGCGCCCTCCAGTGGCCCGGCATACTAACTACATCATTGTCTCTGTGTCCGCTGCTGCAGTGGAAACGCACTCCTTTTTTTTTGCGGATTAGGTGTTGTCACGTGAAACATTGTCGTGTAAACAGGGCCTTGCAGCAAACACCAGAGGCCTGCAACCAAAGGCCTCAACTCCTCAACTCCTCAACTCCTCTTCTGACCCGACCACGAAGGTCAGACCTTCCCTCGGATCCAGAGACCAGCACCCAGCATCTGATCTCCCATCAACCAGGGAAAACCAACCGGTTTCTCCAGGACGAGACCAGGAAACGACACCTCACAGAACCTCTTTGTGCTTTTTCCTCAACAAGCAGGAAAAACACCACAGACCCGAGCGACCAGATCCTCCAGTCTGGACAAGGGAACAACCTGGAGGCTGCAGAGGAAGACTCTCCTGAATCATCAACTCCGTCTTCTTCTCCTCCTGCTGAACACAGCCAACCACAGTTAGCAGTAGGAGCTAACAGCTCCAGGAGCCAGCAGCTTCTCTCAGCCTGGACAAAAACCAAACTCCTTCTTCAGAGACGTCAAGGAAGTGGTAACAACCAACTGGGTGAATACCTGAGATTAGTTCAACCTGATGCTCTGCATAGAACTATTTAACTTTGATGAAGATGTGTTGATTCTATTACAGTGATTGAGTTCTATTGATGATATCAGGAGTAGTTTTCAACCTATAAACCAACGTTAGCTTTGCCACACACACACACAGGGTCTGCATGCTAATCTTTGCTTTACTAACTAGTTTACTACCAACCTACACATTTCACATCAAAGACAACATCACACAGTAACTGAACACCGTCTGACGACTCCAGACGTTTTACAAGAGAAATCACCTTCACATCAACTCATTTTAGAAATGTTCCTTTAACAGAGACACACAGGAAGCAACGCTAAAGACCAGCTTCCCTTTGTTCTATCGTTCTCCATCACCTGGTGGGGACTGAGGACAGCCTTCCTGCTCTTTGATAACCTTCATTTGGAATGTAGTTTATTGTGATCCGCCATCTTGTCTTGTAGTTCCATCACAAGTCACACACACACTCCCTCCACCTCTCTCTCTCTCTCACTCTCACTCTCTCTCTCTCTCTCTCTCTTTCTCTCTCGCTACACACACACCTACACACACCAAACTGTATATAGGTAGTTAGAATCTCTGTTTTTGTTTGTTTTCATTGTAAATAAATACAATTTTTGGAATCATACTTGCTGTCTTATTAATGAGCACAAAGACAAATGAAATGTCGACCTCTTCTGTGTCAAGAACTCCAAAATCCTTCAAGCTTTACTGTTAATTGTGGTAATTGTAATTAATTTAACTATTAATTCAAATTCCAAGTTAACTGTTTAGTGTATTTTATGAGACTGATAGAACTGAACTGGCGATCATTTCCTGTTAAACAGGTGGTGCTCCCGAGGTATTTGATACAGATCAGATTACATTTCCAATAACATAATTAATAACTATCTTTGATAATTATTAATCATTATCGATAGCCAAACTACCAAAACACAACATAAATGGTACACCGTTGGTGGACTGCACTACATAAATGGTACCGAGTGATTATTATGAGGTAAGAAATTACTACAGCAGTGAGCATGTATGAAGCCATATCTGGCGGCCATCTTGGCGGCTTTAGCCGGCGGCCTCTCGCGGAGCCTTACAGTTTCTGGATTGCCCCAACCCTAACAAAAGCCTTTGCTGGTCACTTAATCTTTCTCTTCCTTTCTGCTTGTCACCTTGTGACCAGAGGAGCTCAGCTGCTCCCCCTGACCCTGCCATGAGGGCAGAATTCCACCACAAAGGGAAGGCCTGAACCTCAACTAGGCCTCACCACCAAGGGAAGACTGACACACAGGACGTGTTTTTCCAGGAGCCAGAAAGGTCACAGGTCACAGCTCGCAGACTCTCTTTCTGCTTTTTGTCCCAGCAAGCAGAATGTCACAGCTCCTGCTGAGAGCGCACAGAAGCTCCTCCTGGTTCACGACCAGGACAAAGCTTCATCACAGATCCAAGTGATCAGCTCCTCAGACCATCAAGCCAGGAAATTTCAAGGATTGCTCCTGAACCACAACTCCTCTAGTTTCTTCTTCTGCACAATGCAGCACAACCACAGTTAGCACAGAGATGCCAACTGCCAACAACAGAACCACCAGCTTCTTACAGAATGGACAACAAACAGACACCTTCAAAGACACTAAGGAAAGGTGGTGACTACTGGACATTAAATAGTTAGACAAGTCAGTTCTGCATAGAACTGTTTAACTTTTATGGAGTGTTGATTTGATTACTAGTGATTTAATTCTACTGGCGATGATATTAGTAGTTAGCCAACCTGTGAATCAATGTCAGATGTGCCTTACACAGACACAGGGTCTGCATGCTAATCTTTGCTTTACTAACTTGTTAATCAGCAACCCTACCCAAATCACATCAAACACAACATCATACATGTATTTAAACACCATCTCTTTGCAAAGCAAATTGCGTTCACATAAACTCACTTCTAAATTGGCTTTCACCAGAGGAAGGAAGCAGACTCAGGAAGCGGAGTCTGTCTACTGTCCTCCGTTGTTCTCCAGACCACATGGTAAAGAGAACAGCTTGGTCAGCCATCTTGCTTCTAGCAAATGGCATTCTCTCTTCGGTTGAAATGTAGTTCTGGTGATCTGCCATTTTGATTTGTAGTTTCCATCACACGTGTCACTCTCTCTGCATCTCTTAGACACTAACACACACCCACACATACATGTACACACGCCAAGCTGTATATAGTTAGTTAGAATCTGTGTGTTATGTTTGCTTAATTTCTTTTTGATTAAATATTATCTTGTTTTATTATTGTGCACAAAGGTCAATGAAATGTCGACCTCTTCTGTATGAATAACTGAAATTTGTTCAGGCTTTCCTATTCAATTTGGTATTTGTCATTAATTTAACGAATTCAAATTCCAAATTATTAGTTTGGTGTATTTTATGAGACTGATGTAAACATATCAGATCGTTTAAAAAAACAAAAAAACAAAAAACATTAACAACTGTCTTAAGTAATTATTAATCATTATCAATAGCCAAACTGCCCATAAACCTCATTTCAAACATAATAGTTCCCCGGTATGAGACCAGTGTTCCCAAAACTAGTGTGAGACAATGAGACAATGGACAGCATCCTCCCATACTTCGGCTTCAGATGGAGTACGAGAAGCATACCCCCCACAGAACAGATGAGCCAAATGCACAAGCTCATATATTTTCCCCAAATGCTTTGTCAATTATTGAACCCTCCTGCTATTTATGGGCCAAATGTTCTGTCCTCAAATATGCATGAGGTGGCTACAAAGGGTTTAACGTCTCCTTGCCTCTGCTTGAGTGACAGAATCATGTGGCAGAAAGTCATGATCAGTAAGACAGCACAAGTGGTACGTGACCAGAGAGCGGTCTGTTTGTCAGGGTCTTCATTTATTTCTGGAGCAAGCGCCTTGACTTCATGACCTGGAGCCTCATTTATAAACGTTGCTTACACAGAATATGGGGCCTGAACTACAATGTACGCTAACGGTTTGATTTATGAAAATATAATTGTCGGGCGAATGTGTGCACCGGTACGCCAACTCTTATCCTTGCACACGCACCTTTTGGAGATGGAGACTGGCGGTGCAGATGGTGAGGTGGTGAATTGAAGCCAGATTCATCTCATACTTTTAATGCCACATAATCATAAGCACCCAAGCGACAGTTTTATAGATGTGTTCCTTTAGTGAGCCATTAGGCCGAATACTCAATTTGAACCACTATGTTCATATGTTCATACATTCATCTCCAAATGATTCAGAGCGGTGAATAGAACTGATTGATTATTACTTGTGAAAAGTGTGGAACAGTCAGTGTAATTGCTGAATAAGCTTATAAAAAGTGCAGTGAGAGCTGTTCATAAGGCTGCACAATAAATGCGCTGGACCAGCTTGAATATTACGACAATGGTAGTCGTCTTTCGGGATCACAAAGATTTCCTGACCCATGATGATGCCGGGCTCATATAAGCTGACTTAGAATCCCCAGAGCGATGCTCTTGGATCTATGTGCTGAAGTGAGTCCAGTGTTGGACCAATCATCTGGAACCGCACCATCCCAGTACATATACAGGTGCTGACCACTCCGGGGTTTCTGGCAACCGGCTCTTTCTAGTGGGAACCAGCCAACAGGTGTGTGTTTAATGTAAATAACTATATATCATGTTATATGTTCTGCCTAAAGCACCTTATTAGTGTGACATAATGTATTTAAATTATGTACTTTGGTCAGGGATATCATAGACATCTCTGAATGCAATAATTCCAGCCGTTTTGGATGGCCTTATAACATGACCAGTTAATACTGTGGATGAACAGGACAACACACACATTTGCAGCAATGTCTAGTTTTTGAACTCACATTGCTATAAGGGCTCCAAGTGAAATTAATCTGTTTATATGAACCGTGAAAAAGTTCTCACAATCAACGTCAAGTTCTTTGTTCCTCTAACATGGTTCTGACAAATTTAGTGGCACGGTGGTCTGGCTCCACATATGACTCATTCATCAGGACATGCAGCAGTGTTGTGAACAGACTGCAGCCAGCTGCTGCGTGGTAGGCTTATTTCCATGGAAAAATATTTGTGCTACCATTCATGGTAGCTTGTGGGTGCGTCAACAGCGGGATATGAGGTGAATCTACCTGCACACCCTTGCAGGTGGACTGCAAATTATAATGGGAAAAGTGTGTGCAGGTGTGTGTGCGCATGGCTTTATAGATCAGTCTTTTTTGGTTGAATGCCATTTTCAGCTTTTGGACGCAATTTTTTAGAAATGTGCCCCCTGCACAGTGACTGGGTGCAGACGTGTTGTATAATGTTCTCATAAGCTGATGTGCACAGAGAACCTGCATTGGAGCAAGCGAAGGACACAGACACGTTATATTTGGAGTGTTAGCTCAGGAGTGGGAGGATTGTCTGTGGGGATTAGATTATACACAGAGATATGAGCTCTAATACAACAGTATGTCAAAGTAATTAAAGGGTGAACAATTCCATGGTTGTCTTCGTCCCTCAATAGAGATTGACATCATGTCCTTTTTTCCAAAGAATATAAAAACAAGGTAATTCAGTTTCATACATTCAAATGCTTAGTGTTTTTTGAAACATCGGCTTGGCACCAGCTGTTGACTAGATCACAGTCATCGTTATTCGGATCCATATCATAATCAGGTTAACTCAGATCCAGCCCATTCTGTTGGAGAGCACACACATGTGCCAAATCTAAAGAAATTCCATGAGAAAGGATTTCTGATTAAGGTCACTGTGTCCAATTCAAATCAATTCATCTTTACTTATATAGTGCAAAATAAAGAGAGAGATAATGTCGGTGAAATGTAATAGTGAAACATGGTGAATGTGAAAGGAAAGCAGCTCAGTGTTGGTCCTCCGGCAGATAGATTTACTATTAAATAGAAAAGTCTTAAAGTCCTTATGACACCGTACAACTGAAGTCAAAATTATTAACCTCCTAAGGAATGTAAATTTGTTTTTAATAATTCCCAAGTGCTGCTAAATAGATCAATGAATTGACACAGCTTTTCCAAACATCCGAGCTTTATTTTGAAGGCTTACATCAGTTTACTTTGCGGTGTTGTTTCTGTGTGCAAAGTAAAAGTTCAGTGATCTATTTTACAGCACTTGGGAATTATTTGAAAAAGCTGTGAAATGTCATAGGGGGGCTAATAAATATGACCTCAACTGTATTTCATGTTCCTTTTAGTATTTTCCCCAATAAAAATATAACAGTGACATCCATTCCTTTATCAGATGCATGCTGGAATGTTGACACGTTTGCTCTTTTTTAAATTTTGTGCTGCTGAAAAACAAATCCTGTCCCGGGGAACAATGCGGAAGTGACATCATACCGAGAACGCTTTCTCTCTGGATCATGAAGGGAATGCTGCAGTTTCACATAGTTGCTTTGCTCCCCATCGCTTTCCACAAAACGTTCCGTTTCTTTTTCCACTTCTATGTCATGAAAGTATGTCCACATCATTTCTTCTTTTTCTCTCAAAGACGAACACCAACTGGTCGGCCATCAGTCAGTCAGACTGAACTTCTTTCTGAGGCCCTGTTTACACGACAACATTTCATGTGACAACACCTAATCCGCTAAAAAAAAAGGAGTGTGTTTACACTACAGCAGCGGACACAGAGACAACGATGTAGTTAGTATGCCGGGGCACTGGAGGGCGCTGTTGCTTGATTTTGTAATGAAACTACAGAGACGTGTGCAGAGAACAAAACACTATAAACGTGAAGAAAATGGAGAGAACCTGACATCCGTATGGACTGATGACACATCGGATGATATCAGGGAGAGTCTCAACTATTAAACTACTGATCTGGACGATAAAAGTAGAATATAGACCGCGGGTCGTACCACTACGGGTCGTACCACTACGGGTCGTACCACTACGGGTCGTACCACTACGGGTCGTACCACTACGGGTCGTACCACTACGGGTCGTACCACTACGGGTCGTACCACTACGGGCCGCCACGTTTGTTTACAACTGAATGAGCAGGAGGGAGGGGGAGAGAGGTGCATGTGCAGTAACAGGCTCTGTAGCCTCCATCAGTCTCTGCAGGAGGGATTTGCGCCGTGAAACAATCTTTCCACCTTGGGAGCCGGATTAAAAACTTTGCTGATACAGTGCATCAGCAAACTGGTGTTGTGTAAACGGACCCCCCAGAAATTAAGAAAGTTTTGCGGATACACTCTAATTCGTTGTCGTGTAAACGGGGCCTTAACTTTGTCCTTTATGCCAACTCGTCACCGCAGCTGCATTTTCTAAATGTTGCAGCGAGTGGGGGATTGAGGAAGTGACGTCATCTGCATCTCCACAGTGTGACCTGATGCAGCAGAAACCCGGGAAACAGAAATACTGCAAAATAAAAATACTCACACAACTAAATGAGACAAAAAAACGTTATAACATTACGTCTTACTTTGTTTTAGTTAATGGAAAAGAAGAGACATTTCAGCAAATTTCTTATTTTGTAAATCACATCGTTTTTATTCTCGTCTGGCTTACGTAACTTGAATAAACGTTTGTTGACGACTATGTCCTCATCATTTTCATTGACAAAAGCAACACCACTACTGTTGAGGGTCAATTAAATAATCTGTATGATCTCTCTCTCTCTCTCTCTCTCTCTCTCTCTCTCTCTCTCTCTCTCTGTCTCTTTCTCTCTGCCTCCTGCAGGATTTCTAAAAGTTAAACTAGAAATTCATGATCTGAAGCTCCTTCACTCCTCCATAATTATGCATGTTGATTACCTTGCTATCTTATACCCACATGTCTCTCTGTCTGTCTGTCTGTCTGTCTGTCTGTCTGTCTGCCTGTCTGTCTGTCTGTCTGTCTGTCTGTCTGTCTGTCTGTCTGTCTGTCTGCCTGCCTGTCTGTCTGTCTGTCTGTCTGTCTGTCTGTCTGTCTGTCTGTACTGTCACCAGAACTTGCCCACGTGAGATTGGGAATGATGGTTTAGAAAATCTCTTGAATTTGTGTTGCACCACACTTTCTGCAGGCTCTTGTGTAAACACTCTGTCGTCCACTCCGGAAGTGTGCACAAACATTTCTGTGGAGAATACTTGTGAGAAGAGGCACACACCCTAACAAAAAATAAAGTTACTGCATCACACATGATGGAACAAGGTATAGTTGTTAAAGGAAAGGGAGTTTGGCAGTGTTTACATCCCGTTGCCGCAGTCCTGGTCTTGGGGTGGTGACGTCTCCCACAGTCTCACCCAGCTGTTTTTATCAAGTCACTGTCAGGCAGGCAACCCCGCACTGCTGCATTATTCATCGCCTGCTACAGAGACGAGGGAATTGGAAGTCCCGACCACCACTTTGATGACATGCAAAGAAGGGGGAAGACTCTGCGCCGCTTACATCTGCTGTCAGCAATGCTTTCCCAGCTGCTATGATCAAGTTGAATGGTAAATGAGACTATATTGGTGCACAGAAGGGCTGATGTGTGGGTATATGCTTTAAGATCTGCGTATGGAAACGGGCACTTGGATAATTTTTGTGAATAATAAAAATGCATGTGTTTGGACGCCTCTTTTCATGTATGCAGAGGACTGAACTCAGCTCAATGTTATTTTTACCCAATCTCCCCTTAGGTATTACATTTATGCAATATGTTCATTAAAGCCATGCATCATTTTCATAACTGCGGGTTTCCCTCATAAAACAGAGGCAAAAAAAGAAGAGAAACACAATCCCCCTCTGGACTATAAATATCTTTGGTGGTGATACACCCTTCTGTACGCCTCAGTCAAAGGCAAATCCAACCAGCAGCTTGGATGAAATATGTCTGCGTATATTATTGTGTAATTACATAATGTGCACATTCAGACAAGGCTACAGATGTGATGTAGAAAAAATGAAAACAGGTATTCCTTCTTGAAGTGGGTGTCACATACATTTTATTGAGATTTTGGCTTAGAGGAATACGGCTGATCTTCTATCACAGAGACTTTTCTGCCAGACCTAATGGCATAATAAAAAATACAGCAAAGCCGAATGAAACCACGGTGTTACACAGGCGCACGTACACAAAGGTAATATTTCAGGAATGAAGGTGTGCACTGAATCCAGATATAAAAGCAAGCAAGTTGTTCTGTGACTGCATGCAGACGTTTGCCGATTTGCTCCTGTTTGCATAAATGGAAAGCCTGATTGACAGTACGAGTTCCCTGTTGACTCAGTGTGATTGAGTTGGAGATGTGAGTGCACTCTACTGGCAGCGTTCTCCATTTGTCACTATCTTGAGCCATGAGATGGTGTAGCTGGCATCCATCGGCCCAGAGAGCTCCGGTCTGTAGCGCAGTAATCCCGCTCTCAGCATGTACAAGCACGCATACGGCCCCCGAGAACACCCATCTCATGAAATCTAATCCATTGATCCCTCTGTGTGCCAGTCACAAAAGCAGTTATAACAGGAAGCTTCAGAGCTATGCTATGTCAAGTGTAGCCCTCATCCCTCCGGAATCAACAGAGTGAAAGCAATTCAGGATGCAAATGGTCAAACAATGGCTTTACATATGAGTGAGACACAGGAAAGAGGATGTGGTGTTGAAAATAGAAGCCTTTACTACAAAACATAAAGTCATTTTTCTTGAAAGACATCTTTGTTTAGAATCAGAAACAGTTTTATTGCCAGCTACTATAAAATAGCTACTATAAAAACCTAACATTTCCACAGTACCATGGGGTTTTTTGGTGCACAAGTCACAAACCAACGATACACTACGGGAAACTTTTGTAATGCCATTTTAGTGTGTTAGGTGGCAGTGGTAAGTTACAGTATCATCCAGTCTACTTCTAATTTGATGACTACAAAAATGATAATTCAGCAATTATTTTTACATTTTTACAAATATAATGTATAAACAGAATGTTTTAATTAGAAGTATTCATTCACACTGTTGGTGTAGTCAACAAAGATAATTTACTTCGCAAAATATTCCAAAAAGTGGAAATAGTTGAAAATGTATTGAAGTACATGATGTGAGTAATGCTTATTTGGTACCTACATTTCTGGTTATGAAGCTAAAATGTTTCTTTACACAACGAACGCTGGAATTTTAGCACCTTAAAATGTCTATGCTTTAATTTGTAAGATGATACAGAACGACATGATAATGTGTGAAGGTATGATCTAAGTATGTGATTGAATACCAAAATAAACTAATGCAACGTTCTTATTTTATTTTTATGTGTCACTATTTTTACATTACAATTAGAAACATTGTTAAAACTTGGTAATATGTTATCACTTCACCTCGTTAAGAACTTACAGTTACATGATAAAAATTGGCAAATGTTACATTGTGATTGAGTTTCACATTATATTGTGATTGTCTGTAAAAAAATGTTAGGAGACACTGTGACATCAATCAAGAACTCAAATTACATTTTTCAAGCATTTTGTAAAGGCGCGGTTCCGCCGCACTTTCTGTCGAGGAGCTTCGAGGGGCGGGGCGGATTTTCGCACGGTTCGACTGAAAAGTTGTGGATGGCACGGAAAGAACCCACAACCGCCGGCGACGATTTTCCACTGCCCCTTCATTGAGGTACCGGGCACTGAGGAACGGGTCTGTGAGGAGGAGCGACGACGCAGCCGCCTGCTGATTGGTAGTGACCATCGTCACTCTCAACTTTCCCGCAATATTTAACTATTTCATCGGCCGTAAACCCTCCGGTGTTGTTTACATACGCCACTTTGTGCTCACTGGTTGATTTGTTAACTGGTTTATTGAAACGTCGGCGCGCGACACAACATGGCGTCTTTAACGGGATAGACGCTCCTCTCAGGAACAGGAGGAGATTCAACAGGAGCTGGACGCTGCAATGACAAAGTTTAACCTGAGTCACAGAGAACAACTCGGACGGCCGGCAGCCACTTCCGTGTTCTTCGCTGGACGCGTCTTCGAGTCGTTCACAACCCCGCCTACATTTTAACCGTACTTTCTGTGGTGGGACGGCGCCACAGAGTCGGGCCTGGGTGCGGTTTGCAGTAGCATAACCTCCCGCTCCGCCCCACTCCGGCACGTACTGCGCGGTGGAACTGCAGCTTAAGTGTTCCACAGACAAGATAAAAAGAGTGATGACAAAAGAAGAAGGTTTCCAGAAGATGCCACGATCTCTACATTCATCCTCTCATCCTCTCATGTTCATGCGCTTTTTTTCTCTCATCTTTTTGGGGGGGGTTTGAAGTGGTATGGCAGGTGTGGGTGAGTTTTTCTTGGAAACTTTCATTTGATATCACTGGACGGATCTCTCTCTCTTGCTCTCTCTCTCTCTCTCTCTCTCTCTCTCTCTCTCTCTCTCTCTCACACGCACGCACGCACGCACGCACGCACACACACACACACACACACACACACAGAGTGAAACTGCATATTTTAAAGTGGCCTTTCATTGTGGCCAACCCAAAGGCCTCTGCATACTCCAAAAGGAAGAAGAACAAAGTTTGCCTGCTGACATCAACCAGCAACAGAGAATATTCATCTTCGCCAGTTGATATACTCCGAGAAGAAGCTGAGCAAACTCGGAGGCCACGCCCCCTAACTGCAGGCAAACTTATATGAAGTGGTGTTAACTTTTCAACGGCACAGCTTATTTCTCTCTTCAGATGTCGCTGAACTGTTTCACTAATAAAAGAGAAAGTTTGTGTCTGAGCCGTCACGTTGGTCTGCTTTTAACAGCAGGAGCTGACCGCCCTGAGTGACGCGTTCAGGTGCATCAGGTAACTCCGACCAGTGCAACACGCCAAAGAGCGTAAGAGCTCACACAGTAGCGAGGCTACATGCTAAACATGATTAAAATATGACTGAAACACTCATTAGCAAGCTGAAGCGCAGCACACCACAGAATAGACGCCACGCACAGCCCCGTCACAGACTTTTGGTGGCCCACAAGTGACACCGCTCTAGTGGAATTTTGCTTTGACAATGGCGGAGAGAGTAGTGTAGGAGTTGATAAAAGAGTAGTAGGTACACAAATAGATAGTTGAAGCTGAGGAGGAGGAAGATTTGGTATTGCAACATGCAACATCTGAGCAAATGAAGAAGAAAAGACGACAGAGGAAGCATCCATTTTGGTTTGCGAGCCGGCAGAATGTGGAAGTATAAACAAGAAAATTCTGACCGACCACCAAGAGTTTGATGACCACACAGCAGAGGAAACTTCACCCCAGATGCGGGGCACAGCTGGACGGAATTTTGTCACTATAATATGTGGCTGTGAGCATGAAGCATCGTTCCTCCACACATCTGCTGATTGGTAGTGAGCGTCATCACTCTCAACAAGTCCTCAATATTTAAATTGCTCATCTGTCGCAAACACTCCCGTTATTATTCACATACGCCGCTTTGCACACACTGGTTGTTTTGTTGACTGGATTTATTGAAACGTCGGCGCTCCACAGCACCGCGGTCTTCTAACAAGGTTCACACTCTCCTCTCATAGGGCTTTTCCACCAAAAAGAACCAGGAGCTAGTTCAGGGCCGGTGCCAGAGCCAGTTCTTAAATGAGCACCACCAAAGAATCGGTTCTTTTTCCACCGTTAACGGAGCCAAGTGAGAGCCACGTCATTGCGTCACTCCAAAACGTGATACGTCACTGATTTCAACAATTTTGCACTGACAGCCTCGTCCAGGTACCAGGAGACGGACTGGATTCATCGGTTTAGTCTGGGTCGCTCCATCTAGTTTGGCCTGAACCTCAGATGCAGACTAAAGAGCGAGAAGGCATTACGTCTCTTGTCTCTATTGGTGTTTTTTCACGTCCGTCTTGTTTTAGTCCGGAGCCCCGGAGTGGTCATAGAGGGGATAAAAAAAACGCGTGTATGAGTTTGGGTCTTATTTTTCAACATTTGGGTGTTACACTGTGAATTTCTGCTCCTTTCACTTTATTTCAGGGTGTGTCTGAATGAAATGCTTCCACATCGGAGAAGAATGGAGGTGTAGAATGATAGAACGAAGCTCTAAAACTGTTTCCAATGGCAACAACCGTAAACACACTGATTAAAGCTCTTTCACATGAAGCCGTTAAAAGGCTCATTTAATGTCTATAAAATCCAAGCTTTCATTTACAGTGGTATGTAGTTTGTTTTTCAGTTGCTGATGAACCAAAAGTATTCATTATAAAGAAGTTCTGTGGGCTAGAAAATAATATTGGAGCGTCTCGAAGCGGAGCGGAGCCCCCCCTGCAGCCTCACACTGCCTTGCTCAGCGGCTGCAGCTCCTCAGCCTGCGGTCAGAACGCGAAACAAGACCTGTTATAATAATGTTACCATGAAAAATAACCGACAATGGTAAACTGCTTGTAAATTATAGCCGATGCAGCTGACTGACAGGAGGAGCTCTGCATCGCTCTCGAGAGCCGCGGCTCCGCGAACGCGAATTAAATAATCCCTTTCCCTCGTATTATTAACTTCAGGGAGCGACTTATTATATCGTCCCCTCTGGGGCTCCGTGTTCGCTGTAGTTTTCAGAAAGCCGGTACAGTCTCGCTTCCGCCTTGTAGGTAGCGATAACTCCAGCGATAATTCCGCCCCCACCCGATGACGCGTCGGGTCCCAGTCTAGCTCCGCTCTGGCCCAGCAAAGAAGTGGGGCCAGCGTAGCAGCAGTTTAGCCCCTGTTTGACTGGGGCTTTGGTAGTGGAAAGACAAAGAACTGGTGCTAAGACTGGCCCTGGCTCCGAACTAGAACCTGGTTCTTTGCGGTGGAAAAGCCCCCTCAATGACAGGAGAGGAGATCCAGCAGGAGATGGACGCTGCAGTTCAGATTGAGAAAGTTTTTCACTTTGTCACAGACAAAGTAAGGTCACGACTTCGGATGACCGCGGAGCTGCAGTTGTGGCCGCAACTTCCACATTCTTTGCGCCACTATTGTTGCATAGTGACATTACATCCCTGCCTTGTTCACAATCCCACCTACATTTTCCGCCCCCCTGGATTCAGAAAAGGGGGAGATGCTGGCAGAAAAACGACCCAGTACCTGGGGTGGTCATTGAACCAGATAGGAGCCAGAGCAGCCCGCTGGAAGCTCACATTATTCCAAGTGACAACATATTGCCATGCTCTGGTTGCCCTGGCTCCCCTTCCTATTGGAGAATGTTACTGTGCAGCTGATCTAGAAACTGGAGCAGTCGTGCAGTGTTGTATGGACCCAGCATGGCATGGCGGTGGAGCTTGTGTGATTGCAGGCTGTCATGTGACGTTGTGGCCCCTTTTGTGCCTTTTTGTGGGGTTGAACCCTCCCTCATCGATAAAGATGTATTCATGAGGGTCAGCCATTGCATCCACCTCGAAGATTGTTTACAGGAGTCACAATACACACATTTCACTTCACACACAGTGCTCACTTAGTTTAGGTCATGATAACTTGAGCTCATTATATTGAGAGCATGTGTTTGCTGAATAAACACAACATAGTGCAATGAACCATTTATTTGACCAATTTTGTGTTTAGATGTGTGGAAAAAGGTGAATTGTGTTTTTGGTTATTGGAAATGTGTGTGCTTTTGGGAATGATGAAAGGTTTGGGTTTTTGTGCTACAAGATCAATGTTTTGCATTTTAGCAATCGAGAAAAGCTGTAATATTTTTGTTCAGTGTATGTTTTCTAGATGAAGTATTATTCATTAGCTTTTGAACCAGCCTCAGACAGTTTTCTTTATTTCCTTTTTATATGTTATGTCTAGCAAAAAAACACTAATATAAAGTGATATTAAATGATTTATGAAAGAGGCTCATTGGAGAGCAGAACAATGAAAATGCCATCCTGAAAATCTAATAAGCATCCTCCCTGAATTGGCAAAATGAGAAAGTGGCACACACAGGAAGCCTTTCACAAGGTGATTGTGTATTAAACAGACTTCCCCTCCTCAAATATTCATGGGCATAGATTTAGTCATTAATCTTTCATTATCTTCTATCTCTCTATTTTGCATACATCAGGAGCTGGGAGCTGTTATTGGTTACAATCACCCTCATCTTACATTCTCCCGTGTGAGCATATTTGCACTTCTATCTTGATTAAATTGCCAACCAAAGACAGATTATGAGTCAACTCAACATTTCAGTTCCTACTTTGGTGTTGCTGGAAATGAGATTTGGGATATTTCAGATGAAAGAGTCAGACAGTGAGTTCTTTAGATTTGTAGCTCTGGGGCTTTTGGTGATCACTTCTTGGAGGAGCAGGATCTCATCATCAGCACAGATGTTTGCCTCACAGTGGGGAAACTCATCCACTTGTCAATATGGCTGCAGGTGCTCAAACAACTGTGGTGTCTGTTCAGCTGGGGGAACACTCAATGGTTCAATGCTTTCCTACCACAGTATAAACATCGAACTGTGTTTAATGTTGACATGCAGTGAAGTACAACAGAAAATTTGTGAAATATAGACTTTAAAATGCATTCATTTTTTAATTCATGTGATGGTATTGTCACATTTTCCACAAATACAAATTCAAATGCAACCATGCCAATAAAGAAAGTAGAAAGAAAGTGATTTCTTCTTTCAGCCTATTTATAAATCAATTAAGGCGGGGTGCTCCAGTCCAGGGACGCCGTCAGAGATCATCAGGGAAAGTGTGAGGATTGTTCCCACCAAGTCTGACAAAAATGTTCCTCGTAAAAACTGGAGACAGACAAACATCATCACAATCAGGCAGAAAGAGTCCAAGAAAATGTCCACATGGTAAGAATTCCATTCGAAATTGCATTGTTTATTCTTTGTGAAACATACTTAAATGTGTTGCAGATTTATCGTGGCATGCACATTTGACATTGATTTATCTCAGAAAAGATTTTCTGCTGCTGAACCTGAGATCCACATATGTGGACAGTGGGACTTACTCTCTTTCAAAATGTAAAAAAAACTCTCTTTGAAGACATAGTTTGGGAAGGGTTTTTTATTTTGTTGTTGTCAAATATAAAATGGCAATAGTGAACAAGTTGGCCCTGCATGCATGACTTAAAACAGAAAACATATTTAGATCACTCACTATTTCTTTCTCACAATATAATTTCCCAGTGCATATTCCTTTGTCAAGGCACTGGAATTAGTTCTGGTGACAATTGCTTTGGACAACACAGCTATAGATAAGTGATGTGACATCAATGACCCAGTGGAGGATGCTGATTATAATCCTCCACAACAGGAGCGAAGCAGCAGTGAGGGAGACAATAGCTTTTGTGAGAACCCAAGACATAGAACACTGAAGACAGTCAAGGACATCAATGTGTCTGTATTGAATCACACGGCGAGCCAATGGTTGCATTTTTTCTTTGTTTGTTCCATATAAGCATGCAGGAATACAATTTCTAAAAGAAATGTATGCCGAAGAGAAGGCACTGTGAAATGGTATAGTTGCAAGTGCTTCACCTAAAACATTTACATTTTGCACTGGGGTGGGGGTGGGGGGTGGAGGTAGGGGTGGGGATTCAACATGGGGTGTGCATTTTACTTGCGGTTTGCGTCATGCCAGGTGCGCATTATACACAGCTTTCTTTATGAAAGCTTCACACTGTTTTTCATAAGTCATACACATTACATGGTGGTTTCCTGCCTAAATGCTCCCAATTTGAAATTGTCTCATCACCTTCTACCTAAACAAAACGTCCCACTTGATGCTGGGCACGACCTCACAGCTTGACTTGGCTTCAACATTTTTACAGCCTGGATCATAGAACCTATTAGCCCCATTTACACGACGGAGATGAGCGTAACTGCAAATGGAGGGCGCCATGCTTGTTACTTGCAGATCAGCAGAAAGAACTATTTGGGGCGGCGGAGGTGAACGTGCACAGTAACAGTGTTCTGCAGCCTCCAGCGGCCTCTTGGGGGGGTGAGCACAAGTGGGAAAGAATAGCCTTGGTCCCACTGCTATACATGGCGGAGCGGGACAGTATGGTAAGGCAAAGCACAACCAGACCCAACTCTGTTCCGCATCCCACCACAGGGAGTGTTGTATCTCGACTCGGGCCACAAAAACCTTCTGGTTCGTCCGTGGTAAAAGAAGAACTCAGGCAGAGTCAAAAATGACCAAAGTCAAAGATCTTCCAAGTCAAACAAAGGTGTTTATTGTCGGCACCAAGAGGTTAAACACCGTGAGTACACCCCGGAGCGAACTGACTCTGTCCCGCTGCAACTCCACCTTTTATATCCAAGGGCTGAGGGTTGACTCCACCCCTCACTATCACCCCACCTGTCATTACCTCATCCTTGACCTTGATTCCCAGACTCCCCAGACGGCCTTGGCAGCCGTCCCAGACACCTGTTGCTACATAGACACACATTTGGATAAACACTTTATGCTACACTGGCACTCGTGTCCTTGACCCATACCAGAGGTGCCAGTTAGAGCTGGTAGCCAGCAGGGCAGCCCCGAACACAATCAGCTGGGGAACTCCACTGGCCTGCCACCTGTCCCACATGCCTGCCCTAGCTGAACCTTTGACCCTGGCGCCTACAGCTCCGCAGCACCCTCTGCTGGTCAACAGCACCTTCTACAACTCCGCAGCACCCTCTGCTGGTCAACAGCACCTTCTACAGCTCAGCAGTACTTTCTACATTTGCCACCTTTGGTCCTTGAAAAGGGCCATTCCAAAAGCAACAATCAAAAGTGACATCAAACGTGACAAATACATTTTTTTTTTTTACTCTCTCTTGATATCCACTCCTTTGGTGAAATCCTACTCTGACAATGAGAATCTCCAGAAAGAGTGCTCTTACAATCAAAGTAGTTAAGTAACACTCCAGAGTCATCTTGTCTCCAATTTAGAGATTACGGTTACGGTACGGTTCCGTCTGCTGATTGGTTGTGACGATCGTCACTCTGGACAAGCAGCAATATTTAAATATGTCATCGGCTGTAAAAACCCTCTGTTGTTCACATACGCTGCTTTGTGCTCACTGGTTGTTTTGTTATGTTTATTGAAATGTTGGCATGCTACACTGACCCCTGGTGTTCCG
Source organism: Lipophrys pholis (assembly GCF_963383615.2). Taxonomy (NCBI): domain Eukaryota; kingdom Metazoa; phylum Chordata; class Actinopteri; order Blenniiformes; family Blenniidae; genus Lipophrys; species Lipophrys pholis. Next base: position 27,516,158 of record NC_137635.1, on the reverse strand, counting down.
GTGAGGTGCAGACACTCTTCTCCATAACAGAGCAGGAGGAGATTCAGCAGCAGCTGGATGCTGCTGTTTGGAATGAGAAAGTTTTGCAAGCTGTGTCACAGAGAACGGAGGCTCACGGCTTTATTTAGACGCCTCTTGAGCTGCGGCCGCAACTTTCCCATTGGTCCTGCGATTACTGTAGCATAATGTCGTCACATACCTGTGTCATTACGCAGCGTTCACAACACCACTTTTATTCTAACTGTACTCTCTGTGGTGGGACCATGCACCAGAGTTGGCTCTGTGTACGCTTTGCTTTGCCTTGCCTTGCCTTGCCTTGCCTTGCCGGCCCGGAATGTATTGCGCAGTGGAACCGCTACTTTTCACACCTCGACATCCCTGTCACTGTTTTCCTTGATGTTCAGGTCTAGTCAGGAGCAGAGGTGGGGGCTCTTACCGGGCAAGAGGGGGCGGAGAACATTTCACCTTTACACCTCGACATGCCTGCAAGATCTTTGATGAGGGTCACTGCATCATTGCTGCAACTTCTACACAGTAGAGGGGGGCTCTGATTGAGCAAGGGGGGGGGCTGTGCAAGGGCTTGGAGGACACTTTTCCTAAAAAAAGACACTTGGGCTGAAGCCCTCTTAGCCCCCCCTAGCAACGGCATCGATGATGTAATATGTTGAACACAGTTCAGGCGGTGAAAAATCGAGATTTTCAATTTGTTTTACAATTTTGTCTTGGTCTTGTTCAGAAAAATTCTGATCTAGTTTCCCCATATATGAATGTCTTTTTCTTTTTATCTTTTTTTTTTTTTTTTAGAGCTTAATGCTCAAAGATATTATGTGGTTATTGGTTTCTTCTAACCCCACAAATGTACGAGGAATCAAAAATGCAAACTATATCTTGGGTCTTGAGATTTAATCAAGCAAACACATTTTTTCATACTAAGAGATAAGATTACAGTAAATCCTCTGGAGTTCCATCAGATCCTCGTCCTCTATTCACCAATCTATACCTTCCGCTCATCTCACCACCATGGGGAGCAGAGCTTTCAACCGCTCTGGAGCTTGTTATCTCCCCAACTGAGAAAGCTGGACTCATTCTCCCATTTCAATTCACATCTATTCAAAAACAGATATTCCAATAATATATATAACAGTTTTCAACTGCTGGAGATGTCCTGAAGCTCTTTACGTCGTTAATCACGTTTACCTTTTCACACACCAATGGAGGCAGATGCCATAGGGGCCTAATCCATCCATTGGGATCAATCTGGGGTTCAGTGTCTTGCTCAAGGACACTTCCACATGTGGACAGGTAGAATATTGAACCGCCAACCTTCTGATTGGGAGACCGTTCTATCAACCAAGCCACAGTCGCCCTGCCGGCAGCTCCCCTGCCTCTCGCACCTTCAAATAAAATATACTATTATTATTATTATTATTATTATTATTAATTATTATTATTATTATTATTATTACACGATCCATAATGGAAATGCCCATGGCTTCTCCTCTTTCAGTAAAAATATATGCAAATACAAATATGAATACAAAAAATGTGTAGAGTAATACAAAAGGTAGAAGTGTAAAAAGTGAGAGTGGGTCTTAATTTTATATCAATGCTTTCTTTATGAGTGTTAATATCTGCTTTTGTTTCCTTAACATTGTCCGTATATTTTTTTTTACCATTGCTGGTATGGTTTACTTGTATTTTTGCTGTATGATTTATTAATATCGTTGTATATGTATATAGATCTTCCCGTGGGCTCACCACCTGCAGGAAAGGTTCTTAATCGGTGCAATGTGATCTGGGTGACTGTGCTCAGACTGCCACCCCTGCGACCCGGAAACGGATAAGCGGGAGGAAATGGATGGATGGATGGATGGATGGATGGATGGATGGATGGATGGATGGATGGATGGATGGATATAGATGATTGCCAAACCAGTTTTGAGTCCATAGTTTACGGAAAAAATTTTAAGGTATAACAGTGAAGCTCATCATATAGAATATTGATTGAAAATGGGGATGAGATTAAATAAGTTTTCTTCTTCCAACTCCCTTTCAGGCAAAATTGGCGCTTGCTCTCTTTATGTTAAATGTATGTTGATATGACATGTCACGAACCATGTGATGACTTTGTCTCCCTTGTGCTCAACTGTAGAATGCTTTTGCCTGAAATGAATGAATGAATGAATGAATGAATGAATGAATGAATGAATGAATGATAAATAAATAAATAAATAAATAAATAAATAAATAAATAAATAAATAAATAAATAAATAAATAAACAAACAATAGGCAGCACGTCATATGTAAAATTGAAGGTGAAGTAGATGATGTGGTGTGTGTCAGTCCTTCAGTTTGTATGACTCCACACAGTCTGAGGTGTGTAGGCTGTGTGTGTTGTGTGTCTGAGCAGGAGTGCAGCGTGCGGTGGGGGCCACAGCCCTAGGGCAGAAGAGGGTAGAAGCTGTGTTTCAGATGGCTTGTGCTTGACTTTATAGTTCTGAACCACTTCCCAGATGGTAGCAGTTAAAAGAGGAAGTTACTGGGGTGTGTTGTGTCTATTAAAATGTCTCTGGCCTTCTTCCTCAGTCTGATGGCGTGGAGCCGATCGAGGTGAGCGAGCTCCACCCCGATTGTGTGTTGGGCTGCCTTCACCACTGTGTATGCAGGTCCTCCTCGCAGCAGCTGTGCAGCTCACAAAGCACACAGTTTGTGAGGATGCTCTTGATGGTGCTTCATTAGAAGTTGAACATCAGTTCCCAGGAGACTTGGGCCTTTCTCAGGATCTTTAAATATCCAGGACTACAGCTGGACTCTGTGGTTTCAGGAATGTGGAGAAGATTCTCTCCATTCTGGACAACTACAGCATTCTCTACACAGGATTGTGATCAGGCAGAGTGTGTTCAGCTCCAGGTCGCTGTCTCTGGCCTGATTCATGAGAAGGCTCAAGAACTATTCAGTTCCCCCACCATGAGACTGCACAACTCATTTCTGAGTGGTCCTTTGCAGTTTACCACCCTGCTTCTGTTCCTCTTCTCTACTCTGCCTGTACAAACTGTGTTTGTGAAAGGCTGTCCACTACATGTTATGTACAAATATTTCTCACAATTTCACTTTAAAACAAAACAAAATTGAGCAATCACTTCAACATTTAAGCATGTTCACATTGAAAAAAAAGGCATTATCTAATATTTTATTTCCTCCTCCGCGGTGCCTGATTTGGAGGATCTTATCAAACTCTACTTCAGGCTTTCTTTCAGTAACAAGGAAATACTTGCAATTTTAGCACATTACAACCAGACAGTGATAAGTGTCAGAGTTTGTAGAAGACTTGGTCTGTTTAGGAGGAAGAACCAGTCTGACTTGGAAGAAGTGTTTGCTTTTGTCCAACATGAAGTCATGACCAGTGGACAAATGCAGGGTTATTGCTGGTTACATCTTCATGCTGTTCAGCGAGGATTTCTTGTGTCACAAGACACCATAAGACTCATCATCAAACTGGTTGATCCACAAGGTGTAGAAGTGAGACGAACATGGCGCCTGAGGAGACGTCAGTACAGCTGCAAGAGGACCAAATGCACTTTGGCACATGGACGACTATGATAATCTAAAACCCTATGGCATTGCCATCAATGGCTGTATTGATGGTTTTAGCCGGTATGTGTTATGGATGGAGGCCTAGACCACAAAAGTAGTTGCAAGTTACTTTATCAGAACAGTGCCAGGTGTAGGAGGATGTCCAGAGAGGGTTTGCGCAGACAGGGGAACAGAAAATGATCGTGTAAGACCAATAGGGATGTTTTTGCGGAGAAACCATCTAGACAGTTATGCAGAAGAGAGGAGCTTCCTCTATGGAAGAAGCAGAGCAAAGCAGCACATTGAAGGATCGTGGGCGAACCTTCACAAACAGAGTGCACAATCTTGGATGAACTTGTTTCAGCCTTTCTAGGATGATGGTCATTTAACACGAGACTTTATAGACAAAAATCTAATCCAGTTCTGTTTCATGAATCTTGTTCAGGTAAAAATCTTTCCTCAACCTTTGAAAGGAAGTTGCTGTAGTTTGTATTGGAAATCTTGAATCACAGTATACTGACAGTAAAATATCTAGAAGCAGCGCATCAGTGCAGTACCTATCTGAACCCTCCCAATTTACCATTCTTGGTTGTTGATCTTGCCTCATTGCTATGTAAGTTTTCCACTGATTATTGGGAACATAATCAAAAATGTTTTTAGAGTCTATTCGCTATTGAATTCGCTGATTGGGGGCATACAAATGTGGGGGAGCAAAATTCCCACAATGAAAAAGAAATAAATGACTCAAAAATTAATATGCTATTACATGTAACAAATTAATATTCTAAATCATTGTATATATTTAATTATTATAAAATGCAACATTTGACATTTGTATTTATCCACGTTTTACTTCCCCTATTTATTTACTTCCTTTTAATTTGATGTATTCTCGTATATATTTAATCAATTAAAAATATTTCATTTTATTCATGTGTTTATTTCAGTTATTTTCCCGTTATATCTTTTACTGTTGTTTACCCATATGTATTATTTTCTAAGTGTCTTTGTTCTGTATACATTTCTGTTTCATGATGCAGTTGAGAGGACTGCAGTTCATAAAGGAACTCCTGGGAGTTTTCTCAATATCTAAATTTTCATCTTCTCTCTCCTCACTCCTCCATCCTCCGTCGGTGATGAGGAAATCAATTGTGGTCTGTCATCTGGAAGGATGTCTCAATTCTGAAGTGGTACTCATGGAGTTGAGGACATGAGGAGCCAAGGAGCAGGCATACAACTGTTGTTCCTTGCAATGTTTCCTTGCAATGCTTCCTCACGTCATCAAGTGGGTGGAGCCAAGACGTGAAGAAACAATAAGAGAAGGGACACATCAAGAAAATCTAGATATTGAGAGTATTGCTCTTTGGGTTAATTAACTTCAGAATGATGACACCCTGTGTGCATGCCTTACTCCTACAGTGGTGGCCATGGTTGGCAGGAAAGGTGAATTGTGGTGTAGTTAAGTGTTGTTTAAATATATTCTGAGGAAGATGCCTTCTGAGGCTAAAACTGGCAACCATCTTCAGCACTATCCTACACTTACAAAACTGGTTACCTTGGCTGCAACACTGAGTGTTTGCTGGCACAGCCTTTACAGCTCTGTACCAGCTTTTTCTCAAACTATATGCTCCGTCTTCACATGGCTGCCAGTGTAGGAGCAAGAAATATATAATGTTTACAGCCTTCTGATCAGAGAAGAACCCATGAGCACAGGCCTCATATTTGCATAATGAAGCAGAAATCAATAAAGGAGACATAATAATATAGAGGATATAAAGGATGGTAAAGCCTGAATAAATGAATTTGGGGAATAAAAAAGGAAATAAGGAAAATGAGCAAGATTAAATGTGAATAGATTAAAGAAGAAGTAAATGGGGGAACACAAAGGTAGATAAAAACAGAAGCAAATTAGAACAGGACTCTCAAATTGTCATTTTTATAATTATTTCTATAGCGATTAACATACATTTGTTTACAATTATAAATTCAATAATTTATTTTTTAATAGATTTTTTGATTTTAGCCTTTCCTACCCCTTCATATAACTGTATAACACAACACGGCAAATGAGGCCTCAGTATAGACCAGTTAGGTGACGAAAGACCTATTTCACATTAATATATGTACTTTGCTCTTTCGCAGGATGAACTTGACAAAGTGGTCAACACATGGAATTCACACAAAATAAGACCAAGGTCAAATGGTGACATGGCATCGGGCCAGCCAGTTGTGACGTATTCATTCCTAGAGTTGCACAGTGCTGAGGATAGACTTAAAGCTGTTGCTTGAAGTAGGAGTCACTGCGTGTATGGAAGAGTGCACTCCCAAAGGCCAGTTTCCATGTGATGAAACTGTGTTGTCTCCTGATGGAGGAGAATGGGTGGGATAGTCCCACAGATCCACTTGCCGCAGCTGATCTGTACATCACATTAAGAGAAAAAATGCTGCAAATAATTTAAATAAAGGTGCAGAACATGTGCCTCAGTAGTTTTAATTGGCATTCTATGACGTATCCCTGGTCATTGTTTTCTCAGTCTGTCACCGTCAGAGTGCAGGGACTGGGACAGAAGTAGAGAATACACTGGCATGGATGGGCTGATGACAAAAATAGATATCAGCTTCCACAAGAAGTCCCAGTTCAAAAACATTTATCCCTTTACCTGTCCACCACATTGAGCATACTTTCATCGGGACAGAAAATTGTGGTTTTAACACAGTGTGCAGCAGGTACAAAAGGGATTAATGCTGAGGATTACCAAGAAAATTGTAGAAAATATTCAGAATGTGTCTTACAGACATGAATTTAATGTATTTTTTGTAACTTGCCATCATTCAGGCCCTGTCCACACCAGTGCATCTTCTTCTGTCCCTGCTCTTTATACAGGCAGAGAGCTGGTTGCCGTCCTCTGCAGGCAATATGCTGACAAGGCAGAAGTACTTCATACAGTCCTACCTCCAAAAATTGAACTGTCATCTTAAGATCACATCAACATCACTGTTGAAGACACCCGGTCAAGGAAGTGAAGTTCAAGCCTATGTGGTAAATATTGGCAAAATGATTTTGCAAATTGTCTTCCATGTTTCAGTATGACGATTACAGAGTGAAGATGGCTTTAACCTTGCTCCCAAGTGTGCATCACTCACTAGCTGGTTATGCTGGCATAGTCTTCATCTGTCCACCATCGCTGGACTCTTGAGTGTTGCCCATATTTGCTGCTAAAATGTAAAATAAGAGTGCTAATGGATGATCTATTGAGCCTTTTAGCCTGCAACAATAGTGATACTAATACATACATAATAATACATAATACATATGTTCATTCAAACATTTTATATTTCAGTTACAGTATATTGTTATTGAAGGGTTGCATTTGAAGAAAGAATTTTATATTGACAAAGCTGAATGTTGTGCAGCAATTAACCTGATAAAGCAAGTGAAGTATTTTAAACAAGTTTCTACCTCAAATACAGGACAAATGAAGTACAATAAAAAGTATAATATCTTGCATGGAAAACTGAGATGTGTTCATCGGAGTGTAAACATAATACATGTTTTATACATGTTTTATTGTCGAGTATATACCAATAAAAGGCCTTGATATTCTACATTTCTTAAATATATATTCTCACATTTAATAATTTCCTTAACAGTGAAATTTGTACCGTAGTAGTATTTAGTGGCGGCTCGTTCGCTCCTGGCAGAAGTGAAGAAATTCCGTAGCACTGTAAATGAGTTTGTTATCAAATATGACGAAGCCTTGTTATCAGAAAAAGAACAACTGTAGTAGAACAAGTAGCAATTTATTCACAATATAACTTTGTGACAAACATTTTGTGGCCAATAACATGATCAAATCTCAACCTTATGTGCAATAACAATCAAAAACTGAATCTGTTATATTTTCTCCTCAGTTGTAAAGACAAAATTCCACAACTATCAAAATTGTATTAAGTTCAATCAATAATAAAGAAATATTTGCAAACATACTTAACAAGAAAGCATGGTCTGTTCAGAGGGAGAAACGAGTTTGACTCTGGGGAAGTGCTCAGTCAACATGAGAATGACGAGTTATTTTAGGAAACTGGGATGTGTGATGTCAAAAGATACTGCAATATTCATTCATAAACTGGTTTGGTTAACAAGATGTTCGTTATCAGGGCAACCTGGTGTCTGTGAAACATCAGAACATCATCAGCATTTACAAAAAACACTTAAGAAAAACTTCTTTCACTGGATATGAGGTGATAATCTATCAGTCACCATAAAAATATTCAAACTTCCAAAGACCTGAACTCAATGACAAACATTGTCACAAGGTTGGCTTCCTCCTGCACAGCTGGAAGATATGTCTATTAGAGACAGTGCAAGTATTAAAGGTTCAAAATATTTGTTCGTCTCCATTCTTTGCAATTCAGTATCTACATTTCTGCATCATTACTTCAGATGTAAACAGTCCAAACTGTATTGTCCTTGTAAAAGTTGTGGGATTCTAAACAATGTCCATTACACTTTGTTTTACTTTAAGTGTATAAAAAAGTGCTATACAAATAAAGTTGATTGATTGATGATTGATTGATTACTCAGACATCGCTTTCCAGAACTGCATTAATTCCGAACGGAACTCTGGTAAGTTGTCATAGCTTTCAGCAATGTGCAGAACTTTCCCACATGTGTGACCAATGGGCCTCCTGGTGAACTCTGTCATGTCTTCAAATTCCACAGAGATGCTGTCTGTTACCACAAGATCAGATCCAGTTCAGAACCGCAGACACTTCTGTAGTTTGATTTTATCTAGCTCTCTTCTCAAATGACTTCTCACTTCCTTTTGTTTTGTACAAAACAAGCAGTAGACTTTGGGATCGCTGTTTGTGGTCTAGGCCTCCATCCATAACACATACCGGCTAAAACCATCAATACAGCCATTGATGGCAATGCCGTAGGGTTTTAGATTATCATAGTCGTCCATGTGCCAAAGTGCATTTGGTCCTCTTGCAGCTGTACTGACGTCTCCTCAGGCGCCGTGTTCGTCTCACTTCTACACCTTTTTTTTCAATGTGAACATGCTTAAATGTTGAAGTGATTGCTCAGTTTTGTTTTGTTTTAAAGTGAAATTGTGAGAAATATTTGTACATAACATGTAGTGGACAGCCTTTCACAAACACAGTTTGGACAGGCAGAGTAGAGAAGAGGAACAGAAGCAGGGTGGTAAACTGCAAAGGACAGGGACAGTAGTAGTACAACAACACATGTGCAGTATTTACGCAATCTACTTTTATAAACCTTGCAGTGACACTAACATAGTTGTGTGAGACGGGATGCCATGGACAGCATTGACCCAGTGAAAAGAACCACTGCCTGGTGTAGACCAGTGTAACTGGCTTTACATGTCGTACTCGATCAGACCCCCTCCCCTCCCCTTAAAAAACTCACAAAACACTACAAGTTGTAATAGAGTCACATTATTGTTTTCCTAAATCAGGTGTAAACTTTTTTATGACAGGAGGTGTCACCCAACAAGTAAGTGAAACTCCACTCAAGCTTACTGTCACATTGTTGGTACACTAAAATGACACTTTCTGAAATCATACACTGATAATCATGTCTGTCTCTTACTGCTCCACTGTTATTTGAACTGTAAAGCAACAAAGCTACCTGCCCAGACTCTAGAGGCCGGAAACACTGCCACAGGAGCAGACAGCCAGGAGCAGATCAATAAATTACTGTGACAAAATGACAAGTTGTGATGGACCCAGGGATATGGTCCAGTAGCCCAATGCATTTAATGCTTAAACTCTTCGAGAGTAAACATGCCATGAGCTAGCTAACATCGGCATTTGACATATCTGCAGCAATTTCCATATATATACAAACACCATGCACCAAACTAACACTTATCATTTTCACTCACATTCTTCTCCTCCATCAATGAAATGGCTTCCTCGGGAACCCCTCGACCACACTGAAACTCCACTAAATCCAACATCCTTGGTCCACATCTGGCTCTTCTCCTGCATGCCTTAAAGTCACTGGCAGCACACTGAAGTTGGTTCCCTCCAGGCACCCATACCTCTGAGTTTAAAGTCAGAATTCTGTAAAAAAAAAAAGTCAGAATTCTGTAAAAAAAAGTCAGAATTCTGAGAAGAAAGTCAGAACTCAGTTTTTTTTTTTTGCCATAGTGGCCCTAATCCTCTTCCATGAAACTGCGTTAATTATGTTAACATTTTTTAACGACTTTTAACCGTTTGAAATCAATTAATTAAATTAGTGCATTAATATATATATATATATATATATATATAGTTTTCATTTTGAAACCCATACAGCAAGCAGAGCTATGGGCCTCCTAACATCTGTGATGGCTTTACCATCAATGCTCAATGATACTTTTTTGTACCACCATGCTTCCTTCCAGATATTCTATTTTTCAGAATGCATTTGTACATTATGGTAAATTAGTAAACTATCCCAAAGTTTCAGAGCAGTTCCCTTCTTTCAGTGAATTTTCATTTCAGCAGGATATTTGAGCCAAAATAGCTCCATTTTAAATGAACCTGCCAGCCACTCAGATCTTTCCACTACTAAAATCCAAATGAGACAAAGTACAGAGGTATTATAATGTTTCACCAAGCAAAAATGAGGAAACATTTCACTTCCGAAAATGGCAGTTTTGTTTATCACAGTCTAACGGACTCATCATGATGAAAGTATTTCCGACGCTTTTGGCCTTTATTACTTTCCAGTAAGTCGTTATACAGTTCTATGTATGGCAAATGTGGGCTGTTTTGTGATTTGTGTGTCCATAAAACTTGTTATTACTCTCAGATGAAGACTTGCAGACCAGGGTGACCTTGTTACCTCTGACCATTAACACTGAGCCCGTTCTTCTTTGCAGTACAGAGGACAGGGTAACAGAACAGATAGGAAGCCCTGTGGTCCATGATTATTCATGATGATACTGTAAAAAGAGTTGAGAGCAGGGTGAAAAAAGAAGATGGGGAGGCAGAGCTCTGCACTGGAGAGAAGAATGAAAGTCAGTGGAGCAAAGAAACAAAACGTGTGTAAATGAAAGTGGTGCCTGTGGAAAGGCTGTAATGCTTTGAACGGAGGAAGTGAAGGTGGCCAGAGGTCAATCACCCAGAGTACTGAAGAGTTGAAGAAGAGAGAGGATGCAAGATGGAAAGGAGTGTCAGGGCTGAGAACTGTGATAAAGGGAGAGCAGCAGGGGTGAGACATGGCCTGATGTTTGGTTTGGAGGCATATTGTCTGTCTTGAACCAGAAAACTGTCCAGGAGGTGTCAGAGAACAAAATGCTGATATGTTCATTAGGCAGGAGCAGTGCGGACGGGTTTAAAAAGGAACTGATGCATAGAAGAAAAGCCAGAAAACCAGAGAATATTAATGGTTATAGCAAACTGTCGAGGACACGGGATAGATTCAGACAATCCGCCACAAAATATCATCTGCTGGCTGAAGACAAAAGTAAAAATATGAAAAATGCTGAAGTCATGGGTTCAAATACCACACATGGCCTTTCTGTGCGGGGCATGTTCTCACCGAGTGTGCTTGAGTTTCCTCCCATAATCCCAAAAACATGCTTCAAGGGTCCCTGAGCAGGACCTTCGGCCCCCCTTGTGTGGCTGCCAATTGATGGGTCAATTTGGTGAACAACTTTCACCAATAAACTACTGATATGGAGCTTTAAATCACTTTCACATCACTGAGTTTAGTGATTACTGCTAATAGGCTTTAAAAACAAGAAGTCAACAGCATTTAAGAAATTGTAGTTTTAAACTTTACAGCAGTGAAAGCCAACACATTGCAGTGCCAAGTTTTTCAGGCCTGCCATAAAGGCAATAACTAACATGAATTTATGTCTTTAGTTTCAGCTGTACAGTCCAAGATCACATTAGCAGCTCAGTTTTTTGAATCACACTCATATCCATGATGCTATGATGCGAGCAATGTCTTCAGAATTAGACTTTTGGGATGGAAAAAGTACAAACTGTCACTACAAGATGAAAGAAGTTGGTAGTCAGTAGGTCAGCGGTTCACTGAGTGCCAGCTTGGCTTCCCAGAACCGCCTCCACCCTGATTATGGATGTGCTGTGATGCAATCCGTCTGATTACCTTGGATGACTAAAGGCAGGCAAAGCTGGGAGATAGTGTGGAGGAATGTAGGGGGACACTGGTGGGCAGGGGTTTATCGGCCTGCTCCTCTGGATCTCTGTTAATAATATACAGGGATTTAACACGCCTACACATGAGGACAATGTGCAGGCAGAAATGCACAGACACCGCGATGAGGAAAACAAAACAAGAACAAACAAGACGTCAAATGGAAATGTGCAAAATGAAAAGAAAACATTCACATGAAGCCAGCAGCAGCACATATCCTCTTTTGCTACATGTGAGGAAAAACACTTTAAATGAGGCCGAATCTAAATGTTGCTGATAATGACTATTTTCTGTGCTATTCATGCCCTGCCGTCATCATCACCATGGTTCTCAGCAGAGCGGACCTTGTTATTCTGTCGATTCGGCTTCGACATGGTCTGAGTTACTGATAACAATGCAATTAATCCAAACTTCTCAGGGAGAGTTACTTTTTTTTTGCAAAGAAAAATACTTCTTCTAATAACCTCAGTAGAAAGTAATTCCAAGCTCTTTTGGCAGTTTCCTGTAAACTTAAAGAACAGCTGACTGCAATCTTCAAAAGAATGTTCTCTTTTTCAGGGTCATCATGATTTTACTGTCTTATGAACAATGAATGGCACAGCACTGTGAAAATAAAGTAAATAAATTCAAGTAAATTGAAGAGGGTAAATGTAAGGGGTCAGTTTCTGAAACATCCATGTTGTATATTTCACCCAGACTAGTGTCACTTCCTACTACGCAGTATTTCCTGTTATTTCAACCACACATGGTACTGTGACTCTGCAAAACACAATTAGGATATTCAGTTGTGTTTATTGCTCAGAACTGTAAGCAGACCTGTAAATCTACATCCCCGCTACTCCTACTGGATGTGTCCTTTTTGTAAAATAAAAAAGATCTTTGTTTTCTGAGCAGTTGAACCTCAGAAGAACAATGAGCCACAGCATTCTTATATTGAAATGCACTTTGATGGGTTTATAGGAAGTCATGCTTATTGACAAATTTACTAAGATCCTGTATAAAGTGTGGTCAATTCTATGCTCATCCAAAGAGATTGCATTTTCAGTTTGTGTGTGTGTTGCAGGGGATTAGCTGGGAATAATGAGTAATATGTGCTAACAGTATTCAAATGAGGGTTTTGGTGCATTTGGCCTGTTTACATGCAATAATCTGCAGAAGACAGTATTGCTTCAGTGTGCGTTTGTTCTCCATAGAGTGACTGGATGGAGCTCTGAGCCTCCAAACAATGTCAGCATAAACTCCTCCCACTAAGACATGCAATCTAGTGAACAGGCCTGACGTTACGAATTAATGAAGGTAAACACACTTCGTGGATTATAAGTATTATTATAAGTATTTTTTTTTGTCAATCTGAATCTTCAGATCTGCTTCCATGTGCATGAACATGAAGGTCACACCAATTTTGTGCAAACCTTCACAAGATCAATAGTAAATAGTCCACACTATACGGCCACCAAAGAAGAATCTGTGTTTTCTGGTTACATCTTGGATAATGAGTCTTATTTGTTCCACTGGATATATACTTAACAAAAATATAAATGCAACACTTTTGTTTTTGCTCCTGTTTTTCATGAGCTGAACTCAAAGATCTAAACCATTTTCTATAAACACAAAAGACCTATTTCTCTAAAATATTGTGCACAGGTGTGTCTTAGGGTGGCCACAACAAAAGGTCACTATGAAACATGCAGTTTGATCACAAAGCACAATGCCGCTGATGTCACAAGTTTTGAGGGAGCGTTCAATTGGCATGCTGACTGCAGGAATGTCCACCAGAGCTGACGCCGTGAATTGAAGGTTCATTTCTCGACCATAATCCGTCTCCAAAGGCGTTTCAGAGAATTTGGCAGTACATCCAACCGGTCTCACAACCACAGACCAGGTGTAACCACACCAGCCCAGGACCTCCACACCAGCCCAGGACCTCCACACCAGCCCAGGACCTCCACATCCAGCATGTTCACCTCCATGATGGTCTGAGACCAGCCACCCAGACAGCTGCTGCAACAATCGGTTTGCAGAACCAAAGAAGTTCTGCACAAACTGTCAGAAACCGTCTCAGGGAAGCTCATCTGCATGCTCGTCATCCTCATCGAGGTCTCCACCTGACTGCAGCCCCTCGTCCTAACCGACTTGAGCGGGCAAATGCTCACATTCGATGGCGTCTGGCACATTGGAGAGGTGTTCTCTTCACGGATGAATCCCAGTTTTCACTGTTCAGGGCAGATGGCAGACAGTGGGGGAGAGCGGATTGCTGATGTCAACGTTGTGGATGGAGTGGCCCGTGGTAGCGGTGGGGTTATGGGGGCAGGCATATATTCTGGACAACAGACACAGGTGCATTTTATTGATGGCATTTTGAATGCACAGAGATACCGTGACGAGATCCTGAGGCCCATTGTTGTGTCATTCATCCACGACCATCACCTCATGTTGCAGCACGGCCCCATGTTGCAAGGACCTGTACACAATTCATCCCAGTTCTTGCATGGCCAGCATACTCAGCGGACATTTGAGTATGCTGTCATGTTTGGGATGCTCTGGATCGGAGTCTACGACAGCGTGTTCCAGTTCCTGCCAATATCCAGCAACTTGGCACAGCCATTGAAGAGGAGTGGACAAACATTCCACGGGCCACAATCAACAACCTGATCAACTCTATGTGAAGGAGATGTGTTGCACTGCGTGAAGCAAATGGTGGTCACACCAGATACTGACTGGTTTTCTGCACCCCCAATAAAACAAAACTGCACATTTCAGAGTGGCCTTTTGTTGTGGCCACCCTAAGGCACACCTGTACAATATTCATGCTGTCTAATCAGCATTTTGATATGTCGCACATGTGAGGTGGGATGGATCATCTCAGCATTGGAGAAGTGCTCACTAACACAGATTTAGACAGATTTGTGATCAATATTTTAGAGAAATGGGTCTTTTGTGTTTATAGAAAATGTTTTAGATCTTTGAATTCAGCTCATGAAAAATAGGAGCAAAAACAAAAGTGTTGCGTTTATATTTTTGTTCAGTATATATAGAGACATTTATTGCCACCAGGAAAATTCCCTCAAATTAAGTAAGATTTTTTTCAAAAAGAGTTTCCTTTGACGATGCATGTCTTCTTCCTGTGTATTTTCTATCCCAGCACATAAAGTGCTATTTTTGGTTGTTGTTTGTATGTATTTTCAAATCGTATTGCTATTTTTCAGCCCAATGATGTGACTAACATGATAGTGAATCAGTGTTGAGCAGAACCCAGTGAGGCTCATGCTGTTCCTATTGGTCACTGCCTCCCAAGAGGTATGCATGTCTGCCATCTGTTGTTATTTGGACCCCTGCTGACTCAACACAAAGACACATTGATTCATACTCACTGACAGGTTGTCAGACTTTTATTTATATCCACCTCAAGTACAAATAGAATCCATGAAGAGAGTAATATGAAATACATTTCCGGCAATGTCAGCAAAGATATGTGAAGCATTTAAATGTCAGAACATTTTGCATTAGTGGATTATAAAATGTAATCTCATCTGCATTTGCTGGATGTCGACACCACAAAGGTCAAAATCAAGCTCCTCTCCAGAAGATGGAAGCACACTGATCATGGTGTCCTCTGCTTGGCCAGCAGGTAGAGAAGGTGCAGAGCTTCAGCGTCACTGGTTCCATGTCTCAGCTGACTCACCTGAAATACAAACATCTACTACAACTAGTTCAGTTCCTAGTTCAAAGTCCAGCATTATGAAGTAAATTCACAGTTCCAAAAATGAATTATTCATAGTTATATTTCTTTTTTTTAATTCAATATGTTGCTGTGAACTATCACCCTCAGAATACTGATATTTCCCTTGTTGCCACTGATTCAGTCTACACTGGTAGCAGCTGCAGCTTTCGCCCCAACAGAACATCCTCATAAACACGAAGAAGAACTTTCTGTTTGACTGGGTAATTATTAAAACAGAAACAGGACAGTAGTCCTTAAGGTGCAAATGTTTTTCCCATTTCAATCTAAAAAAACTCACAGAAACAGAGATAAGTTAGAAGAGCTTTATTGGATATGAATGTTATGTGCACAGATCAGTGTATCGATGGTGTGAATGCATGGGCATAATGATCAATTATTATTATTAGTAGTAGTAGTAGTAGTAGTAGTAGTAGTAGTAGTAGTATCATTAGTATTATTAGTGTTATTGTTATATAACATTAATATTAATATTTATATTATTATGCATGGCGGGCCTTGAAAGGCTCGCAGGGTGCTTTAGTTCAATGTGTCATTTGAGGTTTGCTGTTAATAAAATTTTGAACATGTAAAGTACTTTGCGATACATCACAGTGTATGAAAAGTGCTATATAAATCACAGTTTATTTGATTGACATTGTTGATGTACAGAGTTACTTCTTTAAGCCTGGTGGGCAAAGTTTACACAGAAAGTTAAGGTTTTTTCCACCTGGATCATCACTGAAGTTTTAAAAAATGTCTTTAAGTAATCATACAAAGATACCTTTTTAATCGTGGAGGCAGAGTCTGAGGTCGTGCTGTTTCATTTGTTTTTTGCCTCGATACGTCACATGTTGACTTGTGGTGGCTGGTGTTGCTCGATTGAGTGTTTCTGGCAGACTTTTCTCTGGAAGGCTCTATGGAAATCTGGCAGTCTCTTGAACAGTTAAACTATGTGAGAGCACCGTTCACGAATTCCAGAATGAACGTTCATCGGGCAGAAATACAGTACATTCAGGGCACGTTCGCTCAAAATATTAACAAGTTTATTAACGACTGTTCACTGAACTCGTTCATGAACAACACTGTGCAAGCACAGGAGACAATGGAAATGAAAAACTTCCATTTAAAAGGAAGAAACCTTTGCAGAGCCAGCCTCCAAACCCTCTGCTATTCCGTGTGCTTAGTCAGCGGCGAACTGCCAAGTTGTCTCTGTCTTGTGCTTTTTTGTCTTCCTGTGTTTTCTGTTTAGTTCAACATACTGCTGGTGGATGAAAAACACTATAAGTTTAGCTGACAGTGGATCCTTGAAGACACTGGCAGAGTTCAGCTCGTCATTGAGCTGAGTAAGAATAATAGTGAGTACTGTGACTGTTCGAGGGAACAATGAATCACATTGAAACAGTGAAGAAGGAGTGAAACAGGTGGTCAGGTAAAACAGCTGCCTGTCTTTAATTAACTGGTTGTGCATCATCAAACTGACAGTGCATCTTAATCAACATTAAGTGACTATCACAATCATTGGTGGAACACCAAAGGCAGACTCCACACCAAAGTTCAGTTCAAGAGTTTATTTCAAAGATGAGAGGCAAAGGTATCCAAGACGTGATTCAGGAGGAGAAAACAAAAGCCAGGCAGAGTCCAAAAACAGGAGTAATAAAAAACACAGACTGTAAACACAAGGACGGGCTGGCTGTCCCAACGAGGACGAACAATGATGATCTGGAACTGGGATATAAGGAAAAGGGGTTTAAATGCACAGGGGAGCGGCAGACACTGGTGAGACACTTAGAAACCAGTTAGACACGGAACAGACAGGTGACGACTAAAATAAAACAGGAAAGACCAAATGCGTAGCAGACACAGACGTTACACAGACACAGAAAGAGACCTGACAGTTAGTCCTTCAGTGAAATTATAAACAGATTACAGTTTTTGAGGTAAGTGTTGTCTAGTTGTGTCTGGTGTTTCCCGAGTTCAGACGCTGTGTTTGAGACTTCTATCATCTCTCTTCAGTGCGTTCGGTTTCTGGATTAACACATTAACACACCTCCAGCGTGAGATTGTGTTGGTTCTGGATCGTTCTACTTGCAGGGCCCAGTCTTCATAATTAGCTTCACAACAATTACAATCATTATTTTTATCTGTCTTATTTGATCCGCACTTCATAGTTTCCACTTCAGACGGAAACGACATGGAATAAAATCCAACGTTTGATTGTTGTAACAAAAACAAGGGAACAGAAGCCTGACGTTCTCTGTGTGGACGCCCACCCCCACCTTCTCACACCCGACGCACTTTGCACTGTGTGCGTCCCATATGTGACGATTCTGCCTGTCTGCGATTCTTGTATATAATAGCTTCTTTTCTTATCTGCTCTTATATTGTTATGTCTTTTTTTTGTATTTGATATTTTCCTTCTGACTATTTGACATTGTGTTGTAGAACCTGGTGGACAGTCGCTGCATTTCACTGCCATACCAGTATGTGTATGTGACAAATTAAAACTTGACTAGAAAACTTGATTTACAGCATCAGCAAATTTATGAGTTTGAATAAATTAAATACAGAATATTCCTATATAACAGCTAGCACTGTAATAAGCAGGTAGTCAGATTTGGTCAAAATAATTTTCTCTATGATTCAGTCTTTGTTTTTATAATTATCAGCTCTTTTAAAGTCAAACTCATCTTTTGCTTCAAGGAAAGCATTTCAGTATGTTTGAAGGTCCAGTATGTTTGACTGAAGCCACTATATAGCCATTATAGAGTATTTTTTAACGACAGGTAGATGCAAGAAAGATTCTACCTTGCTGACATGTTTCAGCTTCATCTGTAGTCTTCCTCAGAGCGTCATCTGGTGTGTGATGACATGTCGGTCTTTATCAGGTGACCGGCCAGATGAGGCTCTGAGGAAGACTACAGATGCAGCTGAAACATGTCAGCAAGGTAGAATCTTTCGTGCATATACCTGTCATTAAAAAATACTCTATAATATATGAGGTTAGAAAGAACTTTAGAATTTTACAAACCAATGTCATTATTCTATGTACATAATGTTTCTAACTTGTGTTTTTACTGTTGTAGGTTCTGCTGAAGTTTATTAAATAAAGTTTCCTTTATCTTCTGCTTGATATCTTTCTTCACTTGATAGTAAAAGTGATGTGTGTATTTATGTATTTACTCTCACACAGTATAAGCCATGTGTGTATTTATGTATTTACTCTCACACAGTATAAGCCATTTATGTATTTATTCTAAAGAGAAATTACAGCTAATGATTGGAGTACTTGACTGTAGGATGTGTATTAGACAAATGTAATAGAGTACATATTAATGACATGGCCAGAAGGATGACAACAAGCAGCAGGTATGTGAAAAGCTGGTTACTTCATTTAATAAACATCAGGGATCTTCAGTAAAACAGTAAAATACTAGTTTGTAGTAGAACATTTCTGATCAGCTGCTTTCATTGTTCAAGGAGAGGAAGAGTAAAATAAAGGCTTATAGGAGGTAGAAGTAATAGTAACACTACTATACACAGAACTATACACTGTACTTTATACAGTACTGTACATTGTACTATACACGGTACAATACACTGTAATATACACAGCATGTATGCAACAGAAAAGGTACTATTTTACAATAATGTTCTAAAAATTTAGATCTTCATATAAAATATCATGTACAAATCATCTTCCTGCTGAACCAGAGAGGAAACAGGTTCCTCTTCCTCTTCCTCCTCCTCCTCCTCCTCCTCCTCCTCAGCTTCAGGGTCCATCATCCAGCCATGACAGCCACCGCGTCATCAAGTACTCGTGTTCCAATTCTCCTTTAACGCCGGTGCGTCCTCGTAAATTTGCATTTCCGCACTTCCGAGGATACCTTGGAAGTAGTTATTCGTGACGTAGGTGAGTACACGCTGGCGCTCTAAGAATTGGAAAACGGCCTGTGTCTGTTTGGAGGAGAATGGAGGAGCGGCCGTTTTGTTTAATAATAAAGCGGCTTTGCAGACTCGTCCTGCTGGACGCTACAGTAGTAACGTGCAGTGACTTGAAGAAGTAACTTTAATCTGATTACTAGTTTGGAAACGGTAACATAGTAAATTACTCGTTACTGACAAAAGTGGTCATATGAGGGTAATGCTTTACTAATTTGTGTGTGTGCGTGTGTGTGTGTGTGTGCTCCATTAATTTCATGATTTTCTATATTTGCCTGTCCCAAAAATTATATAACGAACCTAAAATGTAACAAGTTGTTCTGCTTTTGGCTCATCATCTTGTTACATTATTGACCAGTTATTATATTTTGGGTTTTATTGCTCTTTTTTTTTTTTTTAATAACAATTCGGGTCGTTATTACATATCGGGCTCTAACGAGTCTCTCTCAATGGCACACACTCCTACAAAACTAGTAGCCAGTAAAAGTTGTTGACACTGTTGATGATGATAGCAGGTCTGAGGCCTGGACTATGACCCGTGATCAACATATCCAGGATCTCTCTGTTTCCTGGGTTGACTGATCCAGACACTTTGGATCCTGATCACCGTTACTACCAAGCAGGTTATCAACTCTCTGCTTCAACCCAGACCTCCGTGTGCTCGTTCACATGAAAGGGGCGGAGTTTGCAGCATCTGGCTAATCACACACAGAGTAATTCTGCAGCGCAATTTACAGATTACTGAAGGATCAATTATTCTGAGAATATGAAGAATTACAAAACATCCTCCAGGCTAAAAGCAACACTGCTGCAGCCGAGGCCAGAACATTACCGACTTGTTAATGCATGATTTAGTGAGATTATACGATATTAATTCATCTATGATATAAAGGGACGGCACCGTGGTCACTCAGTTTCACTTTATTCCAGCAGAAACGTGTCGGGCTGAACTTCCTCACTGCTCTTCTTTTACTTTAGATTTTCCATCCAGTTGTTTTAAGGCTCAGTTTCCCCTGTATGTGTGTGTTTTGTGTTGGAATATGAATTCCTCACTGCGACGGCACAAGTGAACAACTCATCCCGTTGCGTTCCACAAATATATTTTTCTGCAGTTCTGTCAGGTGTGATCATAGCCTCATTATTCCAGATCAACCCTGGTGAAGATAAACAGACCTGGAGCAAGTCAAGAACAAAAACATCCTTCAAAGCTTCAGTAACCAGGATTTATTTTAGGTCAAAAAGATACATTTGTGACACAGACTGAACTGAACGGAATGATAAATAAGTAAAAATACTTGAAGTACAGTTTGTGTACCAGTTTTGGTCAGTTGAGGTGCAATAAATAATAAAAGTTATGTATCTCTCCCTGCCTAGGCTGTTCTACTCTGCAAACGGTTTGTGAAAGCCGCTCAGAAAAGAAAGCTAATTATTAGACATATTAAAACCTTTTAAAAAGTAATGCAAAGCTGACTTTCTCTGGTCACTAGTTCTTTTTGAGAGAAGTAACGAGTAACTATAACAATTTTCTGAAAGTAACATGCCATACACTGGTCTGGACTGACTAAATACTACAGTGAACCCCTGCAGCCAAATATGCCTGTCACCAACATGGACGACACAAAGGTTGAGTTCAAAAAGGTTTAAGATCAAACCGAGAGAAAGGGATCCAAAAAGGGCGAGGCAGAAGAGAATCCAAAAAACAGGCAGAGGTCCGAAAAAACTGGAAGACACAAGGAAAGCTAGGAACTTACATGAGTGCTGAGTAAAGGAGACCATCTGGCTCTGAGACAGCAGGAGAGGAGGGTCCAAATAGAGGAAGACACAGACGACACACATGAGAGTAATGGACATGCAGAGGAGAAGACAATTGGTTCATTGGAAACACGAGTGAAGACCCACAGGAGCAGCAGACTCAAACCAGGTTTACACGTACCCGGGTATTTGAAAAAATTATCATATTTTCTGCATTTTTGCAGCTACGACTCACCACAAAACATGATTCCTGAAAACTCTGGATAAACTCTGGGTGCAGCCGAATAGTCCCTCCTATCTCCTTTCCTATCTACTTTCCCTTAACCCTTGGAAGTGTTTAATGGGCGGCCATGATAAGGAACGTTCAAATTCTCAGTGAGCTGAGGAAAAGAGGCTCAATGGTTCCTTTAGAACCTCCTTTAGCCTAGGAACCACTGATGCTTCCTTTCGAACCTCCTTTAGCATAGGAACCACTGATGCTTCCTTTACCAAAGGAAACCAGATCATGCTGCCCCACAATTGCTTGAGGCGACAACATTTAAAGGAACCCGCTCATCCGAGCGTTCCGGGAAACTCACCATGACTCAACACAGATCATGTTAAGTTACCAAAGCAGTAATCTGTCTTGAACAACTTTAAATAATGTTGTAAAATAAACACAGTAAAGTTTTTGTGTTTGTTTGGTTGATTATTTATTCACCTGGCAGCCTCTTTTCCTTTGATTTCAATTCAAACCTTGTGATATTTGAGATTATATCAGCTGTTAGTGGCAAAGGGGAAAGTGGTAGAAATTTGCTTTTTGTAGTCGATATTTGGAATTTTGTAGATTTTTTCTCCACGGCAGACGTCACTAACCTCTGCCGCCAGTGGATTATTATTACGTCATCTAGTGAAAGTGCCGTTCGATTGTCACAACAACGAGATCGCTTTTCCATAACTCCTTTAGGAAGTCTCCTAACGCCTTTCCTTAACCGCATGAGGTCATCCACGGGGTTAAGGAAAAGTGGAAAGGAAAAAGGAGGGACTATTCGGAAGCACCCTCTGTGTCCCAGGTTGTATCTAAAGCGGGGGAGGCGGCTATCCACAATTCGTGACGTTGTGTTGTTTTTACAGGATTCTGATTGGCTATCATGGCTTCATGCTTCTCATTACACCGCCCCCTACAGGTTTGGCTGCTCATAGCAGCTCTGAACCAGGCGTATATGCAGGTTCGTGTAAATGAAGATTTTTTGTAAACATAGAGGGGGAAATATCAGTATTTGTAAAAACCTGTGGCCGTGTAAAGGTGGCCGCCCAAGCACACGTACACACCAAGAAACCAGAACCAATTAACACACAAAAGCCTTTTTCACACTGCAGGGAAAGAAAACTCAACTCATGTCCGACCTGTTCTGTGGCCGTGTGGAAGCTAGTGTGGAAGTTTTTTTAACATTCACCAAAACCAGGTTTTATTGAGTTTATGGAATCAAGAAAGGCTTATTAGGCATCACAGATATATTTTTAAATAGTTTTTAGCTGTTTCAACTGCTCTATGTTTTTAAGCTTTATGATACAGTTGTAGGAGATTCAGCTGTTATTGCCTATAAATCCTTTCATCAAGCCTGCTTATTGTTTCTCTGCACATATCTAACATACACAAAGCTGTTAAGGCTGAATGAAACTTCTCATTGGTTTCAATTGACTACTTTTGTATTTGTTGATGTTACCTTGCTGAGAAACAATGAGCGACCTTGCAGTGTGCTAACTTTTGCACGTGGTGATAACTTCTTCTTCAGACTCCAGCAGTCACGTACAGGACACCAACACCTTATAGTTCCTTATGTGGAGCGGTATTTATACACCGCTGGGTCTCATACTTTGTACCAGCCGCCTGCAGCATCCTGACCTTCCTGCCTCCGCATCTCGCTGGATGTGTTTGCTTTATCCTCCAGACGCTGAGGCGCCCCGTGAGCGGCACAAAAACTGCATCTTATTTGAACGGCGACCTTTTGAAGTTCTGCTTCCTGGCTCATAAATGTTAGATTTAAAGGGAGAACTCGGGGCTTCAGAATTTGATTTTGGAGGAAGAGATTTCACCCTCTGTTTACAAAGAGGCCATTTCATCTTGGAGAAACGTCGCTTCGTGCTCTGCTGGTCCGTGAACTGGGCGAATGGGACCAGATGTGTCAGCAGGTTGCTGATGTGTTCCCGTCGAGGGACACAATCCACGTCTGACATGTGGCTCTGATACTGTCTAATAGCTTCTGATGAAAATGAATTCATCCTGAGACATAACTTTACACTTGTATTGTCAAGAGAGAAGAAAGAGCAGAAAGCTGATCACTCAGCTTCAGACTCCGTGGAGCAAACTCTCAGACGATGACGCTAAATGGGATTAAAGTCAGCCTTTATTTCTTTTTTTAATTCGTCAAGGGCAGATCTAACCCCCCCCCCCCCCCCCCCCCCAAAAAAAAAAACCTTCATTCAGAATCCAGCAACTTCAGTTATGCCTTTTCTTTTCCGTTGAATTCATGGTTATTTAGTGGTAATGAGCCAATGTGAGAGCGAGACCCAAGGTTGATTGTCTTGACCAGAGATGTTGAAGAGAGGCTCAGACATGAACACCGTCAGCCTCTTCTCCACCTGAGGCCTGCTGACCTCCACTCACCAGAATATTGCAGGGAAGCTGAACACTGGTGACTCATGTTCTCTCACAACTGTACAAATGCAGGACGTGTTTTGCTGTTTTTAATTTCTCAACGTGTGCATACAGTTCCCATATTTCACCGTAATCTCGCCCCGCCGAGGCCTTTTCTCTCTCACACTAAGCTGCAGGTTGGAGCTGGATCTGAAACTTCAGACCACCTTTCACAATAAAAGATGGTTGTATAAAGAGGCTTTTATTTTGAAATGTTATCATATGATATTTTTTGCCCACAATCTTTACCAGTGCTTGCCTTTATTATAGCTTAGAATTCACCCTTTTTGTTAAAATTATTTTCCTGCACATGAAATTTATTTATCTTTGTGACATCTTCTCAGAAATGACCTGGAAATGTTTCTGGGAAATGTTGTTTTGCTTCTTCTGTCATCTTCTTTCTAAGTACCTGTCTTCCAGAGGTCACCCACAAAGACACCTTAAATGAATGTTACCTTACCTGCATTAATCAATAAAGTGAAATGTTTCCACCAGCAGATGCAGGTACCACAGTCTCTGACCTTTGTCAGTAATATCAGGCTGGTTGATCCTCGCGTCTCAGAGAAAGTGTTTTGTTTCAAATCTCGGGACGTTTCCTCAGGGTTTTCTTCAAATATTGCCTCCAACACATAGAGACACATGGCGGATCCCTGTGGTCTTCACCTCTTTCTTTTCAGATCAACAAAACATATATCTTTAGTGACAATGGAAGTGGAACATGTTTCTAGAGATTACCCCAAGGCAGTAATGTGTAGGTTTTAGGTATTGAAAGAATAACAAGGTCACAGTGACCTCAACTCTTTGGCTTGTACTTCCTCTTTGACTCAAAGCTCATTTTTTATGTTAAATTTGATATAAATTGTATTTATAAAGTATTTGAAAAATGTTGTGTTGAATAAACAAAATGGGATGAGAAGACACCGAGGACACACAACTCTGTGTCTTCAGATACAATAATGAACGTGAAACTACTGCGTCCTGACATGAGATGAAATATTTTCATGGAGCTTCAGTATGTTTATGGAGCTCGATCCAGGTCAAAAGGTTTGTTCATTTGAAAAACAAATGTGATTGAAAAAAAATATCTTGAATCTGAATGTTCAAGGTTTGATCTTCCATTTTGAAAAATTAAAAACACTGTATTCAAAATAAAAAAGTGTATGAAACGTTTTTTCACTTTACATATAATTTTGGTTCAGCTCTGGAATTCTTTTGATAAAATCTTTTTATTTTCATTTTTCACTGTTAAATATATTTTTTTAAATGTAGGCGTTATTTTTTCAGTTGCAAGTTTAATGTTTTCAGATTAGGATCTTATTTTTTTACTTTCAGATCCTGTTTCCAAGTTTCAAATTTTTTTTTTTCATGTTCAAAACTTTTTTTTGCTTTCAGATCGTTTCTTTTCAGGTTCAAACGTTTGGCCTTGTTTTGGCGTGGGGAGATGTGGCTTTCACTGAGAGGGGTGTAGGATTGTGAGTGACAGCTTGCAGATTGTGTTGCCTTCAGGAACAGTGGGTACTTTGAAATATGTAACTCAATACTTGCTATACACTGTATTCACCCGATAGCTGTAAATAAAGTTATGCTGAGGACACAGATCACGTTTACAGGCTAGTTTGGACAATTCTTAGCAATTGTCAAAATATAAAAAAAGTTAAATATTACAGTTTGTTAATTTTAACATTTATACTTAAAAAAACAATGTTTCCCATTTCCACGTGAGACTGAATGCAGCGCAGTGTTGTTGAGTACAATGGTGTCCTCGTCGGGCCAACCTGCTGGCGTGCAGTAAAGAAATACAGATATAAATATAAATAGCAAAGGTACAGTGGAAATCCTCCCAAGTATCGTAAGGCTGAGTAACATTCAGGAAGTCGTTTTCAAGTGTCAATGCGGCAATTAGGGAAAAGCTTTATGAACTGGCTTCATACTATCAGCTGCTGTTAATGTTCTCAAAGTGTTCAGCTCAAACTTCAGTCCTCCTCAATCGTCCTTTTTAACAATGTTTATATGTGCTTCCTTTGAATCTCAGTGAAGGAAACACAATCAGGGAACGCCCTGAGCTTTCTTTGCAACGCTGTCACTCACAATCCCACACATGATCCCACACCCCTCTCAGTGGAAGCCACACCCCTCTCAGTGGAAGCCACACCCCTCTCAGTGGAAGCCACACCCCTCTCAGTGGAAGCCACACACCCTGCAGTGGAAGCCACACCCTTCTCAGTGGAAGCCACGCCCCCACACCAGAACAGGGCCAAAAGTTTGAACCTGAAAAAATATGATCTGAAAGTGAAAGAAAGTTTTGAAAGTGAAAAAACTATTTGAAACTTGAAAACAGGATTTGAATGTGAAAAAAATAACATCCTAATCTGAAAACATTTTAAACACCTACATTTTAAAAAATATATTTAAGAGTGAAAAATGAAAATAAAGGATTTTATCAAAAGAATTCCAGAGCTGAATCAAAATTATATGTAAAGTGAAAAAACACTTTCAAACACTTATTTTTATTTTGAATACAGTGTTTCTATTCTTTTCAAAATTGAAGATCAAACCTTGAACATTCAGTTTCAAAATATCTTTTTTCAATCAAAATTTTTTTTCAAATGAACAAACCTTTCGACCTGGATCGAGCTCCATAGACGTTGACACTCTTTCCTTGGTTTGAACTGTCAGCTCAAGCAACACAGGCTTTATTCTCTCACAGAAAAAAAAAAAAAGAAGCAATGCAGTGATGGCAGTTTCTTCAGTGGAGAGCCTGAAGGTCAATAATAGAGACTTCATGGCATGTGCATGTCATTACACCCAAGAAATGATGGAGCGCCAGTCAATACCTCAGATCATCTCTGACAGCCTTTGGACTTATCAGGCATGTGAGAGTATTTGGATATGTCTTAGCCCTCCTCTGAACTCTTTCCCCTCGCAGCTCTATTGAAGTAGAAAACAGGGTCCATCAGTCTTTAATGTCTTTACATTCACATAAACATTGCAAATTAATTGATTAATTTATATACTAATTATTGAATGCATTTTGTGTACAAAATAAGATGAAATAAAAAATAGGACAAATGAAAACATGTATTTATTTATATATTTGTTTGTTTTTATTAAAATACATTTTTGAAAATAACATTATTCAAACCAACTAGTGCAACATTACCTGAAAATACATTCTCCGCTCTCTATTCTGCTGAAACCCATTGTTAAAAAAAAGCCATGAAATATTCAGTTTTTAAAGGATTTAATGTTCAGGTGTAGGCAGAGCCAATACAGAATATTACTATCCAGTTGGATATTTACTGAAAAACTTATGATTGTCTGCTGCTTGATTGTATTTGATTGACAGTGAGTGAGAAAGCCTGTAATAAGACTCTTTTCTGCTCCTGATAACTGTGGAACAGCAGAGAGCACTCGTAACCCTCACGCTGTTGTCTTTGGGCTAAAACACCTCAGCCAGTGTGATTAATAATCATCTGTGGCCGTTTCTCTTCTTGCAGGGAGAAGCCACGGTTGTGTTGCCGTCTATCATTAATATGAATCAACACACACATCAGAACATTATGAAATCCAAGTGTGTTTTTTTATGGTTGACATTTTTAGTATAAAAATAATCAAAAAGTATAAAATGCTAATTTGATTTGACTATGGCTTGGTTGGTGGTGCGGCCGTCTCCAAATTTTTGGCAGGTTCGATTCCCCATCTCCACATGTCGAAGTATCCTTGAGCAACACACTGAACCAGAAACTGTGGAAGGATTAGACGGCTTGCAAGGCGGTCGCCTCCATTTGTGTGTGAATGTGCGCGTGAGTGGGTGAATGTGACTAACGATATAAAGCACTTTGGTACGGCTCACATAATGGAAAAGTGCAATATAAGTGAAATCCATTGATCATTTTTAACATTTATTCAAACCTCAGGTACTTTAGGAAGAAATTCTTCAAGATCTTGAAAAGATTTTGGTGAAAGCCCAAGTATGCACTTTGTGAAATCAACTTCTACCAAGGAAATTTGTTTTCTTTCTGTGCCACTTAACTACTGAAGAAACAATCCATTTTCGGCTTTGAGTAGTCAATAGTGCAACAGGCTGAAATATCAATACAGCTGATCACAGAGGCATGCGCTGCACATTTTCACACAGGATGGGAGCATACACAGAAATAAACCCTTCAGACTTCCTGGAAAACTGGTCAAACCTCATTTGGATGAAGGCCATATTATCAGGAAAGTCTCCCCATATGATTTCAAAAACAGAAAATAGATGAGTTATTAATCATCACAAACTAAGGGAAATTATGTTGAACTCAGTGCTGCTTGTATTTGGAACTTTTCACAAAGACATGGATGTGTTTTGATTGTCAAGCTTTAAAAAATCCCCTCTTACTCCCAGTTAGGTTGCCTGAGCAATACTTTCAGATAGAAAATAGGATAGAATATTGACAGATAAAATATGATAGAATATTGACAGATAAAATATGATAGAATGAGATACTGTTTAGCAGTATGTGTGTTAAATGACTCATCACTCTAAAGGAGGATTTTGTAACCTCGAGCAGGAAAACTGTGAGAACTTTTTTCCCTTCAATCACATATTTATTCTTTAAATCAAATTCTTAAAACTTTCCCGTTTTCTCAGGCTGATGGATCAGAGAAGCATTAGTGCGACATGTTTATGTGACCAAACCTTCTCTTCACTCTCCTGGGAGAAATGTCTTGTTTTCCTAGTGTCCGCCTCCTTTTTACAGTCTAGTTTCAGTCGGTTCTCTGAGCTTTTACCCGAGCTGGAGATACTGTACCTGTGCCGTTTGAAGAGGAGCTCCATGCAGTTGAAGACAATTCGAGAACACTTAATTATAGTGCAGTTTCCACATGTTCAGATTACACCCAGTGGTTATTTATGTACAGACTGTGTCTGCTTGAACCGGAACGTGTGACTACAGATACTTTTCTGTCCTCTGCATCTGATTCATGCTGGTGAGGAACAGAGTGCTGAGGAATATCAATTTGTCTTTATTTTTAGATGACAAGAAAATAACATCATTTGAACAATTAGCATCAAATCTCACCATAAGCAGCTCTTCTTGAGGTGTGTCCGTCTTCTATTTGGAGCTATTTTGAACTGAGGAGAGGAGATGTGGCCGAGCGCAGGTGCAGTGGGAAGCTGACGCACACCTGAGTCCCATCAGACTCATCAGAACAATTCATTCTCTCCTGCAACAGCCGGGAAACTAAGGACACTGCAGGAGGAGCGGGAAGGGTCTGGTCTGGTCTGGTCCGGTCTGGAATGGTGCGGTGTGGTGTAGTGTGGTTTGCCTGATATGGTCTGGTCTGGTGTGTGTGTGTGTGTGTGTGTGTGTGTGTGTGTGTGTGTGTGTGTGTGTGTGTGTGTGTGTG
Organism: Lipophrys pholis; assembly: GCF_963383615.2. Taxonomy (NCBI): domain Eukaryota; kingdom Metazoa; phylum Chordata; class Actinopteri; order Blenniiformes; family Blenniidae; genus Lipophrys; species Lipophrys pholis. The sequence goes on along the minus strand of NC_137635.1, from coordinate 27,486,928 downwards.
TGTGTGTGTGTGTGTGTGTGTGTGTGTGTGTGTGTTGCACAAATGAAATGGTTAAACGTGCGCTGTGTCTGCTTCTCTGTGCCCTGGACCTTCCCGACTCTTGAGCAACATGAACTTACCACGGAAAAGTGACATCGGCTCTGCTCAGTCCTGCTCACCGAGGCAGCATCAACACAGCTTTAGTGCTCTTGACACCAGAAAATATTAGAAAAAAGCAATCGAGAAAAAAAGTAAGCACATAAACTTTTTTGTCATCTGCGAGTATAAAACTATAAAAACTTAAGGAAATGAATCTATGATTCCTAAGTACCGTAAATCAAACTTTCTGAACCACCATCTTTGCTGTGACGTCACGCAGAGAACACTTGCCAGCAACCAAGCATCGAAACACAGTAATGGACGCACAGCAAAGAGAATAAAGAGAAATATTTCAGACTGTTCGGCAGTAGTTAATACTTCTTAAATAAGAAGAGTATGGCTCCGACGTTGTGACGTCATCAAGATGGCAGCAAAGAGTAGAGCTCCGGAGTCAATCAAATGATAATAACCTCCCAATATATGATAGCATCTAAAACTTGACGTCTAAAGTGACACGAAATGAGCAGGGGAAGAAAGACAAGAAGTCTGGAGAAAATAATGGAGTCCAAAGAACAAGAAGATCTCGAGTCTGAAGCCAAGTTGACAAGTGAGGAAGACAGCCAACCCAACCAGACTCGCTCGTTCATGAAAGGGTTAACTCCCCTCACCAGAGAGTTACAGGACCTCAAGAAGGAGATGAAACAAAGCCTCAGAGAATTCAAAGAGGAGTTTTAAGAAGAGGTGAGGTTTGAATTTACTAACTTCAAAGAGGAAATTAATCAAAAGATGAAAAAAAAACCACAGCAATAAAATAACAGCAGCAACATATGACGGAGGCTCAGGGGCGGATCACAGAGTCGGAAGAGTGGAACACGGAGACAAAAGAAGCCATCATCACTCTAATAAAACAACAAACCAACCTACAGGAGAAGTTAACTGAACTGGAGGGACACGGAAGACGGTGCAACTTGAGGATTTATAACGTGGTCGAACAAGACAACGAATCTGTGCCAACATTAGTGGAGGGACTCCTGCGACGAGAGATTGCTTTACCAGAGGGCCTTGAACTGCACACTGGAGCTTCGGTAAGAAACCACCACCGGGGGCAATCCCTAGGTCTATTGTCTTCAACTTCCTCAAATATGAGACTAATATGGGACACTCCGGTATCATTCACTTCTCATTGAAGATGGCCGCTGGCCGCTCAGGCGCTGTCACTGCACTGCTTCTGTATGCACTGTTTGCGAGTTCTATACCTCCAAAAGTCGGTCCCTACCCCTGGCGATTTGACCTCAATAGGCAACAACTTCATTTCCACCGGAATAAGGATTTTTTTCTGCCAGGATCTCTTCCACATTTATGGAAAGGCTACCGACGTCAAGGCTAACTTCGGCTATGGGAAGTACCTTTTGGCTATGACTCTCATCTATCCATCACGATACAAACAGCAACTGAAAAGCACTGTGACCACAACTAATCGGCAATAGACTACAACGCTGATGGTCATATGCCTGCTCCTCGCTGGAAATATGTTGTTGTTAACAACAGGTCTGTGGAGGAACACGCCACCACTCTCCTACAGGTATGCCCGCTACAAGATGCGCTACAACGCTGTTCAGTGTAATCTAACTTGCTCTCTCCGTCGTCACTACCCGGTGCCACTGGTGCTGTGTCGGGGAGCCGAGCGGGCATCTCTGGGTCCATGGAGGATTGGACGGGAACATTCCACGACAGAACTGACATCTATGTAGCACGGCGCGATAGTGCGCTTTGTCTGCATAATGACGCCTTGTGCCGCTGCACCGACCCACAACGATGACAACATCACCACAACAAGCGACTCCTGAGCCCGCTAGCATCAACAACATAGCAACGTAAGCCCATTCCAGTGGCAACGCACAATACAAACAGGAAACAGCTGAATCCAGGGATAGCTAAACATCGGAAGTGGACAACGTTTCAAACAGTCAATCATTCATGGGTTGTTTGGGACCCAAACGCTAAACCAAAGGGTCTCTTGGGAGGACATCTGAACATTAGAAGCTATATATCTAAAAGTGAGCAAATTCAGCATTTGCTAATTGACTCAAATCTGGATTATGTATGCCTCTCTGAGTCATGGCTTAATCAAAACACTCCTGCTGCAGCTCTCAATATATCAGTTTAGGACCTATGTAGGAGGGACAGGGAGGACCCCAAAAAAGGCGGAGGTGTGATGGCCTTTGTTAAAAGTTCACTAAAATGCCACCAAATTCAGATGCCTGGATGTGAACAGCTAGAAAAGCCCCCTAATTTGACCTAATTCAAATGGTTCGTGGACCAACAAGAATAACTAATTCTACAAGGACACAAATAGACCTCATCTTCTCCAACAGGCCAGAACGAATTATAAAATCGTTTAATATGTTAACTGGTCTATCTGATCACAATCTCACCCTCGTAGCCAGTAAACTCACTAACAGCCGCTTTAACCCAACATCTACCTCAAAAGTCTTTACTGGAATCCCCAAAAATAAATATCAAAACTTTTTAACAGCAGCCCACCAAATAAATTGGGATCCAGTTCTTAATGGAACAGACTCTGAAGAGGACATTAACTCTTTTCATAACAAGCTTCAGGAAATAATCGCGCAGAAAATAAAATTCAAACAACATAAAAATCCCGTACCTTGGATCAACTCTGAAACCCTAAAACTCATGAAAGAACGCGATCAGGCATTAAAAAAAGCTCGGAAAACCAAAGCCTCCCACGATAGAGGCCTATTTTCCATTAAGCGAAACAGAGTGGTGAGATCACTGGGGAAAGCTAAAGCAAATTTTTTTCTCAATATAATTGAGAAAGGTAATGGTAATTCAAAAGCAATATAGAATCAACTAAAAAAAATTACAGGACACCGCTAAAAGAAAGTATAAATTAAATGAAAACCTAATATGCGACCCCCCCCTACCTTAGTTGAAGCGTTTAAGGCCCATTGTGTTGACTCTGTAGCCAAGATAGCAAAATGTTTTACTCCAGCAGCCATCAATGCCCACGCAGTCGACACCAAATCGCCAGTTCTCAATTTATCACCCATCTCCGAAGCAGGCATAACACGTATCATAAAGTCACTCAGACCATCAAGATGCAAAGATATATATATATATATATATATAATATAAATTCAATCATGTTGAAGGACAGTTCCACACCCATCACTCCCCCCATCACCAAACTCATTAACAAATCTTTCTCTGAAAGTTTGTTCCCAGCCTTGTGGAAATCCTCTGTCGTCATCCCAATTTTCAAAAGCGGTGACCCCCAATCCATGGACAACTACAGACCAATCAGTATACTTCCCTCAGTCTCCATAAGTACTGAACAATTAGTCGCAGAGCAAATAACTTCCCACATAAACACCTGACAGCCTCCATCCAATGCAGTTTGGTTTCAGGACCAATCACTCTTCTGAAACAGCAACCTGTTATTTCAGTGAGAACATCAGAGCACTGCTGGACCGGGGAGCTGTGGGAGGTGCTGTTTTTCTGGATCTCAAAAAGGCATTCGACACAGTCAATCACGAAATCCTTCTATCTAAACTTCGCTCATTCAATTTCTCACCTGAATTACTCAGTTGGATTCAATCTTATCTTTCCAACCGCTTCAACATGTCCGCATCCAAAGTCACCAATCCACATCTCTACGTCTTTCAACAGGTCTTCCCCAGGGTTCCACACTAGCACCTCTATTATTTTCCCTATACATCAACGACCTCCCTTCTGTCTGTAATAATGTCTCCATCCTCATCTACGCAGATGACACAGTAATCTACACACACGGCAATAACACTTCCCTGGTAGCCGACAAACTCACACACTCCAGGGCTCACATCTCCCTCTGGTTAGAACTCATGTCTCAAACTAAACATCCAAAACCGATGCAATGTTTTTTTTCCAAATCAGGCACCTCTCACTCCACCACAGAACCTGATATCTTCGATCAACAGATCGTCCCAGAATATAAATACCTTGGCAAAGTCATCGACTCACACCTGTCCTTCAAATCACAAATAAATAAAACCTGCAATAGAATCAAATTCAGCCTCAACAACTTCAAACACATCCGCCATCAAACGTCAACCCCAGCAGCTAAAATGTTCCTGCATTCAATGATTCTGTCTCACATCACATACTGTCTCCCCACCTGCTCACTAGCAAACATCACATCCTTGGCACCACTGCACACACTACACAAACGGTCTGTTAAAATCCTGGACAAGAAACCCAATCACTCTCACTACTGCCCAATACTACATAAACACAATCTACTCAGCTTCCACAACCTCATCAAATTCTGCAATCTCTGTCTGGTCTATAAAATCATCCATGGTCTCTCTTCTCCACCACTCAATCAGTTCATCAACATCTGAAACAGCACCCACTCCGGAACCAGGGGAGCAGCGAGAGGGGACGGCATCCTCTCCTTCACAAAAAGCACATTTTCTGTCCGTGCAGCCACGGATTGGGGAGGCTTTTTTTGGACCTACCCCAAAACACAAGGGGGGGGCCCTTTGTTTCCAGAAGGCTACCCCTCACTCCCACCAACAGGGAAACCAGGCCAACGGGGAATAAGGCCCATGTTTCCTTGGGAGTTTATGTTTATTGTGCCAAAGGATGCAAACAATGCAACGTAATGATTTAATGGTTGGAGTATTGTTGAATATTAATTGCCTAAACAGTGTTAAAAAGAGAGAAAAGGTCCTAACTAAATTTAGAAAAGAGAAGATACGGATTATTTTCCTACAGGAGACACACTGAAGCCACGAAGAACACGCAAAGTATGACAAGCTTAGATACAGGAATTAGTTTTCGAGTTCTTTTGGACAAACTCATAAGAGGGGTGTGTTGATATTGATATCTAACAAGATATCAATTGAATTGATCAAAGAAACTGATGATAAGGAGGGAAGATACATTTGATAAAAGGGAAATTAGAAAACCAACCTGTGACACTGTTAAATGTATATGCTGCTCCAGAAAGCGGCAGAGCCTTCTATGAAAAAAATATTTGGTCTCATAAACTTGGAATCAGAAGGAACATTGATTTGCGGTGGGACTTTAATGTGGTTCTGGACTATGGGTTGGACACTATAGGTAAGAAGAGAAGCAGAAAAAGAATTAATGGGTATAGGAAGGCAGCTATGTTAGAGCTGGATATACTAGATGTATGAAGATAACTTCATCAACTTGACAAGGACAATACTCACTACTCTGCCCCATATGCTGTATACTCCAGAATAGATTACTTCCCAATGAATAAGGGAGACGTATACAGAGAGAAAGGAGTGCAGGATTGAGGCAACCGATGTGTCGGATCATAATGCAGTCCACCTAAAAATTAACCTGGACAATAAAAGGAAGAATGCAGTGTGGAGACTCAATGCAGGTATACTAAACGATGAGGGACTAGTTAATGTACTAAAAGAAGAAATAATACAATACAAAGAGGAAAATGATAATGGGGAAGTAGATCCAACCGGCTTGAAAGCAGTAATGAGAGGGAAGCTGACTTCACACACAACATTCACAAGAAAAGCCAAGCCAGAAAAATACCAGAATCCAACTGAAAAACTAAAAGAATTGGAACAACAACACAAACAAACAAAAGACCCAGAAACTTTGAACTTAATTAAAGAAGTAAGAAAAGAAATTTGACGAGATCCTATTTAAAGAGGTGCAAAGGAAAACAAGATTAGTTAAACAAACCTACTACAAGGGAGAATCTAAAGCCAGCAAAGCCTTGGCCAGACGCATTAAGAAACAAAAAGCATTAAGTAATATGCATAAAATGAGAGCTCCAATCACCAATAAAATCCTATATGAGCCTGAATAAATAGAAAAGGTGTTTGAAGACTATTACACTACACTGTATACACAGCCTCACTCAATAAGAATACAGGGCATGAGGATTGTTTTGGACAAATTCGATCTAACAGCAATAGGTTTAAATCACAACGCAATACTGACTTCAGTAATAACATTAGAAAAAATAGAAAAAGCAATTAATCGGACTAAATCCGAGACCTGACGGCTTTGGGGCTACCTTTTATAAAATATTTTAAAAAGAGTTAATCCCAATTCTATATGAGTCGTTTAACTATAGTCTCAGGACAGGCAAGTTCCCCCCTTCATGGAAAGACGCTCTCATATCTGTTGTCTATATCTAAGGACAAAGAATACTGCTCAAACTACAGACCAATACTGGTACTGAATGTAGATTATAAGATTCATACCTCTATAATAGCCAAGAGATTATAAAATGTAATGCAGGACTTGATCAATGAAGATCAAACAGGATTTATTAAAGACAGACGAGGACAAGATAACATAAGGAGTTTACATATACGATATATGATAGTGTGAATTGGTCATTCCTTTTCGAGTCTTGGTAAAATTTGGATTTAATGAGGAATCAGTGAAGTGTATTAGATCAATATATGAGGAACCTACAGCAAGGATAAAAATAAATGGCAATTTGACAAAATGATTCAGTTTAGAGAGGGTCGAGGCTGGGTTTCTGTTTATCACCAAGCCTTCTTGCATTGTTTGTTGAACCATTAACCCAGATGATCAAGCAGGAAAAGACCATCAAAGGAGTGACGATCAGAGGAGAAGAACATCAAGTAAAACTGTTCGCTGATCATATATTAATATTTTTTACGCAACGCAATGAAACCTTCCCAAAAACAATGAAACTACTGGAGATCTATGGAAACTACTCAGGATATAAAATGAATTAGCAAAAACACAGATTTTATCATTTAGTTATTCCCCAGCACAGGAGATGAGAGAAACATACAAGCTCATGTGGAATGAGAAGTCAGTCAAATATTTGGGAGTCAATATTACAAAAACAATAGGTAAACTGTATGAAGCAAATTTCACCAAAATTAATCAAAACATTAGGAAAGACTTAGAGGGATGGTCAGTGGCCTGCTTAGACCTCAGCTTGAGGATAGAAATATTAACAATTTATATTTTACAGAGGCTTCTATTTGTCTTTCAATCCCTACCAGTGATGATTCCACAAAAACAATTTCTAGAATGGGACAACCAGTCCGATAAGTGGATATCGAGGTTTATATGGGGAGGAAAGAAACCCAGGATCAACTCTGCAGTTCCCAAAAGATAAAGGAGGACTGGCACTACCATGCCTCAGAGAATATTTCTAGGCTGCGCAAACCGAACCCCTGATATACAGGTGCATGAGGGGATACACAACAAAATTGAAAGGTTTAGAAATAGATATGAAACACAAAGAAGTTTGGAATTTGATAGCAGACAAAGACTTAATGGCTAATTTAGATATTCAAGTAAACCCTATTATTAAAACAGTAATTGACATATGGAACACAGTGGTGAGGAAATATAAATCAGATAGAAAGAGACAGACTTTGTGTTGGTTTGCAACCTGCAAATGAGAGACTATTTTGAAAAGAAGTTAAAAACTGATACAACAAATGAAATAACAGAGATATTTCAGAAAGCATACGAAGGGAAAAATGCAGAGTAATTTCTGCTGTATACAAAGCTGTGTACGGAGGTACAGAAATAATTCATCTCTCTATATTAAATAGAAATGGGAAGAAGAGCTTGGGGAACACATCTCCCAGGAAGAATGGGCTGTTATGTGTAAAACACAGTGTACATCTGCTAGCTCCAGGACCTGGAGAGAACATAACTGGAAAAACTTGATGAGATATTTTATCACTCCTAAAACCAAGAGGGGGATGACCTCAACCCAGCAGCCATGCTGGAGATCATGTGGATTGATGGATGTGGATGACACACACTTATACACACACAACAATACTGGGACAAAATATGGCTAACGTTAAATATAATACTAGGATATCAAATGCCCAGATATTGTAAGGTTCTATACCTGGGACACATAACAGGTGAGACAATTCAAGAAGAAGATCAATATCTCACTAAAATACTGTTGTCGGCAAGTAAAAAGTCAATCACAAGACTATGGCACAAATTAACACCCCGACCGTGGAGCAGTGGGCGAGTCGAGCACTGTGGAGGAGATTCATGTAATGGAGAGACTTACACATAAACTGAGACTGCAAGAGCTACTAATCCATAAGAAATAGGAAAAATGGACGAATTACAGAAGACAGGAAGAGGACGACACCAGCATCACCTCTACCAGACGGCAAGGACTTGATTCATTGTAAAACTGAATACTTAATTATGTATATGTGCTACACCCAACCACCAAAAATTTAAATAAAAAAAAAAAGTATCAGAGAGTGTTCGAGGGAGCGTTGGACGTCAGACCATACAGATTTGATCCGTAGCTTGACGAGCAACCGAGCAACTCCAACACAGATTTGGACAAATCTGAAGACAAGACAGCGAACAGTGATGGTTAAGGCAATGAAATAAATGTCCCCTCTGAGGACTAATAACAAATTAACACTGGTCTTCAATCTTTTGAGAATATTGAAAGAGCTACTAGAACATGTCTACATGTAGACATATTCTAGTAGATCATTCAACCTATTATGTTGAAATTCCACAGAAAATGCACCACAACAATATGAAAATGCAGCATTTCCTGCGAGATCCAGAGAGAACACGTTCTGGCCGTGACGTCAATCCTTTCTTCTCCAGCCTCTGACCTCCTGGAGAGGGTTTGCTTTTCAACTCGCAAATTTGAACGAAAATGAAAGAATGAAACAAACGAATGAAAATGTCAACATTCCAGCTTGTTTCTGATAAAGTCATATCTGTGTTTAACTCTCGCAAAAAAAATCTAATCAACATGAAATATGGTGTCATGAGCACTTCTACCGCAGCACAACATAAAGACAATAACCTCTGATGCTAAACCCAGCAACATCTGGAAGCTGCAGATCACCAATGATCTGTCCATCATTCAATTCCTCTGTGGATTTTCCTTTGTAAGATTCAACTGGGATAGAATTACACGTCACAAAACTGGACGAATGTTAATTAGCTACAAATTGAAGTCAGATTACTTCTTACTTCTGCTTACAGTTGAAATTGAGAACTATTATTATTATTGAGAAATAAAGAAAATGGCAATAAAAATTAAATGAGGGGGTTAGGGAAAAATAAGTTTAAACAGTTGGGTTCTGAGGAGTGATTTGAAGCTTAGTAATGAGTCCTTGTTCCTGATGGGTTGAGGGAGTGAGTTCCAGAGGGCGGGGGCAGCAGCGGTGAAGGCTCAGTCTCCCGATGTCCGGTGCTTCGTGCAATAGTGCACAGGAAGCCAGTGGAGATGTTGGAGGATGGGAGTGATCTGTTCTCTGGACCAGGTGTGAGGGAAGAGGCGGGCAGCTCTCAATTCCTATTGAATTAAAACATTTTCCTTAAAATATGTGCTGAAGATGTTGTGTTTTAGATACTGTCCTATCTACCACTTTTCTTATATATATATATATATATATATATATACACTGCTTAAAAAAATTAAAGGAACACTTTGAAAACACATCAGATTTCAATGGTGAAAAAAAAATGTTGGATATCTATACTGATATAGACAGTTTAATGTCTCAGGAACAAAAGGATGCCACATCTTTTGATGGAAATAAAAGTTTTCAGCCTACAGAGGGCTCAGTATATAGACACCCCAAAAATCAAAGTGAAAAAATGATGTGGCAGGCTCGTCCATTTTGCCTAAATTCAATTTCTGCAACTCAAAATTCTTTTCAATATCTTGTGTGGCCCCCACGTGCTTGTATGCATGCTTGACAACGTCGCGGCATGCTCCTAATGAGACGACGGATGGTGTCTTGTGGGATGTCCTCCCAGATCTGTCCGAGGGCATCAGTGAGCTCCTGTAAAGTCTGAGGAGCAACCTGGCGGCGTCTGATGGACCGAAACATTATGTCCCAGAGGTGTTCTATCGGGTTTAGATCAGGTGATCGTGAGGGCCATTCAATTATGTCAATTCCTTCATCCTCCAGATACTGTCTGCATGCTCTTGCCACATGAGGCCGGGCATTGTCGTGGACCAGGAGGAACCCAGGACCTACTGCACCAGCGTAGGGTCTGACCATGGGTGCAAGGATTTCATCCCGATACCTAATGGCAGTCAGACTGCCGTTCTCTAGCCTGTAGAGGTCTGTTCGTCCCTCCATGGAAATGCCTCCCCAGACCATCACTGACCCACCACCGAACGGGTCATGCTGAATGATGTTGCAGGCAGCATAGCGCTCTCATTGGCTTCTCCAGACCCTTTCACGTCTATCACAGGTGCTCAGGGTAAACCTGCTCTCATCTGTGAAAAGCACAGGGCGCCAGTGGCGGACTTGCCAATTCTGGTGTTCTATGGCAAATGCCAATCGAGCTCCACGGTGCTGAGCAGTGAGCACAGGGCACACTACAGGACGTCGTGCCCTGAGGCCACCCTCGTGAAGTCTGTTTCTGACTGTTTGGGCAGAGACATTCACACCAGTAGCCTGCTGGAGGTCATTCCGTAGGGCTCGGGCAGTGCTCGACCTGTTCCTCCTTGCACAAAGCAGCAGATATCGGTCCTGCTGATGGGATGAGGACCGTCTACGGCCCTGTCCAGCTCTCCTAGAGTAACTGCCTGTCTCCTGGACTCTCCTCCATGCTCTGGAGATTGCACTGGAAGACACATCAAATCTTCTTGCAACAGCACGCATGGATGTGCCATCCTGGAGGAGTTGGACAATCTGCGCAACTTCAGGAGGGTTAAGAAATCGCCTCATGCTCCCAGTCATGATAATGACTCTAGCTAAAGCCAACACTTGTGGAAAAACAGTTGAAAAAGATCAAGAGGGAGGAACTTGAAATGGCCTCCACCTGCAAAACCAGTCCTGTTTTGGGGGCCATCTCGTTGTTGCCCCTCTAGTGCACCTGTTGTTAATTCCATCAACACCAAGGCAGCTGAAACTGATTAACAACCCCCTCTGCCACGTACCTGACCAAAACCTTATCAGAAAAGTGCAATTGAATTCATGCCATACCCTGATAAAAAACTGTTCCTTTAATTTTTTTGAGCAGTGTATATATATATTAATACACCTGGTAGTATGTATGTGCCCTCTTGTTTATCTTGTTAAATTGGAACACCAGCTTCTCCAACGGTCTCTGCACATCCCTCGACTGGGGTGATGGTTTTAGTGGAGTTGTAAAGTTGGGTATCGTAAGTGTAGCAGTGGAAATTGAGTCCGTCTTGGGGAATGATTTCACCGAGGGAAAGCATGTAGATTGTGAAGACGAGAGGGCCGAGCACTGAACCTTGCGGAACACCGTGTGTGACAATGGAAGTGTGGGATTTGCAGTTGTTGACAGAGATGAAATGGTGACGGTCAGAGAGGTAGGAGGTGAACCAGAGGAGTGCTGTGTCAGAGATGCCAAGTGATTGAACACGGTGGAAGACGATGGTGTGATTGATGGTGTCAAATGCAGATCAACTTTTTTAGATTCATTGTTTGTGTCTTTTTGCTTCTGCCCCACTTTATTAACATTTATCAGTAAACAGTGAAGTAGCTCATGTAATTTATACGGGACATTATGAAATTAAATGATTCCTCATTTGCTATTTGATTCAATTCACTTTTCTAAAAGACGAGACATTAACCTTGAATACAGGAACAAATTCAAGCATGTACAGGTGTACATGGGCTTTGTTGTATGTGTTTAGTTGTTATGTATTAACATTATGTTGACAGACAGCTGGAGATCATGAAGAAGAACCAGATGAAGTGAGTCTGCCAGAGAACAGCAGGTTTCTTTCAGCTCAGAATCAACTAGTTGAATTTTGAAGGACATGAAGCAGAGCTTATTGGCTGCGGATTCACGGGCAGGCAGATCATCACATGTGGAGCAGTGATGATGAAACTGACAGTCGTGTGACTTTGGCATTGTGAGAAAGTAGCAGCGATCTGATAGATGGTGCAGCAGGAAAAAGCTTCAAACTGCAGACAAAATGTGTTTCCCACTCAACATTAAGCTTCTTTTGGAAACTGGTGTAGAATTAGTATTCAGAGCAGAGTGAAGCAGTCAGAAAAAGACGCAGTGTTTAGGTGTTCTGGAGAAACATTTCTTTTGCAAACATGGTAGATTATCTATCAAACCTTAACATCACCCTGATTGCAACATAGAGTAAATTCATTTTCCACAGTCTTTTCATAAACATCAAGCAATAGACGCTTTGGTGCTTCAGCAAGAATCTTTCATCGTCAACAAACGAACTTCACATCAATTGTCTCTGAACTCATAAAGAAGCAGAAGGCTAATATGAGCTTAACATCTTAACTTGCCTGCCATGATTCCAGAGTCACCATCACTTATCCTCCTGGATGATTCCTCCAAACTCTTAAAATTGGTTGTTTGAATAATTTGCAAGAGCACACTAATGAAGACATTAAAACAAAACTGCAGATAGTCTCCACCTCTGAGCCTGGTTCTGCAGAAGTGTGCCTTCAGATGACTGTTGTTATCATTGCTATATAGATAAAATGGGATTGAATTGAATTGAACTGAATCAACGAGGAAAAACTGGTGAAATACAAAACAGCAGGTGGTCAAAGAGGTGAATGTATCTCGGGCAGGCCCATAAACATGGACCATCCAAAGTGCACATAGACAGGGCTGAACTGTTCACTATAAGACAGCTGGTCTGCTCATCTTTCATTTTCTATTCAGTGTGAGCTGCACTGATATCAGACAACAGGGTTACTCTATAATCCTAGTAATAGTAATAGAATTACTATTGAAACAACATGTCAAAGCGTTGTTGCTATGAACGTTTGGCTGCCACAAGCCAGTTATCCCTGTGCTATTATTTCTGACTTTTCTGATCTATTAGTATGAACTCCTTCCAGTATATTGTGTGATCTGGAACACACTGATATCCCATAGTCATTAAGAAAACACACTAAATTGGTAGTGTACATTATTTTTGGAGTCTTTCATAACTGAGTGCATCCAGGATTTAGATCAGTTTCCACATGTAAATATGCAACATCACGACTGTGTTTATCAGGAGACCGTCCATTCTCCCTTCCTCTTCACTCTCTACACCGTGGAATTCAGCTAAAGCACTGGGAACTGTCATCCCAGATGTTTTCTCATGACTCTGCAGTAGTTGGCTGTATCAGTGGGCGTGATGAGACTGGGTACAGGGTGCTCTGGACAACTTTGTCACATCCTTACAAAGACCAAGGAGCTGGTGGTGAACCTGAGGAGGACCAGGGTGCCTGTGCCCACTGTCTCCATCCAGGGGGACAGACTGTACATTGTGGAGTGAAAATATTTATGGGTGTATATCTCCAATAAATTGGATTGGGTAAGGAACTCTGAAGCCTTTTACAGAAAGGGTCAAAGGCGTCTGTATTTTTTGAGGTGGCTGAGGTCGTTTAACATTGCCACACTATGCTGAAGGTGTTCTATGAGTCTGCAGTGGCGAGCGCCATCCTCTTTGCTGTTTGCAGCAACATACTTATCCCACCAAAGTGCCCAGCAGAGCGGCACAGGAGATCCTTCCTTCCTGTGACCATCAGACTGTATAACTCTTCTCTGTCAGTAGTGTTTTGTTGTGTTTTCCATGCTTATTTTTGTTTTACACTAAAACAAAGGAAACATGGTTGAATTGTTGGTTTCTAGAGGTTTCGATGCTGTCATGTTAATGGTCTGTCCAGTTCAGAGGAAATTAATGAAATACTCTAAGTCTTATCATCACTCTGGCTGGGCGAATGCAGGCACATGAAACTCTTATAATTGTAGTGGAAGACAGACGGTGAAGCTGATTGGTGAGGTAGACTCTTTATAATGCTGAGAAGTTCATGGTTTGGAGGATTATGTAACATCCCAATAGACTGTCAGCTACTTGTGCACAATGAAATATTTATGAAATGTTAAAAGGCAAGACCTTTTAACTTGTACTCTAAAATAGATTCAAAAATCTTAAGTGGTGCAATTAATGACATTATGTAGAATAAACTGTTAGAATCTTGTTTTAAACTCAATCTTGTTCAGAAATTTAACCAAAATCCTACCCAGTAAAAATAAAATCTGAAAGCTACAAAATGCTAAGTAACCCACACTAACAGCGTGCCGACATAAATAAATGACACAGTAGTAATTTAACTAGCGTCACGTTTGCTTCAGATTTAACATCTTGGATATCACTGCTTCTTTCTCTCCGCCCAGTCTCGCTGCAGCCAGACATTGTCAATCATTTGAAATTGCAGCTCTTTGCAAATACAACCACCGCCTGTCCAGACAACAATGCCAATTCTGTATCCCACTCAGACCTGTCAAATATTTACCAAGCAACAAGGAGAAATAAGACATCTTGCCTTGTGAATAACTAAAGACTTCACCCTGCTTTTAATAAACTCCACATTCCCAAATCAATCTGAATTAAAGTATTTGATTACCAGTTTCCTAGCAACCCAACACCAAGGCCATCTGTTGCTTCTGCAGACAGACGAGTCGGGCGGTGCTGCAGCCAGCAGGGAGGAATTCCACCACGCTTTCCATCACGCAAACTCATGCAAGGCTCTTTCTTTACACGGCCAGATGAAAAAAATAGAGCCAAAAGCACAGAATTTGCCATATCTATGCAGCACCTCACAAAGGCTGTTTTCTAGAGTGCATTCCACTCAATAATTTATCTTTAGACTGAAGGGAAAATGTAATATTTATAGAGACAAATGTCCCACTCTATCCCAGTCAGGGCCCCTCTGGACTGACAAGATGACACGCTTCCTGTGGTGAACTGGACTTTCAGAACAAACTGTGGAGACAAGGTGTCACTTAAGGTTCATCTAGTGAAACACACACTAATGTAAACTAGACAACACAAGTCATTTTTATTCTTAGCAGTGAATGTGTCCATGCAAGATGATAGTTTTTAGCCTTTTATTAGAAGTGAATGCTGACCTGCAGCAGACCACACAAATGCTTCATAAACTTCATAAGCAAAATGCAGAATGACATAAGATCTGCTGGAGTAATACTATAGACTATAAGTTCATGACATACAGTATCACAGTCGCAGTTACACACAGATCCAAACACTTCCCAACACCAACAGTAGCAGATACCAAACATTAACAAGCTGATTTTCACACATAAAGTAACAGATTAATAAAATAGCCAAGACAAAAACACTAGACACACCAGACAGGCGCAGAGGTCCCGGGCTGAGCAGGTCAGGGCCCCAGCCAGACCAGGAGGAGCCTGGAAGCTCTGACCAATAACCCAGAGCCACCGAGGACCAGGGGGCCCGCCAAACCACCACAAGGTCCCAACTTCCACCAGTCCAGCCACGTATGGAGGGAGGTACCCTACCCAAACCCCCCAGCAGTGCCATGGCCCAGCAAGAATGCCCCCCTTCACTTTAGCGAGCCCCCCTGCAGAGGCCAGTTAGCCAGTCGACCCAGCTGGACCCTCCACACTTCACCCCTGGTTCCACACACCCCCTCCCTCAACAAGACACCACAAGAAGACCCGGGCAGGCAACGCCCATTCCACACAGCAGCCAGACAAGACAAGCACTCACCCATGCGCCATGATCATGGTTGATGTGGAGATGTGGAGAGTTAACATGACTGCCATGTCTCTGTGAGGTCAGTCCATCGGTTCACTGATTGTGAGTTTGTCCACTGGTAATGTAGACAATCTGCGACAAGTGAACAAATGACTCCCAAGGCAATTTCTATCTATAGTCAAGACAATAAAAAAATATCTATTTACTTGGTGTTGTGTTGAGTCAAAACAAGCAAACAAAGGCACAATGTGAGAAAAATCCTCAGGCAAGTTTTGCTGTAACCTCAGATGTCATTCAGAAACAACTCAACAAGGACGAAACACATACCTCAATGTCTCCATGAGTGAATGAAACTCAGCCCGGTGATATAAATCAATGCCAGAGCGAAGAGTATCTGCAGAAGGACTGTTGTGTACTGTCATTAATAACCCATGAGTCGCCTCAATTACTTGTAGGATTACAGAGGCATATCAATACCAACACACGGTTTAGATAAACTGTATAGATGGATGGAGAGACAGATGGTCGAAAAGATGGATGGACGGATAAATTGACTGCATTTAGTTTTCTTTTTTTTAACTGCTCCTCCTCACCGTCCTATTGCTACTTGCTCCTTGTCCTTCCTCCTCCTCCTCCTCTTCGTCCTCATCCTCCACCTCCTCTATGTCTTCATCCTCCTCTCTCCATGTCTTCCTCTCTTTCTGCTCCACTCTCAAGGCTGTGTTTGATATACACTGCTGCATCACTCAGACATCCAATAATATTTGTCTATAATTAGAAGCTGTAGTAGTGCACTCATTTCCCCCCCTTTCTTCCTCTCTGTGTGCAGCGGCTGACTGAGGCCATGTCCACATGAACCAAAACGATCTTTTTCCTCCCCGGCATTTTTAGAAAGAATTCCATTCCTACGTCACTATCGCCTGCAGGGAAGAGTTGTACGTCAAAATGATTTCGAACATGTGTCAGGCCTTTGGGTGATGCTATAACTCACCAAAAACGCAGATAAAGTCACTGAGAACAAAACAGAGAAGACAGATAATACCTCCTTGTAGTCAAGAAATCCAACAAATCACCTTATTAAACCAACAATCATCAGTAGCTTGTGCAGCACGACCTGGAGCGTGTAGCCTGCCATTGTTATTGTTGTTAAGTGATGTCGCAAATCACAGAGAGGGGCACAACAGTGGGGAGGGGGGCCATGACATCATCGTTTTCCACAGATGTACATCTTGTCCGTCCACACCTCAAAACCGAGCTGGCGTTTTAGCATTTCCCCACTATGAAACTCATTTAAAAAAAAAAAACAGTTTTTGAGCTCTGCATCGTGTGCATGATGGACCAAAAACGATGCGTTTACATGAAACAGGTTCTCCTGTGGACAGGCCCTAAAGGCCTCTTCATACTCTATAAGAACAAGACGAAAGTTCGGCAGTGCGGGGTCCTGCCGAACAAAATGACGTCATTTTCTTCTTCCAGCTCCCTAGAGCCGAAGAAATGTATTTGGGCTGTGCCAACCGCCCTGGCCGAACTATGTGGGAGCCGCACTGCCGAAACTTCTGCACTGCCGTGTGCTGCGCATGCGTTCCAGTTCCAGTTCCAGTTCGCTCATGACTATCAGTCATATTTTAATCATATTTAGCTTGTAACATCGCTACTATACGAGCGCCGCAGCTCGTTAAAATGTCGGAGTGCAGGCTTTTACATGATGCACCTGAACGCATCACGAACAGCTGTCAGCTCCTGGAGTCAATACCGGATCAACATGGCGCTCTGACAAAAACTCTCTTTTATTACTGAAACAGTTCAGAGAAATGTATTTCTGAAAGCTCTGGAGGCCAGAAATAAACTGTGTAGTTGAAAAGTTTAAACGCCGCATCACAGACGTATGGCTGCGAGGGGGCGTGGCCTGCTGTGAGGGGGCGTGGCCTGCGAGTTCGGCAGCTTGTTATCGGAGTATGAACAGTCCTGCCGAAAAAGCTTTTTTTTCAGCAGCTGGCTCACGTCACTGCAGGATTTTTTTCTTGTTCTTATGGGTTCAAAAAGGGAGTATGCAGGGGCCTTAAGTCCCAAGCTTGTCGACAAGAGCTACGTTTTTCTGCCTTATCAGTGAAATCAGTCAATTCCTCGGCACTCATGGTATGTGTCCACAGGATCTGTCATTTTCATGCATCCCATTCATTGTCTATGTGAAACACAAAGCAGCGCATGTTGGACATGTTTCGAGCTGCGTCACAACGTTTTGTCTCTTTTGTCCTGCACACATCCACCAAGTGTGCGATTTTCAGATGCAGTGCGGTTCCATGTGGAAAACAAAATGCCCCTGTGGACACGTATCATCATTCATGAAATTATTTTCCTCCCGATTCTGCTACTACTAAGCAATTAATAGCAAAAACTAAGTTTCGTTTCTACTTCTTTGCTAAGGGATCATCTCATGGTATGGGATCACGTTTTGATAACTGTGAGTGACTGGGAATTTAGCAAAACCAAATGTTGATTCAAGGACTGCAAACTCTTCCCCAAATCAGAAGTGAAAATACACTCAGTATTTCTCTAAGCAGAGTGCATCTTCTTACTCTTATTTCTTTTATTTCTTTGTAAGGCACTGAGAATTACCTTGTGTCACAATGGTACTAAATTTGCTTTGCCTTGCGTTGCCTTGCCTTGAACTCATGCTGTCTTTATACTTAATTTGCTCCATTATGAAAGATGGCAGCACTCAGCAATGCAGCGGATTCTTTAGCTCTCTGTGTTGGCATTAAAGTTGGCACTACTACTACTAGTAACATGACAAATGGCTCAGTGTGCTCAATGTTTTGTCAGTGTTAAAGTTACTCGACCAGAAACAATCTTTAAACTATACTTCCCATAAAAGGTCTCACAGAGAATAAACCAAAACACCAAAACAAGACCATTACCACTCATTTACAACCCGCAGTTACCTAAATCGATCACACCACAGTCAATATGTTTACAAACAAACTGGAATTTGTCACCATCAAATTCTGTTGATGTTTCACTAACTGACATCATCTTTGGAAACCTGCCGCATGGCTTTCTGGGATATCAAAGATGGCGTTGCAGCAGCTCAAGCAAAAATATCAACAACATTTGACAGTTCAGCCAGAATTTGTCAAAGAAAGAGTCTTCAAGCCACGAGAATTGTCTGAAATGTTGTGAAACTGATTGTTAAGCGTTTTTCCAGTTACAATTAAAGATCTTGTGTACACGATGCCTCTGGAAACTTACGGCGTTTCCGTGACACTAAGATGCCAACAAACCCACGGATGTTTTGGTAAATCCAAATGCTGGAAATATGTGTTTGTATGAAATAATGACAAACTTCCTTCAGAAAAGTAATGACAGTTGTTGTACATCAACAATTAAAACTGGGTCCTAAATATTAAAATTTTTCCCACGTGAATTCTGGTAGAGTAACTTTAAGGGAGCTAAACAGTGGTCTCCATTAGGGATGGGAATAGGAAAACTGTTCTTCTCGTCAAAGAGTTTCCCATGTTTTAATCCCTTGAACTTGTTTGCCAGCTTTGCAAAGGATTCCCTTACCGATTCCAGTGGGTGCCAATGATGTCACCACGCATGTTGCATAGCTTCTAAATTTGTTCATTACAATACACTCCCAAGCACTGTATGTGAAGGTTACTGGATTCTATGTCTTCCCAGTTGCTTATTTTTACCTGATGGTGATTTGAATGTGGGAGGCCTTTGAGTAATCAATAGAATAAATTCAATAAAGTTTTATGTATATAGTGCTTTTAAGGCCTTGTTCACACTGTAAGGAAATGCAATCCATTTCAGATTTTTCTACTCACAAGTGATCCATATCTGTTTTGTGGCCGTGTGAAAGCTCCAATTCCAATTTTTTTCACAGCAGACCCAGGCCTCATTCCTATTTTGTACCAATTCTGATCATTCGGACTGCTTTATCATTGGCGTGTGACTGACGTCACGGAAAAGCGCTGGAGGAAGCAGCTCCTTCAAAATGTTAAAAGCTGTGCTTTCTTTTTTCTTCATTCTCCTTCTTATTTCCCTCGTCATGTTGTCCAGAATTTGTCAGCTCGTATTTAATAACCACTAGAAAATGGATCTGCATTAGTGTCTACTGACTAGTGTTGCCAGATATGGTGGGTATCCCTCAATTGGACAGCCAAATTCTCTTACCTTTTAACTTTGTTTATTTTGTACATTTGTGAGTTCATGGCGTGTTCTTTATTACACATATAACAGTCTTACGGTTTTGACATAATTTCTACACAGGTTGAGATTTGGGCTGGTTTTTATTGAGGTGTGTGGGTTTTACATTGTTTGGGCTGAAAACAATGAGTCACATCTGGCAACCCTGGTGCTGACCAGCGTGCCATTCATATTTACATCCGTCAACAGCGTCTTTTGTGCATGCGCTCTGGGGCCCGAACCCGTCGGGTTCGATCACGTTCACATGGCAGTCCCTCAGAGGGTGTGTTTAAAATGTAATGTGAATGATCACGCAAAAAAATCGACTTGAGCATCAAGACCTGCAGTGCGAACGTGGCCGAACAGAGACTGTTTCAAAGAAGTGTTACAGAATCAATTAAAGGTTGATTTCACACATAATAACAGGCTCAGAATCCAGTCTGCAACAGTGCTTTGCTTTCACGACATCCCAAGGTTGAGTAAAAAGGTTTGGACTCAGGAAAGTGAGAAGCTTATGTGGGTTTAAGTCGTAAGGCAAATATCTAGAGAGAGAGCGAGAGAGAGAAGGTCCTAATGCATAATAAAATAAGTTACAGGACATTTTTCAAGGCGTGGGACATTTTTAATACATTCGTTTTTGAATTATGATCCCTACACTGATACTAATGACAATGCCATGACTATCAAAATAAAAGTCAAATAGAAAAGCTCTTAATTAACTCATAGATGCTATCTGAAATTTTAAGTTGCCTTGATATAGCCACAAATTAGAATATTGCATTACTTCCAGATGGCTTAGTGGTTTCCTGGTGTCCTTGTAGGAATTAGCACACAAAAATGATCTCGTACCGACGACACTTTAGGTCTATTATCCTCTTCCATGTTGCCGTTATCACAGACTTCTGAACATTTTTTCTAGAAACTGGCTTTGACCATCCAATTTGTCAACAGAGAGGCTTTCAAACAAATGACCAAAATAGCTTGGCAATCTAAAGCATTCTGGGAAATGAAGTATTGTTCCACCATTTTCTATAATTTGTAAGTTATAATACATCAAATTATATGATCCGCTTTATAGGTAATGCTTTATGTATTGTCAATGAAAAACATTTGCTGTAATTAAAAAATTATGTCTACATGACATTTATAGTAATATTATTTGTGTGAAATATGTAAAACAGTCATGCGTGGAAGATACTGTAATGCATGATTCTGGAATACACCAAATTTATCCTTTGGAATTTCAAAGAAATTCATAGAATTTCAATTCTACTTCCTTCAATATGAATTTCAATTTGAATCGTACTTCCTGTTTGAAAATTCTAATCAAATCAAATTCAAATTTATGGGATTGAGTTGAAATTTGAGAGACATGCTCAATTCACATTGGCATTTTGCACAAGCCAGTTCATCATGAAGTGCTTTGAGAGGCTGGTGATGAGGAACATGATGTCATGACCTCCACCTCCGGCTCTGCCTACTGGCAGCATTTTTCCCTTCCCCCTCCCTCCTTTCCTTTATCCTAGGTGTGGGTGTGCTGCATGCTGTGTGAGGTGTGGAGTGCAGTCATATGATTACCTGAGTGCACTCACCTGAGGCAGGGCGTGGCTACACCAATCAATTCACCTCTCTCCCCATAAAGCTGGCTTCAGATCAAGACTCGGCGCTGGACTGTAAACTATCGATAGTTAGTTGAACCGTGCTCAGCTCTGCATTAATCCTGTCTTCCTCCGGCTGCAGTTCTGGACCAACTCTGCTGCACCAAGCCCCTGCTTTGTGACTCCATTCATTGGCACCGCTCAATGGCTTCAGCTGAACGGAAGGTTCTGATCACCCTCCATCAGGCTGCAGCATATGCCCACCGTCCAGCTTCCTCACCGCCGACCACACCCTTCTACATATACCCACTTCATACCAGGCAGTGTGCTCACTTCAGTCTTTCGCTGGGTCCTAATAGTTACTTTTGAGCTTTACCTTAGAAGTAGTAGTGTTTCTGTGTTTGTACTCGTCCTCGGGATCCGTTCAGATTGTGTCCCGTCTTGGAGTATTTGCTTAGTTCAGCAGTTTCTTTGTTTGTTAGCGTTTGCTAGTAGTTCAGTCACATCTCCCCCTCCTGTCCTTCTCCATCCTCTTACTTATCCTCTTTGTAACAGTTCCGCTATCTTGTTTATTGGTTTGAGTCTCTTGCCACCTTTTTTTTTTAGTTCTCTAGTACACTGAGAGAACTCCTGGTACCGTGTCTCTGTCCGCACCTGAGTCTGAGTGTGAATTGTGACACATGAAGCAGATCATCGACGTGTCTAAAGACACTAACCAGTATGCAAGCAGGTGGAACTGGTCCACAGCTGATGCGATCTCAGCTGAGACCCCCCACACCCTTCATCACCTGGAGAACAAGGGATTTTATGTGAGGCTGCTGTTTCTGGTCTTCAGCTCTGCATTTAAGAGCGCTTTCACACCTGGATTGTCTGGGGACTTGGTTGGATTGGGTGGAAAATGCTGAAAATGCTCACAGCTTCTTTTGGTTGGGTTTGCTTTCACACTGCATTTTTGAATGTCACACAATTACAACAGCTGCTTGTTTGGCGCCAGTATCATCCGAAATGCAGTGAGCAACCCAAAACAGTCAGAAATGTGATTTTATATGATGGTAGGCTATTTATATTATTTATTCATATAAAAATTGGTGCCTGTGGCTACATATACAGTGACGTCCTGATGTTTTGAGGTGATGCAATGACCTGGCTCTTACTTGGCTGCTTGTGAATAGAAAAGCAACTGGACTGAAGGTACCATGGACCTTACTAGTTTCATGTAGTTCACATGAAAGGTCAGGTGGCCCTTCATGGTCCTCGTTAACCTGATGGGGAGAGTCTGGCGCAGTAGCAAAGAAGCGAGTTGTGGGTGTACTCAATCCAGAAGAGGTGTCTGGTCTAAGTCAAGGGTTCCGGGAGGCCAAGATCCATAGACTGGTCTCCAGCTTCTGGTTGAACCTCTTTGCCTGGTTGAGCTGAGGTCTGTTAGTCAGAGGGTGACAGCCAAAGGAGAGACTCTTCTGCGACCCCAGCAGGTCACTGAAGACCCTCCAGAACTAAGACAAGAATTGGGGGCCCTGATCCAACACCACGTCACCTGGTAACCAGTGAATCCTGAATGCATTATCTAAGAGGGTTTCTGCTGTTTCTTTGGTGGTAGGAAGCTTAGGCATGGAAATATAGGTACGTTTTTCAAAAATTGGTAAACAATGGTCAGAATGACTGTGTTGCCTTTAGACATGGGTAGCCCAATGATGAAATCCATTGCAATGTTGATCTAGGTTCGCCAAGGGATAGGCAGGGGTGCAGGAGACCAGGAACTGGACTTTGGGAGGTCGTATGTTGGGTGCACACGGGACAGGCAGTTACATACTCCTGAACATCCTTCTCCACACTTGGCCACCAAAACTGCTTGCTGAACACCAAATGCTTCTTCTTGACTCCCGGGTTGGCTGACAAAAGCTGGACAGATAAATACCGTAGTGGTTTGAGGCCATGCAGGCATGGTGGTAGTGTTGTCGGGCGCTGGTGCAGTCATAGTGACTGCTGGGGCGGCAACTCTTCCCTGCAGCTGACGCCTGACTATGAGAAACTGACAAAGCAATACAATCATCTTCACATGAAGAGAAGAAAATTCTGTAGCTCTGTAACATTTTCTGTTAGTGTGACAAAAGGTGAACGCAGATGAGTTTGAATCTGTCAGCATTAGAAATGCAACTCACATGAGCTGGATCCCCCAAACTGGTGCTATTTGGTGCCAGCAAAGTTTACCTCCTCTGTTTGTCATAAGCAGAAATGTTGATAAATGTATCTTCCCCAGTTTACTAAGAAGCAGTCTTTCAGGGCTGTTCGGGTCTCTTCTGTCTTTGTCCTTCACGTCTTTTGCCTAAAGTGAAGTCCTTTAGAGCCAGATTTAACTCAAACCTCCTCAAACCACCCTCACAGAGTTCTATCTCTGTGCGTGACTGTAGGACCACAAAGAAAAATCAATGACTGGCTCACCTGACCACTTGACATTAACTCTTCATCTGATGGCTACCATTCAATTTCATTGTGAAGCAACGTTCCCATTTCATTCTTTACAAAATACCAGAAGGTAGACGTTCGCTGTGACATGTGGCATGCTGATTTGTGCCCTGCGGGCCTCTTGGCCAGGTCACCCTTCTCAAAGAGATCTCAATCTTTTTTCCTGTTTAAATAAATGATTGGTCTTTTTATTTTCCATGTAAACAACAGTACAAAAAAGGTCAACTCCTCAGGTCAGAAGTTATTTCACATGCTCTGATAACACATCTGTTCATCCATTTTACATCCTCACTGAAAACACAGGAATGCTCATGGAGAACATTCAAACTCTGCACAGAAGAGCCAACAAGCCTGGACTCAAACTAAGGATATTCATAAAGGAGGAGAGAGTGTGAACTTCTGTGCAGAATCTTCTCATACAAACACTCCATTTTTAGGGTGTTTCTCGTGAGAAAATGAAACCCTCAGAAAGTTACATCAGTAATCACGATAGCATTCATATTCTGCAGCAGAGACTGACTATAAAGGGTAAAATAACTCTGGTGTATCATTTTAACTATATTTCACAGTAAAGATTAGTGGTGTGAACCAAGACCAAAAGAAAATGGAGAGGTAGTTCACCTGTTTAGTCTGGAAATGCTCCAAAAAACTAACATTGAAAATGGTGTATATGTTTTTTACAAAAACCTTTGTTTCTTCACATCGAGGAGTGAAAATTTTAAATGAACCTTTGAGCCAGAATATACACAATAAAAGTAATGTGATGAACCATAGAGATGCTCTAACCATAAAAGTAGTAGTTTTAAAAGTTGGTCCTGTTTGCAGCAGCAGGAACAACCATATTTATATGTTTCCAGGTTGTTGTTTTTCTATTACTCGTGATAAAAACAAGTACTTGGTGGTTAAAACTATAATTTCATGAAACCACACATTTATTATGGGATTTTTGTAGCTGTAATGAAGGTGAATTAAAATTGTGAAAGGATTTCAAAGTGAAAGCCAGCTCGATTTGCCCCATAGATCCAAGCAGTTGTTGATATTAATACTTAAAAATGGGACAAAGAGAAGGAAGTCAGGCACTTTTCTTCCAGAGTTTGACGCTAAGCAACGGTTCGGTGGGCTGGGAGGGCTGCAGGGTGGATGAAGCTCCGTGGGGGGCTTATTGATGGAAAATGTATCTTGAGCAGCAATAAACATTTAACAAATGTTATTTCCTGCAATTGCTAATCACATTTAGAATATGTGGTCATAACTTCATAGTGACATAAAAGCACTTCATGCTTCAATAGGAAGCACTTAAACAACCGTAAAGAATCTTTGTTTATTTGTCTGCTCGTAGCTCATAGATCCTCCCTCTTCCACCACTTGCATCACTACACTGCTCGGCCAGCTTGCTGGTATTAAGGAGGGCCGAGCCTGCCTCTTTGGAATCCTTCAATGGCCATTATTAGTATTCTGTGGGGAAATAAAAGGGACCCATCTGTGGAACGGGAGACGGGGGGGTGACGGGAGGACAGGGGGAGCAGGGTCGGGGCATCCCCTGAGAGATGAAGGGATTAACCACTGACATGTGGAGCCTGCTAATAAGGAGAAAACCATCAGAATATATGTAACACACACCAGACACACAGCGTGAGACACACAAAGGCACACACACACGCACACAACTCTGCGTCTTCATTAAATTTGTAGTGGGGCCACATCTGGTCACAAACACCCGGAGAACAAAAGGGGGGAAAGGTGGGAGGTGTGTGTGTGTGTGTGTGTGTGTGTGTGTGTGTGTGTGTGTGTGTGTGTGTGTGTGTGTGTGTGTGTGTGTGTGTGTGTGTGTGTGTGTGTGTGTGTGTGTGTGTGTGTGTGTGTGTGTGTGTGTGTGTGTGTGTGTGTGTGTGTGATATGGAGATTTCACAGTATTAATGTGCGAGCGTACCATTGAGCATCTGTCACGTATAATTGGAGGGTGTCCAGTGTGGACACGGGGCCAGATCCAGTCCACCCAAAACATGGATTGTCTGCTTCTGTGACTGCGAGAATGTGCGTGTCAACATCTATATTTATTACAGGCTGACCTGCAGGTTTGGGAGCTGTGACTCGCCTGATGGGGAATGAATGACTCACAAGACTCATAAATCACGTGGCATCAGCCGGGCATCTCATCTGAGTCGGCCTGGTGGCCGCTGTCGTCAATTTAATCAGAATTAATTGATTGTTGGACAGCTTTCTCTGGAGAGCCTCCTTTGTTTTCATTTGTGAGGATGTCTGTGGGTTTACACTTCACTTAATGGAGCATCTCTGTTAGAGCAGTAAAGCGAGACGTGTTTGTTAAACCGTCTGCATTATCTCGTCATCTCCTCTTTCTAAATGCAGGAACATGAGCGTCCCTCCCCTGAGACTAAGCTGTCGCTGTTTGAAGCCCTCACAACACTCTTCCAGCCTTCAGGTAGACGTGAGCTCTGCACTCTCTCCTGCAGTGGTTTTCTCAGGCTCACTGTTGTTCCACACCAGTGTGTGCTGACGTGTGGAGAAGCACTGCTCATTACCGTCAGATTTCATTCACGCTACATGAGTAATGCGTCACATGGGCTGATGAGTAGGGATTTACCCGAGGGCAAGCACGGCAGCCTCCACAACCGAGTGTGATCTCTGTCGAACCTGAATCTGACCTAATAGCAATACTGCCAGAGTGCCTGGATCGAAATACATCACTTTAACTGAGGGGAAGACGAGGCCATGTAATGTAATGTCACTGGAAACAGGCTCTGTTAGGTCCACAAATAGAATTCTGCTGACAGAGAAACTTGTTTCTACTAAGATCAATAGACTATCAACCCTGCCATACACACTTTAATCCCGAGGCTACACTCTCTGAGAGCAGGTTCACTTCAAAGTTTGAAATAAGTTTCATAAAGTGTTTTCTGCACAGTCAGGAAACATTAGCTCTCGAATGTATGCACGTAAACACAAATGGTAAACGTACTTACGTACGTATTTACATCATGCACCACTTGAGCAGCATGTTTTGTATTGTCAAGAGCTCAGTAGCCCAACGTGACCCAGCACAGAGCTCAAAGCTCCAAGAAAGAGATGGACTGACTATTTCTTATAAAGTAAGACTGCAAAATTACACATCATTCTTTCCATCCATCCATCCATTCCATCTATTCATCCAGCCATGCATCCATTCCTTTGTCCACCGCTTATCCGGGGCCGGGTCATGGAGGCAGCCGTCTAAGCAGGGATGCCCAGACTTCCCTCGCCCCAGACACATCCTCCAGCTCTTCGGGTGGGACCCCAAGGCGTTCCCAGGCCAGCCGATGAGACATAGTCCCTCCAGCATGTCCTAGGTCTGACCCGAGGCCTCCTACCAGAGGAACATGCCCGGAACACCTCCTTAGGGGGGCGTCCGGGGGGCATCTGAAATAGATGCCCGAGCCACCTCAGCTGGCTCCTCTCAATGTGGAGGAGCAGAGGTTCTACTCCGAGCTCCTCCCTGGTGACTGAGCTCCTCACCCTATCTCTAAGGGTGCGCTCAGCCACCCTACGGATGAAACTCATTTCAGCCGCTTGTATCCAAGATCTCGTTCTTTCAGCCATGACCCAAAGCTCATGACCATAGGTGAGGGTGGGAACGAAGATCGACCGTTAAATCGAGAGCCTCGCCTTTTGGCTTAGCTCCTTCTTCACCACGATGGACCGATACACCAACCACAAAACTGCAGACGCTGTTCCGATCCGCCTGTCGTCAATCTTCCCCCCACTTGTGAACAAGACCCCAAGATACTTGAACTCCTCCACTCCGGACAAGGGCTCTTCACCGACCTGAAGTTGGCAAGCCACCTTTTACCGGTCGAGAACCATGGCCTCAGATTTAGAGGTGCTGATCCTAATCCCAGTTGCTTCACACTCGGCTGTGAACCGTGCCAGAGCACGCTGAATGTCCTGGTTTGATGAAGCCAACAGGACCACATCATCTGCAAAAAGCAGAGACAAGATCTTGTGGTCCCCAAACCGGACCCCCTCCGGTCCCTGGCTGTGCCTAGAAATTCTGTCCATAAAGTTATAAACAGAACCAATGACAAAGGACAGCCCTGCCGGAGGCCAACGTGCACTGGGAACAGGTCCGACTTACTGCCGGAAATGCGAACCAAACTCCTGCTCCAGGCGTACAGGGACCGGACAGCTCTTAACAAAGGGCCCTGGACTCCATACTCCCGGAGCACCCCACAAAGGATATCCTAAGGGACACGGTAGTATACCTTCATCTGTGAGAAGCTCTCCTGGAGGTGGGAGTTGAAGAGTACGCAGACAGAGGGCTCAGCCTGGTGTTCCCAACAGACCCTCATGACACGTTTGAGCCTGCCGACTCTGTCCGGCTTCCTCCCCGTCCAGCTCATCCAACTCACCACCAGGTGAGTTGACAGCTCTGCCCCTCTCTTCACCTGAGTGTCCAAGACATGTGGCCGGAGATTGGATGACACAACCACAGTGTCTATCATTGACCTCCAGCCTAGGGTGTCCTGGTGCTACGTGCACTTATGGACACCCCTGTGCTCGAACATGGTGTTCGTTATGACCAAACTGTGACTAGTACAGAAGTCCAATAACAGAACACCACTCGGGTTCAGATCTGGAAGGCCGTTCCTCCCAATCACCCCCTTCCAAGTCTCATTGTCGTTGCCCACGTGGGCGCTGAAGTCCCCCCAATAGAACAGTGGAGTCCTCACTTGGAGCACTATCCAGCACCCCTACCAGGGACTCCAAGAAGGCTGGGTACTCTGTACTGCTGTTTGGTCCATAGGACTAAACAACAGCCAGAGACCTGTCCCCTACCTGAAAGCATAGGGATGTGACCCTCTCCAAGCTGTGCGTGGAGGTGACCCCGACTATATGTACACGGTATCTCTCTACCTCCTGCACAAGCTCAGGCTCCTTCCCCCCCAGCGAGGTCACGTTCCTTGTCCCAAAAGCCAGATTCTGTGTCCGGGAATCGTGTCGTCGAGGCCCTGCCATCGACTGCCACCCAATCCACACTGCACCCGACCCCTACGGTAGCCTCTGTGAGTGGTGGGCTCACAGGAAGAAGAGGAGAGGCCCGCATCGTCCCTTTGGACTGGGCCGGCTGGGCCCCACGGGCAAAGGCCCGACCACCAGGCGCTCGCATACGAGCCCAAATCCCAGGCCGAGCTCCAGGGTGGGGCCCCGGCTGCGCCTTACCAGGCGACGCCACGCTTCTCTTTGGTTTATACATGGGGGCTTTTTAAACTGCTTTCAGTCTGACTCGTCACCTAGGACCTGTTTTCCCTTTGGAGACCCTACTGGGGGGCATAAAGCCCCCCGACAACGTAGCTCCTAGGATCACTTGGGTACTCAAACTCCCCCACCACGATAAGTTAGCAGTTCAAGGGGGACATCATTTTTATGAGACAAAAATAAGACTTCTCTAACGTATTGAAGGGTTATTATTCTGGTAGTTTAGTAGTTTGACCCCCCTCAAGGCAGAAGTAGATTGTTAAGAGTTGAACATGATCCATCACATTCACCCTTTCACCTTACTAATGGGTGAATGTCTTCTTGAAAATTCTTTTTTGGTGGTTTAGTACTTTTTGTTCCACCATCTGCCTGCAGACTGAAATGAACCCTCCTAGTGTGCGAAAAACCACGGGAAAACTTTCCTCACTGGAGGGATTTTCTGTGGAACTGGTGGTAACACAGAATTTATCGTCTTCTATCGTCACACACTGGTTTCATGTCAGAGCTTTTACTGTGCTGTAGTTACAGTCGTCGTATTGTTATACAAAATGTTCACTCACAAACCAGTCGGTTTTATTTAAAACAATTTTAACTTTCCCAGCATTGCTTGTAGTTTTCAGGAGTGATTTTCAGCTGAAGCTCTGCAGGCAGGGATATGGAAATTATGATTTTCCTCCCTAAAACACCACACTGCACACCACAGTGATAATTCATGTTTATGGTTCCAGTGTTCCTCTCTGCTCTGAGAGTGGCTCTCTGTTCCTCTGGACTGCTGCCTGGATGATAGGTTTCTTTCAGATTGGAGTAACAGGTGCATTGCTGTACACAGTGTACCTGCATGTCCACACCTTCAGTGACCAGGCTGTGTGTGTCACACTGTGATTTGATGAGAAAGACACGTCCTTGCCTGATGTGTGGAAGATGTCGATGTCATATTGTACAAACTGAAGTATAATGTTTGTAGTCTTGGTTGTACAAGTGATATTTTTTTATTATCATGGATTCAAGTCAGAAAGACATGACAGACATAAACATAGTGATGGAAACACGTAATACAAAACAGAATGACATGCAGCTTTTTCACTCTGAGAGAATTGATTTCACCGTCTCTATAGCTGACAGTGGTTTTTGTATCTGCTTCATCTTTCTGATTGTTTCATCATGTTTTGAATCTCTTTCAATCTTGGAAGAGTCCTTCAGAAGATCAAACAAGAATGTGTTGATGTCTGAGAGCATTTTATGATGACTTATTAATGTCTGTAGTTTATCTGGTGCTCTTTGTGTGTGTCAGTCAGGTGTGATTGTGTCTTGAGTCCAAAGTAACAGAGCTCTTCTCTGGTTTGGTAAAACCCCTCGCTCCCATGAGCATGGTAACGTAGTGGATGTATGGATGTATAGATGTATGGATCGATGGATGGATGGCTCCCCTGAGGGGTCTTGCACTGGGACCCCTGGTGCATGTTTTTGGAGTCTTTTGAAGCCTTTGCTTCAGGTTCTCCTAATGATGCTGTCCCTTCAAAATTATTTAAAGAGAATTCTCCCAGCGTTGGGCCTGTTGTACAGAAAATTATCAACTGCAGTTTGTCCTCAGGTGTCCCTGTAATTTTTAAAGATGCAGTTGTGCAGCCTCTGATTGAAAAAAATAAATGGTTTTGACCAAACATCCATCCATCCATCCATCCATCCATCCATCTTCTACCGCTTATTCATTTCCGGGTGGCGGGGGTGGCAGTCTGAGCACTGTCACCCAGATCACATCGCACCAATCAAGAACCTTTCCTGTGGGACGGTGAGCCCACGGGAAGGTGGTGCCCGGCGAGGGACATGAACCCACGACCTGGAGATTGTGAGTCTCATGCTCTACCGAGTGAGCGAGCCGGGGCTCTTTTGACCAAATAGTTTTAGCTAATTTTAGGCTTTTTTCAAACCTCCCCTTTTTTATCAAATATTAATAGTGCAAATAATAGGGCAATGCCAACTAATGGACTTTGAAATGAAAATAACATAGTTGAGGCTTTTCAATCAGGTTTTGAAGCTTTGCACATTACAGAATCAGTGCTTTTAATGTTAAAAGCTTCCTCATCTCCTTTAAACACCATGCTGACATTAATGTGTGAGCTGCTTATTTTATGTATTAATTGTACATGTTTTAAATTTTTATTGTATTTCTTTTATTTGTTTTTTAAAGGTTCTGTTGTGTTTTATTTCTGTGGACAACACTTTGTGTCCCTGTGTCTGTTTTAAGTGATTCATAAATAAAAATGGATTAGGCCGGATTCATATGTAAAACACAGTTTTTGTATTTATATCAAGACTATAAAGGCTAATCATGTTTTTTTTTAATGTGTCAGGAGTGATTGCTGATAAATGTTCATGTACTTTTGGTTTTCATATACATACAAGCAGGACTGATGAATGTGTTCGCACAGCAGTTTGAATGTGATTTAATATGTGTCAGGTCTCCTAATGCCTTTGTCAAGTCAGCGTCTCTTATCTGTCACTCCCTGTTATATTGTGACTCACCTGTCCAGTGGTGTTTGTATATGTAAATACTTGGCGGGGCAAGACTTTATTTCAGGTCGAGTGACTCCACTAAATTCCAAAGTAAAGTGGGTGCACAACTTTTTAGCCACAACATTATGACAACCATATAGGCACTGATCCCGTGAAAAGGCAGTGCACTGGAAATAGGAGGGAATTGAACCTGTGTCTGCTGAAGATGAAACATCCACCACTAGACCGCCGGCAGAAATACACAACTGTGATATACTTAGAAAGTGTTTAACACGGTGTCACTCAGTTCACCTCCAGTTACCTCCAGTTTCTCTATAAAATTAAGAGTTTCAAACTTCTACTCCAGTAAATAATGGATCTAATTAATTTAGATTCTTAACTGTTTGCTAGCTTTAGCTGCTAACAAGCTGGTATTTGTTCGACTCGCTCCGGTTCTGTGAAGCTCCGCCTCTATCAGCACCAGCCAATCAGCTCTGAGCATCTAAATTACATTGTTAGTGGGTCTTCAGGCTTCAAGCCCCACGAGGCGTCAAAATCACGTGATTTGAATAAACAAAGTCACAGCCTGAGCATGAACACTTTACTGCATGCAATACACACTGCATGGTGAGAGAGGGGCGAGCTACACTAATGCAATACACACTGCATGGTGAGAGAGGGGCGAGCTACACTAAGGCAATACACACTGCATGGTGAGAGAGGGGCGAGCTACACTAATGCAATACACACTGCATGGTGAGAGAGGGGCGAGCTACACTAATGTAATACACACTGCATGGTGAGAGAGGGGCGAGCTACACTAATGTAATACACACTGCATGGTGAGAGAGGGGCGAGCTACACTAATGCAATACACACTGCATGGTGAGAGAGGGGCGAGCTACACTAATGCAATACACACTGCATGGTGAGAGAGGGGCGAGCTACACTCATACACCGTCAATGTGGATCAGGAGGAAACAGCCTGAAGCAGCAAGAGGAGACCAAGCAAGAACCAGGAAATAAAATCCTCACACACTAATCATCTGCAATTTAGGAGGATGTTTTATGCACAGACAAGAAAACCTTGTAGATAATCTTAAAGGATTAAAAACATAAATTGCATGCAGTCCTTTATGATGACACCAGGTGGGGCTCAGCCCCCCCTGCCCCTAATGACCAGTCGCCCCTGTACCTGTCTGATCTGCATCTCCACCTGTCCTACTTCCTACAGTGTTTTTGGATACTTGAGCTCTGCTCTCACTCTGACCACCCACCTGGATTGCTTTTTGGATTCTTCTATTTTAGACTCCTTGAATAAACTTTGCTTTTACTGAAAACTTTTTCCTGAGTCTGCTCTTGGGTTCAACTCCAACCATGACAATATCCATCCCCTTCATCCTCCACACTGCTTATCCTGTCCAGGGTCGCTGGGCGCTGGAGCCGATCCCAGCTTACTGTGTACAGGTTTGTACTGGAGGACCTGATGTAGCTCTGATGGTTTGAAACTGTAAATAATTCTCCTAAATGAATAAATGGATGGCATCTGTCTGGCAGAGTTTTACACTAATGATTTTGCCTCATGCCAACATGCGGCAGTCAATCTTTGGCCATATGGCTCTGAACATGCTCACAAGCTGCTGTCAGTCCGTGCTGAGTCCTCCCACACCACAGTGGAAGTGCAGCGTGCTCGCACCACGTGGCCGGCAGCACAGCAGCAGATGGTGAGAACAGTAACCAGGATGCTGTGTGACAGACTCCTTCAGGCCCGCTGAGTGACAGCTGCTTTGCCCGAGCCCAGGGGGGAGGGAGGCGTGATGTCATCAACATGCACCCTCAGGCCAGTGGCGAGGTGTTAATGACACAGCCGGAATCAGCACAGATAATGAGCTTTTTAGAGCTGATGAGCATTAACTGTGAAGTACTGTACTATGGAAATGCCTCTAAAAATAAACTCATTAAGTCGAGCTATTTTTCTGGTGCTTAATGAAACAGATCTTCAACCAGTTTCTTAAAATAGATCAGTAAGGAGCGAGAGCTTTCAAAGCAGTCGCCATAGATACAAAGTGACTGTAATGACTTCCCACTACAGCACATTATTTTAACACATCCTGTACTGCTACCACTGGAGATTCCAGGTGGACTTAGATTTGTTAGTTTATTAGAAGATATGGTGTGTTAGGTTTTGTCTGTGTCCATTTCTTATTTTTCCTGGTGAGTTGAGCGTTACTATCTCAGAGCGCTGTGACTCTACAGCCACTCTGTAGTGGCTCCTGACAGCTTTCGCTAAATTATATGGAAATAAACACATATATTTGTTAATATTTCAAAGACACTCTTATCTCACAGCTGAAGGAGACGGATATGACACTTAAATTAGAAATGCAGAAATATGTGACACCTGCCTGAAGCTACAGGTTATAAAAGATGTTGAGTTCCCAATCTCACCTCAGAAAGTTAAACTTGAATAATTCCAAAAAAAATAAACTTCCACAACATCTGAAACTGCTAAAAAAAATAAAAATAAAAAAATAAACTGCCAAAAGGGTAAAAGAACTGCAAATGTTGCTTAAAACAATTCTGTCAACATTTTCTTACATTTCTTAAATGCAACAGAGGAATGTTTTGGTAAAAAAAGAAAATCCACTTTGAACCTGAGTTATGATCACATTAAGGAATAAGCATGTTTTGTGGTTCCAGATTGCTTCCTCCTGCTGCTGAAGATGCAGCGCTGCAGGTCAAAGCTGCTGCAGTAAAAGACCAGAAGCAAAGCTCCAGATCAAAACATAAACTCTGGAACTTAATGCAGAAATTACAGCTTCAAATTCTTTACCAAGCTTTATAAAACTTGGAGGTGAACAAACGAATGGAATGAATGCATAGTTGTAAAAAGTAAAAAGAAGAAAAGATTTTATGAACTCTGAGGTGTTGCATGTTTTTTAATATGGGGGTAGTATGGGTCCCAGGGTGATGGACTGTAAACAAATCACAAATAAACAGATAAATGAGCAGCAGTGAAGGTAAGATGAATAACCCTGGTCGCCTCCCTTCAGAGGTTTACCAAGCAGGTCTGACTGGCAGGCATCCCAGAGGTCCAGTTAGGAAACACTAGGGGCACGTTCACACCAGCACTGTTTGATCCAGACCAGAGTTCGTTTCAGGGAAGGTCTGCTTCGTTTGGGCAGGTGCAGCTCCCCCGGACTCTGATTCAGATCAAAGAACTGAACTCTTGTTCTCTTGAAAACATGCGTATTGATTCACTTTCAAGCAAACTAAGGTCCGATTGAATGTGAACGCGTCAGGGACGATCAACAGACTTTCCAGTGGGCCAAGCGAGAGGATCTGACAGAGTATAGTGCATTCTGGGTAGTAAACAAACAAAGCTAACAGCGCAAATCTGAAGAAGCAGATGACGCGGACAGACATGGAGTAGTGAGGAAGGCACTCTTTGATATGTGGTCTAAAGACTATATATTGTGCTTGCTTGTGGCTACCCATTAGCCACTAAAACAGGAAAGAAGATGGATAGATGGATGTATGTATGGATGAATGCTAGATCAATAGAACACTTATATAAAATTATCTATTTTAGGGTTAAATCTTTCATTTAAGTCCAAACACATTTTTAATGAATAACTGAAAACTAGAGCAACACTCGGTAGAGCGCAGACCTTCACCAACACCACATTTGTTTGCGAAACCGAGTTAGCATCAATGGCGTGATAGCCGTTAGCTCATATCGA
Organism: Lipophrys pholis; assembly: GCF_963383615.2. Classification (NCBI taxonomy): domain Eukaryota; kingdom Metazoa; phylum Chordata; class Actinopteri; order Blenniiformes; family Blenniidae; genus Lipophrys; species Lipophrys pholis. The sequence goes on along the minus strand of NC_137635.1, from coordinate 27,451,568 downwards.
TGCTAACTAGTTAGGTCAAGAAGCTACATGACTTTGTGAAACACTGAGCAGGGAGCATCTCCATGGCAACATATGCTGATCTCCTTTGATCTCCTCCATGAGGTGCCTCTCTCATCCGCTATGTATGGGACGTTTTTTCACCGTTTTGGGGGATTTATTCAGAAATGGTTAGCGGTTAATGTCCCAAAATCTAATGTCCTTGGGTGATGACGTATCATCTTTGAAAATTCCATGCAACTCAGGTTGTTTTTGTGAAAAGTTGGTTGCATGCATCCATGCATCCATGCATCCATGCATACATACATGTCAGGAAAGGTCGAATCAGCATTTCCAACGCTCCATCAACAGAGGCTTTTACAGGAGAGAGGAGGCCCGGGGCAACTGGGCATGACTCAGAGTTCTTGAGGCTCAAGAGGAAGGCCTTCGGAGGAGACGGAAGAGGGGATGGTTATATCAGATCTTATTTAACAAAGCAGCAGAGTGCAGCCGGCTTTTAAGCAGTTATAAATGTGTGTTAAAAATGTGTTCTGATGAGTTGTGTTTGATTTTGAGATGTAAAAGTGTGATAACGGTTAATAAAACAGAAGTTCATAATGGGGTAATGATTAAAATGGTTGGGACAGGTGTTTTTACCATACACATTGGAGAAGTATTACTGGAAAAACTTGAAAGTTGAAATGTACTCAAGGTAGAAAAATCGTTGCAATGACCATCACAAAAATCTGAAGTTTCTGGGTAGTGATGCCTGTTAGAAGTCAAACCGATGGAAAAATGTTCGATAATGTTCAAAATTCTGAAACCAATCATAGAGGTTCGTGAACAAGTGGGCACCAATCCTGTGAAGTTGACTGTGAATGTTGCAAATTGTGTAAAATCAGGAGTATAAAAAGATGTTTCCAAACTGCTATTATTTGGTATTTCGGGGGATTTTGTCGTGAGGGGATTGCCCGTTGCCTGGTAGGATCAGAGGAATGCTTTGGACAATCGATTTTTAAAGCCAGAAAGTGTTCAACTTGATGCTGAAAAATTTAAAAAGGTTTAGTTGATTTTCCCTTACCTCTCGAGTTTGTGGATTGTATCATTTAGCTACACCTGGATTTCAGAATTCAGATTTTTCAATTTCAAAATTGTTCATTTTATTTTTATTTTTTCATTTTCTTTTCTTTTTTTCTTTTTTCTTTTTTCTTCTATTCTTTTTTTTTTCATTTTCAGTATTATGGATTTCCCTCTTGGTTTTACTGTTTTTCTCGATTGATAAGACACTAAATTCCATTAACTGCACACAGCCACCAACTGACTGCACACATTTCTCAATAACAGGACTCTGGTGTCAAAACTTTGAACACCAGTCATGCACTCTTTTTGCAAAAAACTGAACACATTTTTGGCTCATTTGAACACACTTTTCAATCATAGCACACATTTTACCAAAAAGTGGACACTGAATTCAGACTCTGTTCCAACATAGTGGTCAGAAATAAGACCTCTACACAATAAAATCTGCTGGGAAACTGCATTACATGTTTAGAATGGATGTTAGAGGAGTAAGAGGTCGTGGTGGAAGAAGAGGACGTGGACGTGGACAACCTAAACCATGGCCAGAACCGGAACCTGGACCTTCCCATGCACCTGACCCGGTCCGTGCACCTCGTCCTGGACCTCAACCCAGACAAAGACCAAGGCAAAGGCCTGGATGAAGACAAAGACCCACGCAAAGAAAAGCAATGATAATGTTCTGATTCATGGAATGACAATGAAAGAAGCAGGACAAAGAGTGACACCCAACCTGAGCAGATACACAGTGGGATCTCATTTTCTGCGCCCATATTCCCTTTCTGAATCCTATAGAGGAATTCTTCTCTACATGGAGGTGGGAGGTATATGAATGGCAGCCATATATTCAGAAAAATCTCTTGCAATCATGATCTTGGCATGTGATGATCTTTCTGTTGATGCATGTCAGTGCTGGATCAGACACACTCGTCTTTCTTTCCACGTTGCCTGGCCAGAGAAAACATAGCTTGTGATGTTGATGAGGTCCTGTGGCCTGACCAGGCTGAAAGAATTGATGCAGACGTGGTGTAAATATTTGTATACTGTACTGTATACAATGCAGTACTGTATTTCTTTGTGCGACAATATTTTTATTTGTAATGCACAGTCAGGCACTGCGATGGCTCCCTGATTCATTTATAGGATGCATTTGTGTTTAAGTTGTCATTTTTTAGGACTGTATTTTTTTTTATTCTTCATGTGGAAACACAGTGAGAGAAGAGTGTTTTGTATTTAGCAGGCAGTGTCCTACTTTTGCTTTGTGTGTCCATATTTTAACAACAAAGTTAAAATTTTGACAATAAAGTGCACTTTTGACACAAGTGTGCAGTGCTTTGCAAATTGTGACCTAATGAATAAAATAGGGTGCATTGTTTTGGGAAATGTGTGCTATTATTCAGGAACAGTGTCTATCAATCGAGAAAAACTGTAAGTTCTGAATTTCCCAAATTTTCACAGGTTTAGGATTTTCCCTTTTTGAACAAGATTCTTGATTTTTCAATAATTGGAGCTTATATGGAATTAAGTGTCTTGGGACAATTCAGAGTGTCCTCTTCTCCTCTCATCCTCAGCAGTACATGCTGACAAGTTGTGAAAACCACAAAAGAAGTGAAACAGAATTTTGCTTCTTAAGAGTAATAATTTTCCTTTTCTCATTTCACTTTCTCATTGGAAGTGAAAAATCCTCCTCTCTGCTTTAGCATTTGAACGCACAAGGATGAGTCAAAGAATTACAAATCAATTAGAGGCCGTCTTTCAAAAGGTACAGACCGCATGGAATCAATTGACCAATCACATTACTCATTACTGGGCGTAATACAATACCGGAAGTCAGTTGTACCGATATTTTGCTGTATTTTGGAGAAAGACGATGAATTCAGGTCAAATTAGATGGTGACAAATAGTGACCATTATACACATATTTTGGACAACTTTGAACAACCTGTCCACTATTTTATCGGCAATTTCTTCTGAAAATCGACCGTCCAAATGACGGCTGGATGGCTCGCTGCCTAAAACCATGCTAGGTTGCTCCAGTCAAGTTAAAGTAATTAAAACCATGTCCTTGAGAACTACGCCAGGTCATTGAACATTGTCCCTGAAACTTAACAAGTGCTCGTCGAACACAGAGGAGAGCAGTCGTGAACCAGGATGTCTGGTACGCCGACCTGTCACCTGGGCCGCTGTGCTGGGTCACATATCCAGATGAAGACAGGGCATGACCCTGGGATGAACCTTGAAAACACACTCTGGTTCGGGTAGGGGAGGTAGAAAGAGAGAGAGAGAGAGGTAGAGAGAGCGAGAGAGAGAGAGAGAGAGAGAGAGAGAGAGAGAGAGAGATGGGCATTTGAAGCAGTCCTAACTATAAGCTTTATGTAACACTTGTGTCATTTACCAGAGGCAACTAAGCTACTGGACCAGTTCTAGGTTCGAATGGAGTGGGGAACAGAAACACACCAGAGATCGCTTGTGAAAGAACAAAACCTACAGTTTACTTCAGAACACAATATATACAACACAGAATTACAATCACAATGAAATAACCCTTTTATGTACAAGATTTTGAATGAGAATTTACAACTTAAGTTTCTCTAATTTCTAATGTAGGTTTGGTTGGGATCTGTGTATATTTTAACTTCTAAATTTGGAAATAAATGCTAATTATAACTTTGTTTTGATAGGACTGGTCCTTTAGATAAACAATTACAAAGGATATGTAATAGTTAAAATTTTTGTTGAGTTAACTCTTTTCCTTAATTCTGTATTGTGAGTGAAACTGAAGATAAATACTTTTGAAGATACTTTTTAGATGTCTCTGCTCAAGTTTAACCTCCTGATTAAATATGCAGACCACAATTAATATGATTCACAACAATCAAAATAAAAAAACAACATTAACTTCTTTCCGGAAGAAACTTGTAGTTTTGCGGATATCCTTTTGGGTTCAGTTCTGTCTTACTTCACTTAGCTCAGCTCAGTGAGTGAAGGAGAATCCAGTCCTACCACCAGAGGGATGTTGCAGTAACAACCTCAGTTGAGGGATCCAGCAATGGTGGGAAATCCAGGTCCTCGGGAATCCTCGGGTCAGGCTCGTCGTTTCAAGTGCGCTGCCACCTCGTGCTGCAGCACATGCAGCCGTCGGCAGCCACCACGAGGTCCAGACGTTCTCCTGGGCGGGACAAAAAACTTGGCCTGCACGACAGGCCGCACACAGAATACAATAAATCAATCTTGTTTTCTTAAAACAATATTTCAAGTGAATCAACACAAAAGCGAACAATCATTAATTTAATGGCAGGCTAACATACAACGGCGCTGTGGCGTCTTCCCCGCTCGCCACACACACGTTGAGCTAATTAATGAAAAAACAACAACATGCGACTCACCAAAACCGTGTCGCTTCGACTCTTCCCTCCCTGAAGAATGAAGAGACGACCCTCAACTTGGATGTCGAGTTTCATGTCTTTTTTCTCTGTTTTCACTCGTTCTGCTGCGCTTCTCTACTGCTGCTGCTCCACCCACTCGCTAATTAGCACGGAAGGACTTTTGCTTAACGCGGAAGTAGCACAAAAACTTTTATAAAGAATATTATTAAATTCATTCTTTTTATTGTTACTCACTGTAAAATAGCAAATAAATGAAAGCTGTTGGGACTTAAGTAATTTGTAGGAATAAATTAATTATTTATCCAAATGTTATGTTTCCACTTTTTCACCTGGGTTACATCCTCCCCTCCTTACCTGATGTACGTCCCTGTACATCCTTAAACTATGGCATTAAAATACATGTCATAGTTATGTACTGCTGACTCATTCAAGGAGTCTGCAATATCAGTACTCAAACTCTGAAACAATGACTGAACTATTGTTACTAATGGGTTGCCTAGTTCAGGGTAAGTCAATCTCTTTGTAGGTTGCTTTTGTCTGGTAGACTTCCTCACGTGTCCTTCATCCTTGTCACTACCATGGTCGCTAATATCTGCACGATGCTCCGTCTGTGAAACATTAGGGACAAAGGGTTGGCCATCACTTGGGTCTTTAACAGAGTCAGTAATGTCTCGCGCATTCACGTCAGAGTGGACAGTAGATGTGAAACCTTCCACAGGGTCTTGGTCAGGAAGTTGCAGACAAAAGGACTCTTTTCAGGTAAGTTCCCTCTTCCAGTAAAATGGAATCAACAAGTGTCACTGGAACATCATCTGGAGAAGTTTTCGTTAATTCTGGGGATTTTTGTTCAACGGCGGACACGAGAGGGATTTGGGGCTCAGGTTTGTGTACCCAAGATGTTGTTACTTCATGGTCGTGATCATAAATGGGGGTTTCAACAACGAGATTCCTCCCAAATAAGTTAGAAATGAACTCAAATCAGTTTCAACTTCAGCTGGGGTTGCAGTGAGAAAACCACATGGCAACAACAGGTCCCTGTGAAGCATTCGTGTAGGACCTCCTTTTGTTTCAGGTCTCACAACGTAAACTGGGACATTTTTGGACCGCTTTACGATGACATAAATGTCTGATTCCCACTTGTATACTAATTTATGTTTATCTCTGAGGCAGACATTTCTAACCAAAACTCTGTCACCTTCTTCAAGGGTGGAATCAACAACACGTGTGCCGAGTCTTGTTTTAAAACAAAAGAAAGATTGCGCTTTTAACCATCTAGTGTTACTATAGCTTTAGATAATTTATCTCTCAGATGTTTTGGGCCAATTATAATGATTTCAGTTTTATCCAAGTTCCGAAGCAGGAAATTACGGCTCATCCAAGCCTTTGTCTTCAAGACAAGCTTTGAGTTTAGAAAGTTGGTTATTATCGTCAGGTTTCATAGATAAATAGATTTGTGTGTCATCGGCATAGAAATGGAAGTTAATTTTATGTTTTTTAATAATATTCCCTACAAGAAGCATGTATAAAGTGAAAAGTATAGGACCTAAGACACACCATGTGGATCTCAATGTTTGTTGTTTTTTGTTTTTCTTTTTTTGTTTTGTTTTTTTTCTTTTTCCCCTTGTCCTGTTCAGCAGCTTTGGCAAACAATATGATGTGACTGAGAGCCTTCCGGAGTCAGAACAGTTTTTGCTCTTCAACATGGAGAGACCTGGAGTCTCCTCCTGTTGCTGCTTTATTAGAAGTTGGCATGGCTGCTGTACACGACCGGGGTGGAACGCTCAGAGAGAGAGAAGAGAAGAGAAGAGAAGAGAAGAGAAGAGAAGAGAAGAGAAGAGAAGAGAAGAGAAGAGAAGAGAAGAGAAGAGAAGAGAAGAGAAGAGAAGAGAAGAGAAGAGAAGAGAAGAGAAGAGAAGAGAAGAGAAGAGAAGAGAAGAGAAGAGAAGAGAAGAGATGAGATGAGATGAGATGTTGGGGGGGACATGCAAAACCCTTGTTTGTGCTACATATATTATTTGCAGTTCTGACACTGATCCAAATACTTTACAACTGTTATTAGATTAAACCAGCCTGAGCAGCTCTATCTAGACAGTAAGATGAAGCAGGAACATGATTAACAAAGAAGCAACAACAAAAGAGGAACATGATTTTGAGAGTTTAAGCAAATGATGACAGAGAACAAGCAACTTCAGAAGCACCTTTCGTGAGGAGTGGAAGTGTGTGTGTGGGTGGGTGTGGGTGTGGGTGTGGGTGGTTTGTCCACTGGGTGTGGCCAGAACTTTTGTGGCGGGACCCGTAGCGACACCCCGGGGCCGGAGGCCGGAGCAGGGCCCCCTGGGCCGGTGGAACTCCATGTTTAACTTCAGTCTGGACTGAAGAGTCATCGTGAACATGAACAAAGTGGAACCTGTCTAATAAATATGATCGGGCCCAATTTAGTGCTGTACCTTTAAGCCCGATGGTGTGTTCTAGCTTATGTAATAGGATGTTATGATCAATAGTATCAAATGCAGCTCTGAGATCTAACAGGACCAGAACAGAGACCAGTCCTTTGTCTGAGGCTACGAGAAGATCATTCGTAACTTTGACCAGCGTTGTCTTTGTGCTATGATGAATCTAAAACCTGACTGGAAAGACTCAAATAGGTCATTTTTGCTTAAACATATTCCACATTCAGGCTTGAATATTTTTTTTTTTTAAAAGATGTTTTGAATTAAACACAAACTCTTTCATAATGTGATGATCTCTTTTGTTTTGTGATTGTTCACCATGTATTAAATCATTATTGTTAGTAATTCTTGGACATGTCCAAGACTTCGCTCATAAAACAAAAAACACTTTGTGGCAGTAGAGCGCGCCACAGCTGGGTTTGCCCACAGAGGCATAGAGTCAGAGGTTCTAATCATCATTTTTTTATTAAAGTAAAACAAAACTAAACTGAATCACCACACACACACACACACACACACACACACACACACACACACACACACACACACACACACACACACACACACACCGCATGTGTCCGGGCGGCTCCTACATTATGGGCAGAGAGGTGAGGCAGCACATCTGATTCACATCAGGGATTTAATCACCTCTCTGCCAACACACGTGTTTTCAACAGTGACAGTAATCACAGTGCCATGTCATAGGGTAAAATCCTTTAGATGATTGAACGTTGTCCACATTTTTGTATAGATCAGTGGAAAAGATCATTTGCAGAAGTGGAGGTTTGAGAGAGAAGTAGAAGTCTGCTTGACTCTGTGAGTTGGAGGGTTCTGTGCTCATTGTACAATGGCAGTGTCTCAGTGGAGGTAGCAGCCGGTGTCCTGATCTTCCTGTGTGAAGAATGTAGCACTTGTGTAGGCCGATCCAAAATAAAGCTACTGGCATGGATCTAGGTTGTTAATGAGATGATGTATCAGTACAAAAAGAGACCAGAAACTTCCAATGCTAAAACCAACACTTTCGTAAACGCAGATAAAACCACATCACGATCATACAACAGAAAGAACAATTGTCCTGCAGGCATTAGTGCAAAAAATGAAAAGATCACAGAAGGAAAATCAGGTTCACTCTTATAGTACTATATCTATATATATAAATAATTCTTCCAGATCTTCATGATTCACCAACAGGTGAAACTTATTGTTTCTGTGATCAATGAAACATCATATGTGTAGGCAGACAAATCAGAATTCAAACCCCTGCATGGACACCTCAGGACAGCAGCAGGGTCTTCTTCTTTTGGGTTTTACAGCAGTTTGCATTCATAAAGTTGCATTACTGTCATCTGCTGGTTCTATCTACTGCATTGTTTCCCACTGCTCTCATCGTCCCTGATGACTGTTTCCCTTTTTCTTCTCCTTTTTGTAAGGGCTGCATAGCTCGGTTGGTAGAGCGATCTTCTCATAATCGGAAGGTTTGCTAGATTCCCATCTCTGCCTGCCTATATGCAAAAGTGTCCTTGGGCAAGACACTGAACCCAAAACTGTCCCCATTGGAGTGACAGCGCCTTGCATGGCTGGAGCCTCCAATGGTGTGTGAATGGTCGGATGTGATGAACCATGTAAAGCACTTTGGTGCTGCTGGCAGCAAAAAGTGAGTCCATTTACCATATTACCATTCTTCACTTGGGTTCAACTGCAGTTGGAAAGAAAGATGAGCAGCAGAGCCTGATCTGCTCTTGGATGGATGGACAGACAGTGTTGTGTGGCTTCCTGAAGCTTTCACAACAAGTATGTGTGATAAAGACTTTTATGACTTTAATGCTGCTAAAGGAAATTTCACTTTGATTTGATGAATAGCTCTCTGACTTTTGGTTGTTTGGTGATTTGTTAGCATGTGATGCAAACTTTAGGTGACACAGTACTGACTGGGTCTTTCATTCTAAAAGCCACATTCAAGAACTGGTCAATATTAGAAGAACACTTTTTCACTTCACTTCTTCAGTTTTAGCAGAGCAGCTATTTGATGAAGGTTGTGGTTGAAGCTCTCTCTGGTACTGTATATGAGGAGGTCAACACTGACACAAAGGCATTGTTTGTGCTACTAAAGCATTATATTTCACTTGTTTTAATTAGCTGTGAAGTTTGGGACTGTAGTAATTATTGACTGTGAATGCAGACAGGCTAGGGCCACATGTACACGACAACGCTGTCAAGTGAAAACATAAAACTTTCTTTGTGTTTTGGGGTTTACACGGAACAGTGCTCGGCGCCACTGAAAACACAACTTTTTGAAAACTTCACCCAAGTTGGAATTTTTCACAAAACGCTCCGACTCCACTGTCATGCACACAGGGGAAAATGCAACTTTCTGGAAAATGCCGGGCTTGGGCTCCATCTACATCGATGGCAGAAATGCTGCTACTGCGCATGCACACCACGGCCGTAGTAAATATTTGTTCTGCACACATAGTTGTACAAAGAGAAGCATGTTTCCTCCAGAGTGTGGTGACTCCCAGTCCATAGTCTCCTGGGAGTTGGTAGTTTTATAGTGACAGTCACTGTAATAACAACCCAACTTGGTCGGCTGCCCACTAGAATGTCCGTGTACTCCCATTGCAGTGATGCCAGTAACATATTACTTGATAGCGCGTTACTCTAATATGACTACTTTTTTCGTTAACGAGTAATCTAACGTGTTACTGTTTCCAAACCAGTAATCAGATTAAGGTTACTTATCTAAGTCTAAGTGGGGGAGAGTCGAAGACTTTTGGCAGAACCAGTTGTCATTTTTATGTTGAGACAGTGGGGGGTGTTGTCGGCAGCTGTTGAAAGTAACAAAAAGTTACTTGCAATCTATCTTAGTTACTTTTAAAGGCAAGTAATCAGTAAAGTAACTAAGTTATTTATTAAAGCAGTAATTACTTTTTTAAAGTAACTGTGGCAACACTGTCCCATTGCTAAGGTGTAGAGCGAATTATTCTCTGCTGCATGTGTGTGTGGTTTCAGTACAACAACAGAAGACAGTAGGTGATTAAACCTGGTGTGCCGGTTCAATTACTGTTCAGGAATCAGTCGATTACAGAGCGTAAAAAAACCTGAGCTGTAAATGTCATGGATTGCTGCTGTAAACACACCACTGTTTTGGTTGTGTGTCAATCAGTGCAACAAAAGATAACTGAAGAGAGAAGGGGCGGGGGGTCTAGCAGAGGGAGGAGATGGGGGGACACAAGGGGAGGTTGCCACTCTACCACAAAGAGGGATGTTGCCCCTCGGGGGGCTCAGGATGTCTTTCACAGGTGTAAATGAAGAGACGTTTTTTTGCCTCGCCTTGCTGTGTTTCCCACTCACACTTCTCTCCTTCATCTTTCACAGAGCTGCTGCAGACAATCTTCTCAGAGTTGTGCGTTGCTCGGTGACAAGCACTTCCTTTGTTTTGCAGTGTGAAATAAAAGATGGGAAATCCTGCGTCTGCTTTGTGCCGCTTGTCTCTGAAAGGCGAGCGCTCATCTTCTGCTGTGCATGTGAGGATTGGGAATGAAGCAATCTGTAGCTTCTGTTTCCAGCGCATGAAAAGCTCACAGAGGTAGAGAGCTGTGTCCCACAAAGGTAAAAAGAGAAGGGCAAAACAACAAGCTGCTCCCATTATGAGTGAAAGATGTTGAAACTGTGAGCGTCTTGTTGTCTGTGTTGTTCTATGACCACACAATGTTTTTCATCGGAACAACTTTTTAGCTCCGAGTCTGTGGCATTCAGAAGCTCCTGTCTCGTCCTTCTGTATGTAGCTTCACCAATATTTTGTGGACATATTAAAACCCTTTCATGCAATGAGGTTAGCACAGCATTAAGCTGTTTTCAGTCCCTGTCAACACGACAACGCAGTTTCATGTAACCATATCCTTTTTGGCCAATCGTCCATGCAGCATAGCGTTTTAGGGGCCTGATAATAGCATTGGTTTGAGAACATTCCACAGTGGAGACATTTGAAAACACCGCCTCAGCTTTGACGTGTGGATGGACAATACGCACAATAGCTGGAAACGATGATGTCATCGCCTCAACTCTCGACTCAATAACCCCGTGACCCTCTCCGTGACGTCACTTAAGCCCCACACTGTTTGTGCCTAGATGGAATTGGGCGTCGACCCTCAGTTGAGGTACCTAGCACCACGTATCGGGCCTCATAAGGAGGACCAACAACGTAGCCTTCTGCTGATTGGCAGCAAGGATCATCACTCTCGACATGCTCTCAATATTTATATATTTCATCGCTTCTAAACCCATAAGCTTTGCGCACACAGGTTGCTTTGTTGACTCGTTTTATTGAAAGGTTGGTGCGCGTCACAACATAACAGTCTTTCAACGAGGTGCAGACACTCCTCTCAGTAGCGGGAGGAGATTCATCGTGAGCTGGACGCTGCTGTTCACAATGACAAATTTAAGCTGTGTCACGGAGAAAGGAGGCTCACGAATTTACTTGGACGGCCGTGGAGCTGCGGCCAGCCGCTTCCGCCTTCTTCGCCCGATACATACCCACGTCGTTCATAACCCCGCCTACATTTTAACCCTACTGTCAGCAGAGGGGCTACGTGACGGAGTTTGGTCTGGGTGCGCTTTGCTGGACCGTACCCTGCCACCCTGCCCTGCTCCGGCACGTATTGTGCGTATTGTGGGATGGCGGCTTCAACAACAACAATGGCGGACGACCTGCTTCAGGTCAAGCTGCAGAAGCTGTTGATGCGATTTGGTTTGATAAGGCAAGATGTTGGATTTCCCAAATACGAAGACTTCTGCATTTTTTCTTCCACTCCTTTTTGTGTATTTCTGTGGTAGCATCACAGCGCCACCTATAGGCCTGGTGTATGTACTACATTGTTTTGAGTCATTTTCATGGAGTCCTGTGGATGCAGATATTTCCTGTGCTGATGCTGTGTGGATGGGAAGCTTTTTCAGAACAGCGGGGAGAAAAAAGATGGCTTTGGCTCGCATGGTCCTTCACCGGTCAAACTCCATCAGATGGACGAAGAAAAAAGAAGGTCCTAAACATCCCAACACAGTTATCTGTGGACCTGACCAATCGGCATTCAGGGTTCATAGACCTCATGTTGCAGTGTGTTGTGGTGTGAATGCAGAATGATCTGGAACAGATCAATCTTCTGCACGGAAGCCACATTAAGCTTTTGTGCTCATAAGTTCAAACACACGATATGAGTGATGGCGATACAGTCCATCACGCTGCCAGGAGGTCATACACACAAGTTTGAGGGCCTAGAGTTGGCATCAGATTTTATTGAAAAACATCTTTTAAAAAAAAAGCAAGACACCCCAATGCAACTTAGCAAATGTGCTGCTCAGCTGGTTAGCCTCCATTATAACACAGTGAGTTTTCTCGAAAGCAGAGACAGTGGCGTGTTGTTATCTTATTTAAGTGTTTTAAATGCTTCTTTCTGAAGGTGCATTCCTGTTGTCATCTTTCCTGGTTTTATAATACTTCATCTTCTTGGTTAAGTTGTTAAATGTTAATGTCTCTGCCTACTCAGGCTTTGCAGCTTGTTGACCTGTTTTCAGACTTTGTGTTCCATTGAACAGTACTTTTAATTTTACAAGATAGTGTTCTTCCAGGTAGCCACATTAAATACGCTGCAAATGCTACAAAGTTTTTATGATGTTATTCATATAGCCTTGGTGTCCTTATATTGTGTGAGTATTAATATATAAACATTTGATAGACATAGTCTTGTGTTTTTCATATATTTATAAACTATAACCAACACAAATGGAAAAAACAACCCAGTCACTTCTGAAAAGATATCTAATTCACAACATTCACCTTTCACCTGCTTTTTCTTTTCTTTTCTTTTCTTTTCTTTTCTTTTCTTTTCTTTTCTTTTCTTTTCTTTTGGGCCTAAACTGAATTGACAAATGTATTGTAACAGCAATTGTTTTTGTATTATTATTATTATTATTATTATTATTATTATTTCCACTGCACAGAAGGTGCCAGTACGCTACGGTACAGTACAGTTCGGATTTTCATGCATTTGCCTTCCGAATGCAAAAGTTGTGGAAGGTAGCGAAAGAACCGTATCAAAGGGTTATGATTTTTTGTCACCCTACTGTTGGGGTACCCAGCACTACTGAACGGGTCTGATGAGGTGGAGTGAAACGCAGCCGTCTGCTGATTGGTCAGTGATTTATGTCAGTCTCTACACGCCTGCAATATTTAAATATCTCATCAGCTGTGGAATCTGTTGCTGTTTACATACTATGCTTTGCACAGGTTGTTAACCAGTTTGTTTGTTTTTTGCAACACAACTTGACTCGGACCGTCTTTAAACACACCGGCCGGCAGGCCTGTGGTGGAGCACCGGAGCGCAGGTCTGAGACCGAGGCTTGCGTTGCGTCATGTCCCGAGCCGCGGGACTGGCGACGGCTGGGTACTCACGGACATCCACTCGCCTCTGAGCTCTGGTCCCAGCCTGGCCAGTCTGGTTACGGCTGCAGCACCTGCACTGGAGCCAAGGTTATCCCTGTGTCGCGTGCACCGTCTCGGGGCCAATGCAAAAAAAAAAAACAGGATCACAAAACAACCAGTGCAAAGCGGAGTGTGTAAACAACAACAGAGGATTCATACAGCCCGTGTCAGGACCCGCCACCAGCTGAGACTACTGTTGCAGCGTCACATATCTGTGGCACTCACAATCCCACCTACATTTTAACCATACCCTCTGCGGTGGAAACATGCAACAGATTTGGGTCTGGGTACGCTTTGCCATACGGCTCCAGTCTGTCACATTCTGTGCATATTGTTAAGCTAATACATAAATCTTCCATTTGTGCGAAACAAAGTCTTATTCAACTTCAATTAATTTATCACACCTATAACACCAAGACATGACTGGCCAAGATCTTGGAAGCTGTATCTCCCAGAGCAACAGCTCTCCAGCTAACTTCATGCACATGATCCGGCTTTGTCCATGTCTCAAGAAGTACTGGTAAGAGATGTTTGACATCCTATCCAAAGTAACTGGCGTGGCCCTACAACCGGATTGTTTAATCGTTTTGGGTTTTTTGGAGTCTCACCATCCTCACTGTCTGATAGAAGTGTCAAAGCTTTTATTACCCCACGAGCTAAGAGACTAATTTCAATCAACTGGCAATCTAAAGTACACCTTTCACATAGTCACTGGATTAAAGAGGTTTTGTATTTTCTCAAGTTGAAAAACATTAGACAATCTTTATGTGGCACTACCATCAAATTCTGAAAATCCTGGAGACCATTCCTGAGTTAAATAGGAAACTTTTTAAAAACAACAGGGAGAAAAGTTATTGTTCTGGCTGGTGTGTACAGAGCCTGAGAGGTGGAGACTCTCTGTGGTTCTGGTTGGGGTGAGAGGATAGAAAGAGAGAAAAAGAGAGGACAGAGACAGAGAGCAACAAGCAACAGACTCTCACAACAAAGTCGGTTGTGGTTTTTATATCAGGAATTGTGACATTTGGTATTTATAATGAATGAAAGACATATTGACTGTAAATTGTGAAAATGTATGAGTTCCAAGTGATGACTGGAAAACAGGCAGAAGAAACACCTAAAAGGTTTGTTCAAATACACAAAGTGGTGATATTTTGAAGTGATGAAAAATGTCGTTGGATTAATACTTTATTTGGGGTTTTGTTTTGGTGTCATCTGTACTTTAAGTTTGTGAAATAGTTGGATGTGGTTAGCACCAGTTTAAGGGGCGTATATAATAATAAAAAATAAGGTTCCTGTTATTGCAGCCTGCACCACCTGGACCCTGCCCTGCTCCACCTCACAGGATACGATATCTGTGTTACACAGACGAGGTGAAAACAGTACTGCTACTCCTGCACTGAAGTTTGTGCCATGACCCAAGAAGGTTTCCCCTCTCCAGCCCAGGAGCCAGTCTGCTTCATTATCTGCTGAGCTGTGTGTCTCCTGCAGGACCAAGAAATCTATTTTTTGTCTCTGCTCAGTTCAGATCAGTGCTCTCTTCTCTGTCTCTCCCTCTGCTGATGCTTAAGGTGGCAACTCTCAGAGCCTCCATGAGGAGAGAAGAGATAAAGAACAGGTCAGGAAACCACCTCCAAGAAGAGCAGATCACCTTCAGTGTAACGCCCATGTTATTGTTCTTGTGCTTGTAGAGTTTTTTCCTCTTTTTGTTTCTTTTCTGAGTTTGGTCTGGAGTTTGGTCAGCCGTGACTTTTTCTGTTTGCTAAGTGTCTTTGATGCTGCGCAGTTGTTTTAATTTTTAAGGTAGATTTTTATTAATTTGTCCACGTCTGAAAAGCAGTCCTTTATGTCAATAGACTGTCTTCCATACATCTCGTATAGACAATCGTATATTTCTTGTGAAGTGTATGAGTTTCATACACTTCACAAGAAATATACGATTGTGAAGTGTATGAGTTTCATTCATCCTGAGAAAGAGAATCTGAAAACTGAGAGTGAGTCCTCCTCTGGCAGATAGTCATCATCGTCAGGTGTTTTTCAGTCAAGTCACAGCTGTCACTGTCGTGTGTGTGTGTGTGTGTGTGTGTGTGTGTGTGTGTGTGTATGTTGACTAGCCCACAATATTTAATGAGCACATCGGCCATATCATCAGCCACACAACAGATTTGGGTCTGAGTACACTTGGCTTACCATGCTGTGTTGTGCCATAATGCACAGTGGAAACAAGGCTTATATGTCAACATGTTGAAGTATCCTTGAGCAGCCACCATGGCAGTGTGTGTGTGTGAATGGGTGAATGTGATTGACAATGTAAAGTTCATATTCATATTAGGTCTATTTCACCTTATTGTTCATGTAATGTTTTTTCTGTCTCTAAAATGCATTGAAGAACATGAAACGTGTGAGGCAAGAAGTGAGCATGTGGTTTTATTGATTTATTGTACCACTGTAAAAGACTGAGACACTGCATGTAAACAGATACAAATTCACACTTTAAATTTTATGAATGGCTCGTTGAAATTCTCCAGGTTATTTGTGGTTAGCATGGTAATCTAAAGCAAGAAGATCCCGATCTAATTCCAGT
The DNA here is from genome assembly GCF_963383615.2 of Lipophrys pholis. Taxonomy (NCBI): domain Eukaryota; kingdom Metazoa; phylum Chordata; class Actinopteri; order Blenniiformes; family Blenniidae; genus Lipophrys; species Lipophrys pholis. Next base: position 27,435,623 of record NC_137635.1, on the reverse strand, counting down.
CTCAGGGCTTTTCTGTAGTTTGCATGTTCTTCCTGCCTGAGAAGGTTTTTGTTCTGAGTACTTGGGTTACAGTCTAACGACATGCCGGACGAAGCCCTGCCCTCTGCCCGGTGTTACTCGAATAGTTTCACACTTCGCAGGGGGCACCCAGTACTCTGATGGGGTGTAGAAGAAGAATGATTTAAGACATTCTCATTAAAGATGCTCAATCTCACAACCTATAGAAGACTTATGGCTCTGTTTATAAACTTAGAACCATGTTTCTCTGTACTTCTAAACATAACACAACAACATGAATGGATGGATGGATGGATGGATGGATGGATGGATGGATGGATGGATGCTTAATTAATCCCTAAAATCAACTTTTCAGCGGCCCACATAAGAACAAAACAAGCAAAGGACAAGGTTAGTAAGCAGATTGAAGGACGTGGCTGCCACCTTACGCCGCTCCATCCATCCACTGGGAGCAGGTTCATGTTCAGTGTTTTGCTCAAGGACACTTCGGCATACAAACCATGGTGATTGGGAATCGAACCTACGACCTTCTGATCGAAAGGTGACCACACTTTTTGAATTTTTGTGGTGCCACTGCATCTGTACATCCACATCGTATTCAAGCTTGAGCAGGCGCACAGTGAGTGGAGGGATTTTAGTCTCTGATGATAAATGATGGATAGCTGTGGTCACCCTGGTTACTCAGGCAGCTCAGGTAAAGTGTTTCCTTCTAACACAAAAACAAATCTTGATCAGTGGTCCATGACTGCAGACCCCCCCCCCCCAAACACCCACCCACCATCTCTGTCTCTGCTCCCAGAGGGGCTTCAGCTCACTGCAGTGTTTCCTGCTCCACGCAGGTCAGATAGAGCCACCACAAGATGGAGATCCTAGGGTCTCATTCATCACAGACATGACCAGACTTCACACCCCCACCGCCTCCCCCACCGCCTCCCCCTCCCCCTCCCCCAGCTTCAAATCTGAACCTTGAATGATTCATAAGGTGAAAAAGCTCTGGGGGGGTGGGGGGGGTGGGGCCGGTGGGTGCACAGTTGCATGGTTGCATCACTGCTGATGTCTGAGTCGTGTGTGTGTGTGTGTGTGTGTGTGTGTGTGTGTGTGTGTGTGTGTGTGTGTGTGTGTGTGTGTGTGTGTGTGTGTGTGTGTGTGTGTGTGTTTGTGTGTTGTTTATAACGCAGGAGGGAGCTTTGCTGTATGTGCACACACACACCACACACACACCCTGACTTCACACGCTCTACCAGCACGAAGCAACAAAAAAAGCTGGGTGTGGCTTAACGTGGGGGTATTCTCAGTGGGAATAGCCCTGAACATTATAGCCCCCCACCCCACACACACAACTCACCCCCTTACACTTTGTGTGTGATTAAGACATGTTGGACAGCTGGGGGAAGGTCATTAGAGAAGTGCCAACAAAACAAGGATAGACAATGCAATTCTCCATGGGGAAAAAACTGTTGAAAAGACAGTAAGAAGAGGAAAACAAGAGAGGAGGTGGAGATGGAGGAGGAGCAGAGGGAGGGGGAGGAGGAGGAAGAAGACTACCAGGAGGATGAGGTGGTGGAGAAGGAGGAGGACCAGGATGACATGAAGTGGAGAAGAAGCAGAAGGCGGAGGAGGAGGAGGAGCAGGACATAAAGAGTAGGAGAAGCAGGTACAGGAGGAGGAGGAGCAGGGGGAGGAGGGTGAAGAAGGAGATGGTATAGGAGGAGGTGGTGGAGGAGAAGGAGGAGGAGGTGGAGGTATCTCCTATCGATCCAGGCATTTTTGTACATTTTGTACAGACGCGGTGTCGGTGTCTAACCCACTAAAAGAATTGCAGCATTTGTTTTAATCTCTATTTCCAGGCAGATGAGATGGTGAATATTAGATTTATTTGAAAAAGCCATTCATTTTTTATTGGTTTTAAATCGTGTTTGTCTTATAAATTATTCACAAAATCTGCAGCAAAACATTTTCTACAAATGGGAAACTCAGAAAAACACACACACACACACACACACACACATATACCCATACATGCATCAGACACACACCGGAACACAGACATAAAAGTATGAATGAATCAACCATAACATTATGACCACCATCAAGAGCCGTACTGTGTATTCTGAGCAGCAGTAGTTTGTCTGTTGGAGCAGAACACCAAGGCCTGTGATGGATTGTTTCTCACCACACGCACCACGGACAGTCCAAAAAAAGCTAGGACATGTAACATGTGACGAATATTGGAGATTCTCTTAGATTTTAAGTCACGTTTTGAACAAACTAAGCAAAGGTATCCAGAAAGGCTCATGCAGTCCAAGAAGGGAAGAAAAAATCCAATGCAAGAGAAAACACGAAGATAACTGGAGAAGAATTGCTGGTGTCTTGACCCAGAGGAGCAACGACGATCTGGCACCAGGAACCTGTACCTGTACGTCTCTGAAATACTTATTTTAATCATGTTACTGACCAGTTCCTCATTAATGTAGTTAGTTGCTAAATGGTTCTCCAGATGTTTTGCATTTGTACCAATTACGTTTTCAGACATTTATTGCCCCGATTCCACATGTGATGTGATGTGATGTGATGTGATGTGATGTGATGTGATGTGATGTAATGTAATGTAATGTAATGTAATGTGATGTGATGTGATGTGATGTGATGTGATGTAATGTGATGTGATGTGATGTGATGTGATGTGATGTGATGTAATGTGATGTGATGTGATGATTTGCTCCCAATAAATCAGTAAAATGTTTCAGCTTGAACATCTGGCATGATGCTATTTGAAAATCATTCTATACTGGTTTTATTGACATTCAACAGGGCATTTTTGGAACTGTGGTAACACAAACACCAACCATAACATTATGACCATCAATTGACTCTTGTGACCTCTCAGAGTGTGAGATTTATGACACAGCAAGTGAACATTTTGTCCTCAAAGCTAATTAGCTGGAAGCTGAATGGTGTGAAGGTCTGAAAATATGGCAGTGTTTCCTGCTCTGGTCAATGTGTAGTGTGTATCCTCTGATCCTCTGATCCTCCGATCCTCCGAGGAAGGAAAAGAGGTGGAGTGGTGGCAGCATCATGATGCAGTTGAGTTTGTATTATTTGATCCAACAGACCACAGCTGCTTCCGAACACACACACTGCATCACAGTCTTATCGTGTATCTGGAGAAAAAGAAAGAGGGCCTGCCTGCCTACAGAGTGTGTGTGTGTGTGTGTGTGTGTGTGTGTGTGTGTGTGTGTGTGTGTGTGTGTGTGTGTGTGTGTGTGTGTGTGTGTGTGTGTGTGTGTGTGTGTGTGTGTGTGTGTGTGTGTGTGTGTGTGTGTGTGTGTGTGTGTGTGTGTGTGTGTGTGTGTGTGTGTGTGTGTGTGTGTGTGTGTGTGTGTGAGAATTGGCTGTGGCCTCCTGAGAGTCTAAATATAACTTCTGTGTATCCTGCTCTGGTCCAAAAACAGCCGCAGCGAGAAAACCAGGCATTTTTTGGATTGTTGTTGTTGTTGTTTTTTGTTTGTGACAGCTCAACATTGGACAGATATCAATAATAAATGCAGACAGGTTGTTAAGTGTAACCCTGTCAAACACCCATCACCGCCCCGCAGCATGCATGCCTGTGTGTGCGTGTGTGTGTGTGTGTGTGTGTGTGTGTGTGTGTGTGTGTGTGTGTGTGTGTGTGTGTGTGTGTGTGTGGGCGTGTATGTCAGAGCTGATTTGCTTTGTTGGGTTTCATTAATTTTATTTATAACACCTGTGTTCTCCTGGTGTTACAGGATCTAGGAGGGAAGCACAGCTTTTGTTTTTTGTTCTGCCGGCACACTGAGGTGCAAAGACAATAACATTGTCCCAAGAACAATGTTTTTGGGGGTGTCCACCAATAAATAACATGGAAGGCTGGATTGCTTTAAAGAGCTCATGACACCATAATTCATGTTAATTCCATTATTTTCACCCTAAAATTATATGTTAAAGGCATATTTGCCTTTATTAGACATAATTTTGAATTTGACATACTTAACCTTTTTAAAATTCTGTGCCATTGACAAGCAAAACCTTTTTGTGGATTCTCTGTTGTTTTTATTATTTATTATGCCAGCTCGTTATGTGCATGGTTTGAATTTAAGGTTAGCTTAGCTTGTGTACATATTCTAGTGGATCATTCTATATACGGGACGGATTGAGGTCCAAGTCATTATGAGTCCTCAAAGAGCATATTTCTTGACCAATTTGACTCATCAGTAGCAGCCACACAGCATGGCCCTCTGGGAAGCTGGTGGAGGCCGAGGGTCCTGCTCAGGGACTCACGGTGCAGGTTGCTTGAACTGTGGGAGTAAACCAGAGTATCTAGAGGAAACCCACACGCACATGGGGAGAACGTGAAAAATCCACATGGAGAGGCCCCGGCCCGTATTTGATCCTTGTCGGTCTGAGGCGGGAGCGCTCACTGAGTCACTGTGGAGTCAGGACTCACTGTGGAGTCACTGTGGAGTCACTGTGGAGTCACTGTAGACTCACTGTGGAGTCACTGTAGAGTCACTGTGGAGTCACTGTAGACTCACTGTGGAGTCACTGTGGAGTAACTGTGGAGTCACTGTGGAGTCACTGTGGAATCACTGTGGAGACACTATGGAATCACTGTGGAATCACTGTGGAGTCACTGTGGAGTCACTCTGGAGTCACTGTGGAATCACTGTGGAATCACTGCGGAATCACTGTGGAGTTGCTGTGGAATCACCGTGGAATCACCGTGGAGTCACTGTGGAATCACCGTGGAATCACCGTGGAATCACCGTGGAGTCACTGTGGAATCACCGTGGAGTCACTGTGGAGTCACAGTGGAATCAGGACATGGGTGAGTGGAACATGTACTTTCACATCATATTAGTTCAGATCCACAGTCTTTCTTCTGTGGTCCCCCACTGTAACTGGTATGGACACATTTACATCGCTTTGACGATGGTTGTTGGCGTCTCGTCATCAGATTCTTCTGAATCTGTTCCAGAGTTGCTCAGTTGATGGTCGAGACATGACTCACATCAGTCTGACTTCCAACGCTTCCTCGAACGTTCCCTCATACTCTTCTTTAGAAACTCTTCAACTACCGCTGAACCATCTGAAATGTCACAAAA